>NC_060126.1:456263833-457463833 GCF_021461395.2 Schistocerca americana | reverse complement strand
CAAATGTAATATAAACCACTTCGTTTACAGTTGCTAAACAGCTGCTACTGATTCTTCCAGTGAGTGCTGATGATTACTCCTACATATTTTTTAGTAATTAATGTTTACGGTAATTTGTCATCAGCAGTGTATTTCGTACAGTACTAGATGTCTGCGCCTATTTACGCGCAGTGCGTTAGATTTATTTACTTTCAGGGTCAACTGGCAGCCCTCCACCAATCATCTTCCATCAGTAGGTCTTATTGCTGTTCGCTACACTCTTCTGGTAGTGCTACCTTTTTATAGGCAATTCCATCATCTTCGAACCACCTCACGGAACTTTGGAAGTTTTCACTACATTCATTTAATTGTACTACACACAACAACGGTCCTATCACGCTTCGTTGGACTACTCCCGAAATTTCTTTTACATCCGTCGATTTTGTTCCGTTAACAGCGTTGACTTCTGACTGCAAGGAATTCCTCAATTCGGTCACCAATCTTGTGCGATACTCGGTTAATTTCGTATTTTGTTCACTAAACCACGGTGCTGAACTGTGTCATAGACCTTCCTGAAGTCAAGGAGCGTGGTATGAGGCTGAGCACAAGATTTTTTATTTACTTATTTTGTTCTATTAAGATGCCCACGATGCAGTGTACCTTATGGCCGAACAGAGCGAGCTGAGTTTATCATTATCTCTATTTGCGGCATCCAGGTTGGTTTTACAGGGCAGATTTTCGTTCTCCAAAAACGTCATATATATGAGCGTAAAACTATACCATAATCCTGCAACAGATAGACGTCAGCGATATTTGCTTACAATAATTTACATCTGTCCTGCGAGATCTCTTGAAAAAGGAAGTGACTCGCGCTTTTCCTCCAGTCACCGGGTACCCTTGATTACTCTAGTGACCTAACATGAACTACTGATAGAAGAGGACAAGTTATTTAGCAGATTCTTAGAATTTCAGAGCTATCTCATCCGGTCCAGATCGCTTTCCACAGTTAAACAATTGTATTTCCTTTCCTATTCCGCCATCAGTTGTCTAAATATCCGCCATTTCATCATTCGTAGGATGACAACGGAGGAGCAGTATTACGACCCTTCGGGGTGAAACAGTTTCGGAAGATGAAATTTAGTTTCTCTGTCTTCTCTCCATCATCTTCCATTACCGTACCCATACCATATTCAATAGATGATTTCAATCCGCTTTACATGAGATCAGCTGGAAAAATTTTACTTTGAAATTTATGGAATCCCTCTCTCATTGCAGTCCTAATACTCTGTTTCGCTTCGTACACCTACTGTGTGTTAAGTAGGCTTTTATTTCGCTTAAATCTATGATGAAGTTCTCTTTTCTTTTTCAGCAACTTCATAACACTGCTGTTAAACCACAGTGGGTCTTTACCATTACTTAAAACATTGCTCGACACATCCTTGTAAAGACGTGTTGAACAATCCTTTTGAATATTATCCCTCTGAGCCCTACTTTTAGGTCCTCAGAACTAAACATGTGATGCTGACTACTCACGTACTCTGTAGCTTGATCTACATGAGTACTCTACAATTCAGAATGTAGTGGCTTGCAAAAGGTCCACCGACCCACCTTCAAGCTATTGCTCCATCATTCCACCTCCCCGAATAACGCATCCGAAAATCAAAGACTTACGTCTTTCTATGCGGCCCTGATTTCTCGTAATACGACAATCATTCTCAGTATCTGGAATCCAACAAAATATTTTTCCATTCGGAGGAGAGAGTTGGACATTGAAATTTCATAAGAAGATTCTGTCGCAACGAAATGCGCACTGCAGTTAGAGCTTCATATTCGTGGCATTCTCCACTACTTCGCAATAATGCGGAACGACCTGACCGCTTTGAACTGGTTCGTTGTCCTCTGTGAATCCTGTCCGGTGAGGATTTCATACCGCAAAGCAACACTCC
Organism: Schistocerca americana; assembly: GCF_021461395.2. Classification (NCBI taxonomy): domain Eukaryota; kingdom Metazoa; phylum Arthropoda; class Insecta; order Orthoptera; family Acrididae; genus Schistocerca; species Schistocerca americana. The sequence goes on along the minus strand of NC_060126.1, from coordinate 457,461,908 downwards.
AGAAGAGGACGATGAAGCGTAGGGCAGCCAGTGGTTTCGGTATACCTGCTGCATCTTGTAAGTGTTCTGTCAATAAATCGTAGTCTTTTCTTCGCTTTCGCCAAAACATCATCTATGTTATCGTTCTAATTTAAGTTATTCGGAATTTTAATCTCTACTCTTTACGTTCTACGATCTATAGGCTGCTACTCTTAACAAGCAAATGTCTCTTTCCTACCTTCCTTCACATTTTTTATAACATCCGGAGTCATTGAAGTTATCATAGCCTTATGATCACTAATGCCATCCTTGCACCAAATGAATCGAAAGTTCTGGTCTGTTTATTGGTAAGAGGCCTAAGACGAGTTCTTTCACTATCTGCCCGAAGTACTTTTCGGGAAAGAGATTCAGAATGAAGGCAGATAAATCCGTGACTCAGGAACAAATTTTCGCGGCATGACTGTACCGTTCTATACCTGGCAAGTGGAGGTCTCCTCCTAGCACAAAAACACGACCAGGAAACTTACTCGTGTTATTCTGCAAGTTGTCTCAGTGGCGCTCTTCCTCTACAGCCACTGACCCAGCTAATCTATAAAAGCATCCGATTACCATTTCTAGCGCCCTACGAAGCATAACTTCAAACATGTTGTTTCACATTTAGAATACATAAAAACCTCATTAGGTATTGGCGAATATTTACAGCAATAAATACATCTATACCACTTATAGCAAGTTGAAAAAAGAGGGAGGGAGAGAGGGAGATATACAGGGTGTTACAAAAAGGTACGGCCAAACTTTCAGGAAACATTCCTCACACACAAAGAAAGAAAATATGTTATGTGGACATGTGTCCGGAAACGCTTACTTTCCATGTTAGAGCTCATTTAATTACTTCTCTTCAAATCACATTAATCATGGAATGGAAACACACAGCAACAGAACGTACCAGCGTGACTTCAAACACTTTGTTACAGGAAATGGTCAAAATGTCCTCCGTTAGCGAGGATACATGCATCCACCCTCCGTCGCATGGTATCCCTGATGCGTTGATGCAGCCCTGGAGAATGGCGTATTGTATAACAGCCGTCCACAATACGAGCACGAAGAGTCTGTACATTTGGTACCGGGGTTGCGTAGACAAGAGCTTTCAAATGCCCCCATAAATGAAAGTCAGGAGGGTTGAGGTCAGGAGAGCATGGAGGCCATGGAATTGGTCCGCCTCTACCAATCCATCGGTCACCGAATCTGTTGTTGAGAAGCGTACGAACACTTCGACTAAAACGTTCAGGAACTCCATCGTGCATGAACCACATGTTGTCTCGTACTTGTAAAGGCACATGTTCTAGCAGCACAGGTGCAGTATCACGTATGAAATCATGATACCGTGCTCCATTGAGCGTAGGTGGAAGAACATGGGGCCCAATCAAGACATCACCAACAATGTAGAGCAATGTAGAGCAACGAGTCGCATGCCAACACAAGCACCGAAGTCAACATTACCTTCCTTCAATTGGGCCAACTGGCGGTGAATCGAGGAAGTACAGTACATACTGACGAAACTAAAATGAGCTCTAACATGGAAATTAAGCGTTTCCGGTCACATGTCCACATAACATCATTTCTTTATTTGTGTGTGAGGAATGTTTCCTGAAAGTTTGGCCGTACCTTTTTGTAACACCCTGTACACATGCGTATGTAAAACCCCTCCCCTCTAAAATTTATATTCTTCGTACTTCCCCTGTGTTACCACAGATGACATGTTTTGACATGTTACTGATCTCATTTGTACTAATATTGCAGTACACGCGATATGCCTATTTGCTTCCATCGCCCTGAGTGGAATGCATAAGGTCTAATTAATGTCCACCAATTAGCAGTCTTTTTTAAGAAGACAGCGCGTAAAGTCCTCAATCTGTTATCTTGAGACTGTAATAAACTCCCAGTGAGGAACAACTATTTTATAAATAATTAAATTACCAATTAGCTTGTTTATGCGGGAAGCCATTCGCTTTTTACTAGCGAAAGACGGAAAACTGCACAATTTTATTCCACTTTACGAGTCACAAATAATCTCCAGTTTTCATACTTTCATAAATACAAAACAACGAACTGCGTACTTGTATAATTATTACCAAATTGTTCTCATTTACATGTACACATAACCAAAAATTGCTAATAAAGTCTTAGCTGACACCGCCCGTGGCAAACAACATATCTGTCCTCCAACACTACCGAACCAGCTCTGATCTTACAGCCGAAAAAACTTCACCCGCCATTCAGCATAGGCACGATCCGAAGATCACCGAAGTGCTTCGTCTGCCATCTCGCTTAGCAGTTGTTTATTATTCTGATGGTTATTAATACTTTTGAAATAATGGAATGATAGCACGCTACTGAGATATACTTTAATTTCAAATGCAAGTAAATACGGTGTTTAGTTTGACTAATATTAACAACAGAAGATTATCATTTTGGCGCGAGACTTCCGATTGCAGCAGCCAACAGCGGAGAAAGACCAAAACATAGGCGGTCTTTTTCACGACACCCGCACCAAACAAACCATCTTTCATTGGTACCTCACACCAAATTACGTCGTCTCCCCACTGCTGTCTTCTCAACTGTTCTAGGAAGAGCTTCTTGAACCTGAATATGATGGCTGTCAAGCCAGAAATACATACTGACGTATAAACTAACCTTGCTACACACACAGACACAGGCGCGCGCACGCACACACACACACACACACACACACACACACACACGCACACACACACACACACACACACACACACACACACACACACACACAGACAGATTCGAATCCGTATACAGGACTTCGCTAATATTGACTTCCGATTTCAGCCAACTTTCCGTTCCTAAAATCTCTGGGATTTATTTTAATAATCAGTTTTCTGATGGTGCGAACCCAGACGTCTCAGAGTAGCTCTTGTACTCCTCACTTTCATTTTGAGTATATTCCAATATATGTCTTCCTATACAGATTTTTTCTCTCCACAGCTCTGCCTAGAACAATGGAAGTTGTTCCCTGACGTCTTAACACATCTTCTGTCATCCTTTTTCTTGTCAGTGTTTTCCATGTTCAAACTTGAATGTGGTGTTCAGTATTCAGAGGCGTGGCCGATTTTGCTCACAGCTGGCACGAATATTAAGGATGACGTTACTACAGAGAAAGGAGTTCCGAGCAGAGTTAACTTTAGACGTGCAGTAACTGTACATTTGTTTTCCGCCAATTAATTACAAAACCATCTCAAGACTATAAAGACGTCATTAATTTCAAATAAATATTTGATCTCTGCACAACATAATAAACTTGAAAAACGAGACTCTATGTATCTCACATTTAACCACGAAATAGCAAGTTGGACTTGTTTTTAAGCTGAGTCACTTCTATTGAAACATATTCCCTACCATTTGAGACAGAACAGGAAATTTCCATACAACACGCACCCAAAAATCACCCATACCTAAGCGAGGTCACTTCACTACGAAGGACTTAGCGGCTGATGTTTTTCTGCAGGCGGTGTAAATCTTTGATACGGTGCCTCTTCAGACACCAAATGCTTGGCTCCCTTGCTTATGGAAGAACCCATCATAAGAGCATCAACAAGTTGCCCATGTACAAATTAGCTCCGTCATAATAAATAACAACTACGCAGAACGCTACTTGGATCGTGACTAACACTTGCAGTTAATGGAGGACATTGCACAGGGATCGTTCGTGGTCAGTTACAACCGTGCAGATTGCAGGTCTAGCTAGCATCTGCATTTGTTGTTGTGGTCTTCAGTCCTGAGATTGGTTTGATGCAGCTCTCCATGCTACTGTATCCTGTGCAAGCCTCTTCATCTCCCAGTACTTACTGCAACCTACATCCTTCTGAATCTGCTTAGTGTATTCATCTCTTGGTCTCCCTCTACGATTTTTACCCTCCACGCTGCCCTCCAGTACTAAATTGGTGATCCATCGATGCCTCAGAATATGCCCTACCAACCGATCACTTCTTCTAGTCACGTTGTGCCACAAACTCCTCTTCTCCCCAATTCTATTCAATATCTTCTCATTAGTTACGTGATCTACCCATCTAATCTTCAGTACTCTTCTGTAGCACCACATTTCGAAAGCTTCTCTTCTCTTCTTGTCCAAGCTACTTATCGTCCATGTTTCACTTCCATACATGGCTACACTCCATACAAATACTTTCAGAAAAAACTTCCTGACACTTAAATCTAGACTCGATGTTAACAAATTTCTCTTCTTCAGAAACGCTTTCCTTGCCATTGCCAGTCTACATTTTATATCCTCTCTACTTCGACCATCATCAGTTGTTTTACTCCCCAAATAGCAAAACTCCTTTAATACTTTAAGTGTCTCATTTTGTAATCTAATTCCCTCAGCATGACCCGACTTAATTCGACTACATTCCATTATCCTCATTTTGCTTTTGTTGATGTTTATCTTATATCCTTCTTTCAAGTCACAGTCCATTTCCGTTCAACGGCTCTTAACGAGTATTTAAAGCTAACCTAATTTGCATCCTCATAGTGACACTACCAGCGTCACTGTTATGACACTAGACACCATCTTTCAGATGAAGAAACACACTTACCAACTTTCGTTTATATCGCGCAACTCTTTCTCTCAGAGTAAGTTCTAAGCTTACTTTCCACAAACTTATCGTGCGCCTCTCCTAGAGCTAGCGCGTGGCAAAACAGACGCCGCGCCCTGCAGTGCCGACCCTAGCCGGCTGCTGCGCACAGTAGTTGAGCTAACCTCTACATAAACGATCTCCCAACCACACACAACACAACGATGGCAATCTACGCGGATGACACAGCCATCCTCGCGCAAGATTGGAAACCATCAAACATTACGTCACGCTTACAGACTGCACTCAGAGTGGTTGATCCTTGGTTGGAGAAATGGGGTGTTACAGTAAACGTCGGCAAGTGCGAAGCCGTTCTGTTCACTAGAAGACCGAAGCAACTGCGCAAACACCGATACTGCAGACCAGTAACTCTACATGCATGCCCAATACGTTTCCGTGAGAAAGTCAAACACCTCGGTGTCTGGCTGGACCGGAAATTACTCTGGAGGGACCACTTACAACACATGACCAACCGAGCAAGCGCGAGGCTCAAACAGCTCTACCCCTATGCTCAACAGGCGTAGCACACTGAACAGAAGGGTGTAGAGGTGCATGTACATGACACTTATTCGACCCATGATGACGTACGCAGCTCCTGTCTGGGGATACGCTGCGCCTACACCCCTGCGCCGTCTGCAGCTTATACAAAACAAAGTACTCAAAATCATAAGCAATGCTCCACGATACACACGCATCGGGGACCTTCACCGGGAATACCGACTTGAGACTCTCACGGAGGTAATCCACAAACTCACCACAAGACTATACAGAAACTCCAGACATTCTCAGAACCCGTTTATTCTGAATCTGGTGAACTACGACCACAACCATAGATGGAAACATAAAAGACCAAAAGACATACTTGCATGGACGTAACATCTATGGCCAAGCACAGGTAAACACAACGGTACAGGTGGGCCCCTGTTAATGAGACGCCATTACTGGATATACATCTGGAATACACTGCCGAATAACTGGCATCACGCAGGAAAGCCGTACCGTACACTACATGCAGACTAGCTACACCCCCCCCCCCCCCCCGCCCACACACACAGTGAGATGATCTATGGCCGATCTACCACTACTATACAGGGTGTTACAAAAAGGTACGGCCAAACTTTCAGGAAACATTCCTCACACACAAAGAAAGAAAATATGTTATGTGGACATGTGTCCGGAAACGCTTACTTTCCATGTTAGAGCTCATTCAATTACTTATCTTCAAATCACATTAATCATGGAATGGAAACACTCAGCAATAGAACGTACCAGCGTGACTGCAAACACTTTGTTACAGGAAATGTTCAAAATGTCCTCCGTTAGCGAGGATACATGCATCCACCCTCCGTCGCATGGAATCCCTGATGCGCTGATGCAGCCCTGGAGAATGGCGTGTTGTATCACAGCCGTCCACAATACGAGCACGAAGAGTCTCTACATTTGGTACCGGGGTTGCGTAGGCAAGAGCTTTCAAATGCCCCCATAAATGAAAGTCAAGAGGGTTGAGGTCAGGAGAGCGTGGAGACCATGGAATTGGTCCGCCTCTACCAATTCATCGGTCACCGAATCTGTTGTTGAGAAGCGTACGAACACTTCGACTGAAACGTGCAGGAGCTCCGTCGTGCATGAACCACATGTTGTCTCGTACTTGTACAGCCACGTGTTCTAGCAGCACAGGTAGGGTATCCCGTATGAAATCATGATAACGTGCTCCATTGAGCGTAGGTGGAAGAACATGGGGCCCAATCAAGACATCACAAACAATGCCTGCCCAAACGTTCACAGAAACTCTATGGTGATGACGTGATTGCACAATTGCGTGCGAATTCTCGTCAGCCCACACATGTTGATTGTGAAAATTTACAATTTTATCACATTGGACTGAAGCCTCATCCGTAAAGAGAACATTTGCACTGAAATGAGGATTGACACATTGTTGGATAAACCATTCGCAGAAGTGTACCCGTGGAGGCCAATCAGCTGCTGATAGTGCCTGCACACGCTGTACATGGTACGGAAACAACTGGATCTCCCGTAGCACTCTCTATACAGTGGCTTGGTCAACGTTACCTTGTACAGCAGCAACTTCTCTGACGCTGACATTAGGGTTATCGTCAACTGCACGCAGAATTGCCTCGTCCATTGAAGGTGTCCTCGTCGTTCTAGGTCTTCCCCCGTCGCCAGTCATAGGCTGCAATGTTCCGTGCTCCCTAAGACGCCGATCAATTGCTTCGAAAGACTTCCTGTCGGGACACCTTCGTTCTGGAAATATGTCTCGGTACAAACGTATCGCGCCACGGCTATTGCCCCTGCTAATCCATACAGCAAATGGGCATCTGCCAACTCCGCATTTGTAAACATTGCACTGTCTGCAAAACCACGTTCGTGATGAACACTAACCTGTTGATGCTACGTACTGATGTGCTTGATGCTAGTACTGTAGAACAATGAGTCGCATGTGAACACGAGCACCGAAGTCAACATTACCTTCCTTCAATTGGGCCAACTGGCGGTGAATCGAGGAAGTACAGTACATACTGACGAAACTAAAATGAGCTCTAACATGGAAATTAAGCGTTTCCGGAAACATGTCGACATAATATCTTTTCTTTATTTGTGTATGAGGATTGTTTCCTGATGGTTTGGCCGTACCTTTTTGTAACGCCCTGTATAACGATCTTGATTGTTCCAGGAATGTAGCGGCTGCAGCAACTGGGATATATCGCCATCGCTGGCCACGGTAATGATGCATGATACCCATACTAACAAACCCAACCTTGCGTGAACTATCGCTGTTAGTAAGCCACTACTGCTCTTACTACCCATCCCACTGTAGCAGAGGGTTTTTTTCCCACGGCGCGAGCCTTGGCACTTTTTTCCCTCTGCTCTTCAGATCGCTACCCTCACTCGCGTTTCGTCCACTATCACCTGATGGACCGTGTTAATGCGTAGTCTTACCCAGACGCACGGATAACATCACAGCCCAGCATCCTGTGATCCACTTACTAGATAACTAACATGTTGACGGAGGTGACAGTAGAACTTTTGGTTTGGTCACCACGTTGGTGCGGGCGTGGAGGGGCCCCATACAGTAGTTGAGCCGTAGTGTCGGAAGGTGTCGGCCAGTGCATCTGGCGGCGGTCACGGGCGGCGGACGCCCCTCTGCCTGTGCCGCTGCGGAGTTGGCGGGCGCCGCTTGTCTCCTTGAGGACAAGCACCAGTAATTACACGCCGCAACTCCGCCTGCGGCCACTCCGAGGACCCAAGACGAAAGAAGGGGTGCGCCGGGCCGGCCTCCCGGCTGCCCGGGCCGCATTCAAAGTTCCTCGGCGCGCAACTCGGCGCGGCCGCAGAATAAATTAAACGGCCATAGAAAATCACTGAAACTCGCGGAGCGTGGCGGCCAAAGTTGTGTGGCCGGCGGTCAAGGCTCGTGACTTCCAAGGCCCGGACCGCCACCGCGCCGTCGATGTATTATCTTCAACTCCGGCCGGGCTGCAGGCAGTTTGCACAGGGTGCGGGGGTGCGGCGTACGCACCAGCGCGGGCCTCGGACCGCGCGCCGTTTCGGCCCGTTAAATACGGCTGCCCGCTGCGACGTCTTGCGCTCGGGCAACTCGCCGACACACCCGCAGCTCGTCTTCCCCCTCTCCCACGCTCGTAGCGACCAAGTTCTGCCAGGCGAATCCGGAGCTGCATGTTCCTAGCTGGACGTGTCTGAGAATGGCCTGTGTGTCACGTACTGGCACAGGTCCTACCACTGGCTCTGAATGAAGGTGCGGCCTGCTTGACGTAAACAATATGTACAGCGTCGTCCTAAAGGCACGACCACCCTCGTAGAAATAATAAAGTTAAGAACCTTCAACATTGCAGCGCGTCAGCAATCGTTGGTTAATACATTAAAAAAATGAAAACCCGCCTCGATTGGGAAAAAAGCACCTAATGTTAACCTATGTTTCAGCGGAGATAACTACACCTTCTTCAGAACAACAATAAAACCCACAAGTGCCTAAGAAGACCTTTGTCAATGATTAAAAGAACACCATAGCTACACATTTATAAACGAAAAAGAAAAGGAAAACACAAACAGCAGTGTGAGGTGGAGCGTACACCATTAAGTTAAGTAGTGGTTTTGACTTTGTACATATGTACTGTTTGTGTTTTCCTTTTCTTTTTCGTTTATAAATGTATAGATATGATTTTCTTTTTCGTTTATAAATGTACAGCTATGGTGTTCTTTTAATGATTGACAAAGGTCTTCTTAGGCACTTGTGGGTTTTATTGTTGTTCTGAAGAAGGTGTAGTTATCTACGCCGATACCTAGGTTAACACTAGGTGCTATTTTCGCCATCGAAGCGGGTTTTCAGTTTTTTAATATAAAATAATAAAATGATTAGACACTACACAGGCGCAGCGACACGTAAGCCGAGAGAGCAACATCGCACAGATAAAATCAGCACCTCAGATTCGCTCAGTCATACCCAAGAAGCACAAGAACCAGCAATGTTACCTCTGTCGTGGAAGGACATTACTTGAACTCACAGGTATCACTACGCCTAAGATAATGAGCGGGCGAAACTCCTGTATTGGAAGTATCGTCTTTCCAGATCACACAGTAGACACTTTCACTCGGATGTTGAGATCCTCTCGATTCAGCCCATAATACGTACCCCTATGTAGATGTTGTGTATTGCCACACATAATATTTGTGGTTTCATGGGCTAGTGCTAGCTACCGGAATATGATAGTAATGACATTAATAGCTCATCTGACTATCAAAAGATCCACAAGGTTCATATGAACAATACCACAAGAACGATCTCAGCTTCAATGGAAAATGCTATGCACTATACTATCCGATGAGTAGAAAAGTCAGATACTCGACCTCGTCACTCACAACAACAAGATAAAATCTACCAGTGTGCAGCTCTGCAGTACGACAAAGCACGTAGCTAAGAAACGGTGTAACAGAAATTTTTAACTCTTTTATTAAAAAAAGGAAAGAAAATAAAAGAAAAGAAAAAAACAGTCGTGCTCGATAATATCGCATAAATATCCTCCAAGTTCAAAACCACATCCAAATTACGTAGAAGAAGGTAACTGCAGTGTTCTTGTCTGCAGTTTAAAATAATATTTATTTCGACATTGCTCCTCTGTCGTTAAATCGGGAGCAACATATGCAAGTGAAACACTATTCACACTAAATACTCAAGCAACAACCGACAAACTGTAGAAATTTGACAGAAGAATACTCTGAACTATTATCAGTAAGAAACATCAAGTTAATGGGTAGTGGAGACTTTTGCCCAATTCAGTAGTGTACAAAGAAAGTGAATATATTATTGATGCAATGCGGAAAAGAAGGATTGCATTTTTGGTCACATATCTCGCCTACCAAATACTAGAACCCTGAAGCAACTTTTTGACTACTTCTGGAACAGTAAAACCAAAAACGTATAGTTTAAAGAAGTACAAAGTGAAACTGCTACTGAAGAAGAAATCTACACGGCTGACAATCAAACCATCAGAATGGAAGAAGTATGTCATATCTGCAGAAGAACGAGCAGCCAGATGACAGTGAATGAAGAAGTTTTGGGAAACGAAGAAATTTCTGACTGCTAAGACCTAAACTTAATCATTGTAGACTCTGTTGTATTATGTTTGATTTTAGTGCTCCAATGTGGGCGTAAACTATGTGAATAAGTAAATAAATATTTTTTTTATTTTACATCGCACTTTCAGATATACAATTTGCACTCTTGTTTAATTAACGAAACTAATCACAGATAACTTTTGTACGTAACAGTCACTCTACAACAATATCGTTGTGTGTCTTGAATACCAACGCATTAATTCATTTTAAAATTCTCACATCCCAGAAATAAGTAAATTATCTTTCATTCAGGAATCAATCATCTTTCCCTGGAGATAATTTATCTTCTTTTTAACTTAAGAAGTATGAAGAAATTTTTGTATTGGGAAATCAACAAATATGAACTAATATTCCTATTTCTTTGGGAATTATAACTGGCTGATCTCAGTCCGGCTACCAACCATAATCTAATAACTAAATTTCTCATGGGGCAAACCAAGAACCATTTACGATGAACAAACATAGTACGTTAATTGTTCCTTTTAAAAATAGATGGTTTTTATTTGTGGTTGTCGTTGGAATCTTGTGTTGGCCAGCTGCGCCGTAGATGTTTTCTCTGTCGTAAGCCGCAACTCTGCAGTTGTCCATGCGCAGATTCGCTGACCACAGTGTCATGTACTATACCATCACTGGAAGGGAAATCCAAGAAAAAGTGTGCATAAGGTCCAAGAAAACATACGCATAAGACCTAAATATAACGTCAAGGATGCTGACTGGGAAGAACTAGGAAGAGTGTTTCAGCGTCCAGCAAGTTCATCGCTGGGTGATAACGTAGATGTTAAAGCGCAAGAACTGACAGTGGTAATACATATCTCAATGGAGGCATCGATACCTGTCACTAGCGGTTATTCTGAAGGAGAACCTTGCATCTGGACCGAGACGCTGCAGAAATTGAGATCGAAACAAGAAGAGCCACGAAGCTATACCAGAGCAGTATTACCAATGAAGAAAGAGTCCGAAGGCTGCATAGCTACAGGTATGTTAAACAATGTTTTAAGGAAGAGTTGTGGAAGACAAAAATGGAACAATGGAAGCAATTCAGAGAGGGTACCATAGAAACCGATACCTGGTGTGTACCATATGAAACAGTCTGAAAGAAAATTCTATCACTAACAGTCTTACCCGTGCTCAAAAGAAATGGTGGGTTGGTAACAGAAAGTTGGGAACAGTCAGCAGCCCTGTTAATGGAAACACTACTTCCTGAGGATGGAGCAGAAGGCGAGATGGATGATCTGCGTAGGTTACGGGAAATGTTATGGGAAGAATATAGGAACAATGAGTTGTGTGCACCTTCTCAGAAGAAGAAATTAGGCAAATAATTTTAAGACTCTTAAAGAAAAAGATCTCCAGGACAGGACGGGATCCCTGCCGATTTAATATAAGCCTTATGTTACCAATTAGATAGTTACTTGTGCTATCTGTACAAACATGTCTCTTACAAGCAAGCAGCACCGTGGAAGAACGCGGATGTGGTGATATGAAATAATTAGTAAAGGGCAAGATAAGGATCTAATGATACACAAATCCTACAGACCAGTCTGTCTTTTGAACGTTCTCGGCAAGATATTTGAAAAATTGTTATGCAGAAGACTACAAGACCACAGACTGCTACACGGAATGAGCTCTCACCAGTACGGGTTTAGAAGAGGCAAGTCAGCTGAAGATGCAATTAATAAGGCGATCTCGCTAGCCACAGATACTCATTTTACGTTCGCTCTTTACGTTGGTCTCCTTACGGATTTGGAGTGACCAGAAGCGCTGTATAATGGCCTGGGAGATTATTGCCATGGGCTAAATGCTTTTTTAACAAGTCCAGGAAAGAAAATAACGAAGACAATAACAAAAGGATGTCCGCAGAGGTCAGAGTGTGACCTGGAGTTTAGGGATGTAGCCGTGGAGCACATACTACAGAAGTTACACAACAGCGGTAACGTAAGTGGACTGTTAACATTTGCAGGTGACGTGCTGTTCGTTGTAAGTGGTACTCCTAAAGAATTATAGAAGACAGATATATTGCGGCCCTCCATGAACTTCAGGGCTTATGTCTATGAGTTAAATTGTCACTAATGCCTCACAAAACAATGCACCTCCTGATGAAAGGGAACCTAATAAGAGACGAGAAATAAAATTAATTGACGAAACGAGTAGGAGAAGCGCAGTAACGAGATAGCTAGGGGTATTTCTGGAGGAAGATCGCAACTTTGCACATCATGTAGAGGAATGTGATGAATAAAATTATAACCATTGTGAATAGATTATTTCGGGTTCCCTCGCAGACAATCAGAGTGTACACGAATCTAAATTAGTATCAGTTATAGGATATGGTGCTAGTGTTTGGGCTCATAGATTGCAAGTAGTGAAATCAGTCACAACAGCCGTGGATTCCTAGACAGCTATCCACAGAAAATGGCTGCAATTTTTATGATGTAATCCTAAGATCCCGACCTCGAACAACATTGAAAGTTTTCTGCACAACCTTATCCGTTTCTTAGATAAGTTACCCGACTTATAAAATACGCACGTAAAATCTGGTGTGAGGCGAAAAGGTGGATTATAAAGCGACGCAGCATGGAGGAATATCCTGTAAAATTTCTCCGTTATCATCTGGGGACCCAATGTTGTAGTTCTGAATAACAAAATTTCTTTTTGCACGGATAATCCAGTCTGAGTTGTAGTATTAGTTCTGCGTTATTTAAATTTCACGTAAGTGAAACTTTGAGGTTCGCCGATGACATTGTAATTGTGTCAGAGACAGCAAAGGACTTGGAAGAGCAGTTGAATGGAATGGACAGTGTCTTGAAAGGAGGATATAAGATGAACATCAACAAAAGCAAAACAAGGATAATGGAATGTAGTCTAATTAAGTCGGGTGATGCTGAGGGAGTTAGATTAGGAAATGAGGCACTTAAAGTAGTAAAGGAGTTTTGCTATTTGGGGAGCAAAATAACTGATGATGGTCGAAGTAGAGAGGATATAAAATGTAGGCTGGCAATGGCAAGGAAAGCGTTTCTGAAGAAGAGAAATTTGTTAACATCCAGTATTGATTTAAGTGTCAGGAAGTCATTTCTGAAAGTATTCGTATTGAGTGTAGCCATGTATGGAAGTGAAACATGGACGATAAATAGTTTGGACAAGAAGAGAATAGAAGCTTTCGAAATGTGGTGCTACAGAAGAATGCTGAAGATTTGATGGGCAGATCACATAACTAATGAGGAAGTATTGAGTAGGATTGGGGAGAAGAGAAGTTTGTGGCACAACTTGACCAGAAGAAGGGATCGGTTGGTAGGACATGTTCTGAGGCATCAAGGGATCACTAATTTAGTATTGGAGGGCAGCGTGGAGGGTAAAAATCGTAGAGGGAGACCAAGAGATGAATACACTAAGCAGATTCAGGAGGATGTAGGTTGCAGTAGGTACTGGGAGATGAAAAAGCTTGCACAGGATAGAGTAGCATGGAGAGCTGCATCAAACCAGTCTCAGGACTGAAGACCACAACAACAACAACAAGTGAACTTCCTAAATTTTACGGACTAATACGTCTCTACAGCTACATCTACATGGCTACTCTGCACATAACACCTAAGTACCTGGCAGAGGGTTCGTCGAACCACTTCACAACTATTCTCTATCAGCCCACTCTCAAACGGCGCGCAGAAAAAACGAAAATCCATCCCTTATTTTATTCCGATGATGGTTTCTCCCTATGTAGGTCGGCATCAACGAAATATTTGCCGGCCGGGGTGATCGAGCGGTTCTAGGCGCTACAGTCTGGAACCACGCGACCGCTACGATCGCAGGTTGAATCCTGCCTCAGGCATGGATGTGTGTGATGTCCTTAGGTTAGTTAGGTTTAAGTAGTTCTAAGTTCTAGGGGACTGATGACCTCAGAAGTTAAGTCCCAAAGTGCTCAGAGCCATTTAAACCAACGAAATATTTTCGCATTCTGAAAAGAAAGTTGGAGATGGAAATTTCGTGGGAACTTCCCGCCGCAACGTTAAACGCCTTTGCTTTAATTATGGCCTCCCCAAACCCTGTATCATGCCCGTGTAACTCTCTCCCCTATCTCTTGATAAAAAAGACTGTGCTGCTTCTTTTGAACTTTCTCGATGTGTTCGTTAATCCTTTTTGTTAAGGATCCCACATCAAGCAGCAGTAGTCCAAAAGAAGACGAACAAGCGTAGGGAGCTTAGTCTCTTTAGCAGATCTGTTGCATCTTCTAAGTGCTCTGCCAATAAAACGCATTCTAGTCCACAACATTTTCCATTGTTCTTTCCAAATGAAGTTATTCCCAGATATTTAGTTGAATTTGTAGCCTTTAGATTTGATTGATTTATCATGTAACCGAATTTAACGCATTCCTTTTCGCCCTTATGTGGATGACCTCACACTTTTCATTATTAGGTTCAAATGGTTCAAATGGCTCTGAGCACTATGGGACTCAACTGCTGTGGTCATCAGTCCCCTAGAACTTAGAACTACTTAAACCTAACTAACCTAAGGACATCACACACATCCATGCCCGAGGCAGGATTCGAACCTGCGACCGTAGCGGTCACGCGGTTCCAGACTGTAGCGCCTAGAACCGCACGGCCACTCCGGCCGGCTTCATTATTTGAGGTCAATTGCCAATTTTCACATCAAATAGATATCTTTCCTAAACCACTGCACAGTTTGTTTGGATCTTCTTAAGACTTTACTAGATCATAAACGACAGCGTCATCTACAGATAACCTAAGATGGCTCCACATTTTGTCTCCTAAATCATTTATATAGATAAGGAACAGCAGAAGACATATAACATTACATTGGGGAACATCTGAAATCACTTCTATTTTACTCGATGACTTTTCGTCTGTTGCTAACAAATGTGACATCTCTTACGGGAAACCACGAATCCAGTGACATAACTGTGACAATATTCCATAAACACGGGATTTGTTTACAGGCCGCTTGTGGGGTACGATGCCAAAGGCTTCTGAAAATAAAGAAATACGGAATCAGTTTGAAATGCATCGCCGATAGCACTCAACACTTCGTGTGAGTAAATCACTATTTGTGTTTCAGAAGAATGATATTTTATAAATCCGTGTTGACTATATGGCAATAAACCGTTCTTTTCGAGGCAATTCATAATTTTCGAACGCAGGATGTGTTCTAAAATTCTGCTGCATATCGACGGTAATAATATGGGTCAGTAATTTAGTGGATTACTCGTATTGCCTTCTTGAATTTTGGTGTGGGCTGAGCAACTTTCCAGTCTTTGAATACGGATCTTTCGTCGAACGAGCGTTGTATATGATTGTTATGTATGGAGCTATTGCTTCAGCATACTCTGAAAGGAGCCTAATTGGTATATTGTCTAGCCCGGAAGATTGCTTTTATTAAATGATTTAAGTTACTTCACCGAGGATATCTCCTGCAAAGTTACTTGTTGGCAGCCGTTACTGATTAGAATTCTGAAATATTTATGACGTCTCCTTTGGTGAAGGAATTTCGGAAGGCTGTGTTTAGTAACTCTGCATTAGCAACACTGCCAGAAATAGTATTTCCCCTGCTATCGCACAGAGAAGGTATTGACTTGCCCCTAGCATACTTTGTGTATGGCCAGAATCCCTTTGGATTTTCTGCCAGCTTTCGAGACAAAGTTTCGTTGTGGTAAGTATTATAAGGTTCTCGCACTGAAGTCAGCGCTGAATTTAGAGCTTCTGTAAAAGGTTGCCAAACATGGGGATTTTGCGTACGTTTAAATTTGGCATGCTTTTTTCGTTGCAACAGTGTGCTGATCAGTTTTCTACACCTTCGGTGATAAGCCCCGTCGTTTGTTCATTTATTTGATACAAGTGTCTCAATTGCTGTCGATACTATTTGTTTGAATTCAAACCTCATCTGGTTTGCAACTACATTGTTTAGTGGAAGGAATGGAGACTACCTTTCAAGAAGGAGCCAAGCGAATTCATATCTGCTTTTTTGAATATATATTTTTATTTTTTATTTTTGGTGGATTTGGGAGGTAACAGTATTCACTCACGTTACGAGAACTCTGTGGTCACTAATTCCTGTATCCGCTTGTATGCTCGTTATTACTTCAATAATTTTCGTTTCTAAGAGGTCTCATGTGTTTTCACAACCGTTTACAATTCGAGTGGACTCAAGAACTAATTGCTTAAAATAATTTTCAGAGAATGCGTTTAGCATAATTTCGGGTAGTGTTATATGCGTACCTTCGGATGTTTTGTTCGTGTTAAGTTCCTATGGGACCAAACTACTGAGGTCATCGGTCCCTAGGCTTACACACTACTTAATCTGACTGAAACTAACCTACGCAAAGGACAAAACACAGACAACTGCCCGAGGGAGGACTCGAACCTCTGACAGGGGGTGCCGCGTGAACCATAGCAAGGCGCCCAAGACCGCGCGGCTACCCCGCGCGGCCATTTCAACATGTATTTCGCCAACATATCGAAGGTAAACTGAAGATAACACCAATTATAATTGTATGACTCGGGTAAGTATTTGAAATTAGACTCTTGTTTTCTTTTAACCTTCGAGCAATTGTATGATGTGAATTAAGAAGTCGGATACAATTATTATTTTATATCGGTTGCCAGGAATTACCTCTACCTACAGTGACACACGGGAACTATCAATTTCGCTACAAGATAAACTATTTCTGACAACAACGAACTCGCCACCTCCCACTGTATTTGACTTACCCTTTTTGAACACCGTTAGTACCTTCGCAAAAATTTCTAGTAGCCAGCTTTCAGTGCCTGCAATGATTTGACCATGAGTGCTTTCTTTTATAGCTTTGAGCTCTGGTGCTTCCCTAAGACAGCTACGACATTTTACAACTGTTATTGAGATGGCTCTTGGATCTACGTACTTCCTGTGTTTCGCTTGCACTCATTGAGATTGGAGTCATCCCTGTGTTTCCCCGAGATTCTTTAACCCAGAGGCAGCGCACTCCACGGCACACAGCTCCTGCTACCCATGTACCCACCATCCTATGGCGCGAGTCGAGGAATCTGCAGCCTACATGATCGCAGAACCGTCTGAACCCCTGATTAGGACCCTCTGCTCTTCTCTGTTCGAGAGATCCGCAATCGGCTGTGCTACAAATGGTGAGCTCTACTTTCATCTCGCAAGTAAGGCCTAGCCAGTTAGTCTGACAAACAGGTTCCAGGTGCTTTCTGTGGCTGATGCTGTCCCTCAGCTGGATGCAGTCATCGGTCCTGTTTCAGAGGAAACCTCTCAGCCTCCAAGATCCGGATAATCACTGAGAGATGGAATACTGGTTGACGGGAGCTCCAATGTCATGCGCGTTACGGGGCCCCTTTAGGATACGGCCACCAAGGAGGGGAAAGAAGTCGATGTGCACTCCGTGTGCATACCGTATGTAGTCATTCCATGCGTGTAACGGTGTCTTCTGGATGCCATGAAGACCCCAGGGGGCAGCCAACTGCAGGTGGTGTGTATGATTCTCTAATGATGTGTGTCGCTTTGGATCAGAAGAGATTGTCTCTAGTTTCGAGTGGCTGTTGAAGTGGTAAAGGCTGATCCTAGTTAAGAAGCTGTAAAACGTCTTAAAATCGGTTACTTTCTGACACAAACGAAAACTCGAGAACTGTGCCTATTATATATTAAATTAATACCGATAAATTCAAAAACCAAAGCACACAGACCTTCCTCAGCACCTTTAAAATTTTTCCGAAAAGTTTTAGCATGCGAACGTATTCCCGCTTTTTTTTTTTTTAGCGTTGAGAGAAAAGATGTCAGGTGGCAGCGGCAGTGGCAAAGAGCCGGAAAATTAATAAATATTGGAAGATAGCAGAAGGCATGTATCACTCACGCGTTTTACATGGCGCAACCATCTCAGTTGATGAGCAACGATTACTGCCTCAGTGCTCTTTGATGTGCTTTCTCGCGAATCGCAGTCTGGGTCACATGGTCCTCCTACCTAATGATCAAGATGCATCTCACGTTTTTGGTGATGGAAGGATTCAAGTTTCTTCATATCACGGCAACAGAGTGTCCAAGTTTCACAGCCATACAGCAGTGTAGAAACGACTACAACTCTGTGCACCATGTGTTTAAGTCTCTACATATTACCGGTCCAAATCCTGCGTCGACAGTACTTTCATCAACATCTTGTCCACAGATACAGAGATTAAACAAGACCATTGAAGATATGAAAAGTGCTAAGCCTCCTCCAGTGCTGTGTCTAACAAGGAGATACTGAACACAGGGAGAATTAATGCTGGGGCAGGAAAGTATAATGTGGCAGCCGGAGCCCAACTTTTCATTCAGAGACTTTTGTGCGAGTACCTTCGTGTTTTCCACGTTGACGGTTAGACCAAAGCGATCTAATTCAGTTTTCAAGCAGTTGACTGACTGTTGTAACTCTGCCGGTGTTAGAGCAGGAGATGCAGTGTCATCGGTGTACTATAGATCTGTCACCTGGGTAACCAGGGTACGTCTTTGCGAACGAAGTCTTGCTAAACTGAAGAAACAAAATTTAATCTTCATATCTAGGTTGCCTGAAGATGAATCATACAGCATGGCAGCCATGTAGAGTACTGCGCAAAGAGTGTTGGAGGAAGCACGCAGCATTGTTTCAAGCCAAAAGTGACTGGATACGTATCCGATGCAGAGTTACAGTGAAGAATCTGTCCGGACATACCATCATACAGAGCTTCACCCAGTTCTACACAGTGTTCTCCGACATTCAAAGTACCTTAGTACTTCCCACAGGGAAGATCTAGCTACTGAACCAACGGCTCTTTGCGGATCGTCGAAAACTAAATATTGAGGCTTTATGTTGCTCTCTACTTTTTCCTGGAGCTGTCTACCACAAAATATCATACCTGTAGGGCCTCCTCTCCATAATACAGGGTGTTTCAAAAATGACCGGTATATTTGAAACGGCAATACAAACTAAACGAGCAGCGATAGAAATACACCGTTTGTTGCAATATGCTTGGGACAACAGTACATTTTCAGGCGGACAAACTTTCGAAATTACAGTAGTTACAATTTTCAACAACAGATGGCGTTGCGGTCTGGGAAACTCTATAGTACGATATTTTCCACATATCCACCATGCGTAGCAATAATATGGCGTAGTCTCTGAATGAAATTACCCGAAACCTTTGACAACGTGTCTGGCGGAATGGCTTCACATGCAGATGAGATGTACTGCTTCAGCTGTTCAATTGTTTCTGGATTCTGGCGGCACACCTGGTCTTTCAAATGTCCCCACAGAAAGAAGTCACAGGGGTCATGTCTGGCGAATAGGGAGGCCAATCCACGCCGCCTCCTGTATGTTTCGGATAGCCCAAAGCAATCACACGATCATCGAAATATTCATTCAGGAAATTAAAGACGTCGGCCGTGCGATGTGGCCGGGCACCATCTTGCATAAACCACGAGGTGTTCGCAGTGTCGTCTAAGGCAGTTTGTACCGCCACAAATTCACGAAGAATGTCCAGATAGCGTGATGCAGTAACCGTTTCGGATCTGAAAAATGGGCCAATGATTCCTTTGGAAGAAATGGCGGCCCAGACCAGTACTTTTTGAGGATGCAGGGACGATGGGACTGCAACATGGGGCTTTTCGGTTCCCCATATGCGCCAATTCTGTTTATTGACGAAGCCGTCCAGGTAAAAATAAGCTTCGTCAGTAAACCAAATGCTGCCCACATGCATATCGCCGTCATCAATCCTGTGCACTATATCGTTAGCGAATGTCTCTCGTGCAGCAATGGTAGCGGCGCTGAGGGGTTGCCGCGTTTGAATTTTGTATGGATAGAGGTGTAAACTCTGGCGCATGAGACGATACGTGGACGTTGGCGTCATTTGGACCGCAGCTGCAACACGGCGAACGGAAACCCGAGGCCGCTGTTGGATCACCTGCTGCACTAGCTGCGCGTTGCCCTCTGTGGTTGCCGTACGCGGTCGCCCTACCTTTCCAGCACGTTCATCCGTCACGTTCCCAGTCCGTTGAAATTTTTCAAACAGATCCTTTATTGTATCGCTTTTCGGTCCTTTGGTTACATTAAACCTCCGTTGAAAACTTCGTCTTGTTGCAACAACACTGTGTTCTAGGCGGTGGAATTTCAACACCAGAAAAATCCTCTGTTCTAAGGAATAAACCATGTTGTCCACAGCACACTTGCACGTTGTGAACAGCACACGCTTACAGCAGAAAGACGACGTACAGAATGGCGCACCCACAGACTGCGTCGTCTTCTATATCTTTCACATCACTTGCAACGCCATCTGTTGTTGAAAATTGTAACTACTGTAATTTTGAAAGTTTGTCTGCCTGCAAATGTACTGTTGTCCCAAGCATATTGCAACAAACGGTGTATTCAAATATACCGGTCATTTTTGAAACACCCTGTAAATTTTAGCTGATTTAATAGAATTCTTGTGAGAATTTCGCCTGCAACTGACAATAGCCATTTACCACGGTAGTAGCCACATACACAGTGGTCGCCTTTCTTGAAGGTAGTGATGATGGTAGCATTCTGCAGATCATCAGGTACATCCCGAGTTTCCCAACTGAACAGCATCAGTGTAAAAAGTCTGATCCTCAGGGGTATACCTTCACTTTGTATCAGTTCCAGAGGAATATCATCAGTATCAGGAGCCTGTCTTGATCTTAGCTGATTGAGTGCTTTGATAAAGTCTCTGTATGTAGGTGCAAGTGTCATCCATGGTTGTTGGGGTTGGACAATGGGCGCACAGTTTAGAAGCATAGATAAATATTTCTTCCAAAGCTCTAACGTTCTCTGTTACGTTGTTGGAACTGTCAGTAATGCTCATTGTTCCTTGTGAGAACCCAGTTGGGCCATATATCTCCTTTATCCCTGCGTAGAAGTTTTGCAGGTCACAGTCAACTGAATATCTTTGCAGATCTTCAGCTTTTAGTTCCCACCAGTTATTCTTGATTTACCTAATTTGTCCCTGACATTTCCCCTTAAGTTCCACGAAATGTGGTTCCTTCACACTCTAAGACGGACCTTACATCACTGTGTCTCATATTTTGATGCTTTATGATGGTAAACATGATTGCCACAGTGACTTTTTTAATTTATCGATAGATGATTCCTCCTCTCATTAATATATGACCATGGCGTGGTACCCATATTTTCGTGCTTGATTGTGTAGCATTATCATTTCCTTTAATTAATTTGCATGATCTTATGCGAAGCTTCCTTTCGTTGTTGGTCACCAGAGGTCGGTCTGTAGCATCTAGGATATGCTAAACAGCCCAAACACACATGCATTTGCAAGGGCAGTGTTGCGATGGTCAGTCCCTGCTTCACTTTGTCATGAGGCCCATGTAGAAATTTGGGCTTCTTCTGTTTCCCCCATTTGGTTTTATATTTGCTTCACATTAGTTTTGATCGACTTGCAATAGTCTGTGACAGAATTATTAGTTCGATACATTAAGCGGGTTTTGCCAAAGGAGCATTTGGCCGTGTACTTCATTGTGAGCTCTCGGTTATAGACCACGATGATTAAATGTAAATATGTATATTTGATTCCCACTATCCTTGTTTTATGGTAGTATAAGGGAATAAACCAAAGTCATTGATGACAGATCTTTATAGCCCAATAAGATATTCATGTCCATTCCCCTCTCCTCCTGCCGTTGTTGAGGCTCACACTGCTATTACACACCGTCTCCAGTATATTACAAAGAGTTAGTTTTAAACAGATATAAACATACACAATAAGAATGAATAATTACGTCTTTAGTCACAATTATTTTCGGGGTTCTATTGAATGACACTATGTACTTGGGACTCCGTGGATCAATCATAAGGTGCAAATCTTCTTCATAGATTATCTGCGTCTGCTCTTGAGTGCTCTTGATATGCCAAACGCATCTTCCTGTTGAAGGAAGGCTAGATGTTAGGATTTGTAATTCGCGAATAAAAATAAGACAGAAATAAAGTAAAAGAACTTACCGTAAATTCCAGGAAGACCATAGGTAAGGTTTCAATGCCATCAGACGTTGAGTTGTTCACTCGCTAATGACATGTCACATTTCTCTAGGTGCACACTTGTTTGTTTAATTCAAAACCTTTCTAAGATGCAGTTTAAGCGGAATGATCAAAGATGAAGTTCGTTATGTACCGTCAGATATCAGAGACGAAATAATTGACATATGTAAGGGAATAAATAAAATTAACTGTTTAAAATTACTAAATTAACGATGGGCAGATAGATCTGTCTGTTAATTTAACATGGATTGAGAGTTTGCGATTTTTGTGGAGGTATAGTTCTAGTTGTCGTAACGTATTTAGCATCTTACCATTGACTTTACTGTGTAGTACCACCAAACTGTTCTCCGCTCTGCTGATAACATGTTTAGCTTCCAGCATGTGGCATAAAATGACTGGTTTTGCAAAGAGATGAAGTCTAAAGGCATTCATGCTTTCCGGGAAACGTGTCTTGAAATTTCCGCCTGTTTTCCCTACATACTATGCCATACAACTTGGGCATGATACTTTATATACTTCACTGTTATAGAATTATTGAGTATCTGTTTTTAATTGTTGGACTTATTAATGTCCTAATTTGTAGTGGGAAATGCGATCGTTATAATGAATTTCTCCAGCAGGTTCGCGATTTTCTGTGAAATGGGACCTAGGTATGGGAGGCTGGCCAATATTTTCTCTTCTTCCTTAGATTTATCATTTGCAGTCCTGTTTTCTTTTATTTCTGTGTCTAAATCATCTATTGTTTTAGCTGTGTAGCCATAGTTCATGGTAACACTTTTTAATGTGACCAGTTCCACCTTAAAACTGTTTTCTAACTTAAGTGTGTGCACCCTCCGCAGTGTGGACATAAATGCTGCATTAACTGAATGTGCTCTGTTCAGTATACTTAAAAATGCAGTATGTATGTGTGTAGTGGGATGTCATGAGTGGTCTGTTGTTATGTATGTGTCTGTGTTTTCTGTGTATACTGAACTTATATTTTTTTAGGGGACTGGTGATTCTATGATATAGTAAATTTATCTTTTGTTGCCCACATGCTGTTATGTGAAATTTATATTTTTGCAGAAAGAACTGAATAAGTAAGTACTTCTTGAATCTCCCCTTTTGTGCCATCGACTAGCAGCATTGTATTATTAACATACTCCACTAATTTACTATTTTACTTTTGAACCTATTTTTTATAAATTATTTAGCAAATTATTGAGAAACATATCTGCCAGAAAAGCCGATATACTACTGCCAGCGACAAGAGACTCTTTCTGCTGATAATTCTTACCATTAATGATAAAGTAATTACGTGACAATTGCAACATGTCAGTGACCTCTGACACTTTTGAAATTGACAGCTTTTTACGTTTTACTAAGCCTATTAAAATCATTTCTGTTATTTTCTCAGTTAGTGCATTAGCAGATAGGTTAGTGACTTCGAAAGGGGCAAACCAGCACCTGCAGGAATTCCTATGTCCTTATGTTTATTTGGCAAATTATTTGTGTTGTTTACTGAGTACGAGTTATCAAAAGTACAGTACTGGCTCAGAATTTCATTCTGTAACTGAGAGACGAAAACATGTAACTGTATTTTTAGAATTACCAGTTGGTCTTACTGGAACATGAGTCTTGGTGATGCGTAAGTTACATGACTCACAGTTGAGGTGATGAGGTGAGTTTCGCCACATGCCAAATCTTCAAGGTACACAGCAGAGCTGCACACGGGTTAAGTTACTCTGACCATTCTTATGGGAAAATTGTCCGGCCCAGTAGCTGAGTGGTCAGCGTGACGGGTTGCCGTCCTCTGGGCCCGGGTTCGATTCCCGGCTGGGTCGGAGATTTTCTCCGCTCAGGGACTGGGTGTTGTGTTGTGTTCATCATCATTTCATCCCCATCCGGCGTGCAGGTCGCCCAATGTGGCGCCGAATGTAATAAGACCTGCGATATGGCGGCCGGACCTGCCCCGCGAGGGGCCTCCCGGGCAATGACGCCAAACGCTCATTTCCATTATGGGAAAATTCATCATGTAGATTCAGTTCATGATTTGACGCATGAAGAATTATTTTCTGAATAATAGTAACGCAGGTGGCGTTCCTAGGTGATAGGTGGTTATTAGTGTTCAGTCTGTGCTTATATTGTGGTATTTTCAAGTCAGTTTTTTAGCGATCTAACGAGGCTTTTCTGTATGGTAGACATGTCTCCACTTATTCACAGTGAGATATTTTCCAGAATGCAAATTACTTATATTGTATGAGTACTTTTAACTTGGTACACAGGTGCATTTTGTGCCATTAGATGGAGGCCAGTTTCAATGCACACAGGTATTCAGCACTTATGAGTTATGTCTGAAGTTCTTAGAGGCTGTAGACATTGCGATAGTGACTACAATAGGAGGAGGTGGTTCACCTGAGGTGGAATGGACGTCCTTCGAAAGGGCAGTCACAGAAGGTGGCCATACGTATGTAGTTACACAGAAGGTAACTTCAAAGAAATCAGACACAGTCTAGAAAAATATGTTTATTGAATTGGGTTATTGAAAGTAAATGTGTCCAGACGTAATGACCTTCACACAAGGTTGCCAATGTTTAATATTTGTGCTTGTTTATGTCTCGTTAGTAAAAGCTTGTAGTTCACAGTATTAGTTTATGGTTTATAAAAGGCCGAGTTTTTCTGAATACATATTGTTTCACTCTCCGACGGTAAGTTCTTGATGGGGCAGTTGAGATGACACAATATGATCCATCTTCTTCTCATACAGAGAGGCACACTTGAGCGGCTGTTCAAAGCCAGTTAACAAAGACAGAGACCCCCCCCCTCTTCCCGTCGATTGGGACTGACGTGTAGTCTTTTTAACTCCTCTCTTTGTCTTTGTGTTCTACAGTTTTGAAATGGGTGCGTATGACCCTAGTTGTTTTTGAGCCCTAAAAGAAAACTAAAACAAAAAGGAAAAGACATAGACCCATATTACATAAAATCATATTCATAATTCTACGGAATCGAGATTCCTTCTTTGCAACTAACTTTCTAATATGCTTCGGAATTATTACATTGATTTTATTTCGATACTAGCAACGGGTCACAGGTTTGCACATGTAGCGCTAAGTACCAGTGGATAGACGACTTGTCTGAAGTAGAGATAATTCTGTTTAAGAGGCCCTGAATAGGGCGGTAGTTCCTAGCCTGGGATTCCCTATGAGAGTTAAAACGAAATTTACTGCTGGGTGAACACGGAACAGTCCGATTGTGTTTCAGTCACGAAACTAAATTATTTTTAAAAAGACAAAAGTTATCAACAATTACATTTCTTTCAAACAGTGGATGCCACACCGTGGTAGAAGTAGTCCTTCCACTACACACTTACTTTGTACTATGTACCATGCATGCACAACAGAAAAATTGACACATATACGTGATAAATGATTAAATATCTTATGAATATGCCTAGTCTGAGTTGTAGGTATTTCTCGCAATTGACCAGAAGCTACAAAATAACAGTGCCTCTGTTAATAAAAAGTGTGATACAATGTTCCTTCGGACTTGCATGCGGTTATGTCCGAAGGAACATTTTATCGTACTTCTTAATAACACATGCACTGCTATTTCGCATCTATTCGAGAATACAAGGCCCCCGATTCCCAATAAATGTGTCCTTCCTGGTCGGGAATACACACTACTGGCTATTAAAATTGCTACACCAAGAAGAAATGCAGATGATAAACGGGTATTCATTGGACAGATATTTATACTAGAAGTGACATGTGTTTACATTTTCACGCAATTTGGGTGCATAGATCCTGAGAAATCAGTACCCAGAACAACCACCTCTGGCCGTAATAACGGCCTTGATACGCCTGGGCATTGAGTCAAACAGAGCTTGGATGGCGTGTACAGGTACAGCTGTCCAAGCAGCTTCAACAAGTTACCACAGTTTATCAAGGGTAGTGACTGGCGTATTGTGACGAGCCAGTTGCTCGGCCACAATTGACCAGACGTTTTCAGTTGGTGAGAGATCTGGAGAATGTGCTGGCCAGGGCAGCAGTCGAACATTTTCTGTATCCAGAAAGGCCCGTACAGGACCTGCAACAAGCGGTCGTGCATTATTCTGCTGAAGTGTAGGGTTTCGCAGGGATCGAATGAAGGGTAGAACCACGCGTCGTAACAAATCTGAAATGTAACGTCAACTGCTCAAAGTGCCGTCAATGCGAGCAAGAGGTGACGGAGACGTGTAAGCGATGGCACCCCATACCATCACGCAGGGTGATACGCCAGTATGGCGATGATGAATACACGCTTCCAATGTGCGTTCTCCGCGATGTCACCAAACACGGATGCGACCATCATGGTGCTGTAACAGAACCTAGGTTCATCCGAAAAAATGACGTTTTGACATTCCTGCACCCAGGTTCGTCGTTGAGCATACCATCGCAGGCGCTTCTGTCTGTGATGCAGCGTCAAGGGTAACCGCAGCCATGGTCCCCGAGCTGATGGGCCATGCTGCTGCAAACGTCGTCGAACTGTTCGTGCAGATGGTTGTTGTCTTGCAAACGTCCCCATCTGTTGACTCAGGGATCGAGACGTGGCTGCACGATCCGTTACAGCCATGCCGATAAGAAACTTGTCATTTCGACTGCTAGTGATAGGACGCCGTTGGTATCAAGCATGGCGTTCCGTATAACCCTCCTTATTCCACCGATTCCATATTCTGCTAACAGTCATTGCATCTCGACCAACGTGAGCAGCAATGTTGCGATACGGTAAACCGCAGTCGCGATAGGCTACAATCCGACCTTTATCAAAGTGGGAAACGTGATGGTACGCATTTCTCCTCCTTACACGAGGTATCACAACAACGTTTCACCAGGCAACGTCGGTCAACTGCTGAGAGATGGGTTGGAAGCTTTCCTCATGTCAGCACGTTGTAGGTGTTGCCACTGCCGCCAAACTTGTGTGAATCCTCTGAAAAACTAGTCATTTGCATATCACATCATCTTCTTCCTGTCGGTTAAATTTCGCGTCTGTAGCACGTCATCTTCGTGGTGTAGCAATTTTAATGGCCAGTAGTGTACGTAAATTACAGGTTGTGACATATGGACGACGACATGTGGAAGTTTGGGTCTACCTATGATTCGTCCACGGATTCTGAAGTGGTAAAGACTATCATACGCGTAAACTGGGAAATCCAGGTTCGAGGCGAGGACCGGCACAAATTTTCGGTGTCATCATTTCCATGTACAGCTGATGCTGGTTCATATGCGCAATTGCGAATCATTTCCTGTATGACCAGAAACAGTTTCGTTATTCGCTTCGCAGCTGATAAACGGACTAATCGGCAGCGAAAAACTACAGTAACTATGTAATGGGTACTACATTGCTTTAGACCCTACGCAATAGAGGTAGTGTTATTATCAGTGGCAATGATCAGACAGAGAATTGGTACCCTGAAGTTTTCCAGCTCCCGTCAGTTCAGAAATAACGAGTTCAACACTCAAGTGATTTAAAAACTGTGAGTATAGTTCACATATTTTAAACTGGATGATTTTAAGTAACTGTGCAGGGTGTGGGGGAAGGAAATGCCGCTAGAGAGAAGGGTGATGCAGAGGAAGCATGTTTTGTAACAAGTGTCTGTCCTCAATATGGATAGCTAGCTTTCTTTTCTGAGAAGAAGTTGTAGACAGCACTTTCAGTGCAATGGGTATTGCTTCATCATTCTGTAGAAAAACTTCGTTAGAGACAACAAGTACCAGTGCCTCATAGATTCATTAGTTGTTGGCTCAATAAAAAAATAAAAGACTAAAAGTGTTCAAAGGAAATCATTTTTCATTCTAAAGTTTTGTCAGATGCCAAGGTTGATGATCGTGGCGACCGGACGGGGGTGGGGGGGGGGGGGGGACGGGGGGGGGGGGGGGGTAGCAGGTATAGCCAATATCTGATTACACTCAGAGGCAGTGGCTACAGAAATGTTGATAATCCTTGTCGTACACTCACAATTTAAAATTAGAGAAAAACGTTAAGTAACTAAATATCATCACATTCATATAAACTGAACGATTTAAGCAGCACACACACACTTTCTACCATACTGCACCACCTAGAGGTATGAGAGGACGGCGTAATCGCAGTCCACTGATATGCTTTCCTTGCATCAAAGACTCCGCGGCTTCCCATTTGTTGTTGGGGCGGTCGCACTAGTGTGCCGCGAGTACCAAAATCCGTGCAGTAGTTGCTAAAAGTAGCCTCCAGACTGAGAAACGTGTTGGAGGACTGTAGTTCATCATAGTTCATCCAATTTCCACCAGAAATTAACACGTTTTACACGCGAACCTTCCTCGTGAATCAGTATAACTACTGGTGAATTCCTTATCAAAAACTCTACAGTAGTTCTTGGGATCAGCCTTTACGCACAGGCAGAAAAAGCTGGTGGGGGTCCTTAATTTATTACATGTGTAGAAGGAGAATATATGCGTATACGTTTAGATTCTCTCGTGTGGCTCAATGCCCTGCCGTACGTGTTTCAACTGTCTCTCTCTAGGAAGTTATCCAACAATGAAACCGCGACGTACAGTTTAACCCGGAATCCGAAACACGTTTCATTTACGGCGACTCTCCGTATCAATGACAGGTGATTGCTAGTTTAGAAAAGGGAGGTAAAGGAATTCGTGATTCAGGGAGGATTCGATCCAAAGGTGTTACCGTTATCAAGGACTCGCTTTATCACTATATCACGTATCCCAACTTCGATTGTAGTCTTGAAGGTGATACCTACAGTTTAAAATGGAATACGAACCACGTTCTGCTTCTGGCGAATGTCCGCAACATTGGGAGCTGAAGGCCAGGTTAAACGACAGTGAATATCTGCGGTCTGACAAGGTTCAATCACACAACTTTCGAGTTTTCAGGCACACGCTTTACCGGTAGACAAACAAGCCCAACTCAGATTCTACTGAAGCTCCACTGTTATCTGGAGTTAATTCACTACAGTTGAACCAATTTCCGCGAAATGTTTGTAAAATTATTTACACGATCTACCTCGTGAATTAATCTATCTGAAAGTCATAACAAGATCAGTCATTACAGTAGTTCCAGAGACTAACCGGAATATACAGAGAGGAGCATGCAGGGAACTTCAATAATTCATAGGAATTATCCAATTTCAGAGAAACTGGACGATTTATTTATTTAATCATGAGGAACAACTTCACAAGTAGATCAAGTCAAAAACGCCTTTCTCCAGGTCTGGACCTTATGCCAGCAGTTATTCGGCTAGGCTTTGATTGACAGACTTGTTGGATGTCATTCTGAAGGATATCGTGCCAAATTCTGTCCGATTGGCAAGTTAGGTTGTCAAAATCCCGAGTTGCTGGAGGGCCCTGTCCACAATGCTCCAAACGTTCTCAAATGGGGAGAGATCCAACGACCTTGGAGATACTTCCTTCTCCAGTGTTTGTAATTGAACATTGTCTATGACTCAAAACTAGTTACAAAATTAAACACGAAAAGAACAGGGAGAAAATATTACGAACAGCAATCAGATCACATTAGAAAAGAGTGAGCAATTAGCGAAAGATAAGTTTATGACCTTACAATAACGGGGTCACATTGTTAATAAAATACGTCGTTTGTTTCGAAAACGTAGGCTGCAAATTGGCTTCAGGATAGAGAATAATGTGAGATTACGTCTTATACAGAATACAGATAAGAGCCAAACAACAACCAAGTTATGTATAAAGTAAGACTGTCATAAATTTTGCGTTGGGAAAAAGGGGAAAAGATCCAAAACGGAATTTAGACAACACTTTAATGTTAGTGAAGCCAATCCCTTAGCATTCAGTGCTCATTTAAGAAAATACAAACACTCTTCTAATAATATATAAAACATCACCATTCTCCCTAAAGCAGAAAAGGCAGATTATTATACACTCTGGAAGAAACTTAAATATACACCCATATGTCAAAACAACTGGACAACATACTTAATGAACAGAGTTACAGAATAAAATTAAGATAAAAATTTCAACAGTGTTTTAACCGAATGATTTTGGATTGGAGTCTATGTCCTTAGTGTAAAATTGTATATATTTTAAGAGTGGTGGTGAAGTTGAAACCTGCTGTATTGTGTTGGGCATTGGGTCGCGTGACCAAGTTTTTAAGTAGGCGGGCAGAGCAAAGGTCGTGGTCTGTCCTCTTCATCGTTTGCCTGGTAAGGGTGGTTTATGGGAAGGTTGTGTGGCTAGAGAGCAATGTGCGTTTCAGATTTGTTTGGGATGTAAAAATATTTCCATGTGCTCCAATTGGGGAATTAGAAGTACTTTGTAACTCTGATCACTGGTAGGTGGATTAAATTATCTGATCCAGGTAGTTTAAGTGGCTTGATGCACGGCTCCATGCTTAAGCTTATAATTTTCATAGCTTACGATGGCTTTGCTTGCACTTTAAAGTCAAACAGTTTTCCTTTTATGTATTTATTGTCTTCAGTAACTAGTTATGCGAAGCTACCAGTTGGTATAGTTTTGTGTGATTTGATAAACACTTGGCTGACAATAATCTTTTGATTTTCGGTGACATAAATACCCTACATGACCATCCTGAATATTTTCTCATTTACTATTCACACTTATTTATTTATTTGTTTATGTACAGTACTTTGCTAACGATTCCACACTAAATCAAGTTGTCCCCCTGTTGTCGTGATGAGCCAAATTCGAGTTCAGAGTCGTGTTCCCGTCCTCTGGTGGCTAGGTAGCAACAGATTAATACTGACGGTGATTGATTTACACATTTAATTCTGTCCAAGTCCCAGTGACATTGCGTACTTTACCTTGTAAGAACAACAGGTAAGGTTAATTATTTCGTATCACAAAAATCAAATGGCTCTGAGCGCTATGGGACTTTACAAGTGTGGTCATCAGTCCCCTAGAACTTAGAACTACTTAAACCTAACTAACCTAAGAACATCACACACATCCATGCCCGAGGCAGGATTCGAAACTGCGACCGTAGCGGTCACGCGGTTCCAGACTGAAGCGCCTTAGAACCGCACGGCCACACCGGCCGGCTATTTCGTATCTTCTGATTGTGGCCAATAGTATACAAACCGACAAACAGTTGACCTACTTACCACAAGACATTTTCAATAATTTCATTATTTTTGTTATTTGAAGCTCTGCTGGCGTTGTCGCCTGGCTACGCCTTTCCATTGTTCCAGCATCTCGAAGCCAAGCAGCGGGAGAGAAACAAAATGGGAAAAAAGATGCAAGCAACGGTGGCGGTGGGGAAAGGCAAACATCGGCGCCTTGCGACGCCGGCAGTGGAACCCCTTCCCCTACCCTCTGTCCTCACCCCTCTGTCTTCCCGCTCTGTAATTGTCAGAGCTCTGCCTTTTATGCCCTTCCTTGCACAAGTCTTATATTTTTAATTCCTTGTATTTCCTATATCTGACAGCTTTTAGTTCAGCCATCCGTGATAGAGTAAAACGAGGAACCGGGCTTTTCAAAGAAAAAAAGGTGGGGGGGGGGGGCAGTGGGAGGAAGTAATAAAGCGCAAAAATAAAAATGACATCAGCATTTTCGTCTCTAAGACAAAGTGAAAGTCGCGGAAAAAAAAGTGAAAGAGAGAGAGACGCACGATCCCTGGCGCTCGGCCTGCAAGAAAGATGATATTCGCATGGCTACACTTAATGGGGAATATTATTAATATTCCAGGACTTGTGTACATGCAATAATCTCTCATGTTCTTCTGGTGGAAATGACAAAACAAAAGAGGGGCTCATCTGGTGATTAGTAATTCTTATTTTCGCGGAAAGATGCGAAATATATAATTCATAAAAAAAGGCAAAGAATTGCGTTAATATGTCGGGTAGTGCCTCGCGCGCAGAAAGAAAATGTACGGCTTGGGAAATTACGAAAATTGTATTCCGCGAAACGTGAAACTTGAAATACCGCAGGGCTGCGAGGCTCTCGGCCTATTGGCTGTGAAGCGCTTCTTTCATCCTACCGACGTGCCTGAAAAATTCCTGCCCCCCCCCCCCCCCCCCCCCCGCCCACCGTTCCCTTTCCCTCGTCCTCGCCGCATCGTGCAGTGTCCACGGCGGAACGGACTAATGGCGCCTCCACACTGCCCGGATAGAATTTTTTGCACGCAAGGCGGACTGCAGTACACACCTGGCAGGAGTTACCCACGTGGAGTAAATGTCGACGCTCACGTCTAATGCCGAAAGCACGTACGGTTGCCACGTTTTCTCTCAACGATCCGTTACCATTCTCCTCTCTTTTCTAGACCAAAGCGAGTACCAAATCTCGCACCTGGCAAGTTCACTCCAATGCTAGCTCATCTCACTAAAATGCTTCGGCTGGTTCAGTGAAAATGGGTGAGTGTGTTATAAATTCCTATTCTTCCATATGGGATAGTGACCCAACGAAGAATTTTCATTTCCGTCCAGCAGGATCTCAGAGAACTGAGAATGGAACAGACGTCTGCCTGATAATATAGTTAGTTAGTTACGTGTTCCATTGATCAATAGCACGGAAAAACCGTTATGATGTGGAACGTGTCAAATACACAAGAAATGAGCACAGGACAGAAGGTTTTTTCTTCTTTTATTTTGTTTACGTTATAGTGTACACCTAAATAATTCTATTATTTATCACATTCCCCTAAATAGCACAAAATGCATATATTACACCTCCAGATTTATTTACTCATATCCAAGAATTCATCTATGATATAGAAGAAGTTGTCAAGGAAGTATGATTTCAATTTGTTTTTGAAACTATTACTGCTGTCTGTCAGACATTTTATTTCATCTGGTAATTTATCAAAAAGTTTTATAGCAGCATGTTTTACCCCTTTCTGTGCCAAAAATAGGTTTAAGTAAAGGATAATGTAGGTCTTTCTTTTTTCTGGTATTGTAATCGTGAATGATGCCGTTGTTGTTAAACTGGTCCATGTTGTCGAGAAAAAACTTCATTACTGAGTAAATGTACTGTGAAGCAGTTGTAAGAATTCCTAACCTTTTAATAAGATGCCTACAAGAGGTACGACTATGAACCCCACACATTATTCTAACTACTTTCTTTTGAGCAGTGAATACCTTTTGCCTAAGTGTTGAATTGCCCCAGAATATTGTTCCGTGTGACATCAGAGAGTGGAAGTGTGCAAAGTATGTTAGCTTACTAATTTCTACATCCTCAAAATTGGCAATTATTCTGACTGCAAAAGTTGCTGGATCTAGTCGCTTTAGGAGACCCAAAATATGAATTTTCCAATTAAGATTCTCATCTATATGTACACCCGAAAACTTAGTATGCTCTAGCCTGGCTACTGACTTCTTTTGATGTGTTATGTTTATTGAAGGAATTATACTTTTTGCAGCAGAAAATTGGATTTACTGTGTTTTTTCAAAGTTCAGAGCAATCCCATTCGCCGAAAACCAATTAATAACTTTTCCAAAGACCTTATTTGTATCATTCTCTATCGGACTTTCTTTTACCGGATTAATAATTATGCTTGTATCATCAGCAAACAGTGTCAGTTCAGCATCTTGTTTCACATGAGAAAGGAGGTCATTCACATATATCAAGAGCAGGAGGGGACCCATGATCGAACCTTGTGGAACAACTAATGTAATTTCACCCCAGTTAGATGAAGTGGCAAACTCCTTTGACTCACTTGAAGCATGTAAAGAGACTTTTTGCTTCCTGTTCTGTAGATATGACTTAAACCACTCATATGCTGTTCCATTTATACCACAGAATTGTAATTTCTCTAACATGATGTCATGTTTCAAACAATCAAATGCTTTGGATAAGTCACAGAATATTCCTACTAGTGACATTTTACTATTTAAAGACTCTATTATGTGGACAGTGAAATTGTATATTGCTGTCTCAGTGGATATGAGATAACATCCCGAAAAATGTCGTTCAACCCGAAGGATGGGGATAATTATAATGTCTTGTAGAGACAATGTGGGGTTGTATGAAGATGCTGAAGATTAGATAGGTAGGTACTACTAAAATAAGGGATCGTTTGATAGGTTACATCCTGTGCCATCAAGAAATAGTCAGTTTGGTAATCGGTAGAAGTGTTAGGGGACAAAAATTGTAGAGGGAGAGCCAATCTTGATGCAGTGAATAGGTTGAAACGGATGTAAATAGTTGCAGATATTCAAAGATGAGAATGCGCCCAACATAGAATAGCTTGGAGAGCTGTAAGAATTCAGTCTTTGGATTGAAGACGTTACCACCTAAAGCAACGACAGGAACAATATTGCCCCAGAGGAAGTTTTATGGGTCTAATTTATACCTGTGTACATATGTTTATGTGTGCATAAGGACAGAGTCGATTGCTCTTTCAACTTCTAATTCAGGGACACTGTGCCGGCTAATGTGAAATGTGTGACGCTTGTACTTCTCTCTAATATAAGCCACTGTCAAATTCTGTTGACACAGAACGAGCGAAAAATATATGTACCCATTGTATACGCCTTCATTTCTTCTAACTAATTCTCGTGACCGTTACACTAATAACACATTGGATGCAGTAAAAGTGGTTAATGAACAGTCCACGTCGAACATCAGTCATCTATATTTCTCGAACAAGTTTTTTAAAGAACAATATCACTTTTCATCCCATGAGTCCCACAAGTAGCCATCTAGCAGCTATTGTTATAGGCTATACTGACTTCATTCCAGCCTTGTAACATGAATATAAACTACTTCCAAGTCCTCTTACATGATGGTTTGATGAGGACCCCAAATTCATGATCATTATCCAAGAAAGATGTATATTCTTGCATGCAGTTTCCAGAACTAACAATAAAATCTCCTAGTATTATTGCAGAAAATCTAAATCATCCTTCTTTTCACCTCATGATTTACAAATTCTCGTCCCATTTCGGGTAGTTTGTTAATGTTTTGTCTAGGTATTTTAACGTTATAATATGCTATAAAATTTACTGTTAATGCGGCAAATTGATACACTTTGTCAGTTATAATGAAACAGAATAT
Organism: Schistocerca americana; assembly: GCF_021461395.2. Taxonomy (NCBI): domain Eukaryota; kingdom Metazoa; phylum Arthropoda; class Insecta; order Orthoptera; family Acrididae; genus Schistocerca; species Schistocerca americana. The sequence goes on along the minus strand of NC_060126.1, from coordinate 457,426,608 downwards.
TAGTTGTAAGACACTTCAGTGAAGGAAGTGCACAGTTAACGCGGTTTTATCGTTTTGTTTGTTAGACTAACACACGTTTTAGATGGAGTGCTGAGGATTAGTTGTCAATATCTGCGTGACTGCTTTGAAATGGACAGGCCGAATTCTCACCCCATCCCCATACAGTCGTAGCTTAGGAAACATTTTCGTCATGGACGGGATATTAAACACTTATTTTCCTTCCATTTTTAAACACAGCGGCTGTAAGGATGCAGGTTTCTGAACTTAAGCGTACCACAAACATGTATTATGATCTGTAGTAGCCTACCTTCTTTTTAATTCACGTTCTTGTCCACAAGCATGTCACAAAGTTTGATAATTCTCTTTCAATAAAATTGCTGTGCCGCATGTGCTACAATCACTGCTGCACTTCACACCTCTTGTAATAACATTGTAATAACGCTTTATAAACCCACCCCCTCACGGGTGAAATAGTACTTCAGAAGTGGATTATGCACAGGATTCGAAATCGTAAAGATCAGAGCCACTTCTTTCCTTCCTGGATCAAACTTGAGACAATGAATCCATTTTTGGAAATGTACTGTCAGCAAGGATATTTTTTGTGGTATAACCATTTATTTTGCCGACATTTGATGCAGATGGTGGACCTCATCTCGTAAATGTTGAAGAAGGTAATACGTAATAACTATCAAGAGCTTCTGACGCCGTTTATTTTCTGAAGCCACAGTAAGAGCGATAGCATACGGACTGAAATTAATAGTTTTTTGTTGTCTGATGATTATTGGTTCACTGAAACTGATAGAAAATGAAGGTTTATTTCAAATGGTTCAAATGACTTTAAGCACTATGGGACTTAGCATCAGAGGTCATCAGTCCCCGAGACTAAGAACTTAACCAAAGGACATCACACACACCCATGACCGAGGCAGGATTCGAACCTGCGACCGTAGCAGTCGCGCACTTCCACACTGAAGCGCCTAGAACCGCTCGGTCACAGAGGCCAGCCGATAAAGCTTTATTTCATCAGCAACTCTCGGTGGTCCTTAAATATTACTTAATTTTAAGGAATGTTGTGGTTTTATTCTTCTATAGAACTAAATGAATGGAAATATCGTGTTGGGATCCTTGTGCCCTATCTGGCACAATTGTTAGCGTCCGCAGACGAAAACGTAAGTGTAGTGGAGGACCATGAATTGAAGAGGACTGTATAATGGTTCGAATCCATTCAGATTGTAATGAAATACGAGAGTTGAGATAATCACTTATTACTCATAGGTGAGTTAATAACAAAAATATACATCTTTGCGTTTACATGGCCCGCAAGGCCACGAACTGAGGACAACCGCCCGACCGACACTGCCAAATCTCTCCCGCTCCGCGGTGAGTGTACCCTTAGGCGCCCTTGGAGGGGTGGCCCACTGACCACTGTGCTTGATGTACAAATACCTCCAGAGACGGCAGCAGTCGAATATAACAACCGAACAACTATAATGATTGGTGGGTGCCAGAAAGCTGAAGGTATACCAGCAGCTATCAAACATTACGTCAGGAAGTGTGGCTAATGGGGAACGAGAAACATTAAAATAAAATATGGATTATTAATTTGTGTTTCAAATGAAACAATTGTTGTGTAGTACGTCTCCGAGTCGCTTGAGCAGGCCGGGAGGTTAATTTGTGCAGTACTTCATGTCGTCTCCCGAATGCTGTTGTGTGATGTGCTTCGAGTGGTTGGCGAGGAACTGTCTGAAGGTAGGTCTCCGGTGGAAAGCGAAGACTCCAGCGGCGCCGCGCTGGTACAGTTGGCGGCCCTGACTGTCCACCTCTGCTGGGCCGACCTCACGAACTCTCCGAGTGGTGAATGTTTGCGGACGAAGATGAATGGAGACATCTCGGACTGCTAGGCAATGAAAAATTCCGCAGATCAGCAGTCAACAACACCCTGAATGGAATTTTTCTGGTAGCTTTATTTATATATGTGTTGTCTCCTTTTTCTGTAATTAGTGTTAAGCTCTAGTATATGAAATATGTAGATTTGTATGTGTATAAGTGTAGTACATGTATATTTTCTGTTGTATGGGTGAGACTCCCAGAAGGGTTAATGTTGTTGTTGTTGTTGTGGTCTTCAGTCCTGAGACTGGTTTGATGCAGCTCTCCATGCTACTCTATCCTGTGCAAGCTTCTTCATCTCCCAGTACCTACTGCAGCGTACATCCTTCTGAATCTGCTTAGTGTATTCATCTCTAGGTCTCTCTCTACGATTTTTACCCTCCAAGCTGCCCTCCAATGCTACATTGGTGATCCATTGATGCCTCAGAACATGTCCTACCAAGCGATCCTTTCTTCTTGTCAAGCTGTGCCACAAACTCCTCTACTCCCCAGTTCTATTCAATACTTCCTCATTAGTTATGTGATCTACCCATCTAATCTTCAGAATTCTTCAGTAGCACCACATTTCGAAAGCTTCTATTCTCTTCTTGTGCGAACTATTTATCGTCCATGTTTACACTCCATACAAATGCTTTCAGAAACGACTTCCTGACACTTAAATCTATACTCGATGTTAAGAAATTTCTCTTCTTCAGAAACGATTTCCTTGCCATTGCCAGTCTACATTTTATATCCTCTCTACTTCGACCATCATCAGTTATTTTGCTCCCCAAATACCAAAACTCCTTTACTATTTTAAGTGTCTCATTTCCTAATCTAATTCCCTCAGCATCACCCGACTTAATTCGACTACATTTCATTATCTTTGTTTTGCTTTTGTTGATGTTCATCTTATACCCTCCTTTCAAGACACTGTCCATTCTGTTCAACTGCTCTTCCGAGTCCTTTGTTGTCTCTGGCAGAATTACATGTCATCGGCGAACCTCAAAGTTTCTATTGCTTCATATTAACAGAATCTTCCGTCGATTCTTGGTAGAACAACATTATAATAAATGAAAAGCACCAGTTTGGTTTTGTTCTACAGTATTACTTTTATTGCTAACCGGTTATCGGCTTACATGGCCATCTTCAGACATTTACTGTTGTCTGAAGATGGCCTTGTAAGCCGATAACCGGTTAGCAATAAAAGTAATATTGTAGAACAAAAGCAAACTGGTGATTTTTATTTCTTCTCCATGGATTCTAATACCTACTCCGAACTTTTCTTTTGTTTCCTTACTGCTTGCTCAATATACAGATTGAATAACATCGGGGAGAGGCTACAACCCTGTCTCACTCCCTTCCCAATCACTGCTTCCCTTTCATGTCCCTCGGCTCTTATAACTGCCATCTGGTTTATGTACAAATTGTAAATAGCCTTTCGCTCCCTGTATTTTACCCCTGCCACCTTCAGTGTTAACCTCTAGTATGTGAAATATGTAGATTTGTATGTGTGTAACTGTAGTACATGTATATTTTCTGTTGTATGGGTGAGACTCCCAGAAGGGTTAATATGTGGGTAAAATGAGCTGAAAGAAGACGGAAGGAAGGGAGAAGAAAAGAGGGTTTGCGTGAGTTCTACTCTACAGTGAATGCATGAAAGTAAGGATTCGACAACCCAAGTACCAACATTCAGAGGAAAGTTACGTAAAAATGGACACAATATGATTCCAAGTGATTGTAATAGATATGACCAACTGTCAGAGTCTAGTGGAGAGGAATCTCTAGTAGCTGAAGATGTAGGAAGTATGCAGCAGACCTCAGCAGTTACGGTGGCTGGGACAGTTGCAAAGTCTCAGAGAAAGAAGAAGGTTCTGCTGTTAGGTAGTTCTCATGGTAGAGGCGTAGGCCAGCAGTTGCAGGAAGTTTTGGGGAGTGAGTACCAGGTCACCAGCATTTTGAAGCCTAATGCAGGATTGGCTCAGGTGACTTTTAACATAGGCGGGTTATGTAGGGATTTTACTAAAGAGGATCAGGTAGTGATTGTGGGTGGGGCTGGTAATAGTATTGATAGGGATGGGGAGTATGACATAGATGGTGACCTGGAAAAGATAGCCACTCAGACTGGCAACACGAATGTGCATTTCGTGGAACTGTTTCAGCGTCACGATCGGCCTCATCTTAATACAGCCGTCAGGCGTAATAACATGAGACTTGGGGGTGCGCTGATGACAGAAGGCATGAGTCACATTTCAGTGGTGTCGGTGGAGTCTATCAGTAGGACGGGTTTCACTAGACATGGCCTGCACCTCAACAGGTATGGGAAGGGGAGGTTGGCAAAACTTATAGGTGACAGCATAGGTGGGAGTGGTGGGACCACTCATGGGAAACTTCCGGTAGTTGTGGGTGTTAGAGCTGTACCTTTTTTAGATTGAAGTCAGCTGATAGGTATTCCTGCTTAAGGGAAGTCTCTCTAACAAAGAAACCACTTTCTACAAAGCTTGGGTATCCGATTAATGAGGGAATTAGTATATTTCATCAAAATATACAAGGTATTAGAGATAAAGTTAGTGAACTGCTTATAGATGTTGACTCTGAAATTATTGGTATATCTGAACACTTCTTAAATAAGGAGATAATTCAGAGGCTTCCTTTACCAGGATACAGGTTGGCTGGCAGCTTTTCTAGGAGCTCTTTGCGGTGTGGGGGAGTAGCCATGTATGTGAAAAACGGTATCCCATTTGAGTCAATTGATGTTTCAAAGTACTGCACTGAAAAGGTGTTTGAATGTTGTGCAGGTGTGGTTAAATTTAGTGGAGCTAAACTTATTACTGTTGTTACTTATAGATCCCCAGACTCCGATTTCACAACATTTTTGCTAAAGCTAGAGGAGGTTCTTGGTTCACTTTATAGGAAATACAAAAAGTTAGTTATATGTGGTGACTTCAATATTAATTGTATAAGTGATTGTGCAAGGAAAAGGATGCTGGTAGACCTCCTTAATTCATATAATCTTATGTAAACCGTATTCTTTCCAACGAGAGTGCAAGGGAACAGTAGAACAACCATAGACAATATTTTTGTTCACTCGTCATTATTAGAAGGGCATTCTGTTAGCAAAAAGGTGAATGGCCTTTCAGATCATGATGCACAAATTTTAAGTCTAAAAGATTTTTGTTCTGCAACACATGTTAAATGTAGTTACCAACTTTTTAGGAAAGCTGATCCAGTTGCTGTACAGACTTTTGTAAACCTTATCAAGGAACAAGAGTGGCAAGATGTTTACAGTGCTGATACAGTAGACGATAAATATAATGCTTTCCTCAAGACTTTTCTCGTGCTCTTTGAAAGTTGCTTTCCGTTAGAACGTTCAAAACAGGGTACTAGCGCAAACAGGCAGCCTGGGTGGCTGACTAAAGGGATAAGAATATCTTGTAGAACAAAGTGGCAATTATATCAAAACGTTAGAAACAGTCAAAATCTAAATGCAGCAGCCCATTACAAACAGTATTGTAAGGTGCTTAAAAAAGTTATTAGGAAGGCAAAAAGTATGTGGTATGCAGATAGAATAGCTAAGTCTCAGGATAAAATTAAAACCATATGGTCAGTCGTAAAGGAAGTGGCTGGTCTGCAGAGACAGGTCGAGAATATAGAATCGGTGCGTAGTGGGGATGTCCGTGTTACTGATAAGTCGCATATATGTACAGTACTTAATAATCACTTTCTGAATATAGCAGGTGAACTAAATAGAAACCTAGTCCCAACAGGGAATCATATAGCGCTCTTAGAAAAAAGTGTTCCGAGACTGTTACCTGAAATGTTCCTCCATGATACTGACAAGAGGGAGATTGAGTTAATAATTAAATCTCTAAAGACCAAGAACTCTCATGGATATGACGGGGTATCTAGCAGAATACTGAAGTATTGTTCCACGTATGTTAGCTCAGTACTTAGCCATATCTGTAACTTTTCCTTTAGGAGTGGTCGGTTTCCTGACCGATTAAAGTACTCGGTAGTGAAGCCACTTTATAAAAAGGGAGACAGGGATAATGTTGACAATTATAGACCTATTTCTATGCCATCGGTGTTTGCTAAAGTTATCGAGAGGGTTGTATATACAAGGTTACTGCAGCATTTAAATTCACGTAATTTGCTGTCAAATGTACAGTTTGGTTTTAGAAATGGCCTAACAACTGAAAATGCTATAGTCTCTTTTCTCTGTGAGGTTTTGGACGGATTAAATAAAAGGTTGCGAACGTTAGGTGTTTTCTTTGATTTAACGAAGGCTTTTGACTGTGTTGACCACAAAATATTACTGCAGAAGTTGGAACATTATGGAGTAAGGGGAGTAGCTTACAATTGGTTCGCCTCCTACTTTAAGAACAGAAAGCAGAAGGTAATCCTCCGCAATATTGAGAGTGGTAATGATGTTCAGTCCCAATGGGGCACTGTTAAATGGGGCGTTCCCCAAGGGTCGGTGCTGGGGCCACTGCTGTTTCTTATTTATGTAAATGATATGCCTTCTAGTATTACAGGTGATTCAAAAATATTTCTGTTTGCTGATGACACCACCTTGGTAGTGAAGGATCTTGTGTGTAATATTGAAACATTATCAAATAATGTAGTTCATGATATAAGTTCGTGGCTTGTGGAAAATAATTTGATGCTAAATCACAGTAAGACTCAGTTTTTACAGTTTCTAACCCACAATTCAACAAGAACTGACATTTTAATCAGACAGAATGGGCATGTTATAAGCGAGACAGAACAGTTCAAGTTCCTAGGCGTACGGATAGATAGTAAGCTGTTGTGGAAAGCCCATGTTCAGGATCTTGTTCAGAAACTAAATGCCGCTTTATTTACCATTAGAACAGTATCTGAAATAAGTGACATTTCAACACAAAAAGTAGTATACTTCGCATATTTTCATACGCTTATGTCATATGGTATTATTTTTTGGGGTAATTCTTATGATTCAAAAAGGGTATTTTTGGCTCAAAAACGGGCTGTTCGAGCTATGTATGGTGTAAGTTCGAGAACCTCTTGTCGACCCCTATTCAATAGTCTGGGAATTTTGACATTGCCCTCACAGTATGTATTTTCTTTAATGTCGTTTGTTGTTAGCAATATTAGCTTATTCCCAAGAGTTAGCAGCTTTCACTCAGTTAATACTAGGCAGAAATCAAATCTGCATGTGGAATGCACTTCCTTGACTCTTGTGCAGAAAGGAGTGCAGTATTCTGCTGCATCCATTTTGAATAAGCTACCACAAGAACTCAAAAATCTTAGCAGTAGCCCAAACACTTTTAAGTCTAAACTGAAGAGTTTCCTCATGGCTCACTCCTTCTATTCTGTCGAGGAGCTCCTGGAAGAGCTAAAAAATTAAGCAAATTCCAGTGTTACATTCTTGATTTTCTTTATTTAAACTAACGACTTGTCGCCTGAATATGTTTCTTATATTTCATTTTATCTGTTTCTACAATCGTGTTATAATTTCATGTATTGACTCGTTCCATGACCATGGAGACTTCTCCTAAATGTGGTCCCACGGAACAATAAATAAATAAATAAATAAATAAAGTTGCCGAAATTCTGCAAGGGATTTATAAGAATGGAGGATCTGATATGTAAGCTGTAAATAAAGTAAGAATTTCGATATGGAATTATTGTTTACTAAATAATAGTTTCGTGGAGACATTGCACATTTAATTGCTTTACGCGTCTTTCCTGTTTAACGAAGGTTCGCACCCCTGCAGTTGTATGTCGGGTGTAGCGATCAAATGTGGCCGAAAATCTCTGACTGTGAATGAATTGAAAATATTAATCCCACCTGAAATTTCGCACCTATACCGCCCCGAATCTATCTGCACTTGTCGCAACTCCACCATCGATAACCACAGCAAGGGTGAAGGAGTCTTTGGCCAGCCGTGAGAGCGCCTCCGAGTGGAATATCTTTGGTTGTGTTAACACGCTCTTAACAATAGTTGTGTGTGTACGGGCTTTGCTCTGATTGTGGTGGTGCCGGTAATAAAGTGAAAATCATCTGCACTAGCTCCCTTCCGTTATTCTGTTATGAGAATTCCTACCCGGATTCACCTTTTTATTGCGTCCTCAATTATTTGCTGTATTCCTTTACAGTTTTTAGCCTCAACAGCTTCATTTAGTACCATGGAAGTTATTTCGTGATGTCTCAACTGATGTGCTATCATCCTGTTCCTCTTCTTGTCAGTCTTTCTTTCTTTCGCTTACGCCATAGTCCCGCAGCGATCGCAGGGTCTGCGTGGTTACAACAGATTTGGCAGTGTTAGTGTTAGGGATGGCTGGATGCCCTTCTTGCCGCCACCCCGTACCCCCCAGGACGGAATCAGCGTACCCCAACTGTCTGCGTCTAGCGTAAATCGTAAAATAGTGTGGACGTGTTTAAAAAGTCTGCGACGCGTGTAACTGAGGCGGAACTTGGGGACCAGCCCGGTATTCACCTAGCGTGATGTGGAAAACCGCCTAAAAACCACATCCAGGCTGGCCAGCACACTGGCCCTCGATGTTAATCCGCCGGGCGGATTCGATCTGGGGCCGGTGCGCCTACCCGAGTCCAGAAAGCAGCGCGTTAGCGCGCTCGTCTACCGTGGCGGGTGTGTTCCTCTTCTTGTCAGTATCCTCCATATAATCCTTTCCTCGTCGATTCCGCGGAGAACCTCCTCATTCCTTTGTCAGTACACCTAATTTCCAACTTTCCTTTGCAGCACCAAATCTCAGATGCTTCTATTCCCTTCCTTTCCGGTTTTCCCACAGTCTATGTCTCACTGCCCTACAATGCTGTGCTCCAAACCTACAGTTTCGAAAGTTCTTCCTCAAATTAAGACCTTTGTCTGATACTAGTAGACTTTTCTTGGTCAGGAATGGCCTTTTTCTAGGACTAGTGTGCTTCTTATGTCCTCCTTGTTCCGTCCGTCGTGGGTTACTTTGCTGCGTAGGTAGCAGAATTCCTTAACTTCATCTATTTTGTGATCATAAATCGTGATGCATAGTTTCTCGCTGTTCTCATTGCTGCTACTGTTCATTACTTTCATCCTTCTTCGATTTTTTCTCAATCCAGTCCCATTTCACTATTGATTTCATCCGACGCATCCTCTAGTTCTTCTTCACTTTCACCAAGCGTAGCAATGTCATCGGCGAATCTTATCAGTGATAGCCTTTCACCCTGTATTTTAATTCCACTCTGGAAATTTTCATTTATTTCCCTCATTGCTTCTTCGATGTATAGGGCAAAAGACTACATACCCACCTTGCACCCTTTGTAAACCGAGCACTTTGTTTTTCGACATCCAGTCTCTTCGTTGTTGTACATATTGTATATTACCCGTCTTTCGCCATAGCTTACCGGTATTTTTCTGAGGATATCGAAATCTTGCACAATTTTATACTGTCGAACTCTTTTTCAGGTCGACAAATCCCATGAATGAGTCTCGATTTTTCTTCAGTCTTGCCTCCATTATCAACCACAATGTCAGAACTGTCTCTGGTGCCATTACCTTTTCTAAAGTCAAACTGATCGTTGTCTAATGCATCCTCAATTTTCTTTTCCATTCATCTGTATACCATTGTTGTCTGTAACTTAGTTGCGTGAGCTGCGTGATGCATGGATGCTTGATAATTCTCGCACTTGTCGGCTCTTGCTACCTCAGCAGCTGTGTGGAGGACGTTTTCCTGAAAGTCTGGTGGTATACCGCCAGTCTCATACATTCTGCACGCCAACGTAAATAGTAGTAATATTGTCAAATCCTCCTAGAAATTTCGATGAAATGTTATCCATTCCTTCTTTCTTATTTGATCTTAAGTCATATAAAGCCCTTTTAGAGTCTGATTGTAATACTGGATCTCCTATCGCACTCCTGTTTCTTCTTCTATCTCGTCATCAGACAAGTGTTTCCCTCCATTGCATACTTTTCAGAAAAGCTCTTTGATTCAAGCTAATTTGTCGCCCGAGAGCGAGAATAATTCATGTAACATGACGAAAGGTGCCACGCCATGTCAGCAAAACTAGCGAAGGGAGAGTGCGACTGCAGAACCACTCTCCGTCTTCATAGATCACGTGGTGCGAGAGACTTTTTGCCTATATTTTTGGGCATCAATGACAGCAAAAGTGAACAAAATAAACGGAGTAGCGTTTACGTAAGTCTAACCAGCAGGCGGTTATAAGACTTCCTTCTCTGACGTAGAAAAATAAACCATACTCACAGGCGAAATTAAAAAAATGGTTCAAATGGCTCTGAGCACTATGGGACTCAACTGCTGAGGTCATTAGTCCCCTAGAACTTAGAACTAGTTAAACCTAACTAACCTAAGGACATCACAAACATCCATGCCCGAGGCAGGATTCGAACCTGCGACCGTAGCGGTCTTGCGGTTCCAGACTGCAGCGCCTTTAACCGCACGGCCACTTCGGCCGGCAGGCGAAATTAACTAGACAGTTAATACATAACCATGTTCGTTGAAAGCCAGATGGCCAGGGTCTGGGATTCACCCACACACCCACAAATGCAGCGCCTTCACAACTGCCCCGGAAGAGAAGGAAGAACTGGCAAAAATGCCTTAAATTTGGCTTGGCTCGAAAATGACAAATATCGATAGAAAAATATTATAGAGTATGCATAGTTTGCATTCGAACCCACCGATTGAGCCGTAACGCCCATAAACGCAGCACCCTACCAACTGCGCGAAAGAGAAGAAACAACTGACAAAATTGCCCTAAATTCCGCAGGGCTCGTAAATGACAACTGTCAATACAAAAATAGTGTAGAGCATACATACTGTAGCTTGCATTGAAACCCACCGTCTGAGCTATACCGGCCATATCAGACTTATTTCTGCAAACATCCCACCTGCTTTCCGAAAACGGAAGGTTCCAGGCTGGAACTTTGATCCGTCGGGAAATTCTTGAACAAGGGAAGCTTCACTGCAGAGTGAACGATTAATTCTGGGTACAGTTTGTATTCTCATTCTTAGTATGAAGTTCTTTTATTAAGCAGGAACGGAGGAAGTCATTAACATGCACTTTGAAACTTCCTGGGAGATTAAAACTGTGTGTCGGACCGAGACTCGAACTCGCGACCTTTGCCTTTCGCGGGCAAGTGATCTACCAACTGAGCTACCCAATCACGACTCACGCCCCGTCCTCACAGCTTTACTTCTGCCAGTACCTCGTCTCCTACCTTCCATACAGAAGGTCTCCTGCAAACCTTGCAGAACTAGCACTGGCAGAAGTAAAGTGTGAGGACGGGGGCGTGAGTCGCGCTTGGGTAGCTCAGTTGGTAGAGCAAAAAAATGGTTCAAATGGCTCTGAGCACTATGGGACTTAACATCTATGGTCATCAGTCCCCTAGAACTTAGAACTACTTAAACGTAACCAACCTCAGGATAGCACACAACACCCAGTCATCACGAGGCAGAGAAAATCCCTGACGCCGCCGGGAATCGAACCCGGGAAGTTGGTAGAGCACTAGCCCGCGAAAGGTAAAGGTCCCGATTTCGAGTCTGGGTCCGGCACACAGTTTTAATCTGCCAGGAAGTTTCATATCAGCGCACACTCCGCTGCACAGTGAAAATCTCACTCTGGAAACATGTACTTTGTTTCATGTCTGAGAGCTGGAACAGTATCGCCTTATAGAGCAAAACAGCTTCGCCGCTATTGAAACATGTGTGAAAGACTGACTCTAGTCTTCCTCTTTTTTGAGGCTGATTCTCGCCGGGGTTATTTTGGAACAAAATGCTCCGGCTCGTAGAACTGTGTAATACTTCATACTCTTGAAGTACCTCCTATCATTCATGCGACAGCTAAATACGGAACAGCGAAACATTTCGAGCTTCAGGAAGCACGAATAATTAAAGCCGAGATGGGGTAAACAAAAATAAAAAAAAAAGCGAAATGCCAGGGGAAGAGATGGCAAAACACGGACGCGACCGCAAAACCGCGCGCGCTTCCAAATCAATGTGGGTCGTGGCGCCAGCTCATAAACCACCGGCGGCCGGGACGGAGTATTTTTAATACCGGTATACGGAAACAATTCAGTCATTCGTTAACTGTCAGTGGGACAGTTTAAAGCAGTATGAATTGCCCCGGTGTTTATTTTGAAGCGCGCGCGAGCGGCGGCGGGCATCGTTTGTGAGGGCGTGCGTGTGAGTGTGACTGCGCCCGCGGTTGGCGGCGGCATGCGGGCGGATCGGCTGTTGGGCTGGCTGCGAGGGCGGCGGGGGTGTGAGGGAGGCAGGGGCTTGGGGGGAGGGGAGGGGGGAGGGCTGGACAGAGTCGCGCTATTAAACGGCGCCGTAGCGCAGCTGCCAATTGAGATTAATTGACGCTCATCCTGTCGCCGCCGAGGGCGTTCTGATTGATTGTTAGCCGTGGTGGGGGCGGGACGGGTCGCATCGACACGAACCATTAATAATTATCGTTACCGCTGCGCTTGATACACACACAGTAGCTGACCGCGCAGTTTCAACACATCCCTGCCCTGCCAGCCTCGCAACGTATTGCTTTTTTGAGAGCTCGATTTTTTTTTTTTTTTTTAAACTAACTACTCTCTGTTTGAGGCATGAAGTCTAACTAAAAGTGGTTCACCTGCACGTGGTTTCATCCATCAGTTATTTATTTCTGTATATATGCAGCTGTGTCATGTTCATTATAGCAAGAGATGGCATGAAATCTTCAGCACACCGGTCTTGCCCAGGAGACATCACACGAACATGATGTAACACCTCCTTTAGCCTTCATAATACACTCCTGGAAATTGAAATAAGAACACCGTGAATTCATTGTCCCAGGAAGGGGAAATTTTATTGACATATTCCTGGGGTAAGATACATCACATGATCACACTGACAGAACCACAGGCACATAGACACAGGCAACAGAGCATGCACAATGTCGGCACTAGTACAGTGTATATCCACCTTTCGCATCAATGCAGGCTGCTATTCTCCCATGGAGACGATCGTAGAGATGCTGGATGTAGTCCTGTGGAACGGCTTGCCATGCCATTTCCACCTGGCGCCTCAGTTGGACCAGCGTTCGTGCTGGACGTGCAGACCGCGTGAGACGACGCTTCATCCAGTCCCAAACATGCTCAATGGGGGACAGATCCGGAGATCTTGCTGGCCAGGGCAGTTGACTTACATCTTCTAGAGCACGTTGGGTGGCACGGGATACATGCGGACGTGTATTGTCCTGTTGGAGCAGCAAGTTCCCTTGCCGGTCTAGGAATGGTAGAACGATGGGTTCGATGACGGTTTGGATGTACCGTGCACTATTCCGTGTCCCCTCGACGATCACCAGTGGTGTACGGCCAGTGTAGAAGATCGCTCCCCACACCATGATGCCGGGTGTTGGCCCTGTGTGCCTCGGTCATATGCAGTCCTGATTGTGGCGCTCACCTGCACGGCGCCAAATACGCATACGACCATCATTGGCACCAAGGCAGAAGCGACTCTCATCGCTGAAGACGACACGTCTCCATTCGTCCCTCCATTCACGCCTGTCGCGACACCACTGGAGGCGGGCTGCACGATGTTGGGGCGTGAGCGGAAGACGGCCTAACGATGTGCGGGACCGTAGCCCAGCTTCATGGAGACGGTTGCGAATGGTCCTCGCCGATACCCCAGGAGCAACAGTGTCCCTAATTTGCTGGGAAGTGGCGGTGCGGTCCCCTACGGCACTGCGTAGGATCCTACGGTCTTGGCGTGCATCCGTGCGTCGCTGCTGTCCGGTCCCAGGTCGACGGGCACGTGCACCTTCCGCCGACCACTGGCGACAACATCGATGTACTGTGGAGACCTCACGCCCCACGTGCTGAGCAATTCGGCGGTACGTCCACCCGGCCTCCCGCATGCCCACTATACGCCCTCGCTCAAAGTCCGTCAACTGCACATACGGTTCACGTCCACGCTGTCGCGGCATGCTACCAGTGTTAAAGACTGCGATGGAGCTCCGTATGCCACGGCAAACTGGCTAACACTGACGGCGGCGGTGCACAAATGCTGCGCAACTAGCGCCATTCGACGGCCAACACCGCGGTTCCTGGTGTGTCCGCTGTGCCGTGCATGTGATCATTGCTTGTACAGCCCTCTCGCAGTGTCCGGAGCAAGTATGGTGGGTCTGACACACCGGTGTCAATGTGTTCTTTTTTCCATTTCCAGGAGTGTATAATGACCTCAATTCGCCATGGAAAAGGGTCCACTTTTTTGGGCATACCATATTCAGCTTGTCTTTGCCCTTCTTTCTCTTGGTTCAAATGGCTCTGAGCACTATGGGACTTAACTGCTATGGTCATCAGTCCCCTAGAACTCAGAACTACTTAAACCTAAGTAACCTAAGGACATCACATACATCCATGCCCGAGGCAGGATTCGAACCTGCGACCATAGCGGTCGCGCGGTTCCAGACTGCAGCGTCTAGATCCGCTCGGCCACCCCGGCCGGCTCTTTCTCTTGGTTTTTATCTTCTGTCTTCAAGGGGTCAGTATGGTAATCATTGGACTTGGGAATGTAGAGGATGGACAATTGCTCTTTCTGTCCGCAGTATGCCATATCCAGCTGAAAACACTCTTTCATGATAAAGTTTGTGGCGCAAACTCTGACGTGCTGTTGACCTGCGTAGCATTTCTGGCTCTGGGAACCATCATTTTCATTCCCAAGTAAGTGGGAAGGACACGTTAGCGAAGGAATGAAGCAAGAGGTGGACTGAGGTGCAGACATGCATTCATTTTTTAATATCTCTTCTTCCTTTACACTTCTTCTTCTCCGTCTTCTGGGCTAGGCTTAGAGCCTGTTTCGGTCTCACCATCACTTCCTCGGTCTTCCCACGCTTCTCTTGCTTCATTGTTTTGATATCTATGGCTAGTGTAGGAAGCTTTGATGGTGACACGTGAATTACATGTTCTGTCCATTTTTCTTTGTACTGGATTGCCTTTTGGGTTATTGATTGCATCCTTAATCCCTCCCCAATTACTTCGTTTCTGATTTTGTCTTCCTTAGTGCAGCCATTCACAGTTCTTAGAGATTTCATTTTTGGTGGTTCTAGTTCCCGTAAATCTTTGTCTTGGCGTCAAACTTTCCGCCTCATATAATAAAGTGGAAACTACCGTTACATTATAAAATTGCAGTTGTTTCTCTTTCCTTGTTTAACCGTTAAGTGTCTTCCGTATTGTGCCACATACACGTGGGAAAATATTAGTTTTTCCCTATATATCCATGTCTTGATTACATGATATGTCACATTCTAAATACTTGAAATGGGCTGCCTATTCTATCAGTTTGTTACTGAGGACTATTTTTGTTCATGCTGGGTTAATACCTAAAACGGCCATGGTTTTAGTTTTGTTTATGTATATATGCACAATCCGGAATATCGGCAACTCAACAAAGAAAAAATCATCATGCAAATAAATCAAGAAAAATCAACAGACTGGAAGAAACTAACATAGAAAATTCAGGAAGCCCTCAAATTAGGACAACGCCCTCGCAACAGGAAACATCGCTGGTGGAATGCAACCTGTGATGAGGCAGTCGACAACCGAATAACTGCATGGAAAAAATTTAGCAGTCACAAAACTGAAGAAAACTTGGAGAACTTTCTTAAAACTCAAAAACAGGCCTCAAAAATAATTAGAAAAGAAAAACGGGGATATGACAACAACAACCTGTCTTAAATCCAGCAGGATTTCATCAAAAATAATACAAGAAATTTTTATAAGACTCTCAGAGAAAACTTACAGGGATACCAAGCGCCTAGCTTGTGCTTCAAGAAACCCGATGGCTGTTTGGAAACCAACACGAAAAATAACTGCAAAATCTTAGCCCAATATTTCAGTTCCCTCCTCAACTGCGAACCACCCCAAAAAAAACTTGTCTTCTCCAGTATTCACACACGACTCACATGCCCCGGATCTTGAAGAAATTATGGAGATAGTCAATCAGTTGAAAAATAACAAAGCACCAGGAGAAGATGGGATCATTGCTGAGTTCTGGAAACTAAACGATCCTATACTTACGCAGAAATTACAGCATATAATGTCAGACATATGGATAACAGAGCAGATACCAGAGGACTGGAAATGCGCTCTAATTCACCCGCTACACAAAAAGGGCGACAAGACAGACATGAACAATTACAGAGGAATTTCGCTGCTCCCAGTCGCTTACAAAATCCTTTCCAAAGCGCTTTTAAACAGGATAGAATCCCAAGCAGATACACTAATTGGTGAATACCAGGCCGGATTCAGAAAAGGACGCTCGTGTGCGGAACAGATCTGGTGCTTAAAGACAATATTACAAATGAGGAAATGCAGAAACACAGTAGTTACATTCATCGACTTCAGGAAAGCATATGATTCAGTGGACCGTGGAACCCTGTTTAAAATCATTGAAGAATTTGGGATCGACCGAAAGACACGAAAAATCACAGAACAGACATTTACAGGAACAACGGCCAAAGTGAAATTCATGGGCGAAGTATCAGAACCCTTCGAAATCAAATCTGGAGTCCGACAGGGGGACGGACTATCCCCAATCCTTTTCAATATTGTTCTAGAAAAGATAATCAGGGAATGGGAACCTCACGTAAAGGGTATCCAAATTGGTATCAAGAAGGAGAACCGTATTAAAGACAAGTGCCTTGCTTTCGCTGACGATATTGCAATCATCACCAATAACAGAACAGAAGCGATTCACGCAGTGGAAAAACTACATGAAATTTCAGAAAAAAACGGATTACGGATATCTTATGAAAAAAAAAAACAAAATATGGAAAGGCAGCTAGAAAATAAATCCCCTTTAATAACAAAATATGGTAAAATTGCACAAGTCTGCCATTTTAAATACCTCGGTGAAACGATACAGTCCTCAGGATTAAACCGAATCGCCAATGAACAAAGAATCACCAAGCTCCAGAAGGCCTACAAGCTAACATGGAGGCATTACAACAAGAAGTGCATTTCGACAGACGCAAAATTAAGGCACTATACAACAGTGATTCTTCCAGAAGCAATCTATGCAGCTGAAACAATGGTGATTGATGGTCATTCAAAAATTAAGGAAATAGAAAAGCAGGAAAGAAAAATTCTCAGGAAGATTTACGGTCCAATCAACAAAAATGGCATTTGGATGAAGAGACCACAAAACGAACTCTATAGAAAGATCAACGTAGTAACAGATGAAATCAGAAAGCGCCGAGCCAAATTTCATACACACATCTACAGGATGGAAGACTCCAGAACAGCAAAGAAATTATTCAATATTATAACAAGGAGTAAATGTGGCACAGAATGGCTGAAAGTAGGCCAGAGGGACCTACAGCAGATCAACATAAAAAATCTCGAAGATCGCACCGAGTGCCGGCATAAAATCACAAGTGTGAAGTTTGGGGAAAGAACATCGCGTCAGCCTGGTAAAAATGGACAGAGGAACGGAAGAAGGAGCATTCTGAGAGGATGAGGAGGTTCTGGGACGCAAAGAAGAAAAACATCCGAAGACGAAATTATGAATTCAAGTTCAATCGCTCTCCTAAAGGGGAACAATCGTTATAATAATAATAATATGCACAATGTAGCTTGCACGTATCTCATTCGGCTTACGTACTGCCATTCGTAATTTATCTTCGCTGTCTTCTATGATAACTCGATCGTTAGCGAGTAACATACTGATAATCGTTTTCTCCTCCCAATATTTTTGCCTGATGATTTTCTGTCTCTTTTTCATTTTCTTATCATTTGATCTACATACATGTTCGGTAATGTACTTGACAAGCTACAACCTTGTTTCAGTCATTGAGTTGTTTCTATTTCAGGTGTTATCTGTTTAACCCGTGTCAGTTCTAATTCTGTTGTCCCTGTATAGACTTTCTGTGTCTTATGTCAGATTTTCAGGGATTCCTTACTTTTTGTGATTGATCATACGTTATCTCTGTGAATTCTCTCCAATGTCTTTTTTTATTTTTTATTTTTTATTTTGTTTATATAATCCACAAGTGCTAGGCGAGTATCTATGTCAAATTCTCTTCTCCTTTGAATTAACTTTTTCAGTGAGAAAACATCGGCTACGCATGATCTTTCTTTCCGGAAACCTGCTTATTTCTCCATTAAAGCTACATACGTGATATTTCGTAGCCTTTCATTTATTACTCTGCTGTACATTTGGTAAATAGTATTCAGAATACTGATAACACTGTAGTTATTAACCACTAAACCTCTTTGACGTTTTATTCCAACCCAACCTACCTCGTTGCTGTCAGTCGCTTTTCTCCGGATGTCTTTCTGTCATTGAGCTAGCACGTTGAAGGGGCAGTTGCCTATGGCATATCGTGAGTGAAATACTGCGAGGGAGTGAGAGTGAAGAGAGAAGCATCGGTTAACAAAGTCTGTACAAGGGCTGGCTGAAATGGCCACATATACACTAACGAAGAATATACAGGTAGTACGCACCTTTTTCCGACATGTCTAATTCCTGATAGTAGACTGTTCACTAGATTTTTCAGCACACTACGTGAAATAGATATTGTTCCAAGTTCCTGTTTTTCTTCTGAACTTGTAGGTCGGACAACCTGTAAAGGTACAGCAATATTGCCTTAATACATAATTAACTGAAAAAGTGAAATTATATCTTTGGCCCAATAAACAAAGAAAAATCTTAATAATCACAGAAATGAAATTTATTGAACATCTATTTATACTGGTTACAATTTATTTAGAAAATTACAGCATGCTATAATGACGTTCTTTCTTTACGCATCTGAAAACAATAAAAAATACTAAACAGTAACATTAATATATATTAGCAGGAATATCAAACATAAGGAAATAATGATGTCAGTGCTTTTGTAATGATGACGAGAATATGAGCATTTTAGTGTCTCCGAACAAATATTTAAGTCTTCCCAGCATAATGGTTCAAAAGACAATGATGTTATTTTTCTTCTTCCCCTCCGAAATCCAAATATGCGATGAAAGCGCCAGAGCTGCGTCTCCCTTGTAGTAAGCATACAATGCTAGACCGCAGGACTAATTTACTTTCTCGTAAAGCATTGTGTTTCAAATATCGTTTGATTAAGACATTACAGAAAGCATAATTCTATCGTATACGTAAAGTCAGTTTCAGAACTTTAATAAAAGAACAGACGTTACAGCAAACAAATAATGAATGTCTGTAAGTCTCAGTGCCTTCTAAGAGGCACGTGCATTCTAAACTGTATGCCTGTTGGTGGGCTCATGGTACTGTCTTAATATTCGGCAAATAGGACCGCTATAGATGTCCAGCAGAGAGTAAGCGACGAATTGCTCCACTTCAGGTCTGATGTGGTACTTTTAGCTATGGTCTCTCCACTGAGTTAAGAAACTTGTTTCTCTAATTTCACGGTTCATTTCCTGAACCATTCTGTACCACGTCACACGTAATTCTTGTGACCTAGGAGCATTCATTCTCACAGTACAATGTTGGTCATAATGTTCCCAACTGGCCAGTGTAGCTCTTTTTGTAGGTGAACCACCAGCAGAGGTAAGAACGGTGAGAAAGAGCAGCCTCGGCACAGGAAAACTATACGGGACAGATCGTTTACTGTCATCTGCAAAAGATCAGTCTAGTTACTCATCATGGAAAAAGCTGAGTCTTCCTCGCTAGCAGCCATACCGCAGCCATACTGAGGCATTTCAAGACACGACATGACGCAGTAAGAAGCGACCAAATGCCGTTCTACAAGTAGCGTAACAGGACAGTTCTTGTTGCGCGTAAACGACCGAGATAAAACCATAATTGCGCAGCCAATGACATCATTACTTGTAGAGGAATGAAGTTACGAGAAACAGGTTTGCCATTAGCGTTTCACGGCATGTCGACAGAACAGTAATGAGAAGAGGGACATTTAACAAACTGTGACTGAGAACCTACGCACGTGGCAAAAAATACATTCTAATATTCACTCTAAAACGATTTATGGAAATAGTACACTCAGCTACACCCTACAAAAGCACATACAACTGTGTCATATCTGCAAGGGAAGGGAACAATATGCAAGGCCGCGCGGAGTGACCACGTGGTTTGAGGCGTCATGTCGCGGTATGCACCGCCCCTCCCGTCGGACATTCGAGTCCTGTCTCGGGCATGGGTGTGTGTGTTGTTCTTAGCATAGGTTAGTTTAAGTAGTGCGTATGTCTAGGGACCGATTACCTAAGCAGTTTTGTCCCTTAGGAATTCACACACATTTGAACATTTTTGAACAATATGCAGGGAGGAAGAACAAAACTTCCGACCGGCGACTGAACCCAACATGTGGGATATCCTACTAGCAGTGCCGTAAGACATTTACATTTTTTTTGCTGTCTTGGACTCCAACTTCCAAACCGAAGAAAAAGTCGTGTGTTTTCCCTAAATATACCAAAACACAAGCACTGTTTAAATTAAAGGACTGAAATTAGCAAAGCTCATTTAATTAGAACTCAGTGAAGAATTCATTACAGTCAGAAATCATGCCGTTGATGTATACTATAATGAAAAAGCAAAGCGTCTAAAAGCAGTCAGTGACGATACATACTACCTGAGGCACTAAAACAGGATTAGTATTTTCTGATGACTGTACTAACCTAACAGCACCTATTTACGTCTATGTTTTACTGTCTCACAGAAATAAGCAATCGGAGAAGTAAGTCACATATGGAAGAGTATATTGGGGGCCTGTACCTGGATTCTGAAACTTAAAATTTAGATGAGTATATTTAAAGCGAATAACTATTTGATGAAAACAGTAAGGGATCACATATAACGAAGGAAGAGTTCTTCATTGGACTAAAGAGACTAAATTCAAATAAAACTACCAGTATGTATGACATCTTTGTAGAGCGCCATCAAAGAAGTAGAGACAACATCTGTAGCATGTTGCTTAGTGTGCTATCTAAAATGTATGTCATAGTCCCTGACGTCACAAAAAGTAGAGCTATTGCGTTCCCCAAGAGGTCAAATTCAAAGACAGTACGAGTTATAGAACACTAGCCCTTGTGTGACACGTATCAATATTATTACTGTCAGTAGTTAAAAGGTGGATTAAAAACAAAATAGGTTGGAAATTAGCCAATTATCAGTACGGATTGATCAGGAAACGCAACAAGGGGAAGAATGCTGGCAGTATGCTAAATTTTGGAAAGTAGATTAGAAGTAAACAGAGAAACATATATAGCATTATTGCATCTAAAAAGCATTTGATATGGTTATTAGAAGTGCGATGAGAAAAGTAGGACTTGACTGGAAGGACTGGAGATTAATGTTGATTATATAGAAAAGCCAGAGTGGTTAACTGAGTATTAAGTGTAGCAAGAAAAAGAGCATAAATCAGGAGCGTTACCTTACTTATTTAATGTGCTCATTGAGGAGAACAAAACAACAATGAAAGAAAAGATGGCTGAAAAGAAAATAATTGTGTACATATTGACTGACGGAACAGCAATGGTGACACATTCAGGGAAAGAACTAACTATAGTGATTAAGGTCTTAAATCAAGAGATACCAAATCTAAGATGTGAAATAAATACTAAGAAGACGAAAGTCGTGGCTACAGACAACAAAGGAGGTGTAGGTCAGACTGACATGAAAATAGGCAAGAGATACCAAATCTAAAATGGGAAATAAACACTGAGAAGACGAAAGTCGTGGTTACAGACAACAAAGGAGGTGTAGGTCAGACTGACATGAAAACAGGCAGAGAGCAACTCCAGGAAGTAACCAAATTTTACTACCCAGGTAGCAACGTGGAGGAAAACAAAGGTGTCTGAAAAAATCAAAAGACTAGCACTGGACAAAGTGTCTTGCAACATGATAATGATCTTCTACTAAACAATAACATCAGTTTCCACACTAGTTAGTTAGTTAGTTATGCGTTCCACGATCATTTTACACGACAAATCGTAATGATGCAGAATGAGTCATTTCACATACACGTCGCAAATTAATTTGTATATGTAATTACATTCTGAACATTTCTATTTTTTCCAAAAGGAAAATTACATATGAAGATGTGAGATAGCAATTCCTACCCACCATCTTTGTCACACTACAATAATAGAAACTCTTTTGCGGAATGGAAGGAGTTGTCAAGAAGAAACTTTCTCAGTTTGTTTTCAAATTGTACTCTGCTGTCTGACAGACATTTTATATCACTGGGCAAGTGATGAAATGGTTTTGTTGAAGCATTGTGCACCCCTTTTTGTGCTAAAGACAACCTTAATTTGGATTAATGGATGTCATTTCTCCCTTCTGACACTGAAGTTATGCACAACAGTAAACTGAAAGACATTTCTTGTGGATTGCCCTAAGATGCGGATGTGAAACCTGGACGTTAGCAAAGCAGGAGAAAGCTCACCTCGAAGCTATGGAAAGTTCAGTTCTAGGGGAGGTTCACATGAGCTAGGTGGTCTAACAAGAATACGACTGAGATTGTTCTGTAAGAAATAGGAGAGAAAAAGAATTGCTGAAAGTTACAGGCCAACACAATCAAAACTCAATGGACACTTAATAGACATGATATTATTTTAAAAATATTTTCGACAGCAAGATTGTGGAGAACCAATTGAGGAAACGACATAAAATATCCTAAATAAAAAAGGGATCAGTGAGGTGGAATGTTTCAAATACGTGAGGGAGCTGTCGAAGGAAGGAAGCTGTGTCTGCAGGGACAAGGATTATCCTTCTGAAAGGAGAAGGAGAAGCAACGGGTAACAGTGAAAAAGGTCGTATTCATTTCTTCTCAAGGACTAACACTTTGCGAAATGAGAGCGAGAGAATATTGAAAGTTCCGAGCATAGTGTGTGCGCTGTAGCTGGGTTTTTAGGCCGATTTAAGGAAGTTCGGGTAGACTGTAGCTGGGTTTCTAGCCGATTTAAGTTAGTTCGCCGACTTGTCAGAAGACAAATGTCCTACAATGAGGTGACAAAAGTCATGGAATACCTCAGAACATAGTGATACCGTGTCGGACTCCTTCTTCCTGGCGTAATAAGCGACTCTCGTGGCATGGACTCAACAAGTCGTTGGAAGTCCCCAGCAGAAATCTGACCCATGCTGTATGTCCATAATCGCGAAGGTGTTGGCCGTTGCAGGATTTTGTGCTCAAACTGACCTTCGATTATTTCCGAGAACTGTACCATGGAATTAATGGCGGTCGGTCTGGGTGGTGAAATCATTCACTCGGACTGAACATACTGTTCTTCAAACCAATCGCGAACAATTGTGGTTCTGTGGCGCATTGTAATCTATAAAAATTTTCTTCTTTCTTTGAGAACATGAAGCCCAAGAATGGCTGCAGATTGCCTCCAAGTAGCCGAAAATAACCAGTTCCAGTCAATGATCGGTTCAATTGGACCAGATGACCCTGTCCTTTCCATGTTGAAACAGACCACATCATTATGGAGCCGGTACCAGTTTGCAGAATTCTTCATTGATAAACTTGGGCCCATGGCTGCGTAGCGTACGCACCACACTCGAACCCTACCATCAGCTCTTACCAACTGAAAAAAGGGACTCATCTGACCATGCCACGGTCAGACCACTGTTCTAGGCGCTTCAGTCCGGAATCGCGCGACCGCTACGGTCGCAGGTTCGATTCCTGCCTCGGGCACGGATGTGTGTGATGTCCTTAGGTTAGTTAGGTTTAAGTAGTTCTAAGTTCTAGGGGACTGATTACCTCAGATGATAAGTCCCATAGTGCTCAGAGCCATCTGAACCATTTTTTCCTGTCGTCCACGGTCCAACCGATATGGTTAAGAGGCCAGGAAAGGCGCTGCAGGCAATGTCGTGCTGTTACCAAAGACACTCCGGTCGGTGCTTGCTGGCACAGCCCTTTAACGCCAGATTTATCCGCCGTGTCCTAACGGATACGTTCGTCGTACGTCCAACATAGATTTCTGCGATTATTTCACGCAGTACTGATTGTGTCCTAGCACTAACAACAATACGCAAATACCGCTGTTTTCTATCGTTAAGAGAAGGTCATGAGCCACTGCGTTGTCCGTGGTGAGAGGTAATGCTTGAAATTTGGTATTCTCGGCACACTCTTGACACTGTGCATCTCGGAATACTGAATTCCCTAACGATATCCGAAATGGAATGTCCCATGCGTCTAGCTCCAGCTGCTTTTCCGAGTCCAAGGTCTGTTACTTTCCGTCGTGTGCCAATAATTATGTCGGAAACCTTTTCACATTTATGACCCGAGTGCAAATGGCAGCTACGCCAATGCACTGCCCTTTTATTCCTTGTCTACGCGATAGCACCACCGTCTGTATATGTACATATCGATATCCCATGACTTTGTCACCTGAGTGTGTATCACATTGCTCGTTCGACCTCCTCTACGGCACTGTGGTGCGTTTGAACAGATGAGGTTTACCTCATGACTGGCCGCGTGAGCTGCCTACGGGCGCCGTGGGCATTTGTATCGCCGTGCGGTCACGATGTGAGAGCAGCTTGCATTCTCTCACTCGCGAACGGTGCTGAAGACTGTCGATAATACACGATCGTCAGCTGATGTTCGAGTTGGTAGTCACTTTTGTATTTTTTGCGTTGTCATAATTATTACAGTATTACAGTACGACAATGCAATGAATGCTTACAACACAGTACAAGATATTGATAGTATTTGACCAATCTTTGCCAGAGCTCCATCTGTTGCAGTCAATGTAAGTATCCTTGAATATCACTCCTGTGTTACAAAAAAATGTCATCGAAAAAAAAAGTTTTAACTTCTAGGTTATAACAACTCTGTCGTGAAGAAAAGCAAATTGAATTTACGCTATTGTGCTTGGTTTTAATCGTGAGCTCGTCACATAAGGCTTTACATGTCAATTATTAGGTTGTAGAACATCGAAGGTGTTTTCCTATGTTTGCATGTGAGTGAAATTTAGTTTTGGTGTTTTATCTCTATGGGACCAGATCGTATTTCATGTTCTACTTTCTTCTGAGTGTGAGTATATCGTTGCAGCTTCGTTCGAAAACCTGGAGGCAGGTACACACGTTCAGACGAAACCAGCAGACGATAGAAAAGCGGTTGACTGTCTGCAGCTCGATGCAAGAACAATATAGTGACAAAGAAAGAAATTCTCAGTGCGTAATATCATAATTAGTATTGCAGTGCCGCCAAGTAATACACTGCATACAACACGCTGCATAGTTTGACAGCAACTACAAGCAACAGCACTTGTTTCAGATTCTGTCGTTCAGTTCAGCAGATAATGGGTCGTGGTAGAGGAGAAGGGACAAAACAGGAATCAAGAAAAATAGAATAAAATACCAAATTTCCCGGTCACTGATACAACTCCGACATAAAGTGCCAAAGAACACGCTCCTTTTTATTAAAACAGCTATTAACTTAATGCATGGAATCTTACTAAGAAGTGTTAAGTTCTATTTTCACGTCGATCCTTATCAAAACAACAACACCAGAGTCTTGACCAGTCATTACACTCGCTCCATCTGTTGCAGTCACCGGAAGTTTTTCCCAACAAAGTTCATTATGTGAATAATGTTTCCTAAGTAAGGATATATGTCAGCGGCCGTACTTGTATCGCGCATTGGCACTTAACCGAGGAGATCGTTCATCAATCTGAACTCAGTATCAACACCTCTCACAAAAACAGCAATCTCAGCCCCTTCCGTTACATCCTTGCTTTCATACAAACGCAAAGAGGAAAATAAATATTTAGCCTCATCTTTCTACATCTACATCTACATTTACACTCCGCAAGCCACCCAACGGTGTGTGGCGGAGGGCACTTTACTTGCCACTGTCATTACCTCCCTTTCCTGTTCCAGTCGCGTATGGTTCGCGGGAAGAACGACTGCCGGAAAGCCCAGGTGCGCGCTCTAATCTCTCTAATTTTACATTCGTGATCTCCTCGGGAGGTGTAAGTAGGGGGAAGCAATATATTCGATACCTCATCCAGAAACGCACCCTCTCGACACCTGGACAGCAAGCTACACCGCGATGCAGAGCGCCTCTCTTGCAGAGTCTGCCACTTGAGTTTGCTAAACATCTCCGTAACGCTATCACGCTTACCAAATAATCCTGTGACGAAACGCGCCGCTCTTCTTTTCTTTGGATCTTCTCCATCTCCTCTGTTAACCCGACCTGGTACGGGTCCCACGCTGATGAGCAATACTCAAATATAGATCGAACGAGTGTTTTGTAAGCCACCTCCTTTGTTGATGGACTACATTTTCTAAGGACTCTCCCAATGTATCTCAACCTGGCACCCGCCTTACTAACAATTAATTTTATATGATCATTCCACTTCAAATCGTTCCGCACGCATACTCCCAGATATTTTACAGAAGTAACTGCTGCCAGTGTTTGTTCCGCTATCATATAATCATACAATAAAGGATCCTTCTTTCTATGTATTCCGTTGTGTTTCCATGTCGTTTGCCATTTCTTCGATGCACCTCCAAAATGTCCTCCGTGAAAGAGGACTTGGTTCCGAGGGCGGAAGAGTCTCTGGACACAAGATTGTTGTGGCAGCAACAAAACACTCTGTAAGAAATTCTCTATCGCTGAGGCGACGGAATATTTTGACTATTTTAGGGTCTCTCATTGTACCGTCATTGTGGATGGCATGATTCTCTTCCTGTAGATAAGTTACAAGTAGGAGGTAAAATCGAGGTGAAAACCACGTAATTCTTTATGATTAATAATAATAATAATGTTTTCTAGAAATGACATATTTGTACGAATTTCCTTCTTTCTCTCTTGGAAATGAGCGTACGTCATTGTGGGCCGGGAGTGCGCTGACCACTCAGCTAATGGGGGCGGACTTCTTTCTCTTTCCCGTTTTAGTTCTAGAAGATGGACCTTCCTTTCGTCAGTATGCAAGGTGATCACGAATGTCTCACGAAGGAGTTGAAAATATCGCTCCCCATTGTACTTCTTCCACGCCGATGAAATAGATTAAACACTGAGGGCCTCTTTGTGTCTCAATTAAGAAATATTCGTCTTCCCACTGTGGACTGAAGCGTAAAGATTCGAGCGATTTTCGTTTTGAGGATTTTAAATGCTTCTCAGCCATTTTCCTCTTACTAATTTTTCTCTGCTGTGAACGCCAAAAACTTCGACATTGACAACGCTAACGTCACTAAATAAACAGGGTCGTCATGAAGCGGGGACATTTGTAACATTCGGGTAGTGTTAGAAGAGAAGTGGAAGGGAAAAAATGGAAATGATCATATGGCATCGTTGGCCGGGAGACCCATTCGGGAAAGTTCAGCAAATCAATTCTTATTTCATTGGACGACTTGCGCGCCGGTGATGAGGATGGAACGATTAGGAGGACAACACAACACCCATTCCACAAGAGGAAAAAATCTCCAGCCCGGCGGGGAATGGAACCCGGGCCCGCTTGCACGGGAGACAAGGACGTTACCACCGATCTAACCAGGCGGACGGTAGAGGTGGAACTGCTGGTTGACAGCAACCACAGACGGACAGCGTGTGCACACAACG
This sequence comes from Schistocerca americana, assembly GCF_021461395.2. Lineage (NCBI taxonomy): Eukaryota > Metazoa > Arthropoda > Insecta > Orthoptera > Acrididae > Schistocerca > Schistocerca americana. The sequence continues at coordinate 457,399,226 of NC_060126.1, read as the reverse complement.
GCACCCGCGCCCCAAAAAGCCTATTTGCTCTCCGCTGGTTTACAATCCGTATACTTTCTGCTTGCCCGTTAGTACTAGGTATTCCTACCACATTACTTATTTAGCTGCGAAAACAGCACTTAACAATCTCTTCTTGGCTCATGCTATTCGGATGAGTGAAACACATTTACGTGTTAGTTCATGTAGCAAGTGAAATTTTCGACTTATAACTTGGATTCCTGCCGTCATTTGTAGGTACTAGGAACTTTTCTATTTAATCATTTTTTCATGTTACTAGCTTTCGGGCGTTGTCCATCTCAATAGCAATGTCAATTCCTACGCTACGAATGTAAGGATACACAACACCCAGTCCATGAGAGGAGAAAATCTCAGACTCCGGCGGGAATCGAACACGTGTCCCTTCATGCAATCAATCGTGCTGACGGCGCAGCTACCGGTACGGAGGTTCTAGGCGTTAGTAAGACGAGTCTCGAAGCACTGTCAGAAGAATTTGAGATCAAGACTGGTGTTAAATAGGGAGATGGTTGGCACCATTGTTGTTCAATATAGCACTGGACGAAGTGATCAGTCAGTGGAGAGCAATAAATGAGGAAATGGGAATACCAAAGACCCATGTGGGGGACAAAAAGGACAACAGGGCTCAAGTGGACTGCCTAGCCTTCGCAGATGACATAGCAATAGTAAGTGAGACGGAAGAAGACGCAAAGACACAACTCGACAACTTAAGTAAGGCAGCCAGAAAGGTGGAACTGAGGGTCGCCTAGAACAAGACAAAGACATTAAATACCACTGCAGACTGGGAAACACTGGAAGTCACTGTGCAAATGGTGGAAAAATTAAAATACCTGGGAGAATTTATAACACGAAGGAACAGGAGCAAGGAGGGAATAACAGAGAGGATAAAGAAGATGAGGTCAGCCTTCTGAATGACGAGAGAGATATGCAATAAAAATATTATATCCACAGAGGCAAATATAAACCACTACAAGGCAACGGTGAAGAATGCAGTATTATATGCTGATGAGACGATGACACTAGGAAGAAATGGGGCAGAATAACTAGAGAAAGAAGAGAGAAAAATACTGGGAAAAATACTAGGTCCCAAAAGATGTGGAGAGAGATGGATGCGAAGACCTAAGGAAGAATTGTACCGGAACACGAGAACAATATCCGGGGAAATCAGACTCAAAAGTGCAAAGTTGGCTGGACATGTAGTTAGGCTGAGTATGGACAGAATGATGAAGAGAGTGTGGGAAACAACAGGGAGGACAAGGGGAAAGACAGGAACCAAGTGGATTGTTGAACTTCGGAAGGACTGGTTGGAATTGGGGATCAAGTTCGAAGAAAAGCAAAATTGGAGGAACAAATATACACCGACCAATATGCCGGAGATCAATGACAGACAAGAATACAGGAAAAGATTAGAGTGTCAACTGTGGAGCCGACAGGAGAAACGGAAACTGAACATCTCGGAAGAAGAGCGGGAGAGAAGAAGAGAAAGAATGAAGAGGTTCTGGGAGAAGAAGAGGAAAATGCAGCCCACGAAGGGGCTACCCGTGGTCCTACGGAGGCCGTAACGCAAGAAGAAGAAGAAGACGAGTTTCGAAAGAAGAAGTTAAAAGAAAGAGCATCTTGTTCTAAGGAATCTGTATTTGATGTATTGTCCGAACTTTAAGGGTCAAATTATGTATGTGGCAGAGAGTCCTGCTGAGCCTTCGATGACCAACATGCTGATGTACTGCCTTTCGTCTCGATATCTTTGACTTTAATGATTTTACTGAAGTTTCGCCATCACGAGTGGTTCTCTTGTTGGTTGGTTGATTTGGGGGAGGGGACCAATCAGCGGGATCATCAGTCCCATCGGATTAGGGAAGGGTGGGGAAGGAAGTAGGCCGTGCAGTTTAGTAGGAACCACACCGGCATTTGCCTGAAGCGATTTAGGGAAATGGAAAATCTAAATCAGGATTGCCGGTCGACGTTTTGAACTGTCGTCCTCCCGAATGTGAGGCGAATGTGCCAACCAGTGCGGCGCCTCACTCTGTGTGAGTGGTTCGCCATGTCCACTGCTGGTGGCAAACTGGATTTAAGCCCTGCGGCGGAAGATTATGCTTTGCGCACCATTATAGCCTGGCTCAATTGCAAGGGATGCTGGGAGTGTAGGCACGCGATGATCGCCTGGCTTATAGGCTACTGCGAGCGGGAGAGGAGAGATGTCGCGGGAACAAGTGCATCTTCTTTCTACCAGAGCAAGTAGCACGTACACTAGAATCAACACTGCGTTCACAGTGCTCACTCAATGTTACGGTGTGTGTAGATCTTAAGTACAATGCAACAGCATGTTGTATTGTTTAGTGGCTATGGTTGGCAATGGGTGGAAACATTCCGCCCCGGCCCGAAGTCATCCGACTTGCACAGGTTTGTTCGCTCCCAGAAAAGTGTCAGGTTTTGTTGTGCGCACAGTGTGTACCCGTCGCAGAGACAAAATAGTCGCCCGTGTAGAAGTGCATCCATTCTGGCCCTGGAAGCTACTAAACTGAAACGTGAAGAGGGTTACAGATTGTTGAGCGATAATGTCTCGTAACGGCATGTTTTTCTTCGGCTATTGCTGTACAAGAATACTATAATTAAATAAAAATTAAACAAAAATATCTTTCATATTGTGCCACTCACTCTTAAATATTTTACTTTGTGGGAGATTATGATCACTTTTATTTAGCTATAACAATGAAGCTCGACACGAAGCCAGATTGCGATCGTTCTACACTTTGGTTCATAAATTGTTATCAACAAAGTTTTTTTCGTATGAAATTCTAATGAGATAAGGCATTGCAATATTTCATAATTTATGTTAATAAATGTTGTTCAAAAAGCAGGTCTACTTCAGAACAAAGCTCTGTGATTTCGGCTTGCAGAACCGGAATAAGATCACTGAAAATGTTTGACCGTTCCACCTACCAGGAAAATCATCGAACTTCTTTAACATCAAGTCCAAAAACTCAGATTGCTTTTCGGAAATGTTTTAGTTGTGGTCTTCAGTCCAGAGACTGGTTTGATGCTGCTCTCCATGCTACTCTGTCCCGTTCAAACCCCTTCATGTCTGAATAATTGCTGCAACCTACCTCCTCCTGAGTCTGTTTACTTTATTCATCTCTTAGGCTTTCCTCTACGATTTTTGTCCTCCACGCATCTCTCCAATATTAAATTGGTGATCCCTTGATGCCTCACAATGTGTCCTACCAACCGATCCCTTCTTATAGTCAAGTAGTGCCACAAATTAATCTTCCCCCCAAATCTATTCAGTACCTCCTCTTTAGTTACGTGATTTACGCATCTAATCTTCAGTATTCTTCTGTAGCACCACATTTCGAAACTTTCTATTCCCTTCTTGTCTAAACTGTTTAACGTCCATGTTTCACTTCCATACATGGCTACAGTCCATATTTACTTGCAGGAAAAACTTCCTGCAAAACTCATCTTCTACTGTTAGTGTGTCGCTTCCTAATCTAATTCCCTCAACATCACTTGATTTGATTCGACTACATTCTCGTTTTGCTTTTGTTGATGTTTAGCTTATATCCTCCTTTCAAGACACTGTCCATTCCGTTCAGCTGCTCTTCCAGGTCCTTTGCTGTCTCTGACAGAATTACAATGTCGTCGACAAACCTTAAGGTTTTTATTTCTTCTCCACGGATTTTTAATTCCTACTCCAAATTTTTCTTTTGTTCCCTTTACTGCTTGCTCAATATACAAATAGAATAACGTCAGGGACAGGCTACAGCCCTGTCTCACTCCCTTCTCAACCACTGCTTCCCTTCATGCCCCTCGACTCTTATAACTGCCATCTGGTTTCTGTACAAATTGTAAGTGGCCTTTCGATCCGTGTATTTTACCCCTGCCACCTTCAGAATTTGAAAGAGAGTATTCCAATCAGTATCGTCAAAAGCTCTGTCTTAGGCTACAAACGCTAGAATCGTAGGTTTGCCTTTTCTTAACTTATCCTATAAGATTAGTCGTTGGGTCAGTATTACCTCGCGTGTTCCAACATTTCTACGGAATCCCAACTGATCTTCCCCGAGGTCGGTTTCTACTAGTTTTTGCCGGCCGCGGTGGCCGTGCGGTTCTAGGCGCTCCAGTCCGGAGCCGCGCTGCTGCTACGGTCGCAGGTTCGAATCCTGCCTCGGGCATGGATGTGTGTGATGTCCTTGGGTGAGTTAGGTTTAAGTAGTTCTAAGTTCTAGGGGACTAATGACCACAGCAGTTGAGTCCCACAGTGCTGAGAGCCATTTGAACCATACTAGTTTTTCCACTCGTCTGTAAAGAATTCGCGTTAGTATTTTGCAGCAGTGACTTATTAAACTGATTGTTCGGTAATTTTCACACCTGTCGACACCCGCTTGCTTTGGGATTGGAATTATTATATTCTTCTTGAAGTATGAGGGTATTTCGCCTGTCTCATACATCTTGCTCACCAGATGGTAGAGTTTTGTCAGGACTGGCTCGCCCAAGGCCGTCAGTAGTTCTAATGGAATGTTGTCTACTCCCGGAGCCTTGTTTCGACTCAGGTCTTTTAGTGCTCTGTCAAACTCTTCACGCAGTATCATATGTCCCATTTCATCTTCATCTACATCCTCTTCCCTTTCCACAATATTGTCCTCAAGAACATTAACCTTGTATAGGTCCTCTATATACGAGTATACAGCATGGTTAAATTTATGTGAAGCCGACTCAGAACTCTTCCATAAGGACCTCGTATTCAACATATGCCACTTATTTCACAACACTTTTGAAATTAAGCTGTGGCTGAGATTGCGTAAATAAGTTAGATTACGTCGAATAACACTTTGCTTTCAATTATATTTTCATCATACAGTTACACTGATTCAGCAACGGACAGCTGTCGGAATCAAATCAGCAAAGGAATGCGACTGCTAATGATAGCGTTTACATCGTTTCGTCACTTATATGTGAGTTGGAGAAAAAGTTGTGGCCACACTGCCGTAATATGAAGGATGTGCGTCACATGGTATGCACGCTGTCTGCAGCTGATAGCAGAGGGTCACTGGAAGTATAGCAGTGGGAGGCAACGGCTGAGTCGGAGTCAGTCGTAGGTACCGCCAGAAAGTGAGCGAAGTACGCTCAAGCGCTCTAAAAGTATGTTTAGGAAACATGAACCATCTGCGTGGACCAAGACTGAAGTGGCAGATGATTGGTGCGTACACTGATGTTTCCTTCCAGCACTTTATCCTTCATCCTACATGACAATGCACGGTGCCACACGATGAACCCCGTGCAGGAGTCCCTGCGTCCGTGGGGTTGGGAGGTACTGGAACATCCACCATAATCACCTGATTTGAGTCCGTGCGTATACGAACTACTAGCGAAAATGAAGCAACGTCTTCGTGGCACATGCTACAACAGAACACTTTATCCGCGCCATATTGGGCGGCCCTTGCCAGACACCGGCATAGGTGGACGCGCTGACAGTGTACGACGCTTTCCACGTGTGTGAGGCAAGGTGATAGACATGCAGGGACGATTAAATTGAGGACATGTAATACTGTGAACGTCTGTCAATAAATTCTGGTACGAATTATAACGGTGTTTCCACTACTTTTTACCGAACTCATGAATATCAAGTGCGAAAAAACTTTCTCGTCACTTCGTGACGTAGTTTGTATTATGTTTCTGCGATTTAGTTTCTCCTTGCTCTTACATAATCTCAGCCACGGTTCTTGAACACTAACTATTATTATTTATACCTAAGTAAGGAACCCAGTACGTTCTCCTCGATAGTGAGTGTTCATCGGAAGTGAGAGTAACATCTGGAGTGCCCCAGGGAAGTGTGGGAGGTCCGCTGTTGTTTTCTATCTACATAAATGATCTTTTGGATAGGGTAGATAGCAACGTGCGGCTGTTTGCTGATGATGCCGTGGTGTACGGGAAGGTATCGTCATTGAGCGACTGTAGGAGGATACAAGATGACTTTGACAGGATTTGTGATTGGTGTAAAGAATGACAGCTATCTCTAAATATAGATAAATGTAAATTAACGTAGATGAATAGGAAAAAGAATCCCGTAATGTTTGAATACTCCATTAGTAGTGTGGCGCTTGACACAGTCACGCCGATTAAATATTTGGGCGTAACATTGCAGAGCGATATGAAGTGGGACAAGCACGTAATGGGAATTTTGGGAAGATGTGGGTCATCTGTAAAGCAGACCGCTTATAAAACACTAATACGACCTATTCTTCAGTACTGCTCGAGCGTTTGGGATCCCTATGAGGTCGGATTCAGGGAGGACATAGAAGCAATACAGATGCGGGCTGCTAGATTTGTTACTGGTAGGTTTGATAATCACGCGAGTGTTACGGAAATGCTTCAGGAACTCGGGTGGGAGGCTCTAGAGGAAAGGAGGCGTTCTTTTCGTGAATTGCTACTGAGTAAATTTAGAGAACCAGCATTTGAGGCTCACTGCAGTACAATTTTACTGCCACCAGCTTACATTTCGCGGAAAGACCACAAAGATAAGACAAGAGAGATTAGGGCTCGTACAGAGGCATATAGGCAGTCATTTTTCCCTCGTTATGTTTGGGAGTGGAACAGGGAGAGAAGATGCTAGTTGTGGTACGAGGTACCATCCGCCACGCACCGTATAGTGGATTGCGGAGTATGTATGTAGATGTTGATGTAAAAACTACGTGGAGACTCTTAAACTTAATAGAAAAAGGCGGCACATTACGATGGTAGATTCTTCAGCAGTGTGCAAATTCGCTAGTCATCCGTATTATAGCTGCTTTTAGGGACGCTCTTGGAACGGAAACGGTTGCGGAATTAGTAAGCTGTGTGCCGTGGCTGGCAAACAGCGGCTGAGATAATGTGTCCGGCGAGTATGTCGGACGCGGTGGGCGGAACAGCTGGGGCAGCGCCCAGGGGCGAGCGCCAAGCTGCCGCCACCTGGTGAGGCCTGCTCGCCAGAGCGGCAGCGGCGAGCGGTATTAGCATAAAGACAGCGCGCACGCCGAGCCTCGAACCGGTGACCGCGGCGTGCGGCGGGGGCGGTGGGGCGGCGCCGTCCAGCCATCCATCACGGCCCGCCTCCGGCCAGCGCGGCGGCGGCGGCGGCGGCGGCAGTGTGCATGATGAAGCAGCGACCATACGTCATACAGGATTGTCGTCGTCATTTGTTACAATTGAATCGTTTCATTGCCATTGATTGATTCGCCCCCGCCCGCTATAAATCAGAATCTGCTCGGGGCGGCGGCTGCGGCGGCGGCTGTGCGTGAGCGACGAGGGCGCTCGGCTGCTGGCAGAGGGGGCGGGGGCGGGGGCGGCGGCGGGGGCGGGCGCGATAGTGCCGGCGGCGGGTGGCAGTTTGCCTCTCCATCCGTCTCCGCTGTTGCGTCCGTGTGTGTGCAGCCGCGCGTGCACGCGGCCAGCGCACACTCGGCGTCCAGCACGCATGACTCGCGGCTCGAGTTATGCAGGTTCACTTCCGCCGCTAAGAACGTCTGAGAGAAAGGGCGTCTCTATATTAACCTAGTGGAGTTGTCAGGCGTCTACAGCATAAAGTAGAGTCTATTTTAGGCCTCCCTCAACATCTTTTATAAAACATATTTTTGTCTATACCATTTATCACCAAAAAAGTACCAAAATTTTTATGCAACTTTGAGTCGGTTCGACAGTTTATTTACTTAACCTGATGTCATTAGGACCTCCAAGCCCTCTTTTACATATGACCAGGGTTTCACACATACTACACCTTCTATACAGCGTATTTATCTAAGAAATAACAGTTTTAATGTGACAAACAGTATCAAAGTTATCTGAATGTCTGTAGAGACAAAATGAATAAATATTAGTATGATAAGCAGAAACTAGATTCAGAAAAGGCAAACCTACGTTTCTAGCATTTGTAGACTTAGAGAAAGCTTTTGACAATGTTGATTGGAATACTCTCTTTCAAATTCTGAAGATGGCAGGGGTAAAATACCCAGAGCGAAATGCTATTTACAATTTGTAGAGAAACCAGATGGCAGTTATAAAAGTCGAGGGGCATGAAAGGGAAGCAGTGGTTGGGAAGGGAGTGAGACAGGGTTGTAGCCTCTCCCCGATGTTGTTCAATCTGTATATTGAGCAAGCAGTAAAGGAAACAAAAGAAAAATTCGGAGTAGGTATTAAAGTCCATGGAGAAGAAATAAAAACCTTGAGGTTCGCCGATGACATTGTAATTCTGTCAGAGACAGCAAAGGACTTGGAAGAGCAGTTGAACGGAATGGACAGTGTCTTGAAAGGAGGATATAAGATGAGCATCGACAAAAGCAAAACGAGGATAATGGAATGTAGTCGAATTAAATCGTGCGATGCTGAGGGAATTAGATTGGGAAATGAGACACTTAAAATAGTAAAGGAGTTTTGCTATTTGGGGAGCAAAATAACTGATGATGGTCGAAGTAGAGAGGATATAAAATGTAGACTGGTAATAGCAAGGAAAGCGTTTCTGAAGAAGAGAAATTTGTTAACAGCGAGTGTAGATTTAAGTGTCAGGAAGTCGTTTCTGATAGTATTTGTATGGAGTGTAGCCATGTATGGAAGTGAAACATGGACGATAAATAGTTTCGACAAGAAGAGAATAGAATCTTTTGAAATGTGGTGCTACAGAAGAATGCTGAAGATTAGGTGGGTCGATCACATAACTAATGAGGAGGTATTGAATAGAATTGGGGAGGAGTTTTGGCACAACTTGACTAGAAGAAGGGATCGGTTGGTAGGACATGTTCTGAGGCATCAAGGGATCACCAATTTAGTATTGGAGGGCAGCGTGGAGGGTAAAAATCGTAGAGGGAGACCAAGAGATGAATACACTAAGCAGATTCAGAAGGATGTAGGCTGCAGTAGGTACTGGGAGATGACGAAGCTTGCACAGGATAGAGTAGCATGGAGATCTGCATCAAACCAGTCTCAGGACTGAAGACCACAACAACAACAACAAGCAGAACTTACGTACGACGTATTGCAGTACCTTATCGATTGCAGTACACATCTATATAAGACCTCTGACCACTAGCTCGGCAGAAATTTTTATCTAAATTACACAGATTTGGTGTTGTTACAGTTTCTTTTTGGAGAGATATAGAGTTAAACGTGACAACTTAGTACGGAGATGTTAATTTCAGTCGGATATGTCGAATTTTAACCTGTGTGTCTCTCGTTGCTGTGGCTACCTCGACAGCGAGTCATCAACAGTATTAACGAAAACAGATGATGTGCGTATGTAGAGGTATCTTAAGTTATCGTGGCACATCAGTGTATATATGTTACTTCTCTTTAATTTTCATTCACTATACATGTTGTTGAAATCCATTTGGCTTAATTAATATCCAGTTTTACAAACATTTAGTAAGCCCCCTTCTCCAGAGATTCTCTTCGTGACTGAATCGGCGGTTTACGCTGTCACTGGAGTTCACGTTATTCGTGTTTACAGACAATATCGAAATTATCAAACTTAAGTAACTTCTCCAAATACCGTTTACTGTGTCGCTTCCAAATTAAAGTATCAGTCAAATAAACATTCTGGTGCAATCTATTGTCACAGACTGCAGTAATAAAAGCCAATTTCACTATAAATGTACTGCGGCAAAATTCACAGATCCTGTTCAATGCCGACTGGTCGACTGTATGGAGAATAAACTGACTTTACTTTTCTACAAATTTTATTTATTTATTTATTTATTTTTTCAAATGGTAAGTCGGAACTCTTCACAGGAACTTTACACATTTCTTGATCATTTTGTTTCCATTATCTTCATGAACCTTCTAACGTAAGTTATGACTACTCATGGCGTAAGTTACATTATATCGGCTAACAGCATGATACAGACTGGCCCGACGTGCGAGGCAACTTCTTCTCTATGGTCGTTGACTACATGACGTGGCTGACCGGATACTCTTACGGTTGACTGTGTGGGTGAAGTATGCCGTCATCATCTATTCCATCCTGCATCGCTCATGTAACATAGGTAAAAAAGACACTGTTAATAGACAACAGATAAACAAACATCACATAACGCACAAACAAGAATATATTTAACAGCTACACTTACCTGTTACGACCCGCGAATCCTTTGCGCTGACCAAGAACGCTAATGAGGAACTTAGTTGTCCCTTTACATTCATCATACAGGTACTCCCCTTCGTAGAGAGCTTCAATGTGCTGTTTCCATCTATCTACTCTACCGGCTGTGTTTGACTGCGGACTTCATCTTGCATTCTTACTGTTGCCGCCTTTGCTTTTAACTTAACAGAATCTTGTTTCGATTTTTCTGTATGCTGAATCCGTACTTGTGACAATGATTTCTTTTTAGATTTCTTCGTAGTTTTATTGGCTTCCCTGCACTTGCTAGACTGAAGCGCCAAAGAAACTGGTATAGGTACGCTTATTCAAATACAGGGGTATGTAAAGTGACAGAATACGGCGCTGCGGTCAGTAACGCCTATATAAGACATCAAGTTGAAACGTCCCCTTAGAAAAATTTATGAATGACTGTGCTGATTAACCGCTTACATTATCTGTTTTTCAAACAGCAGAGCAGAACTGAACGTACTCAGACATTTCGCTCTTTACCTATTCTGATCAACACTAAATTGACACATAATATTTTTAACGCAACGCAACCTGACTTTCAAAAATCCCTACAAAAGAATGGCCCTGACTAACAATAGCCTATACCTTTCATGAATCACTTACCTCACAAAAATCTTCGTTACTCGAACTACTGCAATACATCGAGCACCAATACCGTCAACTAAATAAAAGATTCCAACTACTGAGGGCACTAACTACTCATAGGCATAGTCAGCAAATACAAGATTTTGATAGAGAACAAGCAATGGTTTTACCCTAATAGTGTTCAAAAGTCATTATATATATATCAGTTCATGACATCCAGACTTACAAATTTAGTGTCTCTGATGGACACACGTCCAGAGCATCCGTTCTCAAAACTCCACCATCTCTGTCCCCACATCCACCACTGCTGGCGGCTCACCTCCAACTGCGCAACGCTACGCGCTGTTCACATCCAACTGCCCAACACTACAATAGCGAATATTTCAACAATGCCAACCAGCCGCAGACTGCACACAGCACAGTCAGTGATTTTCACACACAGCGCTACGTGGCGTTACCAACATAGAAACCTAAACAGCCTACTTACACCTAAACAGCCTACTTACAAAGTGTCTGGCGCAGTTGTTAGATCAGCTACTGCTGCTGCAATGGGAGTTTATCAAGATTAAAGTGAGTTTGAACGTGTTGTTATAGTCGGTTCACGAGCGATGGGACACAGCATCCTCGAGGCAGTGATGAAACTGGGATTTTCCCATAGCCCATTTAACGAGTGTACCGTTAACATCAGGTATCTAGTAAAACATCAGATCTCCGACATCGCTGCGGCCGGAAAAGATCTTGCATGAATGGGACCAACGACGAATGAAAATAATCGTTCAGCGTGACAGAAGTGCAACCCTTCCGCAAATTGCTGCACATTTCAATGCTGGGCCATCAGCAAGTGTCAGCGTACGAACCATTTAACAAAACATCATCGATATGGGCGTTCGGAGCCGAAGGACCACTCGTGTACCCCTGATGACTAAACGACACATAGCTTTACGCCTCGCGCAGGCCGGTCAACACCGCCATTGGACTGTTGATGATTGTAAACATGTTGCCTGGTAGGACGAGTCTCGTTTCAAATTGTATCCAGTGGATGGACGTGTACGGGTATGGAGACGACCTCATAAACCCATGGACCCTGGATGTCAGCAGGGGACAGTCAAGTTGGTGCAGGCTCGGTAATGGTGTGGGGCGTGTGCAGTTTGAGTGATATGGGACTCACGATACGTCTAGATACGACTCTGACAGGTGACACGTACGTAAGCATCGTGTGATCATCACCTGCATCCATTCATGTCGACTGTGCATTCCGACGGACTTAGGCAATTCCAGCACAACAATGCGACACTCCATACGTCCAGAATTATTACCAAGTGGCCCCAGGAACACTCTTATGAGTTTAAAACGCTTCCGCTGTTCACCAAATTCTCCAGACAAGAACATTATTAAGCATATCTGGGATTCCTTGCAACGTGCTATTCAGAAGAGATCTGCACCCCATCTTACTCTTACGGATTTATGGACAGCCCTGCAGCACGTATGGTGTCAGTTCCCTCTATCACTACTTCAGACGCCGGTCGAGTCCACACCACGTCGTGTTGCAGCACTTCTGCTTGCTCGCGAGGGCCCTCCACGATATTAGGCAAGAGTACCAGTTTCTTTCGCTCTTCAGTGCATGTACGTCATTCCTAAATGATCTGTATTAACATATTCCTGGTTTTATGAAGGAAAGCGTGGTCCGTAGTAAGCTGCACTGTTTATATTTTTTATTAGCAGTGCTATCGGCCGATTTCGACAATTACGTTGTTACCAAGCACACGTGGCTGAGCATTGAATGATGCATCACGCAAGATGTGACGCATAATGAAACAGAAATTTCAGTTATGTTCCACACGTAATGAAATACAAATTTCAGTATTGAGCCGCATCTTATGGGATGGATCATGTGATGTTCATTCACATGCGCTTGATAAAGACGTAATTGTCGAAATCGGCCGACAGCACAGCTAACAAAAAAATTTCTTTTGGTACCCAACGTCTCTTCACAGTTTGCTTCCTTCTACCTACTGAAATGTGTGTGTGTTTGTTTTTAAGCATCAATCAGTCTCAGAGGTACAGAAGAGCAAAACCTGAAATTATAGTGACATACAAAGGGAAAATTATAATGGCCATAAAAGACTTACTGAAACTGAGCCGTAAAGTGTTTCATACGCTTGACACAGCACGTTCTTTTATACAAATGGACGTGACAAGTAGTAAACGGCCAGCATGTTCCAGTATAGGACAAATTCGTAAGTAAACAGAATCATGAAAGCAACTTGTGCTACTAATCTGTGTTAGTTTCACACTTGTAGCGATCCACAGTCCGGTAGGGCTGTTTCCCCAAGTACATAAAAGCAATAGTTAAGCATCTGAATGAGAATCAATTCATAGCACATCCTCATTTCTCTCACGTAAAACGAATATTATTCCTTGAAGCAATGTTACTAGATGTTACAGCCTGATTTTTACCAACGGCAGCCCACGTCGACATAGTAGATAGCAAAAACTTCCAACTACCATGCAGAGACAATGCGCCAAAATTCATCTGCCAGCCTTCATTCGTAGTGCACAGCTTAAACATAATGACTTCGTTTGTGAGCACTGTTCGTCAAGACGGCAGTGCACTATGTTCAACTCATTTAAGCAAAAGATCAATAAAGGAAATTACCTATCTTGAAATGATTGGACAAAATGCTGCTAACAAAGAATATATTGCTCTTCAAAATATCGGCAAAAATTACAAACTTATCACGTGAATCGCGTGCACATCTACTCTCACAAAATGAACTTGCGTTCGCGGAAATACAGTACAATTTGATATAATCTAGCAAACTGATCACCCCTTTCTCATAAAACTTAGTGTGGAGGAATTTAATACAAAATAGAATGAAATGAAGTCAGTAATTAAATGAAACTCAGTGCTACGTACTATAAAAATACCATCTCACTACGGTAAGTACGCTTCTTTAGTATCATTACGGCGTAGTCCGATAGAAAGCATACCTTGGTACGATTACGCACACTGCATAGGAAGTGTGAAGAGATGCTTCACGCCGTCCAATGGCTACGTTCTAATTTTAATTTAAATTTTAAACCGTACAGAACACATCGTTTGTGTGCTGGGCAAGTTTCTGACTTTATTGATATATAGTCAAACAACATGTCTGAAGACGACTTGAAAATTTAACACGAAACCGATCACGAGTAATTATAGACTGTTTTAAAACAAATGACATATGGATGTAACATAACGAATGGTAAAAAAGTTAAAGTAAGATCGTTTTTTTAATATAGAAAGTAAAAGAATTTATACACTTGGGAACATGAATTGCAGTTCTATTTGTGTCTATTTTTGATTTTGAGTTCTGTAGCCTTCATACTGATAAATCACGTAGTAGTTCACAGTAAACTCTTAACCTCTCTCGTACCTAAGGAATACACTTCCACACGGTATTCGATGCCTTATTGCTTAAGTTTCAGTGGTAATTTATTTGGTATGTTACACCACTTAAAACATGATGTTTCTGTGTGCGAACCGCTTCATCATTGGTGTGTGCGACTGTCTCTGGTTGCTGTTTCTCTAAAAAAAAAATATTTTGACGAAGGAGTGGAATGCATATGAAATTGAAATCAATGTGGGGAAACCAAACCTTCAGCAAGTAAGGAATGGAAGACTCTGAAAATAATATTGAATAAAGAGAGTAAAAAACCTGTAGCAAGGAAAAAAAGGAGCCATATTCTCCCCAGGCTAAAGCAACTACTGGGAAAACGTTTTAATCGTTTTGATTGTATGATGCCAAGTATTTAACCCTCAGGGGTGCATTGCCTATGGAGGTAATTAAGATATCTAGAAGCCGAATAATAGGAGAGAAAAGACTGGTACACGTATTGAGAAATATGTAAGTGTTAAAAGGATTAATAGAAGAATGATAGTTTCTGTAGAAATAATCAATAAAAATGTAAATGTTCGTTAATACAAAAACATAAATCTCCGAAAGTTCTTCACCGACTGCTTTTAAATTTTGACGCAACGTTGCACTCAGATACGCGCATGTTTTAGATACTATTTTAATACAAGTATCATAGAAATATATATATATATATATATATATATATATATATATATATATATGTGTGTGTGTGTGTGTGTGTGTGTGTGTGTGTGTGTGTGTGCGCGTGTGTGTGTGTGTGTGTGCTTATTGGTCAATTCGGTCAAGAACTCTTCGAAATTTTAGGTAATAACTTTTCCCTTATGTATATTATACATTTATTGATATATTAGAAGTTGTCTTTATGGGTTATTAGCTTATAATTAGAATACTACTACAGAATCTGAGTTTCACTATAAAAATAAACTAAGTTTAACGTCAGAGAAAGGTGGAAGAGGAGATGGGGATCGGTGGGAATAAATGGACATACATAGCGGGAAGGACGAACTGAACGGAGTGGGCGAGAGGAGATGGAGAGACTGGAAGATAGGCAGAGAAAGGGGGGAGGAGAAGATAGACAGAAAGAGGGGGAGGAAGAGGTTATGGATAAAGAGAGAGGGAGGAAGAGGTGGACAGAGACAGGAGAAAGAAGGAGATTAGGACGTAGATCCAGTTCCCCCATATATCAGAAACGTATGCTTCCTCTTTTCTCTCTTTTCCATCCAATCAGACTGAACCACAGTAGAGCGTGGGCGGGACCAGCTAGTAAGAAATAATTTCACTCTAATATCAGTCAATGCCTGTCTTATCCCATTCGCATATAACACGAGGATATAAAATACTGTTTGCAGACTTGTCTCTGAAGTTCTCTTAAATCCTGTTCATGATTTCTAAGCGAGATATACCGTTGTTGTTGCTGTGGTCTTTATTGTGAAATATGATTTGTTGCAGTTCTCTAAGCTGGTTAATGCTGTGCAAGCCTCTTCATCTCTGCGTGACTACTGCAACATACATCGCTTGAACCTGCTCAGTGTAGTCGCATCTTGCTCTAGCTCTATGACTTTTATTCTCCACACTTTCCATCATTACCAAATAAACATTTGCTTGTTCTCTCAGGATAAAGGCTACTAAACTTTTTTCTTCAAGTCCATTAGTGTAATGCAGCTCTTTTTCTCCTGATAGGATGCAATATCTCTTCATTCTTTACTAGGTACATCCTTCCAGTCTGTAGTATTCTTATGCAATACCGCGTTTCTAAAACCCTCATCCTCCTCTTACTTATACTGTTTATCGTCTACGTTCCAGTTTTACACGGTGAGTAAAATGTAAAAGTTGTCACGAAATAATCAAAAGACTAACACATAAATCATCCTTATTTATGAACAAGAGAACTGCCTGTGATAGAAAATGATGTAAACCATAATTTAGATGCACGAATCGGTTGCTGCCGTAAAGTGATGCCATGATAGAACCGCGTTTCATTGCCGAACGTTATGCGAAGCACTGCTCAGAAGAAAACGTGTGCAGAGCTGTTTAAGACTGAAAGTATTTTGGCGAACCTCCGGCAGTGTCTGCAATGCTCCAAAATGGAGCGAAACGGGCTCAGTAGCGAATAAAACCGTAAATTTCGGGAAAAGCTCGTCAGTATTATTGTAAGCATTTTCGTCCCATCTGTATATGACACTTCATAGGCGACAAATATTTTTAGAAAAGTCTTTCTAACACTGAAATTTACAAAAATTTCGACAAATGTCTCTTCTGAGACAAGCTTTCCTTGGAGTTGCCAGTCTGCATTTTAAATACTCATTACATCTCCCATCGCCTACTGAAAGAGCGAAACTTGTCTGTTACTTTCCACGTCTCATTTCCTTATCTGATTTCCACAGAATCGCATGGGTTTTGTTTCACAACAGTCCATAACCTTGTTTGACTTTTGTTGATGTTCATCTTGGAAAGGATCTTCGAGACACTATTCCCCCAATTCACCTGCTCTTCCAACTCCTTTTTCCTCTTTGCAGAAATGCATTACCGTCACCAGACTTCAATGCTTCTTCTCCCTAAACTGTAATTCACTTTCCAATTTTTTCTGCTTTCTTAACTGTGTGTCGAATGTACAGACTGAATAGCATGATAGGCTATAATTCCATCCCACTGACTTCTCAGTTACTGGACCCTTTTGATGTCTGTTACTACAGTCTGGTTTCTACGCAGGTGGTTTCCATCACAGAGTTTTCTAAAATGCACAACGTTGTGAAAAGCTGTACTCAAATGTGTTTCGTTAAATTTCTAGGACATTATCATTTTTTTTATTACTGTAAGCATACTGTGTAAACTCAGCTTGGAATTGTACATTTCTTCCTACCGGTGGTTCTCTTTGAACCACTAAGTACCTACTTATTTATTGCTATTATTATTTATTTATTTGCTACTTTTTTAACCCTGTTCTCTAGATACAAGGACAGACCACATTTTGCACATGAATGTAACACACAGTACTTAAACATAATTTCAAATGTATTAGTGTAACTAAGTAGTACGAGTTTGGGAATCGTTGACATGGATTGATAGTGTGCGTTAGGAATGCGAGACGTGTAATTGCGTTATAGTAGCAAATCTGCCTAGTGTTTTCATGGAGTACGTTCGATGATTGTGATAGATGTGGAATAAGGTGCGAATATTTTGGTAATAATTAAACTTCGATGGAAGTTTTTTTAGTATAATACTCAGTAGTTGAAATACAGAAAATAATTAAGAATGTTCCGAGTCATACTAGACATAGCTGAAATTTCTCAGAACACTTATAGTTGCCCTATAGTGATTGAGGACGTACTTAAACCACTGAATATAAACTACGAATGGAAGGCGTTAGGGTGATACGCATACTGATGCAGTCTTATCAATCTTGCAGGAGCGTCAAGTGGTTAAAAACCCATCTTTCCTTAAAAATTGTCAGGCGGTGATCGACTGTAAAGTTTAGCAACAGCGAGTTATACGAGCAACAAATCGACCTCACTTTAAATAACTCTGAATGGATTGTTAATCTGATTTCTTGGGTAATGTATCTCCCAAACCGAAGGAACTGTGATATCAAAACTGGTAGTGTGTGACCTCGAAAGGGTTGACACGAAAGACTATTTGAAATGAAATTCTCACTTCAAGTGTTCGCACCATTGATAATATATAATTTAAAGTGATCAATTTTGTCAAGTATACAGTCATTAGATTGTACAAGTGGGTGTCTTCGTTACAAACTGCTTTATTAAAACTGATTACCAGTTTCGGCTGTGCGCCCATCATTATGCACCAGCATACAGGTTCGTAAGCAATACAAATTATGTGTTGACTGCATGCCTATGTGATACAGCTTTCATTGTTAAATTTTATTGTGGCTGTAAAGCCGAAATTGGTAATCAGTTTTAATAAAGCAGCATGTGACCAGCGCATTTACTTTTATGATGCAGTATGATGTTTTGCTAACACAGGTTGCCTCGCGTGGTTCGAACCACCTCAATTTGTAGATATCATTATTGTTAGGAAAAAATACGACCAACGGATATGAGCTCCCCTAGTCGTCAATGGGCCCAGTCCCCAAATGTTAAGTAAATATGAGGGTAGTCGTAAGCACTTCCGGTTTCAGAAAACTACTCCATGAAAACTACAAGCCATAAAGAAAAATGATATAGACCAGTGGCTAGGGCACCTCTCCAAGTTCCGGTTCGCGATATGTGGCATAAAGTAGTCGCTCTAGGAGACAGGTATGTCAAAAGATGCAGAAAATCATGTATTCTGTATAAGTTCGCGCTTGTAGATAGGCAACCCAATAAACGTATTTTGAAAGCACGTTACTGTCGCGCCTTACCAGGCAGTTCATGTCAGAGGCTTCTATGAATTTGAAGCTCCTATTGACGTTTGCAATCTCACAAACGATGGGCATATTGAGCACTTCTTATGTGAGTAATGCCCTATGAGACTGATGTATGTGTATCTTCTGTACCTCTTCTGACACGCTAGACGTGTTTATCGATGTTCTTGTTGTAGACTTCAATCCGACAACTAGTTTCATGCAGTCCTCCAAGCTACCCTATCCTGCGCAAGCCTCTTCACCTTCGAAGACCTATTGTAACCTGCATCCTTCTGAGTCTGCTTACTATATTCATCTCATGGCCTTCCTCTACGATTTTCACCCCTGCTAACTTCCTCCGGTGCTAACTTGACACCGAGCGAGGTGGCGCAGTGATTTTCACACTGGACTTGCATTCGAGAGGACGATGGTTCAATCCCGCGTCCGGTTATCCTGATTGAGATTTTCCGCGATTTCCCTAAATTGCTTCAGGCAAATGCCGTGATTGTTCCTTTGAAAGGGCACGGCCGACTTCCTTTCCTACTCCGATGAGACCGATGACCTCGCTGTTTAGTATGTTTAGTATCTTCGACCAAATCACCCCCCCCCCCTCGCCCTCCCGCATCGCAACTAAATTAGCGATCCCTTGATGTCTAAAAATGTGCCCTGTCAACAGAACCCTTCTTTTAGTCAAGTAGTGCCACAAATTTCTAGTCACCCCAGTTCTGTTGAGTACCTCATTGGCTACGTGATCTTCCCATCTAATCTTTAGCATTCTTCTCTAGCAACATATTTCAAAAGTTTCTATTCCTCTCTTGTCTAAATTGTATGTCGTCCATGTTTCACTTCCACACGTCGGTACACTCGATATAAATACTTTCAGAAAAGAATAGCTAACAAATTTTTCTTCTTCAGAAATTCTTTTCTTGCCGATGCCAGTCTACACTTAATATCCTCCATACTTCGACCATATCAGTTATTTTGGCGCCCAAATAGCAAAATCAATCTAGTTATGTAAGTGTCTCGTTTCCTAAGCCAATTTCCTTAGCATCATCTGATTTAATTCGGCGACATGCCATTACTCTTGTTTTGCTTTTGTCGATATTCATCTTACATCCTCCTTTCAAAACAGTATCCATTCCATTCAGCTGCTCTTCCAAGTCTTTTGCTACCCTTGACAGAATTACAATGTCATCGGCAAACCTCAAAGTTTTTATTTCTTTTCCCTGAACTTTAATTCTTACTCCAAATTTTTCTTTGTTATCTTTTACTGCTTGCTCAAATTTCACTTCCTTCTCAACCAGTGGTTCCCTTTCATGTCCATCGACTCTTATAAATGTCATCTGGTTTCTGTACAAGTTGTAAATAGCCTTTCACTCCCTGTAGCTAACCTGTGCTACCTTCAGAATCTCAAAGAGTGCATTCCAGTCAGTATTGTGAAAATGTTTCTCTGAGTTTACAAATGCTATATACCTATCTTCAAAGAGTATTCATAGGGTTAGTATTGCCTCACATGTTCTTACGTTTCTCCGGAATCCAAATTGGTCTTCCTCAAGGTAGTCTTCTACCAGTATTCTAATTCTTCTACACAGAATTCGTGTTAGTGTTTTGCAACCTTGACGTAGTAAGTTCATAGTTCGGTGATATTCAAACCTATCAGAAGTTGCTTTCTTTGGAATTGCGATTATTACATTCTTCTTGAAGTCTGATGGTATTTCGCCTGTCTCATACATCTTGTACTTCGTATGGAATAGTGTAAGTGCAAGGGACTAGTGAATTAAGTCATCAGTCATCATCAGAGTGGAAGGAAATTACATGTGGTGTCCCACAAGGATCCATCTTAGGGCCATTGCTTTTTCTTGTGTACATTAATGATCTCTCATCAGTAACACTGCCAGAAGCAGAGTTCGTTTTGTTTGCAGATGACGCAAGTATTGCAATAAATAGTATGTCGAGTGTAGTTCTAGAAAGATCTGCTAATGATATTTTTATGGATATTAATAAATGGTTTAAAGCCAATTCACTGACATTAAACTTCGAAAAGACTCACTATATGCAACTCACAACCTGTAAGAGGTTTCCACCCAGCATATGCATAAAGTATGAAGAAGAGCAGATAGAAGAGGTTAACAGTCTTAAATTCCTGGGATTACAACTTGATAATAAATTCAGTTGGGAGGAGCACACCACAGAACTGCAGAAACGCCTTAACAAATCTGTATTTGCAATTCGAGTGTTAGCTGACATAGGCGACATAAAAATGAAAAAGCTTGCATACTTTGCCTACTTTCATTCCATAATGTCATATGGTATAATATTTTGGGGTAACTCTTCAAGTCAAACAAAAGTTTTAAGAGTCCAAAAGAGTGTAATACGTATTATTTGTGGAGTAAATTCACGGACGTCATGTAGAAACCTGTTCAAAGAACTGGATATACTAACTACTGCCTCTCAGTACATTTACTCCTTAATTAAATTTGTCCTAAATAATATATCTATTTTTCCAACAAACAGCTCAGTTCATACATACAATACCAGGAACAAAAATGATCTGCACAAGGACTTAAAAGCACTTACTTTAGTTTCAAAAGGGGTCCACCACTCAGGAACACACATCTTCAATAATTTGCCAGCAAACATAAAAAATTTAGTTACAAATAAAGATCAGTTTAAAAGGAACCAGAAAGACTTACTAATGGCAAACTCCTTCTACTCAATTGACGAATTTTTTTAATAGAAACAAATGATGTATTGTATTTATTCATACTTTATTTCAGATTTTAAAAAATTGAGATGTTCCACATCCACGAGGATCTCCTCAGCACGGATCTATGGAACGAAAACCTAATCTCATCTAATCTAAGTTAGGTCATGTCTGGCTCTCATAAAGCTATTAGAAGTTCTGACAGAATGTCGTCTACTCCCTGGATCTTGTTTCGACTTAGGTCTTTCAGTGTTCTGTCAAATTCTTTTCGCAGTACGATATCTCCCTTCATCTGCGTCCTCATCCCTTTCTGCCGTGTTGCCTTCAAGTTCATCTCCCTTGTATAGACTCTCTATATATTCCTTTCACCTTTCAGCTTTCGTGTAGGGAGCTTACCAACAACAAAAACGATTATACTGCTGCTGAGCTTCCAGCTTGGACAGCCCCGGACGCAGCTGCTGGCTGGACACATGTGGTACAGGGTCCGGCTGCACCTTCAGTGGCTAGAGCTGGCTGCCTCCAGGGACCACGCCCGCTCGCCGGGGAAGAGTGGTTAAGCCGCCGCTCACGGCTGCCAATCAAAACGGCTCTTTCTAATTTCCCTCTGCGCCCTCCCCTCGGCCGGAGCCAGCGCCTCTGACGGACACGGCATTCGGTTTTGGGTAATTACACATTCATAGCAATAGGAGGCCCGTCTGGCGCGGGAGGTGGAGTCGGATCCATACCAGAGGGCGCGGCCGGCTGACAGCCGGGCGGAGGGAGGCGGCGGGCGCGCTGTGGCCGCTCTTCTGGGCCGGCGGGGGTCGTGGAGGGCCTCCACAGCGCCCGACAGGAGGCCCGGAATCAGTGGTGCCTGCCGATACCGTGCAAAGCTACTACGGCATCTGCTCATTTGCATTATCGGCCCTCGCCGGCCGGAGTGGCCGAGCGGTTCTAGGCGCTACACTCTGGAGCTGCGCGACTGCTACGGTCGCAGGTTCAAATCCTGCCTTGGGCATGGATGTGTGTGACGTCCTTAGGTTAGTTAGGTTTAAGTAGTTCTAGGGGACTGATGACCTCAGAAGTTAAGTCCCATAGTGCTCAGAGCCATTTCAACCATTTGAAACTTATCGGTCCTTATTTCAAACGTTTCTTCTCGTTTGTCGCTTCGGAGCTTCCGTAGTGTCTGGAACAGGCCAAATTGCCGCCGTTACCAGAATCCACAGACTCTAAAGCTGCCCTCTTACGGGAAGCGAAAACGCACCTCTACCAGGAGCCGGTGACGTCACAGATTGGAAATCCACGTTCCACTGCACTGCAGAGCGTAAAACATAGAATCTGGTCGGCCAGTGTGGCCGATAAGTTCTAGGTGCTTCAGTATGGAACCGCGCGACCGCTACGGTCGCAGGTTCGAATTCTGCCTCTGGCGTGGATGTGTGTGATGCCTTTATGTTAGTTGGGTTTAAGTAGTTCTAAGTTCTAGGGGACTGATGACCTCAGATGTTAAGTCCCATAGTGCTCAGAGCCTTTTGAACCATTTGAACCTTATCGGCCCTAATTTCAAACGTTTCTTCTCGTTTGTCGCCTCGGAGCTTCCGTAGTGTCTGGAAAAGGCCAAATTGCCGCCGCTACCAGAATCCACAGACTCTAAAGCTGCCCTCTCACGGGAAACCAAAACGCACCTCGACCAGGAGCCGGTGACGTCACAGCTTGGAAATCCACGTTCCACTACACTGCAGAGAGTAAAACATAGTATCTGGTCGCCCGGAGCTGTTCTAGGCGCTTCAGTATGGAACCGCGCGACCGCTACGGTCGCAGGGTAGAATCCTGCCACGGGTATGGATGTGTGTGATCTCATTAGGTTAGTTAGGTTTAAGTAGTTCTAAGTTCTAGGGGACTGATGACCTCAGATGTTAAGTCCTATAGTGCTCAGAGCCATTTGAACCATAGAATCTGGCATGTCAGATTTTTGTCACTTGGAGAGGAACGTGACCAATGGGATACGCCATCGTTTTCCGTCGCAAGCAAAACATCGGAGCCGCCGTAGTGCATGGCGTTTGACATGTTATTTGGTGGGTTTTCTTTCTCATAGATTACGTGGTACGAATGTAGGTCGTTTCAAAGCATCGGCAAACTGAGGATATTTCCAAAACTATGCTACAGTTTAGACAAGAAGAGAATAGAAGCTTTCTAAATGTGGTGCTACAGAAGAACGCTGAAGATTAGATGGGTCGATCACATAACTAATGAGGAGGTGTTGAATAGAATTGGGGAGGAGTTTTGGCACAACTTGACTAGAAGAAGGGATCGGTTGCTAGGACATGTTCTGAGGCATCAAGGGATCACCAATTTAGTACTGGTGGGTAGCGTGGAGGGTAAAAATCGTAGAGAGAGACCAAGAGATGAATACACTAAGGAGATTCAGAAGGATGTAGGCTGCAGTAGGTACTGGGAGATGACGCAGCTTGCACAGGATAGAGTAGCATGGAGAGCTGCATCAAACCAGTGTCAGGACTAAAGACCACAACAACAACTATTTGCTACAATAAAATGACAGGAAACTGCTTACCTGTAGGTGAATGCTTTCTTTAGTCGATGTTTTTAATATTATAATTTGTGTTCTGTGAAATTATACCGTTTCAAAGCCACGGCACAATGATGATATATCAGAATGTGTCTTTTTGTTACAATTTGTGTATTACATATCAAACAATCGGATTTGGAGATACAGTATTTACAAAGTCTATGTCATTACAGAGGGCAGACACCCACGTATTAGATACAGCGCAATCAATACCGTCGTGAGCTGTGAACGCTGGTTGGTTCAAATGGCTCTGAGCACTATAGGACTTAACTTCTGAGGTCATCAGTCCCCTAGACTTAGTACTACTTAAACCTGACTAACCTAAGGACATCACACACATCCATGCCCGAGGCAAGATTCGAACCTATGACCGTAGCGTTGGCGCGGTTCCAGACTGAAGCGCCTAGAACCGCTCGGCCACGCCGGCCGGCCACGAACGCTGAACAGAAAGACAGTAGCTTCGCGTCCACCTCCATCCAAAAATTTATTTTTCGTCTTGTGTCTACTAAAAGATTCTGGGTCTTCATCATTTATTTAGTAGAAATATTATCTCAAACGTCCATCTTATTTACTATAAATGGTTTATTAGCTGCAATTCTTGTTGCAAAGGATAATGACTGAGTCGTTCCCCCAGTAACAGAAATCTTAACGTGACTGCCAGTTTGTGTCATAAAGTAAACACAAGTTGGAAGTTTCTGCTATTACGACACTTTCTGTAAAATTTATATTTATAACTACGGATTTATGGACTGGCTCATGTTTGTACCTTTCCGGTATATATCATTTTAAATGATGGTGAGCAACTTAAAAAAATTTCCTCTTCCATCCGAATGAAATGATGAAATCTGTGTGATGAAGTTCGTTACTTCAGAGTGTTACTAGTCAATGCATATCGAGAATATGGATATTATGGATCTGCAAACTGACATTACACACTATACCTTAACTATATTCCATTTAAAACCGATAATGTAATCGAGTTAATGCATAACTTCTACTAGTATTTATCTCAGATCATTATACAGGATTATGTAGTGGTCCTATGGTCCTATGCCAGCAATTCGCTGTTCAAGCAACGGACGAATCCAGAACCTCCTTCGCAATTTTCTCCGCTCTTTTTCGGTAATCTGTGACGCAGTTAACGCAGCTATTTGACGCGCGTCCATTTTCGTAAAGAAACTATGTTTGCCAGCCAAATAAAACCGACAACTGCCGCTGAAGAGCACTGAGAGTTTAAATCACATTAACCAGCTCGTGGTTGTCCACATTCGCAACTGACAACACAATTTATGTATTTAATAATGGCTGTAGTCGCCGCATTGCATCGTATTCGGAATAACACAGCCACTGCAATATTGTATTTATCCACCCGCACAGGGCAAGAGACTTTCAAGTAAAATGGCTCACCTGTGTGGGAATATACATAATGGATGTACGAGTACAGGTTGTCGACTCATGTTTGACGACAAATGTAAATTTGGGTCTGGTTGTCAGACGTGTACGGATAGGCAAATTTACATTTTGGTCATTCCATTCTAACTTGATGTTTGTGCATATTCGCAATTGCAATTCCATTTAACTGTCGTCTCTAGCCTTCCTCCATCCATCTCCACCTCCATCTCCTCCTCTTCATCCTTGTCCTCCTCCTCCTCTATTTTCCATCTCCTCCTCCTCTCACTCTCACTGTCCACCTCCTCCTCCTGCCACCAAATCTCTCTTCACTTCCTAGTCACTCTTTCTCTGTCAGTCTCCTCCTTCCCCCTCTCTCTGTCAGTTTTCTCCTTCTCCCACTCATGTCCATGTCGTATTAGCCTCTCTCTCTTTCTCTTCTCTCTCTCTCTCTCTCTCTCTCTCTCTCTCTCTCTCTCTCTCTCTCTCTCTCTCACTTTGACCCTGAACCTTGTTAATTGTAATTGAAAACGAAGGCCATGGGAAAACACGAGACTTCGTAGCCATTGATCTCTGTCAGTTCCTAGTTTTCTCCTTCTCCCACTCCTCTCCATGTCCTATTCGCCTCTCTCTCTCTCTCTTTGACCCTGAACCTTGTTAATTGTTATTGAAAACGAAGGCCAGGGGAAAACACGAGACTTTGCAGCCATTGAGCTCAGTCAGTTCCTAGTTTTCTCCTTCTCCCCCTCTCTGTCCATGTCCTCTTCGCCTCTCTCTCTCTCTCTTACCCTGAACCTTGTTTATTGTTATTGAAAACGAAGGCCAGGGGAAAACACGAGACTTCGTAGCCATTGATCTCCGTCAGTTCCTAGTTTTCTCCCCCTCTCTGTCCATCTCCTCTTCACCTCTCTCTCTCTCTCTCTCTCTCTCTCTCTCTCTCTCTCTCTCTCACACACACACACACACACACACACTCACACACACCCTGAACCTTGTTTATTGTTATTGAACACGAAGGCCAGGGGAAAACACGAGACTTCATAGCCATTGAGCTCTGTCAGTTCCTAGTTTTCTCCTTCTCCCTCTCTCTGTCCGTGTCCTCTTCGCCTCTCTCTCTCTCTCTCTCTCTCTCTCTCTCTGTCTCTCTCTGATCCTGAACCTTGTTTATTGTTATTTTGAAAACGAAGGCCAGGGGAAAACAAGAGACTTCGTAGACACTGAGCTCTGTCAGTTCCTAATAAAATGTTTGTTCAAATTCTGGTAACGAATTTTCTGATTGATTCATAATAATTTTGTCGGTAGAAGCGACGTGTTCCTGCGCTTGCGGATGTGCAGGGCTTTAGGTTGGACAGGACTGAAAAATTTTTCATGCAGTGGGAGAGATTTTCTGCCTTCATTCCTGCATCATACCTTATTGCTTAACCATGACAAATTCTAGAAAAGTAGGAAATCGTTCAATTTGTCTGCAAAACTATGATTGGAGAGAGCTCACAAGATCTGCAGCATTTCGCTGTGAAGAGTCTGACATTGGCAGAACTAGAAAAGTTTCGGAGTACACTGTCAGAACAGACCTGGGGCCATCGTAGAGAACAGACTCGTTCCATGACACTGTTTGCTGCAGAAAGGGAGATTTCTCTGACCTAAAGCACAGTACAGAGGCCGAACTCAATAATTTCAGCCACCACTGCATCCGTCTCCGATACTCTCACAGCTGGAAAGTGATAAGCATTTGCTGTCATTGCAGCGAACGAGATGGGGGAATGTGAAGTTAGTTAATTTATATCAGGGTTGATCAGTAACTCTAAGATCATCTATCTTAAATGCGCATGTGCGTGAGATTATAACGTCTCGTCTTGACAATATTTTTCAATATAGCAACTCTTCTTTATGCTCAACCCACGTGGTGTGTCCTTTGTGAGACCAGTACCACGTGCTTATACAGTTGTTTGACCCATCAGTTTAATAGTAAGACGATAGTAACCAGTTCGAGGTTTTTCTTTTGTAAATTGCGTTTCGATGTAATTTATTTCAATTATCAAAATTATTGTGGAGTTACACTGTTTGTGTAAACCATGTTCACCACGTGAAGCATGTGGTGTAATCATCAAAGTAGCCCTCAGCTATTCTTTTCGGGAGGATTTTACAGAGAGTTAGTATGAATTTAGTATACCAGTGTGTGGTAATTTCATGACGGACAGGATTGCGCTACGAACGTAACTCCTTTGGGTGAAAATTGAATCGGTTGGTTGTGGTTAATTTCCTCTTGCATATGTTTCAACGTTCTTCGTGTGTTATTTTATGAATGCAGTATTGTATGCAGTCTCCCAATCTTGGCTGCATATTTGATGTGTTCCGTAAGATTACAAACCCACATTTTCACAATCCTAAATAAGGCACCAGTTTACTTATGAATCAAGTTTAATATGCTGAAATTTTAACGGAACAATGATCAATGTTGAAATAAATGTCCAAATATAAACTGATTTACTTCTATATATATATATATATATATATATATATATATATATATATATATAAAGAAAAGATGTGTGGACACCTACGCTCAATGGAGCACGTTATCATGATTTCAAACGGGATACTCTACCTGTGCTGCTAGAACATGTGCCTTTATAAGTACGACACAACATGTGTTTCATGCGCGATGGAGCTCCTGCACATTTCAGTCGAAGTGTTCGTACGCTTCTCAACAACAGATTCGGTGACCGATGGATTGGTAGAGGCGGACCCATTCGATGGCCTCCACGCTCTCCTGACCTCAACCCTCTTGACTTTCATTTATGGGGGCATTTGAAAGTTCTTGTCTACGCAACCCCGGTACCAAATGTAGAGACTCTTCGTGCTCGTATTCGGGACGGCTGTGATACAATACGCCAGTCTCCAGGGCTGCATCAGCGCATCAGAGATTCCATGCGACGTAGGGTGGATGCATGTATCCTCGCTAACGGAGGACATTTTGAAGATTTCCTGTGACAAAGTGTTTGAAGTCACGCTGGTAAGTTCTGTTGCTGTGTGTTTCCATTCCATGATTAATGTGATTTGAAGAGAAGTAATAAAATGAGATCTAACATGGAAAGTAAGCATTTCCGGACACATGTTCACATAACATATTTTCTTTCTTTGTGTGTGAGGAATGTTTCCTGAAAGTTTGGCTGTACCTATATATATATATATATCACCGGTTGTCTTAAGATGACTGTTAAAAGATTATAATTAATATAAGTCTGGTTGGGAATTTGGTAAGCTAGACTGGATACCTGGTGAAACTGTTTCTCAGTAATGCTAGGGAAACTTCTCCAGATAACTGACAGCTCTTAACCCGCTTTTATTGTCTTGAATATCAGCACTGCTTTCAGAACAAATTAATGCATCTACATTACAATGCTTTCTGTTCCTTCGAGAACAGTTACTATTTGCATATATTACTTTTTGGGGTTACTATTTTTTATTTCGTTCAGTGTACTAACCGTCTCTCTGAACACAGAGCTAAAGATTCAGATTCGCTGGTCTGTAGGCGCAGACAGTCCGACAGCTTCGAGCAGAGCGGAGAATTTTACTTGGCGTTGTTAAGAAGCGGCGGTGGGCTTTCAGTCAGATGTGCGGACAGGAGGCGGCCGCAAGACGGTGCCGTTCCGCAACAAGTGGCGCGAACAATTGCCGGCGGCTGACCTGCGGCTCCGCGGCTGCCAGCAGTCAGCAGGACGGCACCGGCTGCCGCTCTGCTCTGGTCGCTCCGGACGCCTGTCAGCCGCCACCCACTCTGGTCAGTTGACCGCGCGCCTCACTCATTCCGGCACTTATTCACGCCGCGGGTCCCCCGAGACGGACGTTCCCTTTCCAGGAGAAATACACACAAAGGGTGGCACGTTACACCATCCGATCTGTAAGCAACGGCGTTCTCCACAACTACTCCAAAGTACCATCACACAGTCAAGTAACTCATTACACACGCACGTGAAGAGCGGGAAAAGCACAACTGAAGAGCTTATTTCCAAACTAATGTATCTCCATGACGGACCGATATTCAGTTTGTAGTTGCAAAATGTTGTCTAAGCGTCAATCTGTCATGCTGCTTGCTATTGTTCGTTTTATTCCAGTGTTTAGAGTATAGAAAACGGTATCCGAAAAGCAGTATTGTTTCCAAAGTGACGTACCTCATTCCTGTGTTTGTTTTTTAAAGGCGCATCTGCGGGAAGAGCATAATTTACAAACAAAATGTCTGAAACGTAATAAATAAATAAATATAGTATTAATTAAAAATTAAGTACTATGAACGGTTGTGTCGCCTGTGGGATACAACCGCAGAAACAAATGTAGAATTACGTCCCTCAATAAATTTTTGTGAAGAGGACGACACCTTTTTTGTTTTAGAATCCAGCCGAGACGGACGCTTTTCTGTGATTACCCCAGATTTGTACGGTACACCGCCATTTTCTTTTACATTTTGTAGAGGCACAACCATATTTGGAGCACAGGCATATTATTGCATACAGCAACTGATTTAATGCAAGTCTCATTGTAAATTTATTGATTATGTGTGATAATTGAATACACTGACATTACTTAATATTTGCTTCATGTTACACTCCTGGAAATTGAAATAAGAACACCGTGAATTCATTGTCCCAGGAAGGGGAAACTTTATTGACACATTCCTGGGGTCAGATACATCACATGATCACACTGACAGAACCACAGGCACATAGACACAGGCAACAGAGCATGCACAATGTCGGCACTAGTACAGTGTATATCCACCTTTCGCAGCAATGCAGGCTGATATTCTCCCATGGAGACGATCGTAGAGATGCTGGATGTAGTCCTGTGGAACGGCTTGCCATGCCATTTCCACCTGGCGCCTCAGTTGGACCAGCGTTCGTGCTGGACGTGCAGACCGCGTGAGACGACGCTTCATCCAGTCCCAAACATGCTCAATGGGGGACAGATCCGGAGATCTTGCTGGCCAGGGTAGTTGACTTACAACTTCTAGAGCACTTGGGTGGCACGGGATGCATGCGGACGTGCATTGTCCTGTTGGAACAGCAAGTTCCCTTGCCGGTCTAGGAATGGTAGAACGATGGGTTCGATGACGGTTTGGATGTACCGTGCACTATTCAGTGTCCCCTCGACGATCACCAGTGGCGTACGGCCAGTGTAGGAGATCGCTCCCCACACCATGATGCCGGGTGTTGGCCCTGTGTGCCTCGGTCGTATGCAGTCCTGATTGTGGCGCTCACCTGCACGGCGCCAAACACGCATACGACGATCATTGGCACCAAGGCAGAAGCGACTCTCATCGCTGAAGACGACACGTCTCCATTCGTCCCTCCATTCACGCCTGTCGCGACACCACTGGAGGCGGACTGCACGATGTTGGGGCGTGAGCGGAAGACGGCCTAACAGTGTGCGGGACCGTAGCCCAGCTTCATGGAGACGGTTGCGAATGGTCCTCGCCGATACCCCAGGAGCAACAGTGTCCCTAATTTGCTGGGAAGTGGCGGTGCGGTCCCCTACGGCACTGCATAGGATCCTACGGTCTTGGCGTGCATCCGTGCGTCGCTGCGGTCCGGTCCCAGGTCGACGGGCACGTGCACCTTCCGCCGACCACTGGCGACAACATCGATGTACTGTGGAGACCTCACGCCCCACGTGTTGAGCAATTCGGCGGTACGTCCACCCGGCCTCCCGCATGCCCACTATACGCCCTCGCTCAAAGTCCGTCAACTGCACATACGGTTCACGTCCACGCTGTCGCGGCATGCTACCAGTGTTAAAGACTGCGATGGAGCTCCGTATGCCACGGCAAACTGGCTGACACTGACGGCGGCGGTGCACAAATGCTGCGTAGCTAGCGCCATTCGACGGCCAACACCGCGGTTCCTGGTGTGTCCGCTGTGCCGTGCGTGTGATCATTGCTTGTACAGCCCTCTCGCAGTGTCCGGAGCAAGTATGGTGGGTCTGACACACCGGTGTCAATGTGTTCTTTTTTCCATTTCCAGGAGTGTATATTGCAGATCATCCTCAGCTATACTGCGTCTTGACGTGGCGATTGGTTCAGTGATCATTAACTGCACGTAAGTAGGCCAGTACGAATCATTTGTTTTGTGAATAAGTGTTTTCGAAGTCCGATAAAAGAAGTTTCCATTTGAAGAGATACCCACGGTCCTGTAAAAATATCCGATCAGATCTTACACAGAAAGCCGTTTTCAAGCGTGCCTAACAAAAGTAACATATGTACAAACACTTTTTATTTAAGAAATTATTTAAGTATTTTAATAGTCTGACTCACTCCCTACCATCTAACCATGCATGCACGTCAGAATTAATCATGAAAGAAAATGTAAAGTTTCCAGATTTTCGAATTTCTGAATAGTCAGCAGAACACTTCAGAGTGGTCCGTGTGAACTCTAGGTTAATAGCTTGCAAGTAATAATATTCTCACTTACTTGCAATGTGTGAACCCACAATATTAAAATGAAGCAAAAAATTTTGATCTCTTGACGCTAACGTGCGTCCACTCGGTAAAAGACTTTGACAGAGACAAGGGTTTGACGATGTGTATCATCTTCTAATTTTGGGATAACTGATGCACATTATACTAAACCATTTTATAGCAAAGTCTTTTTTTTTCAGCGCACATCAATGCTGTTCCCAGCAAATAAAGTTTTATTGTCCCTTTGCATGCTATTTCTCTCTTTACTTTGGAATTTTATACCTAGTATAAATATTTTTCTGATTCCTTATAGAATTTTTTCGTTACCCGTCTCTCTGTCTGTCTGTCTGTACGACTGTTCAAAACAACATGTCTCAGGAACGTCTGGAAGTATCAAGTTGAATTGTATGTCACGTACTATACATTTGTTAGCTTCAAAGTCAGTGCAATCAAAAGTACGGCCATTCATGTCACATATTTTGATACTCGCAAACTCGCTCATTAAAACCTATACGGTACTTCCGCTTCATGTAAAGTCACGAAATTTCTGAAGGAGAAAGATTTCACAGTACGAGTAAAGAAAAAATTAGGAAATTGTTGATTTGTTATTACAGCACATGAAAAAATATTTCTTTTGTCGTTTGTTAGCCTTCCTCAAGTTTAAAATTAAAACATTCTTGAAAGTCATCGAATCCCTGGAATCGCTATCTTTCCAGTGTCAATGTCGACAACAATGAATAATCGTCGAGATCCTCGATTCCCGGAACGGATGAACCACACACACTCATAATTAAATCTGTACGAGACCCTCAGCGCGCGAATCGTACTCCGACGTGGCCAATTCTTTCCCCTAAGTCGGGAACACTATCAGCTGTTGCCTCTCTGGTGCCTTTAGCTTTCCTAAATCCAAACTGACCGTCACCTAACAGGTCCTCAATTTTTTTTCCGTTCATCAGTGTATTATTCTTGCCAGCAACTTGGATGTATGAGCTGTTCAGCTGATTGTGCGATCATTCTCGCACTTGTCGGTTCTTGCAACATTCATGATTGTATGTATGACGTTTTTCCGAAAGTCAGATGGTATATCGCCAGACTCATAGATTGTACACAGCAGCTTGAATAATAGTTTTGTTACCACTTACGCCAATGTTTTTAGAAAATCTAATGTAGTGTTAAATATCTTCATTTCCTTATTTGATCTGAAGTCTTCCAAAGCACTTTTAACTCCTGATTCCAATATTGGATGCCCTATCTCTTCCATATCGAGTCCTGCTTCCTCCTCTATGTCCTCTATCATGCCATCAGACGGGACCTTCCCCTCACCTACGCGCTCTCACGCCATCAGACGGGTCCTTCCCCTCACCTACGCGCTCTCTCCTCTGCGTTTAACAGTGCAATCACCACCACACTCCTGATGGCCCTGTCCTTGCTTTTAGTCTCACTGAAGGTTGTCTGAATTTCTGTGTGCTGAATGGGTCCTTCCAGCAATCAATTCTTTTTAGATTTCTTCACATTTTTCGTACAGCCATTTCGTCTTAGATTCCCTAAACTTCAGATTTATTTCATTCCTAAGTGACTTGTATTCCTGTAGTGTGAATTTCCAGTAACATTTTTGTACATTATTCTTACGTCGATCAACTGAAGTATGTCTCCTGTTATCCATGGTTTCCTTGCAAATACCTTTGCGACGGAACCTAACGGTTACTACTGACATTAGCTGCTCTTTCAAACCAGTTGCATCTTTACCTGCAGTTACTCGTACTTTAGCTACTGAGGCTTTGCGCAGCTCTGTTCAAAAACAACAGCTCATTGTGTCATAGGCCGCACGCGTCTGCTTTCATGCCCCGCAACTAGTTCGCTATATCTGTAATCCTGCAGTCAGATAGTCAATCCGGTGCCTAGGATTGCGAGTTAATAAATAGGAATATGAAATAAAAGATAAACGACTAATTTAATGAAAAGCGTTCTATTCTAATGTCTGTAATTGATCAAGACGACAGAAAATTACGAGGTGCATTCAAGTTCTAAGGCCTCCGCTTTTTTTTCTCCGGAATGGAAAGAGATAGAAACATGCGCATTGCTTTAAAATGAGGCCGCGTTCATTGTCAACACGTCCCAGAGATGGCAGCACCGTACGGGAGATGGAATTTTATCGCCAGCGGCGAGAATGAGAACTGTTTTAAATACTTAGACGTTTACCTTACTTGAACAGCGTGCAATCATTCGTTTTCTGAATTTGCGTTGTGTGAAACCAATTGAAATTCATCAACAGTTGAAGGAGACATGTGGTGATGGAGTTATGGATGTGTCGAAAGTGTGTTCGTGGGTGCGACAGTTTAATGAAGGCAGAACATCGTGTGACAACAAACCGAAACAACCTCGGGCTCGCACAAGCCGGTCTGACGACATGATCGAGAAAGTGGAGAGAATTGTTTTGGGGGATTGCCGAATGACTGTTGAACAGATCGCCTCCAGAGTTGGCATTTCTGTGGGTTCTGTGCACACAATCCTGCATGACGACCTGAAAATGCGAAAAGTGTCATCCAGGCGGGTGCCACGAATGCTGACAGACGACCACATGGCTGCCTGTGTGGCATGTTGCCAAGCAATGTTGACGCGCAACGACAGCATGAATGGGACTTTCTTTTCGTCGGTTGTGACAATGGATGAGACGTGGATGCCATTTTTCAATCCAGGAACAAAGCGCCAGTCAGCTCAATGGTAGCACACAGATTCACCACCACCAAAAAAATTTCGGGTAACCGCCAGTGCTGAAAAAATGATGGTGTCCATGTTCTGGGACAGCGAGGGCGTAATCCTTACCCATTGCGTTCCAAAGGGCACTACGGTAACAGGTGCATTCTACTAAAATGTTTTGGACAACAAATTCCTTCCTGCACTGCAACAAAAACGTCCGGGAAGGGCTGCGCGTGTGCTGTTTCACCAAGACAATGAACCCGCACATCGAGCTAACGTTACGCAACAGTTTCTTCGTGATAACAACTTTGAAGTGATTCCTCATGCTCCTTACTCACCTGACCTGACTCCTAGTGACTTTTGGCTTTTTCCGACAATGAAAGACACTCTCCGTGGCCGCACATTCACCAGCCGTGCTGCTATTGCCTCACCGATTTTCCAGTGTTAAAAACAGACTCCTAAAGAAGCCTTCGCCGCTGCCATGGAATCATGGCGTCAGCGTTATGAAAAATGTGTACGTCTGCAGGGCGATTACGTCGAGAAGTAACGCCAGTTTCATTGATTTCGGGTGAGTAGTTAATTAGAAAAAAAATTGGAGGCCTTAGAGCTTGAATGCACCTCGTATGTTGAATAATGTTTACTCAAGAAGGGTCATCTCAAATAAACACAGAATGGTCTTACGATATTCAGTTAAAATACGGACTAAAGTATGCTTATTAAATGCAGTAAAGCTACGTTAAGAGTGTTACGGTAATGGCAACAAAATCTCCAAACTAAATAGTCTTCAAAGATACGCGAAAACTAGGTGCATTTTGCGACCACAGTACATGAAAGATTCACCACCTCAAAACAGGTCTGAATTCAGCATGATGATTCACAAATTATCAACACACATGATACAAACCTTCCCCCCATGAACCACGGACCTTGCCGTTGGTGGGGAGGCTTGCGTGCCTCAACGATACACATAGTCGTACCGTAGGTGCAACCACAACGGAGGGGTATCTGTTGAGAGGCCAGACGAACGTGTGGTTCCTGAAGAGGGGCAGCAGCCTTTTCAGTAGTTGAAGGGGCAACAGTCTGGATGATCGACTGATCTGGTCTTGTAACATTAACCAAAACGGCCTTGCTGTTGTGGTACTGCGAACGGCTGAAAGCAAGGGGAAACTACAGCCGTAATTTTTCCCGAGGGCATGCAGCTTTACTGTATGGTTAAATGACGATGGCGTCCTCTTGGGTAAAATATTCCGGAGGTAAAATAGTCCCCCATTCGGATCTCCGGGCGTGGACTACTGAAGAAGACGTCGTTATCAGGAGTAAGAAAACTGGCGTTTTACGTATCGGAGCGTGGAATGTCATATCCCTTAATCGGGCAGGTAGGTTAGAAAATTTAAAAAGGGAAATGGATAGGTTAAAGTTAGATATAGTGGGAATTAGTGAAGTTCGGTGGCAGGAGGAACAAGACTTCTGGTCAGGTGACTACAGGGTTATAAATACAAAATCAAATTGGCGTAATGCAGGAGTAGGTTTAATAATGAATTAAAAAACAGGAGTGCGGGTAAGCTACTACAAACAGCATAGTGAACGTATTATAGTGGCCAAGATAGACACGAAACCCACGCCTACTACAGTAGTACAAGTTTATATGCCAACTAGCTCTGCAGATGACGAAGAAATTGAAGAAATGTATGATGAGATAAAAGAAATTATTCAGGAAGTCAAGGGAGACGAAAATTTAATAGTCATGGGTGACTGGAATTCGGCAGTAGGAAAAAGGAGGGAAGGAAACATAGTAGGTGAATATGGACTGGGGCTAAGAAATGAAAGAGGAAGCCGTCTGTTAGAATTTTGCACAGAGCATATCTTAATCATAGCTAACACCTGGTTCAAGAATCATAAAAGAAGGTTGTATACATGGAAGAATCCTGGAGATACTAAAAGGTATCAGATAGATTGTATAATGGTAAGACAGATTTAGGAACCAGGTTTTAAATTGTAGGACTTTTCCAGGGGCAGATGTGGACTCTGACCACAATCTATTGGTTATGAACTGTAGATTAAAACTGAAGAAGTTGCAAAAAGGTGGGAATTTAAGGAGATGGGACCTGGATAAACTGACTAAACCAGAGGTTGAACAGAGTTTCAGGGACAGCATAAGGGAACAATTGGCAGGAATGGGGGAAAGAACTACAGTAGAAGACAAATGGGTAGCTCTGAGGGATGAAGTAGTGAAGGGAGCAGAGGATCAAGTAGGTAAAAAGACGAGGGCTAGTAGAAATTCTTGGGTAACAAAAGAAATATTGAATTTAACTGATGAAAGGAAAAATATAAAAATGCAGTAAATGAAGCAGACAAAAAAGGAATACAAATGTCTCAAAAATGAGATCGACAGGAAGTGCAAAATGGCTAAGCAAGCATGGCTAGAGGATAAGTGTAAGGATAAAGAGGCTTATCTCACTAGGGGTAAGATAGATACAGCCTACAAGAAAATTAAAGAGACCTTTGGAGAAAAGAGAGCCACTTGTATGAATATCAAGAGCTCAAATGGAAACCCAGTTCTAAGCAAAGAGGGGAAAGCAGAAAGGTGGAAGGAGTATATAGAGGGTCTATACAAGGGCGATGTACTTGAGGACAAAATTATGGAAATGGAAGAGGATGTAGATGAAGATGAAGTGGGAGATACAATACTGCGTGAAGAGTTTGACAGAGCTCACCATCTGGTGAGCAAGATGTACGAGACAGGCAAAATACCCTCAGACTTCAAGAAGAATATAATAATTCCAATCCCAAAGAAAGCAGGTGTTGACGGATGTGAAAATTGCCGAAGTATCAGTTTAATAAGTCACAGCTGCAAAATACTAACGCGAATTGTTTACAGACGAATGGAAAAACTGGTAGAAACCGACCTCGGGGAAGATCAGTTTGAATTCCGTAGAAATGTTGGAGCACGTGAGGCAATACTGACCTTACGACTTACCTTAGAAAATAGATTAAGGAAAGGCAAACCTACGTTTCTAGCATTTGTAGACTTAGAGAAAGCTTTTCACAATGTTGACTGGAATACTCTCTTTCAAATTCTGAAGGTGGCAGGGGTAAAATACAGGGAGCGAATGGCTATTTACAATTTGTACAGAAACCAGATGCCAGTTATAAGAGTCGAGGGGCATGAAAGGGGAGCAGTGGTTGGGAAGGGAGTGAGACAGGGTTGTAGCTTCTCCTCGATGTTATTCAATCTGTATATTGAGCAAGCAGTAAAGGAAACAAAAGAAAAGTTCGGAGCAGGCATTAAAATCCATGTAGAAGAAGTAAAAATTTTGAGGTTCGCCGATGACATTGTAATTCTGTCAGAGACAGCAAAGGACTTGGGAGAGCAGTTGAACGGAATGGACAGCGTCTTGAAAGGAGGATGTAAGATGAACATCAACAAGGGCAAAACGAGGATAATGTAATGTAGTCGAATTAAGTCGGGTGATGCTGAGGGAATTAGATTAGGAAATGAGACACTTAAAGTAGTAAAGGAGTTTTGCTATTTGGGGAGCAAAATAACTGATGATGGTCGAAATAGAGAGGATATAAAATGTAGACTGGCAATGGCAAGGAAAGCGTTTCTGAAGATGAGAAATTTGTTGACATCGAGTATAGATTTAAGTGTCAGGAAGTCGTTTCTGGAAGTATTTGTATGGAGTGTAGCCATGTATGGAAGTGAAACATGGACATTAACTAGTTTGGACAAGAAGAGAATAGAAGCTTTCGAAATGTGGTGCTACAGAAGAATGTTGAAGATTAGGTGGGTAGATCACGTAACTAATGAGGAGGTATTGAACAGGATTGGGGAGAAGGGGAGTTTGTGGGACAACTTGACTAGAAGAAGGGATCGGTTGGTAGGACATATCCTGAGGCATCAAGGGATCACAAATTTAGCATTGGAGGGCAGCGTGGAGGGTAAAAATCGTAGAAGGAGACCAAGAGATGAATACATTAAGCAGATTCAGAATGATGTAGGTTGCAGTAGGTACTGGGAGATGAAGGAGCTAGCAGAGGATAGATTAGCATGGAGAGCTGCATCAAACTAGTCTCAGGACTGAAGACCACAACAACAACAACATGATACGAACAATAGTAAATTCTACTCTGCCTAAGCGCTGTTCCGTATTACAAGCGGAAAAAGTTATATTTGTACTATCGAGCATACTCAGACCTCTCGAAATATAACTCCCTTGAAAATTTAGAGTTTGGTACTGGCCACTTACCACCCAGAATCAATCACTTATACGACTGAATCACGCGCGTTGCTGTAGGCAGGTCTGTCCTCTTCAAGAACTGGACATAAAGTGTCTAGAAGCGCTCCTTTGAACTCTTCACTCGAAAAGTCTCCACATGACTCCGTTTCTGTTGCTTTTGCGTTGGCTGAAGGCTGTCCCCAACCAACAACACATCGTTCTTACCTGTTGCAGACATGATTGAACTCATCTTGACCACTTTCCGCACTAAACAAATATATTATAGCAGTATTTAAATAAAAGATGTATTATAAACATTCGGTTAGATTCAGCTCATTTACATTAAGTATAAGTGTTGTGGGTTGGCAGGAGAGCCAACACCGTATTATTCGAGGAAGCCGAAAGGCACGCATTTTAGCTCACGCAGGCTGGCGTGAGGTCTGGAACAGGACAAGGAAATTAGACTTTAGAAAAACGGAGGTAGCTGGTGGAATACTTAACTTTAATCCATTAATGATGAGCGTCGCTCTTGACTGTACATGACTCATAACATCAATAGTAACTGGTAATGGCGCCTTGCTAGGTCGTAGCAAATGACGTAGCTGAAGGCTATGCTAACTATCGTCCCGGCAAAGTCAGTTGTACAACTGGGGCGAGTGCTATGAAGTCTCTCTAGACCTGCCGTGTGGCGGCGCTCGGTCTGCAATCACTGATAGTGGCGACACGCGGGTCCGACGTATACTAACGGACCGCGGCCGATTTAAAGGCTACCACCTAGCAAATCGGCGTACGGTTGTGGCATAAGGCTTCCGCCCGCCGTGGAGAGGACCCCATGTTGACGTATGCGATGAGGTGGGGAGGCTAACAACAGGCGAGGCTGTGCCACCCGCACCCTGCCATTCGGACCGCGAGGAGCTACGAAACGCCTGAAAACCTGCTCCAGGGTGCACGCCAACATGCGGTGTATGCGCCCGTAGAGAGACAGGAGGGGCCGAAGGCTCGACCTCCATCGGGCTGGGGCATCCGACGGGCGAAGACGACATATGGTCCGGAGCGAGCAAGAGTTCCATGTCGGAGGACAACTGGTCACGGGAAGCGATCGGCGGCGCGTGACCCAGGCAGGCGCCCGGCGGTTGCAGCGACGCGTCCACTGCGGGCGTCGCCGGCGGGAGAACAGGCGGCGGCGGCGGCGGCGGCGGCGGCGGCAGCGGCGCGTCGCCATGGGGCAAAATGGAAGGCAGCGTCGGTAACACCTGGGGCTGAGGCGAGCCAGTAGATGGGTCCCTAGGGCGCTGACCGGACGGCACCGTCGCTGAAAGCAGACGGGGAGCGGCAGATTCCGTGCGACGACAGAGGCGCAGCTGATTGAGATGCCGACGCACCTCACCAGAGACCCCCAAAACCAGATACATAGCGCGGCGAGGCAGCGAAGAATGCGCCCTTCGAGCCAACGCCGTGAACCTCGATAGTGGCAGTAGTAGACAACGTCGCCTGGGGCAAAAGCAGGTGTCTACCGCTGCACAGAAACCTGATGCGGCGGATGTAACAAAGACATCAAGGTTCGATGAGGGCGACCGTGGAGCAACTCAGCTGGCGAGCGACCATCTCAGGGCTGAGAGCGATACGAGGACAAAAAGAGCAATAACGCGTCCTCCCAAGAATGTGACTCTTTCAACTTCATCATCTGTGAATTGAAAGTCCTGACCAATCGTTCAGCGGCACCGTTTGACTGTGGCGAAAACGGCGCGGACGTCAGATGTTGAATACCATTGGCCTTGCAGAAAGACTGAAATTCTATGGACATGAATTGTGGGCCATTGTCGGAAACAATAGTCTGTGGAAGACCTTCGATGCAAAAGATAGCAGATAACGCTTGGATGGTGGCAGATGACATCGTGGAAGACATCTGGACAACAAAAGCAAAATTACTGAATGAATCTACCACAACCAACCATCGAACATTCCAGAATGGACCAGCAAAATCGATGTGTAAGCGTTGCCAAGGGGAAGTGGCTTTTGGCCATGCAAAGAATTTCCGCGGTGGTGCTGTTTGTTGTTCGGCACACACCATGCAGGAAGAGCACATATTCGTAATCGCGGCATCGATTCCGAACCAAGTACAGTGCTGACGAGCAAGTTGTTTCGTTCGCGCTATACCCCATTGTCCTTGGTGGAGAAGCCGTAAGACAGAGGACTGTAACGAACGTGGGACCACGACCCTGGACTGATCATTATCAGAACGCAACAGCAAAACACCATGTTGTACAAAAAGTCTCTCCTTTGGAGCAAAAAATCGGTAAACCAACGGATCCCCGATCCGTGACTTTGACAAGCGCCATTGAGTAGCAACGAAACGCAGAACGGTAGCAAGGACAGGGTCGGCAGCTGTGGCTGTAGCTGCACGACGAAAATCAATCGGAAACGATTTGACCACGACATCGGTTTCCGAATCAATGAACATGCAAGCAAGTTCAGAGGAATCGAATGCTCTATCCTCAGCAACAGGCGAACGGGACAACGCATCGGCGTTTCCGTGCTTAGCAGTGGACCGATACAAGATGTCGTAGCGGTACTGCGAGAGGAAAATAGACCAGCGAATGAATTTCTGCGCTGTACGTGGAGGTACAGGCTTGGTCGGATGAAAAAGCGATGTCAAAGGTTTGTGGTCTGTGATGATGGTAAAGTGACGACCATACAAGAAATCATGAAACTTTGTAACCCCAAATACGAGAGCCAATGCTTCTTTCTCGATCTGTGAATAATTTCGTTGCGCAGACGAGAGCAATTTGGACGCAAAGGCAATAGGGCGATCGTGCGAACCATCTTTGTGCGCAAGCACAGCACCGATCCCGAAATCCGATGCTTCCACCATCAATAAAAGGGGCTTCCGGGGACCTAATGGCATAAGGCAAGTATTGGAAAGCAACGCCGATTTCAACTGGCGAAAGGCGCGTTCGCATTCCGTCGTCCAGACGAACGGAACACCTTTACGGCGTAGGCGATGAAGCGGAGCTGAAATGGAAGAGGCATGGGGAACATAGCGATGGTAATAGTGAATTTTGCCCAGCACACTCTGTAGCTGCTTCATATTCTGCGGCGAAGGCAAGTCTTGTATGGCACGGAGGTGCTCTGGACTGGGATGTATGCCTTGGGCATTGAGTACATGTCCCAGGTAGGGTAAGTCACGAGCAAAAAACACACATTTGTCCTTCCGCAAGCGAAGACCATTTTGTCGCAAGACCTGAAATAATGTTCTGAGATTGGCTAAATATTCTTCTTCCGTCTTTCCGGAGATCACAATATCGTCCAGATAGTTTGCTGCAGTAGGGACCGACGCACAAACAGTTTGTAGATATTGCTGAAACAATGCAGGGGCGGATGCACACCCGAATGGCAGTCGTTTGAATCGATACAAACCAAGATGCGTGTTAACCACCAAAACGCGCTGGGATTCTTCGTCCACTGGTATTTGCAAGTACGCATCTGCTAGGTCCAACTTCGAAAAATATTTACCCGGGCACAGTTTGTCAAAAAGATCTTCTGGGTGGGGTAAAGGAAAAGTTGCAATCACTAGTTGTGGATTCATTGTTGCCTTGAAGTCCACATGAAGTCTCAATTTTCCCAAAGGTTTTGGCAAAATTACTAAGGGTGATGCCCAGAGAGAAGTCTGCACACGTTCAATTACACCTTTTGATTCCAAATCATGTAATGTTTTTGCGACCTCATCGCGCAATGTGTGGGGAACATTGCGCGCTCTGAATAATTTCGGTTGCGCGTTATTTTCAGTTCCAAATGTGCTTTATAGTTCTTAGCGCAACCGAGGTCCGGTGCAAAAATGTCTACAAATTCTTCACATAGACGAGAAACACTGTGTGAAGGCACAGTTTGGTACACTGATAGTACCTGATTTACTATAGACAAGTTAAACAACTGAAATAAATCGAAACCAAACAAGTTCACCGCAGAAGAAGAACGAAGGACGTAAAATGACACAAGTTTTGTTTGTCCCTTGTATGTTGCAAGAAGGCTGCACTGTCCTAACACAGGGATCTTGTGAGCCAAATAGCTAGTTAACTTAACAGTTGCAGCACACAACGGAGGTGTGCCCAGCAGTTTGTAAGTGTCCTGATTGATCAGTGAAACTGCAGCCCTGGTATCGAGCTGGAATGGTATCACTTTGCCGTTAATGTCCAAGTCCACAAAAAGTTTATTGTCCTGCTGACGACAAGAGCAACTGTCTCGTGCAGCGTGAACTGTCAATGGTACAAAATCACTTGCGACTTGACGGGAGTGCCGGCGACGTCGACGCACACTATTTATAGGACAAGCACAGTCACTGTTAGAGAGAGTGGCACTGGGCGGAGTGGCATGAACTATGTGAATTTCCATAGGCGAAGTGTTGCGCTCCTGAGTATACTTGGTTCGATTCCGATTCCGACGCGAAGGGCCTGGAATGGTTATGAGCTTCCGTTCTGAGCTTTTTCTGGCAAACACTCTGAACATGTCCTTTTTTATTACAGTAAATGCAAATAGCTTGGTGTGACGGGCATTTCTCATGCAAATGTCTATAGCACACCGCAGGCATGATTTTAGAACTGCATTTGCTTGCCGGCGCGGTACACGTGGCAGCAGCGCGGCCGGGCGCGAGGACTGTTTACTGTTTCGTGCAGCTCGCCCAGCGGGCCGGTTAACCTGACACACGGGTGGCGAAGTTTCAAATGATTCCTGAGCAAAGTCGTGTCCTGCCGATCCAATATGTCCATCACTTGTTGAAGGGAGGGATTGACTAGTTTCAAAATCTGTTCCCATATACGAACATCAGAAACGTTCTGTGCAATTGCATCATGTACCATAGTATCTGAATAAGGGAGTCCACATTGATACTCAAAAGCACAATCCCTAGTAAGGCCTTGCAAGGTTGCAACCCACTTCCGATTAGTCTGACCTGCCATACGTTTTGTACGAAAGAAGGTATACCGTTTGGCAACTACATTGACTGATTCTTTGAAATATGCATCTAACGCAGACAAAATTTCGTCGTAGGACAGAGTTGCTACGTCGCGTCGGGGAAATAATTTGAGTATCACACGGTACGTGTGCACCCAGATGGAGGACAATAAAAAAGGCTGCCGCTCGTTACCTTGAATTCTGTAGGCGGCGAGATGCAATCCAAATTGGCGTGACCACTCCGTCCAGCTTTCCAGTGCAGCATCAAAAGGACGGAAAGTAGGTGAAACTGCATGTTGTGGCTGCGTTAGCAGTGGAGCGGCGTCTGCC
Source organism: Schistocerca americana (assembly GCF_021461395.2). NCBI lineage: Eukaryota > Metazoa > Arthropoda > Insecta > Orthoptera > Acrididae > Schistocerca > Schistocerca americana. The sequence goes on along the minus strand of NC_060126.1, from coordinate 457,355,438 downwards.
GCATCGTGTTGCAGCGCACGTTGACCCTGGACGAGCTGTCCAAGGGCATCCAGTAAGGCCTGCGTCTGCTGATTCTGTAAGCGATAAAATTCGGACAGTACATCTGGAGATGGTGGCGAAGCCATTACACACGTAAATCAGGGCAGTATAGTTACGAACGCAGTGTTGCCTCGTCGCCAATGTTGTGGGTTGGCAGGAGAGCCAACACCGTATTATTAGAGGAAGCCGAAAGGCACGCGTTTTAGCTCATGCAGGCTGGGGTGAGGTCTGGAACAGGACAAGGAAATTAGACTTTAGAAAAACGGACGTAGCTGGTGGAATACTTAACTTTAATCCATTAATGATGAGCGTTGCTCTTGACTGTACATGACTCATAACATCAATAGTAACTTGTAATGGCGCCTTGCTAGGTCATAGCAAATGATGTAGCTGAAGGCTATGCTAACTATCGTCTCGGCAAATGAGAGCGTATTTTGTCAATGAACCATCATTAGCAAAGTCAGTTGTACAACTGGGGCGAGTGCTAGGAAGTCTCTCTAGACCCGCCGTGTGGCGGCGCTCGGTCTGCAATCACTGGTAGTGGCGACACGCGGGTCCGACGTATACTAACGGACCGTGTAAGATGTATGCTTCGCCGGCGATGGGCGGGGCATGACAGAATCTCTGACCAGAGAGTAGTTTATCGTTAGTTGTTGCTTGTCGCTAGTCTGCGCTTGTCTGCGCGAGTCGACAGTACTAGTGTAGTAGTAGTCGGAGGGAGTCACATGTGTCAGCTGTGTGCTCTGCTCGCGACTCTGGTCAGGATTCTGGAGGATGAGTATTGTTGTAGAAGGTAAAGAAGCAGCCTTGCGCATATTTAATAATGTATGTTAATTGTAATTTAATTTGTTCCAAGAAATGCCACAATAATAATTTTTATAATATAAAGCAAGTCTTTTAAAGAAAAGCATTCATTTCAATTTAATGAATTTTCAATGCATGATCATTCCTTCCAAGAATAAAAAAAAAATATACCCCAGCATTGCACGAAGCTGTGTCAAAAAAATATCTAATTAAGAGCAGATATATTTGCAGTTTTTGTTGAGGTAAGAATTTTTGCTTTTTTATTCAGAATACAGGGCCGATATTAACAATTAAATGAATTTTTCTTATATTGTAACCTCTGAACAAAATTGGCTCCGATTTATAGTCTGTGTGCAGAAATGCATTCACATTTAATATTCCCACAAAATTCTTTTCTCATTTAATGTCAAGTTCGAAACAGAAAAATTCCTAAACACCAAAATAATAAAAAAGTTTAGTAACCTGATAAATTTTATGAGGACAGCAGCGCTGACCTTCGGCCCTGTATTCTGAATAAAAAAGCAAAAATTCTTACCTCAATAAAAACTGCAAATATATCTACTCTTAATTAGATATCTTTCGACACAGCTTTGTGCAATGCTGGCGTATATATTTTTTTTTATTCTTGGAAGGAATGATCATGCATTGGAAATATTCTTTAAATTGAAATGAATGCTTTCCTTTAAAAGAGTTGCTTTATATCATAAAAATTATTATTGGGACATTTCTTGCAACAAATTAAATTACAATTAACATACATTATTAAATATGCGCAAGGCTGCTTCTTTACCTTCTACAACAATACTCATCCTCTAGAATCCTGACCAGAGTCGCGAGCAGAGCACACAGCTGATACATGCCGACTCCCTCCGACTACTACTAAAGTAGTACTGACGACTCGAGCAGACAAGTGCAGACTAGCGACAAGCAACAACTAACGATAAACTACTCTCTGGTCAGAGATTCTGTCATGCCTCGCCCATCGCCGGCGAAGCATACATCTTACAAACGCAGCCGATTTAAAGGCTACCACCTAGCAAGTGTGGTGTCTGGCGGTGACAACACAATAAGTAATACTTGGTTCGTGAATAAATAACCCAGTATTCTTGAGCAAGTGCGCTCACATTAAATGACTATAGCACCCCGTCTTCCGGCCACAAGTGGTCCATCGGGACCATCCGACAGCCGTGTCATCCTCAGTTGAGGATGCAGATAGGAGGGGCTTGTGGTCAGCACACCGCTCTCCCAGTCGTTATGATGGTTTTCTTTTACGGGAGCCGCTGCTATTCGGTCGAGTAGCTCCTCAATGGGCATCACGAGAGTGAGTGCACCCCGAAAAATGGCAACAGCGCGTGGTGGCCCGGATGGTCACCCATCCAATTGCCGGCCACGCCCGATAGTGCATAACTTCAGTGATCTGACGGGAACCGGTGTATCCACTGCGGCAAGGTCGTTGGCTAAATGTCTATAGATTATCAGTAAATATTATTTAAGCAATTCGTTATGCCTTCTTTAGGTTCTCTTTTCAGTTATGGTGTCTGCTGTAAGTAGGCTGTTTAGGTTTTTTATTGGTAACACCACGTAGCGCCCTATATGAAAATCACTGACTGTGCTGTGTGCAGTCTGAGGCTGGTCGGCATTGTTGCAGTAGTCGCTATTGTAGTGTTGGGCGGTTGGCTGTTAACAGCGCGTAGCGTTGCGCAGCTGGAGGCGAGCCGCCAGCGGTGGTGGATGTGTGGAGAGAGATGGTGGAATTTTGAGAGCGGATGATTTGGACGTGTGTCCATCAGAGACAGTACATTTGTAAGACTGGATGCCATGAACTGCTATATATATTATGACTTTTGATCACCATTAAGGTAAATACATTGTTCTCTATCAAAATCTTTCATTTGCTGACTATGCCTATCAGTAGTTAGTGCCTTCAGTAGTTTGAATCTTTTATTTAGCTGGCAGTAGTGGCGCTCGCTGTATTGCAGTAGTTCGAGTAACGAAGATTTTTGTGAGATAAGTGATTTGTGAAAGGTATAGGTTAATGTTAGTAAGGGCCATTCTTTTGTAGGGATTATTGAAAGTCAGATTGCGTTGCGCTAAAAAAAATGTCGTGTGTCAGTTTAGTGATGATCAGAATAAGTAAAGAGAGAAATGTCCAAGTACGTTCAGTTTTGCTCAGCTGTTTGAAAACCAAATAACGTAAGGGGTTTATCAGCACAGTAGTTCAATAATTTTTCTAAGGGGACGTTTCACTGCTAATACATGCAATTGACCACTTTTAAATTAGCACAATTTTTAATAGCAGTTGGAATCAACATTTGAATCAAGTTACTGACAAAATAGTAAACTTTTCATTAAGTAAATACTCAAGGGTGACAAAATAAGATGTACTGATACTGTGTTCATTTGCTGTGAAAGTGTGGGGAATACGAAGTCCTTACAAACATTTGTGTAGCAAAAAAGAGACAAAACACATAGTTGGACAACGTTAAGCTTTCAGAAACACTTTTACTGAGGTTCATACAAGAGAAGACACCACCACATTTTGTACAGACCATGCGGCACTACTTCGCCACTCCGTTTCATGGGCGATTAATTGCTCAAGGTGGTCCGGTAACATGGCCTCCCTGCTCTCCCGTCCAGGATCCGTTGGACTTCTTGGTTTGGGGAAATTGTAAGCTTTTGAGTACCAGTGGTTTCTGCCCGACACCAGTATTTTACTTCTTTATTTAATTTTTTTAAGTACCAGTTCCTTTCATTTGAAACCACCGACGATATTGCAAGACAGAGACGTCTGGTTGTACAATGAGGTACGAATGTAGTGCATTGCAGCAATTTTACAGAAATTTATTAAATTCTAGGCACATATTTGTTTGTTATTTAGGACTACAATTTGTTTTATCCAATATGATTTCATGGTAGTATCGATTCTTGGGGCTTTGTCAACGAAAAATGCGAATTTGCTTTCAGATATATCTCATAAAATTGTGGATGGTTGTATGTCTCAGTGGATCCAAAATGAAACTACCGCCTTAAAATAATTAAATGTTCACTTTTTGGCAATTTATTCTTGTATTCGTTGCTTACTACGACAAAAAGGTCAATATTGTGAAATATTTTAAAATTATATTTATGGGATTCAATGGGTGAAAGGGGATGGTGCATGGTCAGCTCTTCGACAATGTGGATATGCTACAGGAGCATGTGACCGATACATGTGACGAAATCCGAATGGAGCCAGGTGTTTTTGAAATAGCGCGTGATCCATTGCGAAGAAGGGCCGAAGGATGTGTCAGGATGTGTGGCAATCATTTGCACCACTGCCTGTAGTAGAGAGATGGGAATGGGAGGACGGGTTAGTCCGTATCTCAACATTTATTGGTTTACGGATGTACGATTATAGGAAATTTGCTTCTAGTTTTGAACAAACCTCCTGTAGGAATATGAGATTGTTGTGGATTGTGACCGTCTGTTTAGGGGTGCGGTAGATCCCAAAGTCCTGTTTTGTGGACGACAGTGACAGCCCACTCAAGACAGGTGACGTGTCGGAAACACTGGAAAGTGAAGGTATTCAACGTATGGAATGGCCTGCAAACTCTCCAGACCTAAATCCTACCGAACATGCCCGAGATGTTCCTGAAACGCCCGCTCCTCAAATCGTACAAGAACTGAGAACTGCCTTGAGAGAGGGGTGGGACAAATCCCGCAAGGAACCATCAGTAGTTTGGTAGCTAGCATGAATAACAGGTGCACAATGTGCTTCAGTACCCGAGGAGGACATATTCCCTACTGTGAGTCCGATATCGACCATTACGTTGCGGGTCTGACGTGTGTGAAACATGAACGTTATTTCTGTCTGTTATCCAGCTTACCCATGTGGTGAAAATTGTATCATTTTACAATATAAATAAACCACGCGAGTCGGCCGCTGTGACCGAGCGGTTCTAGGCGCTTCAGTTTGGAACCACGCTGCTGCTACGGTCGCAGGTTCGAATCCTGCCTTGGGCATGGATGTTTGTGATGTCCTTAGGTTAGTTAGGTTTAAATAGTTCTAAGTCTAGGGGACTGATGACGTGAGATGGTAAATCCAAATGTTCAAATGTGTGTGAAATCTTATGGGACTTAGCTGCTAAGGCCATCAGTCCCTAAGCTTACACACTACTTAATCTAAATTATCCTAAGGACAAACACACACACCCATGCTCGAGGGAGGACTCGAACCTCCGCTGGGACCAGCCGCACAGTCCATGACTGCGGTGCCTCATACCGCCCGGGTAATCCCGCGCGACTGTTAAGTCCCATAGTGCTTAGAGTCATTTGAAGCATTTTTGGAACCACGCGACCTCAATTACGCATGTACAGTGTTTCATGTCATCCATTACTCCCTGTGATTACTCCTGTCCAACGATGTCTCTGTTCCTTACCAGTTCCCAAGCAGTGCACAATCGATGAAGAACTCCATGATTAGCGGCAAGAGCTGCTGATAAAAATTTCTTTATTTAACAACCAGTTTCGGTCCGCAGGCCATGATCAGGTTCATAAAAGTATAAAGGCTTTTGTGAACCTGATGATGGTCTATTGACCGGAACTGAATGTTAAAGAAAGAAATTTTATCAGCAGATCTTGGAGGTAATCATGATCTTCTGCAAATATTTACAAGCTGCGGTGCACCACATTCTGATAATTCATGATCCTTGGAATGACTAAGGAGGTAAGCTCTCCTTTTTCGTTTTTTTAAGGACATAGTTGTGTGTTGCTAAATATTCTTCGAAATGTATCCTACGACGCCACTGCTGGGTGGCTGCTCTGCCGACCCCGCACATAGTCACGCACCGCCTGTCACACACACACACACACACACACACACACACACACACACACACACACAGACATACACGCAAATCATACGCAGACGCATCTCACTGGGACACAAGCGCGCGCCCGCCGTCACGGAACGCGGGACGTTGTTTATGACCGCGGCCATCAGCCGCGTTAGCGGTGAAAGCTTTCGGCGCTCCACGCCGCATCCTGATTGAGGGTGGATTATTAGTTCACGTCAATTTTTCGCGGCCCCTCCGCGCTCTGGTCGCGAAATGCGTCCATCTCGCTGCGCCTCTCATCCGAGCGCACGAGGGATGGATAGTGGAAGTGGAGTTGGGGGAAAGGGTTGGGAGTTCAGGAGCTTCACACGCGGCCGTTCTCCGCCACTGTACTACCTGGCACGGCAGCTGACACACGGATAGGCGAACACGCACACACACATGCGCGCGTGCGCCCTCCTGCGCCCGCCCCCCCCCCCCCTTCCCAAGGTAGACACACACACGTGTGATCGTACATTGTTTTCTTTCCACATGGCAGGCTCCTGGCCTCGCCACTTTTAAATGGTAGCTGTCTAGTTTGTCTACTCTCTTGGTGCAACATGTAAACAGCACTTATAAACACGTACTTGTGCACAAGAAAGGACACACATCATATTTACATACAGGAGAACGGCCAATTACAGCCTTCCAGTCCCGCTCGGCACACTTCGCTTTTGTGTGAGACTCCCACGTGTATGTGTGTGTGTGTGTGTGTGTGTGTGTGTGTGTGTGCGTGTGGTCGAAATCACATATGCTGCATCCGCCACGGTCGGCACCATCACGCCTCCCTCCCCACGTGGTCTGACGCAGCAGCCCTCGCAGTATCCGCCTCGGGGCGCATATCCATCTATATACATCTGCAACCGCAGCAAGCCGGCTGATGTACAACCGACCGCTAAAGTAATTAATCCACTTTTAACGCCGACATCTACTCTGACACCGCTACCACCGCCCGCTGCTGGCGCCGCCTGTAGCCTCACGTTCTGCTCCCCCCCCCTCCCTCCCCCGTCGTTTCCCCCCCCCCCCCCTTACCCCTCCAACTAACCCTCCCGCCACACAGTCGCGCGCGTTGCGGCCCACCCCCGACGCGCAGCACTCACTCACTTATTATGACGTCACGGAAATGGCTTTTGCTTTTACCTTTGTAGATCGTGCCAGAGGCGTCGCTGAGGGCACACAGCGTCGCGGCGCTGCTAATATCGCCCAAGCACTACGAATTTTTTTATTTAATTAACACCCATACATTTTAATGTGTATGGATGCCAAGTAATGCGTGAGCCTCGCGATTTTTCAAAATAATAAACCGGGGGAATAAGAGCAGCAAGAAAAAGCAGAGAGAAATATACATTTATATTAAAGTACCCAAACTTTTATTTTGCTAATGTAATTGTGGCCCTCGCAGATATATACGTGATTTTTCTTTTTGGGGTCCTTCTCTCTGTCTCTCTCGTGCGAGTGCAGGCGTCAGAGCACCAACGGCGGCCGCTTTTAATGTTTCTAATACCGACGCGGTCATCGTGTGGCGACCACCCCCGCCGCCGCGTGTTTTTTGTAAACTTAGACTAATGGCCTATTAGGATTCCTTTTTATGCAAACTGGATATGGGAGGCGGAGGACAGCGTGGCGTGCCGGCGAGCAGGAAAGGGGAGGGGAAGGGACGGAGGTCACGTCATAAATTACAGACCCGCCACCTTCAAAAAGTTTCGCGCGGCGCGAGAGACGGATGCCGCCGACGCTAGGGCGTCGTCATCGGAACCGACGCCGCACCGGCGCGATAGCGTCGCGTAATGTGCGCCAGGGGATGGCGGAGAAGCGGGGGGCAGGGATGGGGTGGGGGTGAGGAAAGGACAGCCCCGGGATTTTTATGGCGGAGGAGGCGACCGTAATGAGTAGACGTGCGGGACACCACGCCATTGGCCCTAAAAATCCTTTTAGCGGCAACCTGGCGCATTCGATGTTTTGAAAGCAGCCTGGGCGCGCGGTGTGGGGATTCTCAGCCGCGCAGAGTCGACCGCAGTCTTTCACAGTCGCTCATCCACGGACAGATAAGGTTGCGAGGTGCCGGAGCTAGGAGTGTATTTAACACTAAATTCTTCTAGCCCCTTCATATGGAAATGATGCTCTAAGCCCCCCTTTCTAACTCCGACTTTTGGTGTTGCAGATGGATTAAGAAGAAACACGAACTGACTGTAATCGACCCTGCAAGTGGAGTAGAAAAGAGTTTGGCACCTGCAATAATTTAATTTAAACTCACTACTCCAGACCGGAAAAATCAAGGAGCTCAAAGATGAACTAAATAAACAAAAAATTTTAATAACAGGGATCCAAGAAATGAGAAACACCACAGAGGACCCATTCGAATCACAAGGATACAGAATTTATAATGGGAAACCAGGACCGAGGGCAATGAAACAATGTCCCCAGTTTGGAACAAGGTTTTAGTAAACATAAAAATAATAGATTCAGTAACGGGTTCCAAGCAGTATCACCAAGAATTGCGACTCTAAGCTTTAAAACAATGAATAAAACCTATACAATAAATGCTCATGCCCAACAAATGAAAAAAATTGTCTGACAAGAACAAAGAAAGAGGTAGACAAATTTTGGGACCTTCTAGAACAAACTGTGAACAGAGTAAATAAAAAGAATGTAAAAATCTTATTGGTAGATTTCAATGCTCAGTTGGGAAAAGAAAGGAAATATAAAGATATAATTGGAAAATGGAGTCCACATAAATTTACAAACAAAAACGGTCAAAGACTTGTAGAACTCTGCAGAGAACACAACCTTATATCTAAATCAACATACTTTAAGAGGAAGCCAAGTAAACTTAAAACATGGAAACATCCAGACTGGAGGAAGGGCGTGTGGCAGCTAGACCATGTCTGTATGGACAAAAATTTTCATATGGAGATCCACAATGTTAAAGTACTGAGGGGAGTAGACACAGGCTCAGACAATTATATGGTTAAAATTAAAATCAAATTCACACCGTTAAAGAAGAGGACCGGAAAAACAAATAAAATAAAAAGGAGGTTTGACCCACATCAGATAATTAAAAATAATAAGTACCAACAAATAACACAAACCATCAAATTAACAGATGATCTAGAACAACTAGCGTCTAATCTTAAAAAAGAAGCAGAGAATCTAGCTCCCTTGAACTCACGAAGGAAACATGCATGGTGGATATCAGAATGTGGAAGAACCAAGAGAGGATTTCATAAAGATATTATAAAGTCTATAGATGGTAATTATCATAAAACCAACTCCAGAAACTACTACAAAATCTTTGGGAAACAACTACAACAATGTGAGGCCCCTACACTAATACTGAAAGATGAAGATGGTAGAATGACACACAGTAACAAGGAAAATGCAGAAATCATGGCAAAAGCATTTTACAAACTTCTGAATTGCGAGGAACGCAAAGAACCCTTACAAATCAACATAAATACCCCAATAAAAACCAAATCTAACAAACTAGACCCTCCAACTTTCCAAGAAGTAGAAGAAATTCTTAAAGAACAAAAAAAATTATAAATCATGTGCAGAAGATCAGGTTTTTGTTGAAATGTGGAAATATGCAAGTGACACAGTCAAGAACTCCTTACACATGGCTCTAACAAAAATTTGGGTAACAGAACAATTTCCCAAACGTTGGACCACAGCTATCATCCACCCACTACACAAAAAGGGAGATAAGAGCAACCCAGACAACTACAGAGGAATCTCTCTCCTAGATTGCACATATAAAATTCTATCCAAGATCCTATATGAAAGAATCAAGGAGCAATTAGAAAAGGAGTTAGGGGAATATCAGGGAGGTTTCAGACCATGGAGAAGCTGTGCAGAGCACATAATTAGTTTAAAATTGATTATGGCATACTACAAGAAACGGAACAAACCTCTGGCAATAACATTTGTAGATTTTAAGAAGGCATATGACTGTCTCCACAGACCTTCAGTATTAAAAATTTTAAGAAATCTAGGACTCCATCCAAAACTAATTAAAATAATACAACTCACTCTAACCAACACCAAATCAAAAGTGAAGTTTAGAGGAGAAATTTCGGAACCATTAATCATAAAAACAGGCTTAAGACAAGGTGACTGCCTATCACCATTACTTTTCAACTGTGCACTGGAATACATAATGAGAGAATGGTACAAGGACAATCCAAAGAGGATAAGAATTGGAAGTGCAAAAGATGATATTAGCTTAAACTGCTTGGGATTCGCTGATGATCTTGCTCTCCTAGCCAACACCGTTCAAGAAGCCAGGTAACAAGTGAAATCACTATAAGAAATAGCAGAGAAAGTAGGCCTTAGAATATCATTTGAAAAAACGGAGATTATGCTAACTGATCCACCACTTGCAAACAAAATTACAATAGGAGAACAGGAAATCAAAATTGTTGATAAATTTAAATATTTAGGTGAAATAATAACATACAATCTAAATGAGAAGCCATCATGGCAAAATAGAATAAAAAAACTGAACTATGCAAATTACATTACCAAAACTACATACAACAAAAAAAGCCTATCTATAGATGCAAAATTAAAACACTATAAAACAGTTACACAACCAGAAATAACGTATGCAGCTGAAACTATCTTCAAAACAACTAATACAGCAGAAATTGTCAGAATACTAAAAATAGAAAGAAGAATAATTAGGACATGTATAAATAAACTGTATAAAATAAATGGACATTGGAGAATAGCATCAAATGAAACAGTATATAAGAAAATAGAACCAGTCATGAGCACAATCAGGAAGAAACGCATCTCATTCTTTGGACATCTGATGAGAACTCCAGAAAACAGAATTAGCAAAAAATAATACAAAAATTGTGGAGTAGCAAGAGCGACATTAAATAGATCACTGACATTAAGGAAGATATAAAAGAGCTTCAAATTACAGTATATGACCTAAAAAACAAGTCAGAGAAAACCAGAATACTGCAAGACCCGCAAACCAGACTACAAATGAAAATCAATAAAAGGAGTACAGGAAGAGTTGTCTCAGATGAAGAAAGAAAGAAAATATCTGAAAGAATGAAGAAATATTGGGCAGACAGACGAGCAAAACACCTTTCATATAAGAATAGCCTCTAATAATTATATTACCTAAATATATTAAGTTATTGTCGAACCAAATTGTATCCATGTGTAACAACTTGTTTAGAACTTTGTATTTTTGACTACAGTGGTCCAATGAAGGCCATAAAAAAATAATAAAAAAATAATAATAAAAAATTTAATTTGATAAAGGAAAGTTTCATTAACGTAGTGAGAAATGAAAGGGTTGCTTTACCGATCCACAGAATGAAAGTTATATCCAAAATAACAATTTGATTTATTATGACTAAACTCGAAGTAATAAACAAAACACATGAAACACTTACAATACGTCAAATTAGGTACTCAAATAAATGCTGTGAAGGTGAAGTTGTCCATAAACTAGCTTGTGACATTTATGACCAAGTGGTATGTGGAGCCAATTCCCTGCAACTCAAATCTTAAAAGAAACATCCAGCCAACCCAACTTTAATTGCTGCTACAGTAGTGAGAATTCAGACAATGAACATCAAAGACAGAACCACATAAGAAAAGACGGGAACAGGCGCGCTCTGCTGACCTCTGATTACCACAGAGCAAATTCCCTAATCTGTCGGTGCTGCGGACATACATAACTAAGCTGTCTTCTTAACTGCAAGGACACGATCTGGCGTACCGGAAGCGATGGCTGGTTGCTTCGACATCCTGTCATGGTGATGATAATGTCGCGAGTATAGCCCAAAACAAATTGTCCTGGTCTGGTTGTTCCAGACTAAAGACTTCCTATCAACAATACAAATGCGCCTCTGAGGGAGACGAAGAAGGCTCACCACACAATCACACAATCACTGATGGTACAGTGATTAATTTTAACAAGTCACACAGTAACTCTGATACAGTCAACTTTAGCCAAAACTGCTCAAGACGGACAGCATAGGCCGCTTGTTCACAGAACGCTCAATTGCCAACTGTACTCGGAAAGTTACGTTGAAGTCGAAACTTCAGCAACTTCGTCAAACAGTCACAATTAAATGATAGTATATCAGACAGCAAACGGAAGGCAGACTGTCCAGAGCAGCGAGAGCTCAGTCTTGTAACCTATCCCGACCGAAAGGCAAGAACCGACTACCTCAAGAGCACTCATACAAACCGAACACCGAACATTCCCGCCCCCACGACAGTGGCCGTGGTTACAGTGGCCGTGGTTAAACGTTCCAATCAGCAACTCGAAAACCGGCGGAAAATTCTCTATTGCCGAAGCACTGCCATCCACCAATGGAGATCCTGGCGCAAATTTCTGCGCCGATTTTGCTACGTCACGGCCCTGAGCAAGCCAATCACAGTTACGATTTTGCAGAAAACGCGGGAATTTGCCCGCCATGACTGCCTGGGAACACAAGTCATTCCCATGCCTCGCTGGTAGCCCGCCAGAATGTGTTTTCACTAAGTTTCTGCAAAGTAACGGAATCTCTAGCCCAGCTGCTCCTTCAGGCCCCTGCGGGCGTGTCGCCGACGCTCTTATGACAATGTCGGCGTCTGGAAAGCATCCACTCGACTCCCTCACATCAGTCGGCTTAACCCTCTCAAGCTCAGCAGAACTCGCCTGTCACCGGACCACCCGGGTAACGAGAGACGCTGCGTGGGAAGTCTGTGTGTGAAGGATTAGCAACTTTTCACCTCACGCAATTAGAGAGGAAGATCGAATTACTCAGAGTAAGATAGAAATATGAGAGGGGGCTCCTGCCACCTCTCAAGGTGTGGAGATAGAAATACTGTACCGAGATTTTCAAGAGATTTCTGTAAGATTTTTCTTGATGATTGGGCCTGCGGTGGAATATATGTCTTGAACGGACATTGTCAGTAAGATTCCAGTATCACTGCTTAAAACATTTATCGATTATTACTACAGCTGTTTCGGAAGATTTCAGTTTTCAAGTATGTCTGCGTATCTATATCATCTGGTGTAGCTCTATCTGGTGACTGTTCAGGTTATATTTCACGTGAAATTCTAGAACATCGATTTCATGTCACTTTTGATCTGTTTTACATAGTGGGGTGTAATATTCTGATACACTGTCGTAAACATTTTCTGAAATTTTTTGGCGGTTCACACCACACATGTTTTATGGTAAATAAATATAAAACAACTATGGTGTGTACTGTCAAAAATTACAGGAAATATTTACAGTATCATATAAAAATATTACGCCACACTGTGCAAAACAGCTCAAAATCGATATGAATCGAACAATCACTATTGTAAATGGCACAATGCGTGTTTGTGCCTACAGTTAGAAATTATAGAAACATAAATAAAAGACCTTGTTGCTGTAGTTGTGGTCTTCAGTCCAAAGACTGGTTTGATGCAGTTCTCTCTGGTACTCTATCCTGTGCAAGCCTCGTCATCTCCGAATACCTACTGCAACCTATATCCCTCTGAATCTGCTTATTTTATTCATCTTTTGGCCCCCCTCTAAGATTTTTTCCCCTTCCCCCCCCCCCCCACGCTCCCCTACAATACTAAATTAGTAATTCCTTGATGCCGCAAAATATGTTCTACCAACTCAAGAAGTTTTTTGTCTCATGTTCACAAATATTCAATCTTCGAAGAGTCAGTCACACGGCACGCATCCTGTCTATAGTCCAGTTCTGAATGTTTCCTTGATTTTTTCAACCGGTTCCTCAGATGTTGATGACCACCCAGTCCTTTTGTCTTTACAAACACAACCTGTTACCTTAAATGCTTCCGCGTGCTTAGCTGAGTGGTAACGTGACTGCCTACCATGCAGCGTGCCCGGGTCAGATTCCCGGCCGGATTTGAGATTTTCTCCGCTCGTGGACTGGATTTTGGATTGCCCTTTATCATCGTTTCATCATCACCGACACGCAAGTGGCCAACCCGGCGGCCGAACTTCCTCGAATGGGGTTCGCGGCCAGCAGTGCCACACGATCATTTATTTTTTTTTTCCTTAAACGTGCAACCAGTCGTATATGGATTCCCTGGTAGGTGGAACCTTTTTAAATGTGATCCTGAATTTCCGACGCACTTTATTTGCTGACTCGCTGTTGCGGAGCTCCATCACGCAAAGTAGGTTCTCTGTTGGTCTGGCAGCCATGTTGCTGGAGATCACTGTAACAGGAAGAAAACTTCTTGACTTACTGTATTGTTACACATAAACATGTGATACCTTGCCATACATACTGCGCAAATATACAGGGTGATTCACGAAGATATGCAAATATTTTAATATGTTATTCTACAAGTAAAAGTAAAGATGGCTGGATCAAATGGCTCTGAGAACTATGGGACTTAACTTCTGACGTCATCAGTCCCCTAGAACTTAGAACTACTTAAACCTAACTAACCTAAGGACATCACACACATCCATGCCCGAGGTAGGATTCGAACCTGTGAACGTAGTGGTCGCGCGGTTCCAGACTGTAGCGCCTGGAACCGCTCGGCCACTCCGACCGGCCAAAACTAAAGAAAAAAAAGTTCATGTAAACATAGGTCCGCAAATGTTGAGTTACAGAGTTACGGCTAAAAACAGATGTAGCCCGAAAATTAGCGACTTCGCTAATGTGAAGCCCTCGCAAAACTACGAGGTTAAAGTAAAGTACGATCTCCATTTATTTTGTTGTTATTGATCTGGTGAATCTAATAAAACTTGTCCCAGACGTGTATATGCAGTAGTTTTCCAGATTATGAACGCTACGTAGAGAACCCCTCTCCCGCAACATTCGAAATACTCCATTAATGGTTCGTGCATTCGGAATCCTCCGAGTTGGATAACATACGCGATATCTGTTAACTGCAGCTGTAGCATTACCATCACATTTGCCATAAATAAACACCATATCGGCGTATTCCTCGGTCGTAAATTTGAAAGGCATCCCTATTTCATAAATAATCTACAAACTACAGCAATTCCTATGTGGTTTCACTTAAATACAGTGTTGTTGCTATGTTCTTTCACTGAACAATACAGAAAAGTAACTCGTTTCAAGGTTAGGAAACGACTGAAACAACTTACTAGTGGTTGCCAACAATGACATAACCGTTTCTACATTCTTAATGGAAAGTAAAAAAAAAATTATTTGTATAATTATCTTTGCTTCTCTGGACGTTCTCGAAAACAACTGCAGATACAAGTCTGGGATATGTTTTATTAGATTCACCAGAGCAATATATATATATATATATATATATATATATATATATATATATATATATATATATATATATATATATAAATCCTGCTTTACTTTAACCTCGTGCAGTTTTGCGATGGCTTCATATTAGCGAAGTTGCTAAATTTCAGACAAAATTTTTTACTAGCCGTAACTCCGTAAGTAAACATTTGCGGGCCTATGTTTACATAAACTTTTATCTTTAGTTTTACTTGTAGAATAACATATTAAAAAATTTGCATATCTTCGTGAACCACCGCGTATAATATCTTACCTCAGTACAAACATTTTTTTTGCAATAGTTGAAAGTGTACAGATCATTTTGAATCACCTTGTAGAATCCTCTTACGGAAACAGTTTGGCTTCTGAGGTAGCAGAGATACAATATCTGTCATACCAAAAATTAAAAAAAAAATATTACTTGAATTTTTCGGCGGGAAATCATATCTATAGTCCAAATGAGCCGTTTGACACTCTTCACAAAATTTTATAAATCAAACTAGAAGCACCACGAATACTGTGTGCAAAAATATCTGCACACCGCTATATAATGCGGAATAGACCTGTAGATGCCACAACTGGCCGGTAACAAGAGGCGAAGAGTGGTGTGTTGTCCGTATAGAAGCTGTAACAACAAAAAGGGTCCGTCAAGAGAAGTCAGTGACTTGTAACGTGGACTAGTCATCGGATGTCACCTGAGTAATAAATCTATCAGCTACAATTCAAACTTTATGAAGCAGCCCAAGTGTTTGCGTTTTCACTGTGAAGTGGCAACACGAAGGGACAACCATAGGAAAATCAGACCTAGGCAGACCTCATGTACCGATTAAGAACCACCATCGAGCTTTACAGAGGGTAGCTGTAACAAATCGCATGTTAGTGCGGAAGGATAACTCGTGAGTTCCATAGTGATACCAGAAGTCTAGCCAGCACAATGACTGTACGTAGGAAGTTGAAAATAATGGGCTACAGTGCCCGATCGGCTGCTGATAAGAACACATTTCTACATTCAGTGCAAAGCGACACTTGGAGTGGTGTAGAGTGCGACGCTACCTCACAGTGGGTAACTGCAAGCGAGAGATTTGGAGTGACGAATCATTCTGTACCCCGTGACGATACTGTGAAGGGGTTCGGGTTTGCGGATGCTGGAGAACGTCACCTGC
Source organism: Schistocerca americana (assembly GCF_021461395.2). Lineage (NCBI taxonomy): Eukaryota > Metazoa > Arthropoda > Insecta > Orthoptera > Acrididae > Schistocerca > Schistocerca americana. The sequence continues at coordinate 457,339,321 of NC_060126.1, read as the reverse complement.
AGTTTTGTGTAGCGCGGAGTATGAAACGTAAGGGTGGTGGAGCTGCGAAATGGAAGCGTTCTTCGTGGTTATGGTGCGGTCGGGTACTTAAAAAAACATAGAAGCGAAAAGATATGAATATATTTTACGGCGTTGTGAACGGTGGAGGTAGAATCCGAGAAGATCTTCATGACAATGCACCGTTTCATAAAGCAGCACCTGTGAGTCGGTGGTCTCTGGCAATAAAATTCCTTAAACGAACTGGACACGCCCCACATTAATGTCCACTAATGGGTGTGCGAATATTCTTGATCAGATAGTGAAACGTTGCAGAACTAAAGCGCTGTCTGTAGTGTAGGACGTTTTTACGCAGATTTTTCTCAGGGTAGCACACTGGAACCTATTCTGTAATAACATATATTAATAACTATCCGTAAGGTACAAGACACGGACAGAAAGTCACTCAGCTGGTGATGATCACATTACAGCCACTGATAAAACATCAGAGCTATTCAGTGGTTTGCAGAACTAGGCAGGGTGTAATACATTAACATTGTATATAAAGAAAGCAAATACCAGGAGTTGCAGCTTGAAGAGGGAAATTAACACTGTAACGTTAAGGATAAAGAATAAATTTATAAACTGCTTATGTAACAAAGTTCTTAGGAATAAACAGTGATTGTCAAAGGACCTGTAATGACCAAACGAAGGTAATGGCAAAGAGGATTTCATTTGTGTCTTATCGCCTTAGTGTCCTTTCATCAGTTGTGTAACACCCAGTGCCCTACAGTTACTGTCATTCCCATGTATACCAGATTTTTAAGAGTGGAATTCTGTTCAGGGGATCAAATGCACGAAACAAGGACGCAATTTTCAAACTGAAAAACGGGGTTTAGGAATAGTAACTGAAAGTTGTTGTCGGGCTCATTGTTAAGGACCTATTTAAAAAGTTCGTTACACTTACTGCGATAAGTTAGTTCCTCTATCAACCGTTTGTGCACAGGAGGAAAATATATTACTATACTCCTGGAAATGGAAAAAAGAACACATTGACACCGGTGTGTCAGACCCACCATACTTGCTCCGGACACTGCGAGAGGGCTGTACAAGCAATGATCACACGCACGGCACAGTGGACACACCAGGAACCGCGGTGTTGGCCGTCGAATGGCGCTAGCTGCGCAACATTTGTGCACCGCCGCCGTCAGTGTCAGCCAGTTTGCCGTGGCATACGGAGCTCCATCGCAGTCTTTAACACTGGTAGCATGCCGCGACAGCGTGGACGTGAACCGTATGTGCAGTTGACGGAGTTTGAGCGAGGGCGTATAGTGGGCATGCGGGAGGCCGGGTGGACGTACCGCCGAATTGCTCAACACGTGGGGCGTGAGGTCTCCACAGTACATCGATGTTGTCGCCAGTGGTCGGCGGAAGGTGCACGTGCCCGTCGACCTGGGACCGGACCGCAGCGACGCACGGATGCACGCCAAGACCGTAGGATCCTACGCAGTGCCGTAGGGGACCGCACCGCCACTTCCCAGCAAATTAGGGACACTGTTGCTCCTGGGGTATCGCCGAGGACCATTCGCAACCGTCTCCATGAAGCTGGGCTACGGTCCCGCACACCGTTAGGCCGTCTTCCGCTCACGCCCCAACATCGTGCAGCCCGCCTCCAGTGGTGTCGCGACAGGCGTGAATGGAGGGACGAATGGAGACGTGTCGTCTTCAGCGATGAGAGTCGCTTCTGCCTTGGTGCCAATGATGGTCGTATGCGTGTTTGGCGCCGTGCAGGTGAGCGCCACAATCAGGACTGCATACGACCGAGGCACACAGGGCCAACACCCGGCATCATGGTGTGGGGAGCGATCTCCTACACTGGCCGTACACCACTGGTGATCGTCGAGGGGACACTGAATAGTGCACGGTACATCCAAACCGTCATCGAACCCATCGTTCTACCATTCCTAGACCGGCAAGGGAACTTGCTGTTCCAACAGGACAATGCACGTCCGCATGTATCCCGTGCCACCCAACGTGCTCTAGAAGGTGTAAGTCAACTACCCTGGCCAGCAAGATCTCCGGATCTGTCTCCCATTGAGCATGTTTGGGACTGGATGAAGCGTCGTCTCACGCGGTCTGCACGTCCAGCACGAACGCTGGTCCAACTGAGGCGCCAGGTGGAAATGGCATGGCAAGCCGTTCCACAGGACTACATTCAGCATCTCTACGATCGTCTCCATGGGAGAATAGCAGCCTGCATTGCTGCGAAAGGTGGATATACACTGTACTAGTGCCGACATTGTGCATGCTCTGTTGCCTGTGTCTATGTGCCTGTGGTTCTGTCAGTGTGATCATGTGATGTATCTGACCCCAGGAATGTGTCAATAAAGTTTCCCCTTCCTGGGACAATGAATTCACGGTGTTCTTATTTCAATTTCCAGGAGTGTATTTCAGAAATAGCTCTTTCCACGATCATGGGGCAGGAGCAAGTTTGGACTTACATTTAACAAGGAAAAACAAAGAAATAGTCTCAACAGTGTTTTGTATCATACATTAAATTATGTATTATTCCTTCAAGGAAATGAGTAACTAAAATACCACCGTTCGATAATGCAGTCGAAGAGTACTTTTTAAATATCGTGTACTATACAGACAAACAGTATATAGATAAGGGAAGAGAGGGAGAAGCAATGGTCGTGGTTCTAAAGTCAGCGGCAAGTGTGTGGGCTTCCTGTAGTGACAAGACTAACTCAACAGTGTATGATTATTACTATGTTTTTTAAGTTAAAAGGCTGGGTGCTGTTGGCTAGCCGGGTACAGTCAGCCCTTGTGGGCCTATTGATGGGCTACTTCACTGAAAAAGAACGGCAATGGTCACGAAAACTGAAACGGCCGGGAGAGCGATATGCTGACCACATGCCCCTTTGTATCTACATACGTCGACGCCTAAGGGCTGAGGATAGCACGGCGGCCGGTCGGTACCATTGGGCCTGTTCAGACGGTGTTCGTTTATTTTATTAAGTTAAGAGAACAGTGCTTGATTGTTTTTCATATTACTGAGCTAACCTGTTCCAAGTATGTACAATTGTAAGGGCGCTGTACGTTAGGTATATCCGACTGAGGCATTGCATTTGTGAAGAACCTGGCTTCAGGTTAAGTAGGATGGAGACTCTTGCTCTGTCCAGCCATCCTGGCTTAATTTTTCTGTTGTTTTCGTAGATCACTTCGGGCAAATGCAGGAATAGTTCAGTTAGAGACGCCACTGCTACCATCTGTCTTCTCCTTCGTTTTTGCAATGTGTAGTTGGGGTCAGGCCAAACAAATACTACTTATGACGGCCATCATGCGACGCACAATGTCGACGGAAACAGCCAATCAGCTTCCCGTTACAGACAAAGTAATTTTTGAAACGTTTTACGTACCCAACAGGCAGAACGGTTCCAAATTAATCTAGTGCGATATTCGTTTTACATGTATGTATTAACAGAGAGAAAAGCCAGATAAGTGCGAGAACTATCGCACAATCAGCTTAAAAGCTCATGTATCCAAGGTGCTGACAAGCATAATATACAGAAGAATGGAAAAGAAAATTGATGATCTGTTAGAGGACCATCACTGTGGTCAGTTTGCCTTTAGTAAAGAGAAAGGCACTAGAGAGGCAGGTATTATCATGCGCTTGGTAACGGAAACAAGGGAGAAGAAAAATAAAGACACGCTCATGGGATATGTCAACCGGGAAAAATCGTTCGACAAAGTAAAATAGTGCAAAATGCTTGAAATTTTGAGAAAAATAGGAGTAAGCGGCAGGGAACTATACAATACGTATAAGAACCAAGAGGAAGCCGTAAGACTGCTGCATGTGTCGACGAAGTCTTCTGAAGGTGTCACAATACCTTGTAGAGTTTACGGTGGTGCAGTTGGGTATGAATTCCCAATTTCCCACTCCCCTGAACACCGTGAGCAGATTTTGCCTGTTGCTGGCATGACTGTGAGCGTTTGGCGTCGCCGATCACTTGTGGCGGAACTCCACTGTCGCTCTGTGGTTTTCTGGATCAAAATGGTGAACCCAACTTTCATCACGTGTCAGAATGTTGCTAAGGAACCAATTAACCTCACCCTCAAAACACAAAAGAAATTGTTAATAGATGAGAAATCTGCTCTGCTTCCTGTCAGGAGAGATCATTCGAGGTTCCCACCGTATACACAGTTTTCGGTACCGCAGTTGTGCAATATTGGTCTCCACACACTTTCATGATATGGCACACTTACCTGAGAGCTGTTTCTATTTTATCCGCCGATTTTCACTGATGAGTTGAGCAAGTCCATTCCTAAGACTTTCGTCGCTTGCCGTAAGCTGTCGTCGAATCCGATTTCTGTCACACTCGTTGAAAAAAATGGTTCAAATGGCTCTGAGCACTATGGGACTTAACTTCTGTGGTCATCAGTCCCCTAGAACTTAGAACTACTTAAACCTAACCAACCTAAGGACATCACATACATCCATGCCCGAGGCAGGATTCGAACCTGCGACCGTAGCAGTCGCGCGGTTCCGGACTGAGCGCCTTAACCGCGAGACCACCGCGGCCGGCACACTCGTTGAGGTTAGCACTACCGTTTCCTTCATTGTGACTACGAAAAACCCATCGCCGTTCACAGCTCTCATTCTTCTATAGATTCCAGTTGGAGGGACCTTTCCTTTGGTTAGAAACTCGGTTATAGCACGCTGGTCCTCACGCGTCGACGTAATTAAATCAGACACCGCCGTGTTAGATACCACGAACCAGAGTGTTCCAGCGGCAACGGCTGCAACTTGCGTTAGCGAAGGGGAAAAGTCGACCGAATAATTTGCATGACGGGTAATACCTCAACCGATACTGACAACAGAATAAAAAATTCGGAGGTACTACTTTTCAGCACTCGCTCTTACATTTGGAGCACAGCTTTGTATGGCAGTGAATCATGGACTGTGGAGACAATACAAGAAAAAAGAGAATGGAAGCGTTTGAGATGTGGTGGTACAAGAGAATGTTGAAAATCAGGTAGACTGATAAGGTAAACAATGAGGAGTTTCTCAGCAGAATCGATGAAGAAAGCGACATATGAGAAACTCTAATCAGAAGAAGGGGCAGGTTGGTAGGACAAGCTTTAAGACATCAGGGAATACCTTCCATGGTATTAGAGGAAGCTTTAGAAGGTAAAAACTGTAGGGGAAGACAGAGTTTGGAATACATCCGGAAAATTACTGGGAAAGTAGGTTGCAAGTGTTACTCTGAGATGAAGAGGTTGGTATAAGGTAGGAATTCGTGGCCGGCATAAACAAACAAGTCCGAAGTCCTACGACAGAAAAATACAACAGGGACGTTAAAAAATGAAAAACAGTCAGTACTCCTGTAGTGGCACCACCAGCCTGGCTCACGCTGCCTGCTATCACAGTGCAGTTTGCAGCTCATTTGTCGCTGGAGTACTGCTTAGTCTTCGAGTTTTACTGTTCCTGTTAACAAATATTGATAAAACAAAAATCGAAGTACACTAATTTGGGAAGACACTATCGAATGGAAACATTAAATTCCGCTTTAAAAATTCTTTTCTTTGTAAAGGGAAACAAACTGACACTTTCCGTCGACATTGGGAGTTGCATAAAGGAGATGATTACGTCTTTGTCTACGATGACTATAGCCACAAATCTGAACAATGAAATTGTAAATTTATACCTAAACACCATAGAAAATGCGCCTGGTGAGTCTTAGGATGAACGCACTGTATAACTGTAAAATCACCCTTGGACGGCTAAATTACTGACAGTGATCCTGAAAATGAGCAGTGTAACCAGAGAGAATAGTCCTCACCTATCAGGTCTTTGAGCTTGCTCTGATCTCGCCAGCAGAAATGCATGTGTGCTGTTTCCTGTTCGCTATTGTAAACGTCAGAGACAGCTTCAAGTGACCAGCTGTGGCAGTGCTGGGCAGCAGGGTGAAAGAAATGAATCGATTGATTGAAATGAGTTATCAGTAACAAATTGTGTTCATTTATTAAATCACAACTTAGAAATGTATAAGCACCAAGGAACTAAACAAACAAGAAACAAATTATAATAAGCATCAAGATGACATATAAACAATCTCAAAGACGTAAACCAAAAGCTAAGTGACCATGAAACAATAATTATAAAGGTGGACAAATGGAATTCCTTGTGTATAATGAAAGAAGAATAATACATAAGAAAAACATTGGAGTTCTTCACAAATAATAGCATTATCGAAATGCAAAGACCCCAAAAATACGTTTCAGACAAAACTCAAACCTCAGATTAAAAATACAGATTTCTAGTTAACTGACTGTGAGAAGAAGTATAGCATTACAATGAATCGTCGGGAACCAAAGCTATGATCGCAACCAAAAGTTCATAAAGAAGGTTGCCCAATTTGTCCAGTTGACAAACAAACTTAATCAGATACTAGATAAGCCATACACATACACTGCAAACTACTCAGCACAAAATAGTCAGCAACAAATAGAAAAAAATAAAAAATAAAAACAACATCATACCCCATTCAGTTAAAGTCGTGTCATGGGACATTACGAATCTATACACAAACATACCACTTCATGAATAATTCAAGGTCATCATGTAAAACCTCAAAAAACACGAAAAATTATCATTGCTTGATATCTTTGAATCCATAGAATTTCTTGAACTTGTAATAAGCTATATCTATTTTACACTTCACAATAAAATTTACATGCAACATGAAGGTCGTGCAAGGTACAACTACAGATATATATATTAACCGATTTGAGCGAAAAGCTCTTGCAGTGAAATCAACTTCCGTGGATAAAATTATTTACATAAGGCTTTATTTTGATGTTACATTCTCCCTCTTAGATGGTGACACAAATGATATTAACAACTTACTCGATACATTCAATAAACAGGACAGAAAAGTAACAACTTCTTAGTCGTGAACAGCAGTAAAGTATGCTATTTACACCAAAATCCAAAGAAGAACAACAACAGACACAACCATACACAGCACACCCAGCAACCCAATTACACACAAGTTGTTGCATACAGAGCACCAGTTAACACAGCCTGCAATATACCTTTGGATAAATAAGCAAAGCTTGAGGAACTCAGCACAATCTAACAAACAGTTGCAGCTATTAGTAATGATGAAACACTTATTGACAACCTCACACAGAAAATAAGAAACAACAATAAAGCAACTGCAGCAAGAAAACGAAAAAAACTGCTTAACACAGGCAGAATCTCCCACAAAATAGCAAACAGTTTCAGACTGGACAACATTATCATCGCTTTCACAACACATAACAAATTGTAACATACACTAAGACACACCATAAGCATACAGACAGATGAACATAAGCAATCAGGCGTTTGTAAAATAGCATGTAGTTCTTACAAAACCCTCAATGTAGGCCAAACTGTGCGATTCTTCCAGAAAAGATATAATGAACATATACATCCCTACCACGCAAAAAATTATAATAGATCGGCAATAGCCACCCATACAAAAATACTGGCTACCCTTTCTAGAATGTTTTGGAAGATCTTCACATGTAACACAGAACAGATAAAAGATACCAATGAACTTATGTGAAGAATTAGAAACTTCCATTCATGGCAAAGTACATGGTGACGTGCTGCTAAATGATGAGCTAGACGGCAAAAAATTTTAATTTCTTTAAAAAAATTCTCCACTGTTGCATTTTTATGTCGTTCGAAACATTGTCTTCAACTAAATCTGTCTCTAGCAAGTAATCATATTATCTAACACATGCCTTGATATAAATAATTCTAGATAGAAACGGTTTAATCTTTACTGTACATCACTATCTTACCATATAGTTAAAGCAATTATCAAACTTTTGGTCACACCAACACACACACTGTTTGTTTCTTTAGATACTTGTTAATACTGTCCATAGCTCATAGCAAATAAATTCTCACTTACTTTATGTAAGTCTCCCACCATTCGGTAACACACTGGTACTACCCACGCATCTTTGTTGAGCATGTATGTGTAAGAGACTTCGACACCCATTCGGCTGCCTAGTGTCTCGCAGTTGCTGTAGCGCCTTAGGGCAGGCAACCCCTTCGACGCACCTTAGCTTGGGATACCTGCGCTCAAACACTGGGGCAGCAGTGGAGCACCAGTCCCCTGAATGGGCATCGAAGTCCTTTACAGGTATATTTATTACATTTTTAATGGGCTCAACGAAGGTGCGTAGGCGGCACCGATGCTGTTGCTGAACTGCAGGGTCCTAGAGGGACTTCTGCCATTATATTCACGCACTGATGCAACCCTCCCCCCCACTCCCCCACCACTACCACCACCACCAATCACTAACACCGATCACATCGCAGGATGGCGGGAACACGAGGGCTGAAAAAACATAAAACCTTTTGCTGCATCAGATCACATTCAAATCTCGTCGAATGGTTTTGAAAGATCTCTACTGATCCCACCCTGTAAAGTAGAGCAAAAATTGAGGTCACACTAAACTCCGAAGGAGCCAAATGATGTTCAGTGGGGTTGCAACCACACCATGTCTTTTGAGTAGGACTGAATCGTCTGGGATGTGGGGTGTCACCAAGGTCAAACGTTGACTAGAATGTTGTCCCGATGCCCATCACACTGCGAACTGTCGTTTTCGACTGCGAAATGTGTATGAACCATAGACCCAAGAGAAAGTGGTGTATTCATTGACATCCTTTTCCTCGGCAGCCCGTAAGAAATGATTTTGCATGATAATTGCTTTCCGCAAAGCCTTGGCAGGCATCCTCAATTTGAAAATGGCACCTGTGTCTTTCATGAAAGACGCCTACGACACTTTGCATGAACAAACATCACTACACAAAATTTCTGCTTAGTGGTTCGCTTTAAGTTGAAAGTTTGCATAACGGAAATATGGCGTTGTCGTGAGAAGCAAAGCTAAGAATTTTATATCTACTACAACAACATTTATTTTGTAGAAAACATGAAAATACTCATTAATCAGTGAATTTACTTAAAAATGTTATTCTGGTAAATGCTGGCCCCTCATATGTAATACAGAATAAAAACAGAAATTTTATACAACCAGCCTATATCTTCTAACTGAGATGACTAAGAAAAACTATAGTGTGTTTTATCAGCAGGTAAGCTGCTGGAAAGTTCAGAGTGAACGCTAATGCCTCAACTTTCGCTAACTATAAGAGCAATCACGCAGAGCGTCGTACCCACCAGAGTCTAAGCAGGGAATGCCTAATCGTCTCTCCTCGTCCGGGGTCCACACACAGTGGCCGGAACGGCTCAGAGAGTCTGCACAGCGGCTATTTGCCAACCTAAAGGGGCCTGCTAACGCTTAGGGAACTTATGTCTCTCTGGTCCAGTGCAGACGCACTCTACTTAATACAATGGTTGGCTAAACTGCATCTACACATTCATCGAACCCACAGCAGACAGTCCACGCATATGAAACTTCCTGGCAGATTAAGACTGTTTGCCGGACCGAGACTCGAACTCGGGACCTTTACCTTTCGCGGGCAAGTGCTCTACTGACTGAGCTACTCAAACACGACTCACGCCCAGTCCTCACAGCTTGAATTACGCCAGTATCTTGTCTCCTACTTTCCAAACTTCACAGAAGCTCTCCTGCGAACCTTGCAGAACTAGCACTCCTGGAAGAAAGGATATTGCGGATACATGGCTTAGCCACAGCCTGGGGGATGTTCCTTTAATGAAATTTTCGCTCTACAGCGGAGTGTGCGCTGATATGAAACTTCCTGGCAGATTAAAACTGTATGCCGGAAGATAGGAGACGAGGTACTGGCGGAATTGAAGCTGTGAGGACGGGGCGTGAGTCGTGCTTGAGTAGCTCAGTCGGTAGAGCACATGCCCGCGAAAGGCAAAGGTCCCGAGTTCGAGTATCGATCCGGCACACGGTCTTAATCCGCCAGGAAGTTTCATATCAGCGCACGCTCCGCTGTAGAGTGAAAATTTCATTCTAGTCCACGCATACATCAGCAGACGACCCACATTCACATTTACAGACAATACTAAGAGTGATAATATTAAAGTAATTACCCATACGAAACATAATTCCGAACAATAAATCTCATATTGATCTTCCCTTAATGTCGGATGGGCACCCTGGTGTGTTTTGAGTATATGACTCGTGTGTTAAGCCATGTAGCGGCTCACATGGAACCGTTACAATTTCAGTGTAAGGCGTCATGGTTCCGACCTCTGCTGCAGAGACATCAAAAGAAGGAATGAAGCATGAGTAAGACGAGGTTTGACGACCTTTCCATGGTGTGATACGTCCACGATGACGTTGGTCAGAAATGAGGTTGTAAGAGGTCCATGACTAAGGAATTTATTGCTAGCGCACTCGAGCAGATGTAATTTCGATGGATTGCTCACGCACTGCCTGCGATATGTAAGCTAGAAGAGAATCTCAGACCAGAGAGAGATGTTGTCTGCAGTAAGAGCAGTGACAGTAGGAGTAGGTAGTAGCTAGTATTCGGGTGTATGGAGTTGGCCAGGCCGGTCGTGGGGAGCGATGGTGGCGCCTGAGCAATGTAATATTAGGTAAAAGCAGCCGCGCGCATGTGTAGTTTGTTACAAATAAATTTGTACTATTGTTATATCAAGTCCCATGTAAATGTTTAGAAAATCTTTTAATAATAATATTTTTTATAAAATTAACTTTTTGACAATCATTCACCTGAATTTAAAGAATTTACTAATTTCTGCAATTCATGGTCATCCCGATTAATGTAAGGAAAAATCAGTTGTTTCTTTTTATACACGACAAATCTAGCGGCCAGTATTGCACTGGGCTGCGCCAGAAAAATTTCACTGAGGTAAGAATTTTCAATTTATTCAGAATAATCTTTCAGAGCTATGACACAGGACTGCTGACGTCCAGATTTAGCAGTTTAGATTCACATTCAGTTAATTATTGAAAGGTTGCGTAAGAGTCACATTTTTTATTGGGAGGTTAGTCACGTTATTATTGCGATGTTATGGAATAATAAACTGTTGGGAGGTTACACTAAATGTGTCATAATTATATATATATATATATATATATATATATATATATATATATATATATATATGTTTTGGGAGGTTACGAGGTGAAATTTGGTACCAATGTGACATCATAGAGCCACCTTAAACCTGGTACGAACTTCTCAGCTCTGGTCCCTTTTTCCGCATGTGACTACAACTCGCTGTCTGGTGCGTCGCCGAGCTCGAGGGTGAAGTCGCAGGGCGCCGCGTTTGCACCACTGCAGAAAAATTCTGGAGGCAGCTTTGAGCCAAATTTCAAACTTGGGAGTCGCAGTGGGAGACACTTATCACCTTTTGAAAGTGTGATACATTGTTTGCGCAGTCTATTATCTAACAAACATAAAGTAACTTGCTTCTTTGCATGTGTATATTGTGCACAGGTTGAACGAGAGGTCTTTGTTCCATTGGTCCACAACGAGGGATCCCTAAGGATATATAACAAGCCATAGGACAAAAATACACAGTAAATACTTACAACAACAAAGAAAAAGGTAAGGTCCATAGAGTCTAATTGAAATCATCATCATCATCAGTGCCTGCCTCAGACCAGGTCTGCACATGTAGCTCACCATGGAGTCCTGTCATTTGCCACCATCTTTGTTTTCTCGTAACTGCTTCGTGTGATGCTATCCACCATATGGTATCTTCTCCGACTTCTTCTCTTCCTTCATCTACCGTTTCTACCACAGCATCCATCAGTAAACAATCTCTTCCCATCCAAGGTCCAAGTCAACTGTGTTTCCTCTTCCTGATAACCTTTAAAATTTCTGTCTCTTCCCCCACTCTTCTTATCATGTCCTGATCTCTCACTTTGTCTACCCATTTTATCCCTTACATCCTTCTCCAAATTCAGGGAACATTGCTGATTAATATAGAAAAAATAAAAAATACTGAAACATGTTTTAATTCGAGAGGTAATAACAATAGTGTCACGAAACACTGACATCTACAGCTACATCTACATACATACTCCGCAATCCATCATACGGTGCGTGGTGGAGGGTACCTCGTACCACAACTAGCATCTTCTCTCCCTGTTCCACTCCCAAACAGAACGAGTGAAAAATGACCGCCTTTATGCCTCTGTACGAGCCGTAATCCCTCTTATCTTATCTTTGTGGACTTTCCGCGAAATATAAGTTGTTGTTGTTGTGGTGGTCTTCAGTCCCGAGACTGGTTTGATGCAGCTCTCCATGCTACCCTATCCTGTGCAAGTTTCTTCATCTCCCAGTACCTACTGCAACCTACATCCTTCTGAATCTGCTTAGTGTATTCATCTCTTGGTCTCCCTCTATGATTTTACCCTCCACGCTGCCTTCCAATGCTAAATTTGTGATCCCTAGATGCCTCAGAAAATGTCCTACCCTCCGGTCCCTTCTTCTCGTCAAGTTGTGCCACAAACTCCTCTTCTCCCCAATTCTATTCAATAAATCCTCATTAGTTATGTGATCTACCCATCTAATCTTCAGCATTCTTCTGTAGCACCGCATTTCGAAAGCTTGTATTCTCTTCCTGTCCAAACTATTTATCGTCCATGTTTCACTTCCATACGTGGCTACTCTCCATACAAATACTTTCAGAAACGACTTCCTGACTCTTAAATCTATACTCGATGTTAATAAATTTTTCTTCTTCAAAAACGTTTTTCTTGCCATTGCCAGTCTACATTTTATATCTTCTCTACTTCGACCATCATCAGTTATTTTGCTCCCCAAACAGCAAAATTTCTTTACTACTTTAAGTGTCTTATTTCCTGATCTAATTCCCTCAGCATCACCTTACTTAATTCGACTACATTCCATTTTCCTCGTTTTGCTTTTGTTGATGTTCATCTTATACCCTCCTTTCAAGACACCGTCCATTCCGTTCAATTGATCTTCCAAGTCCTTTGCTGTCTCTGACAGAATTACAATGTCATCGGCGAACCTCAAAGCTATTATTTCTTCTCCATGGATTTTAATACCTACTCCGAACTTTTCTTTTGTTTCTTTTATTGCTTGCGCAATATACAGATTGTTTAACATCGGGGAGAGGCTACAACCCTGTCTCACTCCGTTGCCAACCACTGCTTCCTTTTCATGCCCTTCGACTCTTATAACTGCCATCTGGTTTCTGTACCAGTTGTAAATAGCCTTTCGCTCCCTGCATTTTACCCCTGGCACCTTTAGAATTTGAAAGAGTGTATTCCAGTCAACATTGTCAAAAGCTTTCTCTAAGTCTACAAATGCTAGAAATGTATGTTTGCCTTTCCTTAATCTAGCTTCTAAGATAAGTCGTGAGGTCAGTATTGCCTCACGTGTTCCAATATTTCTACGGAATCCAAACTGATCATCCCCGAGGTCGGCTTCTACCAGTTTTTCCATTCGTCTGTAAATAATTCGTGTTAGTATTTTGCAGCTGTGACTTATTAAACTGATAGTTCCGTAATTTTCACGTCTGTCAACACCTGCTTTCTTTGGGATTGGAATTATTTTATTCTTCTTGAAGTCTGAGGGTACTTCTCCTGTCTCATACATCTTGCTCACCAGATGGTAGAATTTTGTCAGGACTGGCTCTCCCAAGGCCGTCAGTAGTTCAAATATATGTTGGCGGGAATAAAATTGTACTGCAGTCAGGCTCAAATGGTGGTTCTCTATATTTCCTCAGTAGCGATTCACGAGAAGAACGCCTCCTTTCCTCCAGAGACTTCCACCCAAGTTCCTGAAACATCACTCGCGTGATGATCAAACCTACCAGTGACAAATCTAGCATCCCGCCTCTGAATTGCTTCTATGTCCTAGGGACCCCAAACGCTCGAGCAGTACTCAAGAATAGGTCGTATTAGTGTCTTATAAGCGGTCTCCTTTACAGATGAACAACATCTTCCCAAAATTCTGCAAATGAACCGAAGACGACTATCTGCCTGAGTATTAGTACTGAGGTACTAATGGTAATTCTTAGGCCCTTGTAGACACGTATTATCAAATAGAAAATGAGTTTCCAACACTATCGCAGTACAGCTGCGTTGTGACGCTGTCTAGCGCTGCTCAAGTCACGACACGGAGCACACTCGCTTCCGCCTCCAACCCCGCGTGGCCATTTGTCCGCACGGGCAGCCACCTGCCCCGTCCTAATAATGCCGACCAATGACTGAGTGATAGATAGGCGCAGAGGAAGCCACCGCCAGTTCCACTGGCTCTGCCTCTACGGCGCCGCCGGATGAATAGCAATTGCAGCTGCCGCCGTTCATCACGGCGTCCGCCGGGGCCGAGCCACCCACCACAGCGCCCACGCGGCGCGGCGACCGGCAACTGTCGAGGCACCCCGAGCGCTGACGCAGAGACGCGCGCGCTACGCACACACACACGCACGTACGTACACACTGCCCCGCCATTGACGGAATGCGAGCGAGGGGCCGACGGCCCCGCAATAATTATATCAACAAATTGTCGCGGCGACAAGGGAAGGGCCGGCACGTTCGAACAGAACACTGCCGCGCCACTGTACGCCGGCATACCTGCTCCGGGCCATACGTTACCTGCGCTGTCAGCCGCGGCCCATTGTCGTCCTGCGAGAGGCCCCTGTCCTGCCGCTGCGGCCGAGCCGCAGTGCCTCGCTATCGCCGCGGGCAGCCGGAAGGAAGGAAGGACCGCAGACCGGAGGGACCGCGCTGTGGCCACCGGACGCCGCTCAGAAGGGAACGGCACGGCCGTGCGTCACGCCGCGCGGATATCCACGTCGATTATCGACCTGCGGGCGAATAGAAAGAGCGGCGATTAAGCGGGAGCTCTCTCCTCTCGCTACGGCCCAAGGAGAGAGGACTTTAAAAGATTCTTCCTATTGCAAACTTAGTAGGAGGCTGGAAAACTGCGCTGCTGCAGCAAACACGGCTTATAATTATGCACGAACAAACCACATACAACCAAATTTCGTTCTAGGTAGTAATGTGAAATAATACTCGATTTTTTAATGAAGCTGAAGTATATATCGGAAAAAACGAAGAACGGTTACGTTACAAATATACAGGGTGTTACAGAAACGATGGTCAATATTCAGGGCTATTACAGGATTGATTATCCTGGACAAAAAAGTCAAGTAAACATGTGTTCTAAAAGGCATACGTTAAGAGCTATGAGCAGTTATTGATCTTCGATACTGTGAAACGTATCTCCTCTACTGCAAACTCTTTGCTTTCCATATTTTGGGAAGTGGTAGTATGGACTGGCAACGGCCTTGCCGCAATGGATACAACGGTTCCAGTGAGATCACCGAAGTTACGCGCTATTGGGCGTGGCCGGCACTTGGATGGGTGACCATCCAGCCGTCATGCGCTGTTGCCATTTTCCGGGGTGCACTCATCCTCGTGATGCCAATTGAGGAGCTACTCGACCGAATAGTAGCGGCTTCGGTCAAGAATACCATCATAACGACCGGGAGAGCGGTGTGCTGAACCCACGCCCCTCCTATCCGCATCCTCCCCTGAGGATGACACGGCGGTCGGATGGTCCCGGTAGGCCACTCGCGGCCTGACGACGGAGTGCTTTTAGTATGGACTAAAACAAGAAAAAATGTCCAGTGAACACGTGCTCTAAAAAGCATACTTTAAAATTTATGAGCATTTGTTCATTCGAAGAGTTGTGTTTCACAGTAGCAAAGATAAACAAGTGCTCATAGTTCTTAAGGTATGGATTTAAGAGCACATTTTTACTGGACTTTTTCTTGTTTTGGTCCATACTACCACCTCCCAAAACGTGGAAAGCAAAGATCTTGTAGTAGAAAAGATTTGCTTCACAGTATCGAAGGTTGCTCATACCTCTTACGTATGCGTTTTAAAGCCCATGTTTACTTGAATTTTTTTTTGTTTCGAATGATCATTCCTGGCATATCCCTGAATATTAATCATCACTTCTGAAAGACACTTTATATATTGATTCAGCTGCCGTATGCTCGGCTTTATGCAACCCACAACACTTTCAAAAACCTTTCATATCTCATGCTCACTACACGCGAACTATTATTCCCACAGAAAAAAATTAGTAGGACCTTTTCGTAGGAAATTTAATGTAGCTAAATTTTGTACTGGGATAACTTCTCGCTGGAGGCTACAGTTCTCGAGTTATACAAGAAAAAACGCGTTTGAAGGTCCTTTTTTTTGCTGGAGGCTACAGTTCTCGAGTTATACAAGAAAAAACGCGTTTGATGGTCCCTTTTTTTCTGGGCCTCTAGCGAAAAAATTTCCAGCTACAAAATTTAATTACATTAAATTTCCTAAAAAAAACGCACTGTTCATTTTCCTGTAGGACTAATAGTATCTATTTATTGAGGCAGAGATTATGAAAACATCACGTGTGGTATATAAAGTGCTACAGATTGCATAACGCCAATAGATAGGGGCAGCTGAATCATCCCGTATATAGAATTTCAGGCTTCATTACTGTGTTCTTCGGGCTGATGTTTGTCTGACCAGACACGCATTTCTTGTTATATATGACATGTGTCTTGCTATATGTTCTTGCTGTATGTTCTACTGGATGTTTGCTGTCGAGTCTTCTGTAAGAACTTGACTGTTGGTTGCAGGACTTCACCTCAAGATGATGTAACTTTCCAAAAGTAAGCGTTGGTATGTTGATAGAGACACTAACAAACACAAGCACACACACAAAATTCAAGCTTTCGCAACCCACGGTTGCTTCATCAGGAAAGAGGGAAGGAGAGGGAAAGACGAAAGGATGTGGGTTTTAAGGGAGAGGGTAAGGAGTCATTCCAATCCCGGGAGCGGAAAGACTTAACCTTAGGGGGAAAAAAGGGACAGGTATACACTCGCACACACATACACACAAACACACACACACACATATCCATCCTCAATTATACAGACACAAGCAGACATATGTAAAGGCAAAGAGTGGATATGTGTGTGTGCGAGTGTATACCTGTCCCTTTTTTCAAGGTAAGTCTTTCCGCTCCCGGGATTGGAATGACTCCTTACACTCTCCCTTAAAACCCACATCCTTTCGTCTTTCCCTCTCCTTCCCTCTTTCCTGATGAAGCAACCATAGGTTGCGAAAGCTTGAATTTATATATATATATATATATATATATATATATATATATATATATATATATATATATGTTGTTGTTGTTGTTGTGGTCTTCAGTCCTGAGACTGGTTTGATGCAGCTCTCCATGCTACTCTATCCTGTGCAAGCTATTTCATCTCCCAGTACCTACTGCAACCTACATCCTTCTGAATCTGCTTAGTGTATTCATCTCTTGGTCTCCCTCTACGATTTTTACCCTCCACGCTGCCCTCCAATACTAAATTGGTGATCCCTTTATGCCTCAGAACATGTCCTACCAACCGATCCCTTCTTCTGGTCAAGTTGTGCCACAAACTTCTCTTCTCCCCAATCCTATTCAATACTTCCTCATTAGTTATGTGATCTACCCATCTAATCTTCAGCATTCTTCTGTAGCACCACATTTCTAAAGCTTCTATTCTCTTCTTGTCCAAACTATTTATCGTCCATGTTTCACTTCCATACATGGCTACACTCCATACGAATACTTTCAGAAATGACTTCCTGACACTTAAATCTATACTCGATGTTAACAAATTTCTCTTCTTCAGAAACGCTTTCCTTGCCATTGCCAGCCTACATTTTATATCCTCTCTACTTCGACCATCATCAGTTATTTTGCTCCCCAAATAGCAAAACTCCTTTACTACTTTAAGTGCCTCATTTCCTAATCTAATTCCCTCAGCATCACCCGAATTAATTAGACTACATTCCATTATCCTTGTTTTGCTTTTGTTGATGTTCATCTTATATCCTCCTTTCAAGACACTGTCCATTCCATTCAACTGCTCTTCCAAGTCCTTTGCTGTCTCTGACAGAATTACAATGTCATCGGCGAACCTCAAAGTTTTTATTTCTTCTCCATGAATTTTAATACCTACTCCGAATTTTTCTTTTGTTTCCTTTACTGCTTGCTCAATATACAGATTGAACAACATCGGGGAGAGGCTACAACCCTGTCCTACTCCCTTCCCAACCACTGCTTCCCTTTCATGTCCCTCGACTCTTATAACTGCCATCTGGTTTCTGTACAAATTGTAAATAGCCTTTCGCTCCCTGTATTTTACCCCTGCCACCTTTAGAATTTGAAAGAGAGTATTCCAGTCAACATTGTCAAAAGCTTTCTCTAAGTCTACAAATGCTAGAAACGTAGGTTTGCCTTTCCTTAATCTTTCTTCTAAGATAAGTCGTAAGGTCAGTATTGCCTCACGTGTTCCAGTGTTTCTACGGAATCCAAACTGATCTTCCCCGAGGTTGGCTTCTACTAGTTTTTCCATTCGTCTGTAAAGAATTCGTGTTAGTATTTTGCAGCTGTGACTTATTAAGCTGATAGTTCGGTAATTTTCACATCTGTCAACACCTGCTTTCTTTGGGATTGGAATTATTATATTCTTCTTGAAGTCTGAGGGTATTTCGCCTGTTTCATACATCTTGCTCACCAGATGGTAGAGTTTTGTCAGGACTGGCTCTCCCACGGCCGTCAGTAGTTCCAATGGAATATTGTCTACTCCGGGAGCCTTGTTTCGACTCAGATCTTTCAGTGCTCTGTCAAACTCTTCACGCAGTATCATATCTCCCATTTCATCTTCATCTACATCCTCTTCCATTTCCATAATATTGTCCTCAAGTACATCGCCCTTGTATAGACCCTCTATATACTCCTTCCACCTTTCTGCTTTCCCTTCTTTGCTTAGAACTGGGTTTCCATCTGAGCTCTTGATATTCATACAAGTCGTTCTCTTATCTCCAAAGGTCTCTTTAATTTTCCTGTAGGCGGTATCTATCTTACCCCTAGTGAGATAGGCCTCTACATCCTTACATTTGTCCTCTAGCCATCCCTGCTTAGCCATTTTGCACTTCCTGTCGATCTCATTTTTGAGACGTTTGTATTCCTTTTTGCCTGTTTCACTTACTGCATTTTTATATTTTCTCCTTTCATCAATTAAATTCAATATTTCTTCTGTTACCCAAGGATTTCTACTAGCCCTCGTCTTTTTACCTACTTGATCCTCTGCTGCCTTCACTACTTCATCCCTCAAAGCTACCCATTCTTCTTCTACTGTATTTATTTCCCCCATTCCTGTCAATTGCTCCCTTATGCTCTCCCTGAATCTCTGTACAACCTCTGGTTCTTTTAGTTTATCCAGGTCCCATCTCCTTAAATTCCCACCTTTTTGCAGTTTCTTCAGTTTTAATCTACAGGTCATAACCAATAGATTGTGGTCAGAGTCCACATCTGCCCCTGGAAATGTCTTACAATTTAAAACCTGGTTCCTAAATCTCTGTCTTACCATTATATAATCTATCTGATACCTTTTAGTATCTCCAGGGTTCTTCCATGTATACAACCTTCTTTCATGATTCTTAAACCAAGTGTTAGTTATGATTATGTTGTGCTCTGTGCAAAATTCGACCAGGCGGCTTCCTCTTTCATTTCTGTCCCCCAATCCATATTCACCTACTATGTTTCCTTCTCTCCCTTTTCCTACACTCGAATTCCAGTCACCCATGACTATTAAATTTTCGTCTCCCTTCACAATCTGAATAATTTCTTTTATTTCATCATACATTTCTTCAATTTCTTCGTCATCTGCAGAGCTAGTTGGCATATAAACTTGTACTACTGTAGTAGGCGTGGGCTTCGTATCTATCTTGGCCACAATAATGCGTTCACTATGCTGTTTGTAGTAGCTTACCCGCATTCCTATTTTACTATTCATTATTAAACCTACTCCTGCATTACCCCTATTTGATTTTGTGTTTATAACCCTGTAGTCACCTGACCAGAAGTCTTGTTCCTCCTGCCACCGAACTTCACTAATTCCCACTATATCTAACTTCAACCTATCCATTTCCCTTTTTAAATTTTCTAACCTACCTGCCCGATTAAGGGATCTGACATTCCACGCTCCGATCCGTAGAACGCCAGTTTTCTTACTCCTGATAACGACATCCTCTTGAGTAGTCCCCGCCCGGAGATCCGAATGGGGGACTATTTTACCTCCGGAATATTTTACCCAAGAGGACGCCATCATCATGTAATCATACAGTAAAGCTGCATGCCCTCGGGAAAAATTACGGCTGTAGTTTCCCCTTGCTTTCAGCCGTTCGCAGTACCAGCACAGCAAGGCCGTTTTGGTTATTGTTACAAGGCCAGATCAGTCAATCATCCAGACTGTTGCCCTTGCAGCTACTGAAAAGGCTGCTGCCCCTCTTCAGGAACCACACGTTTGTCTGGCCTCTCAACAGATACCCCTCCGTTGTGGTTGCACCTACGGTACGGCTATCTGTATCGCTGAGGCACGCAAGCCTCCCCACCAACGGCAAGGTCCATGGTTCATGGGGGGGAGGATATATATATATATATATATATATATATATATATATATATATATAAATGCACAAATATACCTGCGAGAACTAGTTCGTAAGTTTTTTGCATTTTTACTAATAATATGTATACAGAAAGCATCTGTGTGTTTCCCGTTACGAACAAAATGATTTTTAAAGAGAAATTTTACTTGTCCATTCGACAGAGTCTATACGGTATTCGCCTTGCGGACATTTATTAACAAGGCAGTAAAACACGAAGAAATACCAGTGATCCAGAAACGACAGCATCTACTTCCCTTGCACTAACTGCTGTCACCATGCAGCAGCGCTGCCCGTTCACTGCTGAAATACTGGTAATTCTTCGTGTTTTCCTATACCTCTTAACACATATAGATAAACCGAATATCACACTAGACTAATGTGGGACTGCATCCTTTTTCTAGCGATATTGGGCCGCGAGTGTTTCTCATGATTTTGCGTTCTTACTTCAGTATGCTTTCTTCTATGTTCCTTTACATATGCGGTGTTAGCGTCTCGCTTGCGTACGGTACTCCTGGCCTCATTACTGTGTTGGTGTCTGATATTGGAATTGAATCACCTTTCTTATGGCATATGACGTGTCTATGTTTTATTCATTTTTGTAGTTGGGTGTTCTATGAGAACGTATCTTCTACGTTCTAAGATTTCATCTTATATATATAAATACATAAATTTAATACCGAGGATTTTACTAAATAAGTACACATTTTTGCAGTATGGTACCTAGGATAATTCTTCGTACTACCACTAAGCCAGTGGCCAGCTAGTAACCACATGTCCTACATGACTGTGAACCCAGACAAAGATAAGTTAATTCTCTGTTACCTCGCAGAGAGCTCATTCGCAGACCAATGTTTACTGGAACGTTTCTGCTTCTATTATTGTGTCCTTTTTCCCGTGTCACTTTTAGATTTCATCTATTGTACACTAAGTATTTAGGAAGAACCACCTCACACTTGCACCGCAAATATTGCGGAAATGGAAAGCGTTATTGTTGTACGGTTTTCACACAACGAATTGGTAGTCAGGGGCTCGTATTGTTAGCCAATAAACAGATTGAAATAATACTTAGAAAGTGTATTTTTGTGCAAACTTCCATAACGATTTTGTACGTAGAGAAGTGGTACCCCTTCCCCCAACCAAAAAACAAAAATTGTAGTGGAACGCTGAAAGACCTACAGAGTACCAATTTTTGATGCAGGGATTGGCAGTTGATTCTTAACAAGAACAAATGTAACTTATGCACATAAATACACTGAAAGACTCATTGTCTTATTCTTACACGATTGGCAAACAAACACTGGAAGCAGTAACATCCATCTATCTTCTGGGAGTATATGTACGAAGCGAATGAAATCGGAACGATCGCATAAAATTTAATGGTTGCAAAGTCATATGCCAGACACGGAAAAGTTCTCAGTAAGTGCAAGTCACTGACGAAGGAAGCAGAAAACCGTCGTTCGACCGTCGCGTTATCTTTGTTCGCCAGTCTGGGACCCTTGTCAGATAAGACTGGTGGAGGACATAGAGAAGATCCAGAGAAGAACAGCACGTCTAGTCACCGGTTCATGTACCAAGCGCGAAGGAGCCACGGACAGTCTTATACAACTTCACACGCTACAATGGAGGTGTTGTTCACCAAAGTGTAGTTAACGATTAAAAGTCTCAGGTCACGCGTTTGTAGAAGAATCAACCAATGTGTTGCTTCTTCATACGCATGTCTCGCGACAAGGCTATGCCGGTGATTAAATTAGACATGTTTGCACTAACACGAACAAACCTTTCTTTCCACTCACTGGAGCTGGAAAGTCAGGATGTGGCAGTGGTAAAAAAGCATCCTCCGCCCCACACCATTACGAGGCTTCCGTAGTACAAACGTAGATGTAAATATGAATGAGCTGTTTTTGAAACGGCTACCAACTACTACTCGGATGTGATATTTAGGCCATTTTATTGGTACCTATTATTACAGGATTCAACAGCATCCAACACGGATCCCTATTGGTCGATTTTTACATTATAATAGCGTCCTGTTCTGAAAAGCAAGTACTTCTCTTAAGGAACACTTTCACCTGCGTCAGCTTTTCCTATTGGTTTTGATGTTGCTTTGTTGAGGTCTTCAGTTTGAAGACTGCTTTGGTGCAGCTTACCGTACTAATCCATCCTTTGTGAGCCTCACCATCTCCGAATGACTTCTGAGACCTACATCCACTTGAAAATACTTTCTGTAATCAACAGTTGGTGTTCCTGTACTCTTATTTCCCCAAACACTTCCCTCCTATCTATTGACCCCTTCTTTTAGTCATGTCGTGCCATACATTTACTTTTCCGTCACTTCTATTCAGTAGCTCCTCATTCATAACTCAATCTACCCACCCAGTTTTCACATTCATCTGTAGCATCACATTTGAGGGTGCGCAGTTCTCATTTTGTCTGAACTGCTTCTCATCCACGTTTCACTTCTGCACAAAGCTACACTCAAAATAAATACCTTTATAAAATACTTCCTAACAAATTTCTCTTTCTCAGAAATTCTCTTCGCAGTATAGCTTATCTGCATTCTATATCCTCTCTGCCTCTGTCATCATGAGTTATTTTGCTGCCCAGTTATCAGAGTTCACCCACTACGTTCAGTATCTCATTCCCTAAAGTAATTCATTCAGTATCACGTGATTTAATTCGATGACTTTCCATTACCATTGTTTTACTTTCCTCAACGTTCATCTTATAAATTCTTTTCAAGACACTGTTCATTCCTTTCAACTGCTCTTCTACATCTACATCTACATCCATACTCCGCAAGCCACCTGACGGTGTGTGGCGGAGGGTACTTTGAGTACCTCTATCGGTTCTCCCTTCTATTCCAGTCTCCTATTGTTCGTGGTAAGAAAGATTTTCGGTACGCCTCTGTGTGGGCTCTAATCTCTCTGATTTTATCTTCATGGTCTCTTCGCGAGATATACGTAGGAGGGAGCAATATACTCCTTGACTCCTCGGTGAAGGTATGTTCTCCAAACTTCAACAAAAGCCCGTACCGAGCTACTGAGCGTCTCTCCTGCAGAGTCTTCCACTGGAGTTTATCTATTATCTCCGTAACGCTTTCGCGATTAGTAAATGATCCTGTAACGAAGCGCGCTGCTCTCCGTTGGATCTTCTCTATCTCTTCTATCAACCCTATCTGGTACGGATCCCACACTGCTGAGCAGTATTCAAGCAGTGGGCGAACAAGTGTGCTGTAGCCTACTTCCTCTGTTTTCGGATTGCATTTCCTTAGGATTCTTCCAATGAATCTTAGTCTGGCATCTACTTTACCGACGATCAACTTTATATGATCATTCTATTTTAAATCACACCTAATGCCTACTCCCAGATAATTTATGGAATTAACTGCTTCCAGTTGCTGACATGCTATATTGTAGCTAAATGACAAAGGATCTTTCTTTCTATGTATTCGCAACACATTACGCTTGTCTACATTGAGATTCAATTACCATTCCCTGCACCATGCGTCAATTCGTTGCAGATCCTCCTGCATTTCAGTACAATTTTCAATTGTTACAACCTCTCGATATACTTCAGCATCATCCGCATAAAGCCTCAGTGAACTTCCGATGTTATCCACAAGGTCGTTTACATACATTGTGAATAGCAACGGTCCTACGACACTCCCCTGCGGCACACCTGAAATCATTCTTACTTCGGAAGACATCTCTTCGTTGAGAATGACATGCTGCGTTCTGTTATCTAGAAACTCTTCAATCCAATCACACAGTTGGTCTGATAGTCCACACGCTCTTACTTTGTTCATTAAACGACTGGGGGGAACTGTATCGAACGCCTTGCGGAAGTCAAGAAACACGGCATCTTCTGAGGCTTTTGCTTTCCCTGAAGCAATTAGAATGTTTTCAGCAAGCCACAGATATTGGAATAACATTTGATACAACTAGTATCGAGAGTGTATCGGTTATCAATGCGATATGTTTATATTTCGTACCTTAATATGTATACATCACTGCGTTAGTTGTTTTTTCCCGGCGTCGAACTGCCTTCCCACAAATACATCATAAATTTTACTACTCGATGTTTTCTGCACGCTCGTAACCGCACCATTAAGTGGACCACACCAGTCAATATAGACTAACTGCTTTGCGTCTAAGTGTCCACCATCACCCTTCAACACCTGACTCGGTGGCCAGGGAAAAGTAACCACTAACTCTTGTCACATGTACTTGGAGCTACTAATCCACGTAAGACTTATGACTTGTAATAGCTACAGTTATTAATCCGCACATAAAGTAAATGGTGTTGTAATGTTATTCAGTACACCGTTCCCAGTTACCGATGTAAATATCTGTATTGTACTGCGAGTCGTAATGGTCCTATTACACTTCTTTATGTGCAAACGAAGTTAATTTTTTCTCACGAATATTTCTCCTTTATGAATGACCTGCCTTTTCCTGTTTATTCTTTTATGCAATCGAAAAGCTGTTTATGCTATACAACCACGGCCAAACAGAAACAACAACGAAGTAACATTTCCGACTAAGACGGGCGTGATCGCTGGCAAGTAGAGGCTGCGGTTGCGGCCCCATTCCGTGACCCGGCCTGATCCCGCACGCTGAGCCTCTTAGCAGCTGAGCCGCCCTGGCCCCGGGGCGGGGGTGGGGAGGCCGTGCCACACCTGTCCGTTCCCACTGGCCGCCACCGCCGCCGCCCCCGCCTTCTTCATTAGCGCCGGATCATCCCCGGGACTCCAGCCGCATCACCTGCCGACCAGCCTCGGAGAGATTTCCGCGGCCGCATGTCTGCACTCAACCCTCGTCCACACCGATACCCCACATACCACCGCCAAGTGCATGGCAGAGAGTATTTCTCTTTTAGCCACAATACGGTGTGTGGCGGCGGACACCTTGTACTACTGCTAACCACTCCCTTTGCTGAAACTTCCTGACAGATTAAAACTGGTTGCCGAAACGGGAGTCGAACTTGCGATCTTTGGCTTTGGCGGGGAAAGGCCCTGCCGACTGTGCTGCCGAAGCACGGCTCACGACCCTCCACCACAGCTATTTTCAGCCAGTACCGTATCTCCTATCTTCCACACTTTAAAGAAGTTCTCCTGCAAACATTTTGGGACTAGCACTCCTGGAAAGGCTGTGAGGGTGGGTCGCGCTCAGTCGGTAGAGCACTTTCTCCCGAAAGACAAAGGTTCCACATTCGAGTCTCGGTCCGGTGCACAGTTTTAATCTGGCGGGAGTTTCATATCTCCGCACACTCCGCTGCAGAGTGAAAAGTCGTACTGCTGCGCCTGAACCGTGAATCCGCAGTATCCTTTCTTCCAGGAGCCGCAGTTCCGCGGGGAATGCTAAAGAACTTCTGTGAAGTTTGGAAGGTAGGAGATGAAATATCGACAGATGTAACGCACGAGGCCGGGTAGTCAGCCGTGCTTGGATAGCTGAAACAGAGATGCGTGCCATGTCGTACTTGACAGTTAAAGGTAAATATGTGACTCAAACCAGACTCCATAAGACTCCTATGATGGATTCACTATTAGGCTCTCAGTGCCAAGTTCCGGACGAAGATGAACACCGTCTCACATGCAGCGCATCATCAGAAATGTGGCGTTTAATGTCACAAATTATCGGCTTCTTTCAGGGATTGTATTCTTCTCGGACGGGATGGCATTGCAGACCAGTGCACTCTAGGTTTTTATTGCAAGTGCTATTTAATAGAGCTGAAATTTTGTACATGAAATTCTTCAATAAAATCGATGAAAACCTTTACGCATTAAGTCTTCTCAAAAGAGAAAGAGTGGCCAGACCAAAAGCAAGTAAGTAGATTATTTGCCCTAGTTTCTTGTTCTGGTCCGGCACACTATTTTAATCTGCCACAAAGTTTAATATTGACGCACACTCCGCTGCAGAGTGAAAATTCATTCTGGATTTCCTTTCCTACTCCATTTGCAAATGGGGCGAGTGAAAAGGTAAAGTCTATAGGCTTCCGTATGTGTCCCAATTTCTCTTATTTTGTCTTCACGGTCCTTACGCGACATGTATGTAGGTGGCAGTAGAATCGTTCTAGAGTCTGTTGCAAATGCTTTTTTTATAAACTTTCTCAACAGTTTTTCGCGGAAAAAATGTCTTTCTCCTTCTATGGATTCCCGTTTGAGGTCAAGTAGCGTTTCGTTAATATTCGAGTGTTCATAGAAACCTCCGGTAACAAATGCAGCTTCGATGTCTTCCTTTCATGGTCTCAAAAATAATAATAAAGATAGTCAATAATAAAATTGAAGAAATCATTACCAATAATTGACTTAAACAAGGCTATACGAGGTGCGGCTAGAAAAAAACCGGACTGATGCTGGAAAAAAGATTTATTTACAATTATTTACAATTTCATGTTATCTCCTTCAATGTACTCTCCTCCTCGGTCTCTACACCGCTCCATACGAATTTTCCACTGTTCATAGCAATGCTGCAGATCATTTACGGTAAGTCCATACATTACTTCCGTCGCTTTTTCTTTTACTGCTTCAACAGTCTCAAATCTAGTTCCTTTCAAAGCTGACTTGACTTTAGGGAAAAGAAAAAAGTCACAGAGGGCCAAATCAGGTGTGTTGGGTGGATGATCTAAGATGGGAATGTTGTGTTTTGCCAAAAACGTCTTCACTGACAGCGCACTGTGAGCTGGGGCATTGTCTTGGTGAAGGATCCATGACTTTTTTCTCCACAAATCGTTCCGTTTTCTCCGTACTCGCTCACGTAGGGTAGCCAGGACGCTAATGTAGTAATGCTGATTCACTGTTTGTCCCTCTGGTACCCAATCAATGTGCACAATCTCTTTGATGTCAAAAAAAACAATCATCATTGCTTTGAATTTCGACTTTGACATTCGTGCTTTTTTTTGTCGTGGAGAACCAGGAGTTTTCCAATGCATCGATTGGCGTTTAGTTTCGGGATCGTAAGTAAAAAACTACGATTCATCGCAAGTAATAACATTTTGTAAGAAGGTGGGATCACTTTCAATGTTTTCCAGGATGTCAGAACAAATCATTCTTCGGCGTTCCTTCTGTTCAATTGTGAGACACTTTGGAACCATTTTTGAACACACTTTGGTCATGTTGAAACTTTCATGAAGAATCTGCCTAACACTTTCCTTGTCAACTCCTGTTAACTCAGACACTGCTCTGATTGTTAAACGGCGATCTTGTCGAACAAGTTTACCGATTTTTTCAATGTTTGCATCAGGTTTTGCTGACAATGGTCTGCCAGTGCGAGTGTCATCACTGGTGTCTTCGCGGCCATCTTTAAATCGTTTAAACCACTCAAACACTTGTGTTCGCGATAAACAATCATCGCCGTACACTTGTTGTAACATTACAAACGTTTCACTTGCAGATTTTCCTAGTTTGAAACAAAATTTGATGTTAACACGCTGTTCTTTCTGTACACTCAACATTTTCCGACGCACAGACAAAACGTCAACTACTTAAAACAGACGCCACGGGCAGACTGAGTGCAGGAGGCAGATGAAACTCGAGCAGTAGGCGAAGCGAGAGTCACGTGACAGGCCCCGCGACTTTCAGCCTTATTGCATTCGTTTTATTGTTTCACCAGTACTAGTCCGGTTTTTTTCTAGCCACACCTCGTAGCTTGTCACCAAGTCCATTTAATATCTGGACAGGGTGTTTCACAAAAATACTTTCACAAACTTTGTGAACACGTTCCTTACAAGAAAAAGAGAAAGAAACTTCTTATAAAGATATATCCGAAAATCCTTTGTTTTCGAGTCATTAACGAATGTTTATAAATTAGGTGATTTGAGCTCATCAACACATAAACTCATAATACATTTCGAAATATCATCATCTTGCTTCTGAACATTGTAATAGATCCTGTACTTCCTTTACTGACTTGTATTTAAATTTACGTGCAAGTGCGCAAGTAACGCA
Organism: Schistocerca americana; assembly: GCF_021461395.2. Lineage (NCBI taxonomy): Eukaryota > Metazoa > Arthropoda > Insecta > Orthoptera > Acrididae > Schistocerca > Schistocerca americana. The sequence goes on along the minus strand of NC_060126.1, from coordinate 457,310,885 downwards.
GCAGAGATATCTTTGCACGAGTTGCTTTCATCCAAAGAAACTGTGTACAATGACAATGTAAGGTTCCGCGCTGCTAATGGTGCGTCGTCCCATTACAAAATGACGTCTCACACAGCCTGACGTCACACTCTTCGTTCCACTTCTCTTTCACTTATTATCGTGCTCAGTTTTACGATCACTGCTTGATGAATATCAGTGTGAATGTTCAGCTACGATATTTAAAGAAATAATACAAAATGGCTCTGAGCACTATGGGACTTAACTACTGAGGGCATCAGTCCCCTAGAACTTAGAACTACTTAAACCCAACTAACCTAAGGACATCACACACATCCATGCCCGAAGCAGGATTCGAACCTGCGACCGTAGCGGTCACGCGGTTCCAAACTGACGCGCTTAGAACCGCACGGCCACACCGGCCGGCAGAAATAATACAAAGTGTTGTTTTACGTGCTTGTTCTGAGCAGTAATAATAATCAACATGAACCCAGATTTTTATTACTGAGTTGTAGTATCATCTTCTGTGATATATGAAATCAAATGAATAGCCTTCAGCTGCTCAATTAGAACTGAAATAATGAGCCATAAGGTCTATTTGCAGAGTGTGTTTCGCTTTCTACTTCATTTGGTACGCGTAATTAATAACAAAATTCAATTATTTCAGGACAAAATTTAGATCATACATCTTTTGTTCCAAAGTCCGATCGTCATATTTTAATTAATATTATTACGTGACGTAAATTTATTGGCACCAGATACGACGGCGAGGTGGAGTGACATTATAACACGCATGCATTCATCGAATCATGGACTGTCGCACGCTCTCAAATACTCCCCGGTAGTTTCAAATGGTTTCCCAAGTTTCCGTGACAAGCTAAGGAAGAGTTTTTCATCCAGGTGGTCATTTGCATAGACCAATTGTTGACGAATCACCAGAGATAACGATACAAAGGAATGTGGCCAGTGGGACGTGAAGGAGATGGAACTAGTCCTCCTCTGTCTATGCATCTGTTATGAAAGACATCAGCCAATTGTTGAGGAATCACCAGAGATAACGATACAAAGGAATGTGGCCAGTGGGACGTGAAGGAGATGGAACTAGTCCACCTCTGTCTATCCATCTGTTATGAAAGACATCAGCCGTTGCGACTCGAGCACTGAAACTGAAATATTCTGGAGCTCCATCATGTATAAACCACGTGTTTTCTATAATTTGCACTGGCACATCTTCTCTAATTTGCACTGGCACATCTTCTAGAGGGTCTTGGAGGGTGCTCTGAATAAAATCCCTGTAGACAGCAGCTGTAAAGATGTGCTGGAAGAAAGTAGAGCCTCACCAGAGAGTGACTTACAATTTCAGCCAGTATATTAATCTTAAACTGATGTTGAATTGTTGTCTTGCAATCTAAGAAACAGGTTTCCTAGACACCCCATCTTTGACAATTAGACGGGATACAACATCCTCCACGCTGAACTTGTTGGTGTACCACATGCTAAAGCCGCTTGTACAGCCACTACAGCCGTTCTAGTAGTTTGAGGAGCATTATAGTGAACTCACGTTGATGTTTCGGTGACAAAATTCCCCTGCTGTAAATCCTACGGAATCCATCTGAGTCGCTATCGGGCACCATCACAGCGTACGCAATTCAGCAGCCCGTGCCGGCCGGGGTGTCCGAGCGGTCCTAGGCGCTACAGTCTGGAACCGCGCGACCGCTACGGTCGCAGGTTCGAATCCTGTCTCGGGCATTGACGTGTGTGCTGTCCTTAGGTTAGTTAGGTTTAAGTAGTTCTATGTTCTAGGGGACTGATGACCACAGATGTTAAGTCCCATAGTGCTCAGAGCCATTTGAGCCTTTACACGCAGCACTGAGTGATGAATTTCGTTCCAAAGACCGACAAAAATCTATTCAGCAAGTGGTCGTAATGTTTCGGCTAATCATCTCTCCAGTATAAGCATCTTGTCTGTATCAAGCGATGTATTAATGGTCTGTGACAGTAATAAGTACTCACAACATTCCTGTGGACATGCATTGTAACCAAGTTAAGGTATTTCATGTTCTGCAAGTTGTAATAAAGTGATCCTATATTTTGTGTGTTGTAGTATCGTCTCAAGCCCCCCACCAAGAGTGAGGTTGAGAACTCACTACTTTACCAACGAGAGTTATTTCGTCCCGTACAACAGTCGTCATACTGTCCTTCCATTGCATTCAGTGAACCCATACACGAGATGCCTTAAAGCCGAGTCTTCGTCAATAAACATAACCATATTGCTTATATCGTTGTTAACCTACACTTAACATTGCCGGAAAAGCAAACCCGAGGTCGAACTGAGAGGTACTGAATGCAAGCTTGAAGACCCAGAGAAAAGTAGGTCTCATTGTTGTCAAAAGCAAGTCCCGTGAGTGAATGAACAAGTCTGTTTCCAAAAAAGTTACACCATGCGTACTGTAAACATTTTCACTGTTGTGCAATTAGTTTCAGTGCAATTCTAATGCAAGGGGCAATAAATCAAACGAAATGAAATTACTCTTTAATGGACCACAGGAGACCACAGGTCTCTTATACAAAAATACTGGGAAAATATCCCCGAACAATCTCCAAAAGTTTGTCGCTGGAGTTCTGGCTCACCATGTAACATGCACAATGGCACTCTCATTAGAACAACAATACATCTTACTTACATTACATGTACCATGTGCTGATCCACGGGTATAGACTAAATTTTATTTTAAAGTACGCTTTGTCATGTAGAAGACACACTATTTTTAAAAACCATGCCCGCATCTCGTGGTCGTGCGGTAGCGTTCTCGCTTCCCACGCCCGGGTTCCCGGGTTCGATTCCCGGCGGGGTCAGGGATTTTCTCTGCCTCGTGATGGCTGGGTGTTGTGTGCTGTCCTTAGGTTAGTTAGGTTTAAGTAGTTCTAAGTTCTAGGGGACTTATGACCACAGCAGTTGAGTCCCATAGTGCTCAGAGCCGTTTGAACCATTTTTTTTAAAAACCATGTTCGTAATTCGGTTCTAATTTTTCGCATTCTTTTTTCTGAAGATTTGGTCGCCAGTAAAATAAACTATTATTGGGTCCGACAGATAATCAAAAAATTATGATCACTTCCAATTGTAAAAATTTTGGCGTTACAGTCTTCTTCACCGGCACCTCACATAATGGCCCTCGGCTCTTCTACCTGCTGGGCACGTCGTGGTTTTGTGGGGACGGACGGATTAGTGGACCTTTCCTTACTCTATTCTGGGTGAAAATTTCACTGGGTGAAGGTTTCACTGGATGCAGTTTGCAGAAAAGCGTGAAGACTGCCGTCTCTGCCAATTTATTGCTGCGTCAGTAACGGAACGAAATAAAAGCAAACATTTTTTTAGTTACAAGCGAACAATACACATTACATTTACGTAAAATTATAAATCATAATTACATTAAAACATGTATTCGACTTACCATATATCGGTGCTGCTGGAAAGACCTGTAATTGCACTCTCTTTTTATTGTAACAGGCGTTTTCCGCTTATTAGCAGTTGAGTGTTGTCAGATGCCACAGACTTCTATCCTGCTAATCGTCTTCCTATATACCTCTCGTCTCCATGGCTTTGACTACGGTAAATACTCTCCAAGTTGCCCTCTGTCTCCCTCGGCTCCATTTCCCTGACGGAGATCAACTGAGCAAACACTGCCACCATTGCTGTATTCTCAGACGTGTCCATACAATCTCAGTGTTCGATTAACAATTTTATATATGACTGGTTCCACAGCGTGCATCTCCGTTCTTACATATTCATTCCAAAGTCGATCCAAACGAGCGACTGTTGTGCTCTGCCGTAACCCGTCAGTTTTGACAGCCTCAGTTTTCCCCCCTCGTCTCTCGTTGAAAGTGCAACACTCTGAGCCATATGTCAGACTGCCTTCAACCACAGCACGAAACACTACTTTCTTTGTTCATCAGGATACGTGCCGACTCCTAAAGATACCATTTAATGATCTAATAGCCACCCGCGCTTGACTTATAGTGTGAGATATGTCCACGTCACACTGTCCAGTCTTATCGATTAGTCAACCGAAATACTTGAACACTTCCACAATTCTTACCAGCCCAGACTCAAACTCCAAATCCTCACCTTGCCCACATCCAACAAGGAGATATTCTGAGAACGAATTATTTCGCGAAGGCACCGATGTATAAAACATTCTTGGGCTTCTTGCCACGTCGATTGAGGGTAAAATCTCGAGGTTTCGACGATTACCTCCATCGTCTTCGTCAGTTGCTCCTGGCTAAGACGATGGAGGTAATCGTCAAAAGCTCGAGGTTTTACACTGAACTGATACGGCAAGTGGTACAAGAATGTTTCACACAAGACATTCTGTGTTATCCGCACTGCCTGTCAGTCCCCATTGTTTATAAATTTCAGCTAACTTTCTCATTTGATACATGGCTCATTTTTATCCAGAGCCATAAGTACTTGACCGTCGGCAGACAGTAATGAATGCAAATATTGATGTTGTGCTGTCGCTCAGATCTCTAGACTGTCTATTCCAATAACCAAGAAAAAGTTCTAAACACAACTTACATAAGGTTAGTGACAGAGAATTTCCTTGTCTTAATACTCTACTAGTTTTAAAACTTTCCGATACTTTACAACCAACCTTCACAACTACCTCGCTTTGGTGGTACATCCTTTACACCAACTCTATTAACGCACCATTCACACCAACCTTTTCCAGTGCTGCCCATACTAACCTCCTTGGCACGGAATCATAGGACTTTAATAAGTCAACATCATCCTTTGAGTCTGCAGCTCGTGGTCTTGCGGTAGCGTTCTCGCTTCCCGGGCACGTGGTCCCGGGTTCGATTCCCGGCGGCGTCAGGGGTTTTCACATGCCTCGAGATGAATGGGTGTTGTTGTGTCGTCTACATCATCATCATTCATCCTTATTACGGTCGGAGGAAGGCAATGGCAAACCACCTCCACTAGGACCTTGCCTAGTACGGCGGTACGGGTCTCCCGCATCGTCCCCTATGCTCCTCGGAGTATGGGACCTCATCGTCATCTTTTGACACATCTGGCGTACACAAAAGAGGTATTTCCGCAATTTTTCCCAGAAGTAAAACGCAGCTGTTCCTGCGATACAACATCCTACCCAACCTTTTCCAGTCTGTTCTTTATTGTACTACTGAACAACCTACTCACCAAAGGCTTATTCCTTGAAAGTAGTCGGATCTTTTTTGCTTCTTTCCTTACATATGACGATAAAGTATGATATCTTCCATTCTTGGGATACCTTGCACCACTTTATTAAAAATAGTTACTAGAGTTTCTAGTATTTTAGGTCCTCCATACTTAAACAGTTCGATTACTATACCTCCAGGACTGGATGCCTTTCCATTTCGTGATTTTTGAGGGCGTGATATGATACGACTGAATATTTCACATCACTAAACAAACATGGTGTTCTTTAACACTTCTATGGATTATTAGCGAAGATTAATGGTGGGAAACTGGTCTCAGGGTTCTTTCACGTATGGGTGTCGAGGGGAGACGGGTGAAGGATTTGCCACGCCTGAGAGGATTGCACACAAATGGGAGAGACGACGCTTTCTGACCACTTTCGGATTTCTGAGGGAGTGGAGGGGCAGTCAGAAGGCAGGGATTTACGTCGCACAGTTCGAGAGGACGACTGGGCAAAGACGAGAAAACGAGGGATTGCTGGCTGTGGGAGGGGCTACTCGCGGGAGCAGGGATTGCCGGTTAAGAGGGATCGACAGGGATTCCGCCCCACAGGGCGGTGGCAAATGTATGTCACGGCCCCGCAAAGTCGCCGCCTCCGTGAGGGGTGGCGCTGGTGGCGCCGGGGGCTTAGGGCGCTGTATCGGAAAGAAGCCTTTTGTCTACGAAGCCCCGATCTCGCGAGTTATCGACGGGCGAAATTCATCAAAGAGGGCATTCACAGCGAAAAACGGGCGAGAGGCAGGCAGGCAGCGGTTCGGTCAGGAAGGAAGGAAAGAGGGCATCGGACTATAGGGTTGCCGCCGGGTGTCGGGGGCGGAGCGGGGGAGGCGAATGTTCGCAAAGTGCGCGGTATTTCCCAGAACGATTGGCATTGTGCGCGGAGACAGTGGTGAGAGCACGAAAAGAGCCTGCCGACTAGGAGGGGGTGGTGGGAGGGAGGCGGCCGTGACAGACAATGGGCCGTAAGCTGGTCGCTCTCGATACTTGATGGTAATCCTCTTGACGTGGTCGCGGCGGCGGTAGCGGCTCGATACCGTGCCGGGCTCAGAGTCCTCCAGAAGGCTTTGCGAGGGGACGGGGCGGCCGGGAGGACGAAAAGAATCGCCCGCCTCTGGTCGGAGCCGCGCGCTGCCACAAGCGCCCAAACGCGGCAGACCCGTTTACGTGAGGGAGGCGAAAATGATGCAGGGAGTCGGGCGCCGTGAGGGAGACGTTGGCGACAAATACACAGGCAGGCAGGTGATCTGGTGTACGCCGCAATGGACGAAGTAAGGCGTAAGGGGATCCACCAAACGCCAGACAGAATAGAGTTGCCGATACCAGTAGTTCTAGCCTGCGATTTCGGGAGTTTCCCCTGGCACTGAAGCAGATAACCATTGCTGTTTCCAATAATCCTCTTCAAATAATTTTCCGTTTGGGACAAATAAGTCTCCATCCCTTTGTCATCAGAAAGTTACTGATCATGATGCAAAAGAGAGCTAAGATGTATTAAAACGTGTAGCCATAAAGAGCACTTGAGATGCCATCTCCCTAAAAGTAGAATCACGCAAAGCATTCTACCGATTTTGCGTATTCTTTTCGATCTTCACGATTCTCCCATTTTTGCCATCGAGGGGGCGCAGTGGTTATCACACAGGACTTCCATTCGGGAGGCCATCGTGACTTAGGTTTTTCGTGATTTCCCTAAAAAGATTCAGGCTAATGACGGGATAATTCCTTTGAAAAGGCCCTCCCGATTTCCTCCCCATCCCTCCCTAATCCAATGGGACCGATGAAGTTGCTGTTTGGTCTCCTACCCCCCCCCCCCCACTCCCCCCCCCCCCCCCCCAACAAATCAACCAACGAACCAATCTCGCATTTTTTCCTCCCTTTCTACATGAAGTCTCTTTCCATTTTCATTCCACTTTATCCCTTGTTTCTTTGGGACTTCATTCTCTGAACTAACATCCAACTTTTGTATCTCGTCTATCTATATGTTTCTGTCTTAAATTTCTGTTGGGTCAGTTTATGAATTTTCTAGGTCACGTTAGACTTGTGTAGTCGGTAGTATTGTTGACTTGGCCCCCTATAAGTATGTCAGACTTCTATAACTTCCTGGCAGATTAAAACTGTGTGCCCGACCGAAAGAAAGGATATAGCGGAGACATCGATTAGCCACAGCCTGGAGGATGTTTCCAGAATGAGATTTTCACTCTGCAGCGGAGTGTGCGCTGATACGAAACTTCCTGGCAGATTAAAACTGTATGCCCGACCGAGACTCGAACTCGGGACCTTTGCCTTTCGCGGGCAAGTGCTCTACCATCTGAGCTACCGAAGCACGACTCACGCCCGGTACTCACAGCTTTACTTCTGCCAGTATCTCTGGTAGAGCACTTGCCCGCGAAAGGCAAAGGTCCCGAGTTCGAGTCTCGGTCGGGCATACAGTTTTAATCTGCCAGGAAGTTTCGTATCAGCGCACACTCCGCTGCAGAGTGAAAATCTCATTCTGGAAACATCCTCCAGGCTGTGGCTAATCGATGTCTCCGCTATATCCTTTCTTTCAGGAGTGCTAGTTCTGCTAGGTACGCATTAGAGCTTCTGTAAAGTTTGGAAGGTAGGAGACGAGGTACTTGCAGAAGTAAAGCTGTGAGTACCGGGCGTGAGTCGTGCTTCGGTAGCTCAGATTGTAGAGCACTTGCCCGCGAATGGCAAAGGTCCCGAGTTCCAGTCTCGGTCGGGCACACAGTTTTAATCTACCGGGAAGTTTCGTATCAGCGCACACTCCGCTGCAGAGTGAAAATCTCATTATGTCAGACTTCTGTCGGTGAGTCTCGTTGGTGGTAGCCCGCTGATGCGCACATACAACTTTAACTTTCTTTTTCTGGCATCTGCTGCTATGTTCGGCATCTTCTCTATGGTTTCTCTAGAGTGAAATAGGTATCCCTTTTCTCTCAGCTTTTGGCCGACAACTTTGCTCGTAATTTTGCGTTCTTCCTTCTGTATGCTTTCCATGTCGCTTTTCCAGTAAGGTATTAGTCTTTCACTTGCATTCAGTATGTCAGGCTTGGTTACTGTGTTGTAGATGCTGATTTTCGTTTGAATAGGCAAGCATTTCTTATTATATAAGTAATATATTTTCGCGTAAACTCTCTTCATTGTTTGTGGTCAACTCTTGCGTGCGAGCTTTTCTCCTCCTGTAGGTTCGAGGATTTCTCCTAGACATCTGAAACGTGTGACTGTCTCAAGATTTTAAACATGGCTGCAACAGCAACTGTTGAATTTCTTCACGATAAAGGATGACAGCCAAAAACAGTTGCAGGATAAAAATTTATTAAAATTTCTTGACCAAGGTTTCGGTACATATAAATATACCTTCATCAGAAGTAAAAAATCTGAAATTACATCATATAACGGAGATTAATAAAACAATTACGCCTTTGGCATAATTGTTTTATTAATCTCCATTACATGATGTAATTTCAGATTTTACGCCTTTGGCATAATTGTTTTATTAATCTCCATTACATGATGTAATTTCAGATTTTTTACTTCTGATGAAGGTATATTTGTATGTACCGAAACCTTGGTCAAGAAATTTTAATAAATTTTTATCCTGCAACTGTTTTTGGCTGTCATCCTTTATCGTGAACGTGTGACTGTGTTTATCTTGCCATACTTTGCGTCTAAATTTTGTATGATTAATTTTGAGCAGAAGAATTCAGACTTCTGGAAAGAGATTGGCAGGCGAACTTTTTCTGCACATTTTTTTAGTATTTGTACTTTTTTGGTTGCTGCTTCTTCATTATATCCGAGAATATATCTAAGATGTTGCAGTGCCTGTGTTATTCTGTTTACGATGTGAAGTTCCTTAGGACATGCGTCGCTATCAGAATAACACAGGCACGACAATATCGTGTTTATCTTCCAAAGCCGGGCAAGCGAGTTTTAAGTACAACGTGTGACCTGTACAACAATATATATAATGGATGTGCGAGTACAGGTCGTACACGCATGATTGACCACATGAGTAAGTTTGGGTCTGGCAGTGAGTCTTTTACGGATAAGAAAATGGTAAGACGACCGCTAGCGATTAGAGGGAAACTGGGTTCGAGTCCCGGTTCGGCACAAAGTTTCATTGTCATCATTTCCATTCTACAGCTGATGGTAGTCCTTATTCACAGTTGCTAATTCATTTGATGTGAGAGTATATCTTGTCCCAGGATCGTCGTAGTCTTGTTTGTTTCCAGTGTCCTTGGATTTTCAGTTCTTTATCCCATTGCTTCAATACTTTGTCGAGAACTATGTTGAACGACAGTAGGGATAATACTTCACCTTGGCGTACTCCAGGTTTAATCATGAAGGGATAAGACATTTCATCCATAAATTTAGTTTTCGAGGTTGTTCAGCCAGTGTCTGTTGTAGTGTTTTTGGGGCGAGTCCATGTTCTTCTAAGATGCTGAACAAGGTTTGTCGGTCGGCAGACTCGTATGCTTTCTTGAAATAGTGGATATGTGTGTACAATTCCTGATAACCTTGTATTTTACAATTGTTTGCAGACTGAAGATTAGTTCTGCGCACGAACGACAGGGGCGGAAATCTGCTTGGTATTCATCAGTTTTTTGTTCTAACCCTTATTGTTCTCTGAAATAAGCAAGCCGAGAACATTTTGTAGCAGGGAGACTTCCCTTTAGTTATTCACATTCACCCGTGGTCAGAAACAGCCTGAAAAGTGTGTAAAGGTGATGCAGTTATAGCGTCACCAGCGAAATAATAAGAAAGCACTTAAAAAAACTATTTATAAAGAAGAGACATTTAAAAATTGAGTAATATACATTATATCCGTATTATAATAATTTCTCTGTGTAAGTTTCGAGGGGAAAGAAATATAACAAAATGATCTAAAGAGACAACAAGATACGCTCTTTTGTTAATTTTTTTAGTCGTCTTCACTTCTTCTCTTGTCTTGGTTGCGTGTAGAGGGACATCTTGCGAGTGCTGGCAAATGTAAGCATATTTGTACTAATTAAGAAGACAATATATTGATTTAATATCATTGATCACTTTTAATTTGTAAGAGGTGACCCCGATTTCATGTCCACCTTCCTTTGAATTAACCTGCATTCGAGTGATTTACAGTTCAACAATCGCAGCAGCCGATGTAGCCAACGTCGCCATTACGTGCCGACATTAACTTATAAAAAATTTGCGGAAGCGAAAAGCTCGCCCGCTATTAACATAATATACATTTTTCTCCACAGCCGCCCGACGCTGCAGAAAATACGAAGCTTTAAAATTCTTATTTTCAGTACCACAGCCGAGAGCCAGAGCCAGGACTCCGACTACAATGCAATGGTTAATGGTTAACGGAGGTAAGAAAAAATACTCTCGCGCGTGTGTGGGCCGCAACTGAAATTAATAACTGAAGATTTTTTGCTTTAAAGTGAACTGACTAGCCGAGGAAATTAATATGAAAAGTTTATTCCATTGTTCAACTTATATGCTCATGTTTTAAGATTCAGCGAGTTTAACGTTCATTAACGTAACAAATAATTTATACTGAAGATTAATATTGTTAAAAAAGAGAACTTCACAAAAGCGTTTAATTGTAAATCAAAATTAAAATGAAGTATCGTTTTGATTAAGGCCCACGACGTAAGTCGGCAACAATCAACGTTACCAATAAATAATATATTAAATTACGACGGCCGACGGACGCGAGACAGTGTAGGCTGGGCTGAGAAATAATACTTAAGAAAAAAAAATCGGTATGTTGCGCCGTTTCCGATTTAATTAGGATTGCAGTTCACCAATAAGCTCTTTGCGCTCGCAAATTCAAGCAGTCTCCCAGAGAAAGCGTCGCCAAACGTGTTGTTCGTTTGTTTTCCTGTAACAGAACAAACGTAGCTCCTACTCACCTAGCTTTAAATTATCGCTTTCGAAAAAGGCGCATTTTAACTGGTAATGAGGGTTTGAGGAAGAGGTAACTCATAGTCCCACAGACGTCCGCGTATTACCACATTTCTGCGTTTACGTGTGTGTCTCTGAAAGTGTTTTCAGGCGTATTTTCTCTGTTATTTCGGCTAGTATTTGCATCATCGTTTTGGATGGATTCAGCCCAGACTGTTACTACCCATATCGTCTTTCGTGCGACATCCTATGTCAACAGGTGTCAGTTTGTGTCCAATTATAAATAAAAGAATTTTTAAACCAGAATTTTACGTGCCTATTCGATAGAGCGCTCTCAGTTTAGACTAGTTCTATGTTTGCTTTATTCGTGCATATTAAAAAGGACAGTAAGACACGAAGAACAAACAGCAATCCAGCATCAGCTCAGCAGCGCTGCATTCTTAGCAGTAGCAGACAGCGCCGGACAGAGCAGTGCTCTCAATGCTGGAGTACTGATTAGTAATCGTGTTTTATTTTCCCTGCCAGCACATATCGATGAAACAAATATCGCACTACACTTACCTGGGACCGATCAGTTAATTGTGCATGAAAAATAGCCTTTAAAAAATAATTTTGTTTGGAACGGGAAATAATCTGACGCTTGCCGTCGGCAGTGGGCCTCGCACAAACGAAAAAATGGCTGATATCGAAATAAGTGTCCAAGGAATAGAAAAGCAACTGGAATCACTCAACAGAGGAAAGTCCACTGGACCTGACGGGATACCAATTCGATTCTACACAGACTACGCGAAAGAACTTGCCCCCCTTCTAACATCCGTGTACCGCAAGTATACATCTACATCTACATCTACATCTATACTCCGCGAGCCACCTTACGGTGTGTGGCGGAGGGTACTTATTGTACCACTATCTGATCCCCCCTTCCCTGTTCCATTCACGAATTGTGCGTGGAAAGAACGACTGCTTGTAAGTCTCCGTATTTGCTCTAATTTCTCGGATCTTTTCGTTGTGATCATTACGCGAGATATATGTGGGCGGTAGTAATATGTTGCCCATCTCTTCCCGGAATGTGCTCTCTCGTAATTTCGATAATAAACCTCTCCGTATTGCGTAACGCCTTTCTTGAAGTGTCCGCCACTGGAGCTTGTTCAGCATCTCCGTAACGCTCTCGCGCTGACTAAATGTCCCCATGACGAATCGCGCTGCTTTTCGCTGGATCATGTCTATCTCTTCTATTAATCCAACCTGGTAAGGGGCCCATACTGATGAGCAATACTCAAGAATCGGACGAACAAGCGTTTTGTAAGCTACTTCTTTCGTCGATGAGTCACATTTTCTTAGAATTCTTCCTATGAATCTCAACCTGGCGCCTGCTTTTCCCACTATTTGTTTTATGTGATCATTCCACTTCAGATCTCTCCGGATGGTAACTCCTAAGTATTTTACGGTCGTTACCGCTTCCAATGATTTACCACCTATGGCATAATCGTACTGGAATGGATTTCTGCCCCTATGTATGCGCATTATATTACATTTATCTACGTTTAGGCAAAGCTGCCAGCTGTCGCACCATGCATTAATCCTCTGCAGGTCCTCCTGGAGTACGTACGAGTCTTCTGATGTTGCTACTTTCTTGTAGACAACCGTGTCATCCGCAAATAGCCTCACGGAGCTACCGATGTTGTCAACTAAGTCATTTATGTATATTGTAAACAATAAAGGTCCTATCACGCTTCCCTGCGGTACTCCCGAAATTACCTCTACATCTGCAGATTTTTAACCGTTAAGAATGACATGTTGTGTTCTTTCTTCTAGGAAATCCTGAATCCAATCACAAACCTGGTCCGATATTCCGTAAGCTCGTATTTTTTTCACTAAACGTAAGTGCGGAACCGTATCAAATGCCTTCCTGAAGTCCAGGAATACGGCATCAATCTGCTCGCCAGTGTCTACGGCACTGTGAATTTCTTGGGCAAATAGGGCGAGCTGAGTTTCACATGATCTCTGTTTGCGGAATCCATGTTGGTTATGATGAAGGAGATTTGTATTATCTAAGAACGTCATAATGCGAGAACACAAAACATGTTCCATTATTCTACAACAGATTGACGTAAGCGAAATAGGCCTATAATTATTCGCATCTGATTTATGACCCTTCTTGAAAATGGGAACGACCTGCGCTTTCTTCCAGTCGCTAGGTACTTTACGTTCTTCCAGCGATCTACGATAAATTGCTGATAGAAAGGGGGCAAGTTCTTTAGCATAATCACTGTAGAATCTTAAGGGTATCTCGTCTGGTCCGGATGCTTTTCCGCTACTAAGTGATAGCAGTTGTTTTTCAATTCCGATATCGTTTATTTCAATATTTTCCATTTTGGCGTCCGTGCGACGGCTGAAGTCAGGGACCGTGTTACGATTTTCCGCAGTGAAACAGTTTCGGAGCACTGAATTCAGTATTTCTGCCTTTCTTCGGTCGTCCTCTGTTTCGGTGCCATCGTGGTCAACGAGTGACTGAATAGGGGATTTAGATCCGCTTACCGATTTTACATATGACCAAAACTTTTTAGGGTTCTTGTTTAGATTGTTTGCCAATGTTTTATGTTCGAATTCGTTGAATGCTTCTCTCATTGCTCTCTTTACGCTCTTTTTCGCTTCGTTCAGCTTTTCCTTATCAGCTATGATTCGACTACTCTTAAACCTATGATGAAGCTTTCTTTGTTTCCGTAGTACCTTTCGTACATGATTGTTATACCACGGTGGATCTTTCCCCTCGCTTTGGACCTTAGTCGGTACGAACTTATCTAAGGCGTACTGGACGATGTTTCTGAATTTTTTCCATTTTTGTTCCACATCCTCTTCCTCAGAAATGAACGTTTGATGGTGGTCACTCAGATATTCTGCGATTTGTGCCCTATCACTCTTGTTAAGCAAATATATTTTCCTTTCTTTCTTGGCATTTCTTATTACACTTGTAGTCATTGATACAACCACTGACTTATGATCACTGATACCCTCTTCTACATTCACGGAGTCGAAAAGTTCCGGTCTATTTGTTGCTATGAGGTCTAAAACGTTAGCTTCACGAGTTGGTTCTCTAACTATCTGCTCGAAGTAATTCTCGGACAAGGCAGTCAGGATAATGTCACAAGAGTCTCTGTCCCTGGCTCCAGTTCTGATTGTGTGACTATCCCATTCTATACCTGGTAGATTGAAGTCTCCCCCTATTACAATAGTATGATCACGAAACTTCTTCACGACGTTCTGCAGGTTCTCTCTGAGGCGCTCAACTACTACGGTTGCTGATGCAGGTGGTCTATAGAAGCATCCGACTATCATATCTGACCCACCATTGATACTTAACTTAACCCAGATTATTTCACATTCGCATTCGCTAATAACTTCACTGGATATTATTGAATTCTTTACTGCTATAAATACTCCTCCACCATTGGCGTTTATCCTATCCTTGCGGTATATATTCCATTCTGTGTCTAGGATTTCGTTACTGTTCACTTCCGGTTTTAACCAACTTTCCGTTCCTAATACTATGTGCGCACTATTTCCTTCAATAAGAGATACTAATTCAGGAACCTTGCCCTGGATACTCCTGCAGTTTACCAATATTACGTTAACTTTTCCTGTTTTTGGTCTCTGAGGACGGACGTTCTTTATCAACGATGATAATGTCCTCTCTGGTAAGCCGTCAGGTATTTTATCGTTTCGCCCAAGGGGGGGTCCCTCTAACCTAAAAAACCCCCGTGTGCACGCCACACGTACTCTGCTACCCTAGTAGCTGCTTCCGGTGTGTAGTGCACGCCTGACCTGTCTAGGGGGGCCCTACAGTTCTCCTCCCAATAACGGAGGTCGATGAATTTGCAACCATTATAGTCGCAGAGTCGTCTGAGCCTCTGGTTTAGACCCTCCACACGGCTCCAAACCAGAGGACCGCGATCGACTCTGGGCACTATGCTGCAGATATTAAGCTCAGCTTGCACTCCGCGTGCGATGCTGGTTGTCTTCACCAAATCAGCCAGCCGCCGGAAGGAACCAAGGATGGCCTCAGAACCCAAGCGGCAGGCGTCATTCGTTCCGACATGTGCTACTATCTGCAGCCGGTCACACCCAGTGCGTTCAATAGCTGCCGGAAGGGCCTCCTCCACATTACGGACGAGACCCCCCGGCAAGCACACCGAGTGCACACTGGCATTCTTCCCCGACCTACCCGCTATTTTCCTGAGGGGCTCCATAACCCGCCTAACGTTGGAGCTCCCTATAACTAATAGGCCCGCCCTCTGTGACTGTCGGGACCTTGCCGGAGAATCGGCCACTGGCCCAACAGGCGAGGCACCCTGTGGTGGCTCGGAAACGATGTCATCACCACTAGGAAGCACCCCGTACCTGTTGGAAAGGGGTAAGGCAGCTGCCACGCGGCCAGATCCCACCTTCGCCTTTCGGCCAGGCACGCGCGAGCCCACCACTGTCCGCCATTCACCCTGGAGTGATGGCTGACCGGTAAGATGCTCACTGCCGGAAGACGCAGCGACATCAGGGGTTCCATGTGATTCCAAGGCCACCGAAGTAGGCATAGGTCTCACCACAGTTGCCCCAACGCCACTACGAGCCGACGCCTGCGCCTCGAGCTCGATGAGCCTAACAGACAAAGCCTCCACCTGCCCCCGAAGAGTGGCCAATTCTCCTTGCGTCCGCTCACAACAACCACAGTCCCTACACATGACTATGTTTACCCTACTCTATACGGTGACAAATTCCCAAGATAATCTTCTGATGAGCTACTCTGATAATCAAGAAACACTGAAATACGAGACGCGAAAACTACGCTAGGTTTTCCCAGAAAAACTATTTAAAAGCTAAGCGCAGCAAATAAGTACAAAAACGCTTTATACAAACAGTACTCGCTGCTGCTGGTGCTCTCGCTCTGGCTGTCACAAGACAACTCTCTAGAGGAACGGAAGGTTCCAAATGATTGGAAAAGAGCGCAGGTAGTCCCAGTCTTCAAGAAGGGTCGTCGAGAAGATGCGCAAAACTATAGACATATATCTCTGACGTCGATCTGTTTTAGAATTTTAGAACATGATTTTTCCTCACGTATAATATCGTTTCTGGAAACACAGTATCTAATCTGTAGCAATCAACATGGATTCCGGAAACAGCGATCGTGTGAGAAACAACTCGCTTTTTTTGTTCATGAGACCCAGAAAATATTAGATACAGGCTCCCAAGTAGATGCTATTTTCCTTGACTTCCGGAAGGCGTTCGATACAGTTCCTCACTGTCGCCTGATAAACAAAGTAAGAGCCTACGGATTATCAGACCAGCTGTGTGGCTGGATTGAAGAGTTTTTAGCAAACAGAACACAGCATTTGTTCTCAATGAAGAGACGTCTACAGACGTTAAAGCAACCTCTGGCGTGCCACAGGAGAGTGTTATGGGATCATTGCTTTTCACAATATATATAAATGACCTAGTAGATAGTGTCGGAAGTTCCATGCGGCTTTTCGCGGATGATGCTGTAGCATACAGAGATGTTGCAGCATTAGAAAATTTTAGCGAAATGCAGGAAGATCTGCAGTGGATAGGCACTTGGTGCAGGGAGCGGCAACTGACCCTTAACATACACAAATATAATTTATTGCGCATACATAGAAAGAAGGATCCCTTATTGTATGATTATATGATAGCGGAACAAACACTGGTAGCAGTTACTTCTGTAAAATATCTGGGAGTATGCGTGCGGAACGATTTGAAGTTGAATGATCATATAAAATTAATTGTTGGTAAGGCGGGTGCCAGGTTGAGAGTCATTGGGAGAGTCCTTAGAAAATGTAGTCCATCAACAAAGGAGGTGGCTTACAAAACACTCGTTCGACGTATACTTGAGTATTGTTCATCAGTGCTGGATCCGTACCAAGTCGGATTGACAGAGGAGATAGAGAAGATCCAAAGAAGAGCGGCGCGTTTCGTCACAGGGTGATTTGGTAAGCGTGATAGCGTTACGGGGATGTTTATCAAACTCAAGTGGCAGACTCTGCAAGAGAGGCGCTCTGCATCGCGGTGTAGCTTGCTGTCCAGGTTTCGAGAGGGTGCGTTTCTGGACGAGGTATCAATAATGGTTCAAATGGCTCTGAGCACTATGGGACTTAACATCTGAGGTCATCAGCCCCCTAGAACTTAGAACTACTTAAACCTAACTAACCTAAGGACATCACACACATCCATGCCCGATTCAGGATTCGAACCTCCGACTGGGGGAGCCAATCAAACTGTGGCAAAGCGCCCCAATCTATGGATTTCAGAATGTAATTAGGTTTATAACTGAGAAAAAAAATTGCCGTTACTAATTGTACCTCTAGTTTTCATTTCTGTAGGAAAAAACATAAATGTATTCTTTAAAAAAAAGTAACTTTGTGTTGAAACTGATGTCTATTTACATTTATCAATTATGCATTCCTGCCCATTGTGTGGGCCTCTGGCACAGTTGCGTCTCTGTCCAATCATATTTTTCACATTTTTTTCCGTTTCAGAAGTATATGGAGTGTTACAATTAGGTGGAACACCCAGCATACACTAATAAAATTAATGGGATAGCGATATGCGGACATAAAGGTAGCGGTAGTATCGCACAAGCAAAGTATAAGAGGGCAGAGCTGTCATTTGTTCTCAGATGATACATGTGAAAATTTTTCCGACATCATTGTGGTCAGACGACGGGAAGTAACACACTTTGAACGCAGAATGGTGGATGGAGCTAGACGCATGGGACATTCCATTTCGGAAATCGTTAGGGAATTCACAATTGTGAGATTCACAGTGTCAAGAGTGTGGCGAGAAAACCGAATTTCAGGCATTATTTCTCACCAAGGGCAAGACAGTAGCCGACGGCCTTCACTTAACGACCGAGAGCAGCGGCGGTTGCACAGATCAGTGCTGACCAGACAAGCAACACTGCGTGAAATAAGCGCAGAAATCAAAGTGTAACGTATCCGTTATGGCAGTGCGGCGATTTCTGTCGTTAATGGACTATGGCAGCAGACGACAGAGGTGAGTGTCTTTGCTAACGACTCACCGCCTGCTGCGCATCTCCTGAGCTCGTGACCCTATCGGTTGGACCCTAGACGGCTGGAAAACCGTGGTCTAGTCAGATGAGGCCAGCTTTCAGTTGATTAGAGCTGATGGTATGGTTCGTGTGTGGTACATATCCCAAGAAGCCATGGATCCAAACTGTCAACAAGGAACTGTGCAAGCTGGTGGCGGCTGTGTAATGGTGTGGGCTGTTTTACATGGAATGGACTGTGTCGTCTAGCCCCACTGAACCGGTCATTTACTGGAAATGATTATCAGGTTACCTTCTATTCGGAAAGCTGGTGCACTCAGCGACTGTTATGCTGACTTGTAAATTATAGATTGCAGCAATTAGTCGTTATTTTTAAATTTTACTATGCATATCTAGATTTCGGCTAGAAGTTAGGCATTCTCAATGCTAAGAATACAAGAAGTACATAGTCAGTCGATGTCATAAAAAGTTACGAGCAATGGCTTAACTCATATGGTTTGTATATTACATACCACTACTATTTTCGCTCAAAGCATGTAAATCCCTGTTGATCGGGCTTCACCCACAGTTCGTTGAATACTACTGTTTGCAGAAGGCAGGCTGTGTGGAGAGCACATCAGTTGGTTACATGGCGCCATCTACATGAACTACGTACATAAAATTCAAGTGAAGTAAGCGACTTCAAATTTGCATGAGAATTACATAAAATGAAACATACGTAAAATTTTTTACATTTTAGTCCGACTTATTTTATGTTTGCCGGCACGTAATAAAATTTCCATGTTCATTCCTTGTGAGTCCGTTATTATTATTAAAACATCTAAATTACGTCTGATGGGTAAAAGTTTTTAAACTTTTTTTTTTTTTTTTAAATTTACGAGACACAAGAAGACACATGCTGTATACACCTATTAGTTGATACGGCTGAAATAATTTTATCTTTATTATATCTCCCTTTCTTAAAACATAATAAGTATATTGTTCATCATATTTACTAAACAGTTCATAGATGGCGCCAAATGCAGTCACATGCATGGTTGGTACGGTTTGGCTATTCCGCTATGGATGTAGAGGGCACTAACCTCATTATCCCTTAAAACCGATTTTCCTTGTAAACGCAAAACAACCAATATACTGAAATGCTGTAAATAATAATGTATATGCATCTGAGCTTAAGTATCGTGGAAGAAGTACTGTTGGTTCAGAATTATAATCATCGTACTTGTACAGTATTATGCAAATGGCTGTTACATATTCGCTGAGGTCAAACCCTCCATTCACCCCTCTTATGGGTCCTCATCCTCCTTCAGCTCCTTTCCCGGCTCCCCCCTTCGCTTTTACTCTCCTTCCCCCCCCCCCTTTTTCGTTTTCCCATCTTCTGTCCAGTTTCCCCCCACCTGCTCTCGACTGTGGTGTCACATTTGCCAACTTTTTAGTGCAGTGTTCCAGTGACTATTCAGTGTTGTTTGTCTTTCTCGTGTTGCGAACAGAAACCATGCTGTCGCTCGGTGTGAATTTTATTTCCTTTGCGAACAGGATCCAGACTGTCGCCGTGTTTTTTAATTGTCTATTGTTTTCCCTGTCTACTTCGTATGTATTTTTATTAGCGTCATCATCCTTGTGTTGTTGTTTTAAGTTCCACGATTTCTTTTCGCCTTGTTACTCTCTAAGTCTCCGATTTTATCGCCTGTTTTTTTTTTTTTTTGTTATTTGTTCTCTTGCTCTTTGTCACAAAATCTGTCGGCTGAAGAGCGGCGTACTAAGCTGCTGCCAGCCCGCCCCCTTCGGGGGGAATTGAAATTCAATAAATGAAAAAAAAAAAAAAAACCTCCATTGTACCTGTTGTTTGTACAAGTGTCGAAATTACAACACGGTAAAATAACAAAAAAACAAAAACAGTGCTACGCCGTTTCCCAGCAATAAATTTCCGAACACTTCCCAGAACCGTGCGTTTTTCATAGCAACCTCATCATTAATATTAATCAGATTGCTGTTGGTATTTTTGTGATTGCAGATGATCTCGAGCTCTTCTAGGAAGTCGAGAAACCTGCACTTCTCGCACTTGTGCAGCAACCTCACATTGGATGTCAAACTCGGCACCATAAGTTTTGTTGTAAGTAGATGTGCAACCATACTCGATTGCTCCGTGGTATCTTTTCTTCCCAATGCAATGTGTTCCCCAAACATGATTTGCACCATCCTTCCTGTTTGGCCAACGTAACAGCTCTTACAGTCTGGGCAATCAATTTTATAAACTTCAGAAACAAGAAATATGTTTCTTACGTCTACAGAGTGTTGCTAAATACATTCTAAGTTACTTTTGGTACCAAAAGACACTGTCATATTGTAATTTCTAAGGATAGTTGCAACACTAGTGCTCATTTCTCCGTATTAAGGTAAGATGACAAACTTAGTTTGTTCTTTAGAAACCGTGTTATTATAGTAAAGCGTCATCCTATTTTTGTATTTATTAGCTATGCTCTTATATATTGCACCTACAAAGTAACTTGGGTAGTTATTTACTTACGCAATGTGCCTTATTGTTGCTTTCTGGTCTTGTGTTGCTTCCCAGAAGTTTTTATTTGAAACGTTATCGTGAGCTTCCTCTGTAAGAATAAATTTGATTTGTATGTCACGTCCATATGTTACTACTTGCCGGCCGGTGTGGCCGAGTGGTTATAGGCGCTTCAGTGTGGAATCGCGCGACCACTATGGTCGCAGGTTTGAACCCTACCTCGGGCATGGATGTGTGTGATTACTTCAGGTTAGTTAGGTTTAAGTAGTTCTAAGTTCTAGGGGAGTGATGACCTCGGATGTTAAGTCCCATAGCGCTCAGAGCCATTTGAACCATTTGTTATTACTTTTCTGGTAGCTATCTGAAGCAAGGTCTACCAGTCCTAAACCCATTTCACTGTTTCAGTGCTTCTGCTTTTTGGTTTTACGATTCGTCCTTGCGGCCTACGTAAGGCGAACAAAATATTATTCCTCCATACTTCAAAAATGGTTCAAATGGCTCTGAGCACTATGGGACTTAACTTCTGAGGTCATCAGTCCCATAGAACATGGAACTACTTAAACCTAACTAACCTAAGGACATCACACACATCCATGTCCGAGGCAGGATTCGAACCTGCGACCGTAGTGATCGCTCGGTTCCAGACTGAAGCGCCTAGAACCACTCGGCCATACACCGGCCGGCCCTCCATACTTAATTCCATCTTTTTTATGTCATTCTTTATGCACCGAAATTATATCATTTAATTTCCGTTCGTTAATATTTCACCCTCCATTCATACAGCTGTTTAAGACTTCTGCAAGCAATATTGATGCCAGCAGAGGAACATTTTTTACCAGTTCATAGCTATTCCTGCAGGCCAAGATGCTACGGAATTCTTCATAATGTGTTCAGCTCTGGCAGTGTTACAGTATCAGTTTCCACCTCAATTTGTAGCAATTCGCAGGTAATTGTCATGCATGCTTTCGAAGTTCTTAGTACTTGCCATCTACATCTCAACTCTTTACATACTAAGGATTTATCAATCATCACATGTACTTTCCCGACAAACACTTTTCCGTTTGTTTACTGCTTTATTGATCTTATATTTAATTATATTACACATATCTGCTTCCTATGCATCCTCTGGTAATGGCCGACTGAAGCAAGCTTGTATTTCGTTATTTATTAAATGTTCACACAATTCGTCCTTAGCCGAGCTGGATTAGCCGAGCGGTCTAGGGCGCTGCAGTCTTGGACTGTGCGGCTGGTCCCGGCGGAGGTTCGAGTCCTCCCTCGGGCATGGGTGTGTGTGTTTGTACTTAGGATAATTTAGGTTAAGTAGTGTGTAAGCTTAGGGACTGATGACCTTAGCAGTTAAGTCCTATAAGATTTCACACACATCTGATTTGAATTCGTCCTTACACTCACGTTTATTTGTTCAATATCTTAATTAGCAACTTCTTGTAAGGACTTTCACCAGTGTTGATGCTTTTTCCTCAGTTTTACTTACAGGCTTCTTTTGCAATTTCCCCTATAATCTCAGCTCAGCTTGAGAAAGAAGACAGCACATTAATTGTGTGTGCTTACGAGACTATAACTGAGAGACTGGTGTACTCGTTTACAGCAAAATTACATATTTAAAATCTCAGTTAACTGTAACTTGTAAGGACACAAGACCTTCGCAAGATCTTTGTATTTCTAGATATCTTTTTCGAAAAAAGCAAGTAAGCGTTTGTCTGGTTCACCTCTTTTTAAGACTTTCATGTATATTTCTTCAGCTCTTCACGATATTATGCCTCTTTCCTTCCTAATTCTCTGATGTTCCTATTTGTTTCGCCAACGTATCGTCCATTACGAACGGCAGCGTGCCATCTAGCGAACCACTGAGGTCTTTATCTCCGGCCACCCACCTGACTAGCCTGCCACTGTCGATACGAAGAGTTCGATCAGAAGCCGGGAGACGGCTGCATTCACAGTTGCCTCCCTGCAGGCCGTTTCTCTGAGACCCTTTTGTCAAACCTCTTCGATTGCCCCGGCAGTCGGCAAACAACAGAAGAGACTCGGGAGGCTGTGATGTCTATTATAGGGGGGAGACGACCGAACCTCTTTTTTTTTCCTCCCTCACTCCTTCTTTTTGACTCTCCGTCTTATTTCGTCTTTAACTTCCGTTTCTGTCCTCGGCCGCCCGCCGCGAGCTGCTTCCCTTAAGACGGCAGCAGTCGCTCAGTCTACCCCACAATTTCTCAATTTCCTCCCCTCCCCCCACCTTCCTCCCTCCCCCCTCCTCCTCTCTCAAACTGCGGCTCCCAGCCAAGACCAAACTTCTCAGGAGGATTGTCCTTCGGCGAAAGGGTATTATCTGCGTTCAGATCTTCGGGCTTCGATCATGGCGGCCAGTTCTCAACTGGCTGAATAAAAAAGAGAAAAAAGGGCTAGGAATCCACCCCAGCCCGCAAGGATGCAAGCGCTAGTCAGTCGCATTAATATCGTTGGCTCCGGCCGCTGCGTCTGAATTACTTTTATAGCCACTCGCGTAAGACCGCCTCTGCTCTAAGAAATCCCGCTCTCCCTGGATGGAGAGATTCTTCGGATTAAGCTTAAAAACAGATTCGGATCAATTACGGGAGATTAATCCGGTAGAAATGAAGACGCAGGGAGAGGGCGATTCCTTTTGTAATCTGCGACTCAGTCTCAATATCGTTCTGTTTGCAAAGTTCAGCTCCCAGGACTGAATGGAAGACAACGCCGATAAAATATTCCATTCCTAGCGCTGTTTGTCGAAGGTGGAATTTAAACGTAGTCTCTAGAAACTGAGCAGATTCTCCTGCGAAAACTTAATGTTCCCATTTCATGGCTTTAATTATAAATTTGTCTTGGCTGAATGGTGACACTCTGTTAAGAGTACGTCATTCGTCGTTTTTGCTGCATCGGAGAACATGTTGGCATGTAAAATAAACACTGCGGTACGTAAATATTATAAACATGCTATAACTTACACTAAAATGATCCTTTTTCTGCCTTTAGGCGAATGCGTTGTTTCATTGAGCCTCAGATGGAGTCTAGCGGAAGCTAACCGAGTATAACGTCTCCTGTCAGCAAATAAATATGCTTTTAAGGACATGAAGTGCTGTACACACTTGTCTTTTTTTTTTTAAGGATACTTGCCTACATTTTCATTTTACGCGTTTTTGTCTTGCTCCATATACAATTTTTGTTGCCGAGACTGTTTTCGAGAAGGTTCTCCAAAAAATTTCGAACTCGAGATTCGTTTTTATAGAGTAGGCAACCTTACCTGTTAATGTAATTCCAATATTGTGTCGGTATCAGAATCAGCAGCTCGATGTGTTTGTAATTTATTAACTAAAGTTTCCGTCAGAGATGAATTTAATATGTTTACTAGTGACTATTCTCGATCATTTTCGTTCATTCTCAAACCATTACCCATGTAAGAAGGCACTGTTAATAGAAAAATATGAAAACAAAATTTTCAAACGTGTTTTGTTGAAACAGTAGTGCAATAAATCTTTCATATCTAACATATCTGCGTTATTAATGTGTGTGAGGATATTTACCAATCATTTATGCGCTTCAAAAATAAAAGTTATAATTGCTACATCTATATGATTATGCGACAAATTTGGACAGAATTTAAATTCATGGAAAAAAAAGTAAACCGCGCGGGATTAGCCGAGCGGTCTTAGGCGCTGCAGTCACGGACTGTGCGGCTGGTCCCGGCGGAGGTTCGAGTCCTCCCTCGGGCATGGGTGTGTGTGTTTGTCCATAGGCTAATTTAGGTTAAGTAGTGTGTAAGCTTAGGGACTGATGACCTTAGCAGTTAAGTCCCATCATATTTCACAAACATTTGAACATTTTTGGAAAAGAGTAAACATACAATTCAAAGCAGCATTTCCTTTCAAGGAATAATATTATACCAAAAATGGTCTAGAAGTGTTGGAGGGGTTACTAAATCAGTTAAAAATAGCACTGCTAAAATGTAACTGTTGAGCAATACGTTGTATACAGCGAAACATTGCTTGGATAACTCAGAGTGGGAGCGTCGTAAAAACTGAAACGACAGTAATTAATAATAAAACACAAGTGTCATTTCACAACACACTTGCCCCTTACCTCTCTTTTTATTTTCTGGGAAATCTTACACTAATGTTAGACGGTGTATAGTTCTGTGTTATTCTCTCTTTCAGCTTAGTATCTTATTTATTATGGAGAGATATGACCGACTTTTGCAGACATATGGGTTCAAATGCCTCTAAGGATTGTGGGACTTAACATCCGAGGTCATCAGTCCCTAGACTTAGAACTAAGCTAAGGACATCACACACCTCCATACCCGAGACACGATTCGAACCTGCGACTGTAGCGGCCGCGCGGTTCTGGACTGAAACCTTAGAATCGCTCGACCACAGCGGCCGGCTTTCCAGACAGACAAAAGGGAAATTGAGATACACCAAACTGAATCCGAACATCGTCTTCTAGCTTCCATATAGGCCTTAGGTTTGTGTATAGTGTTTAGTGCTCAGAACTGAATGAACAGTGTGGCACTAGCATTTTATATTACGAAGTGACTCCTTTGGATGTGAAAACCCTTGAAGCTTTTTAAACAAAACAAACATTATTAACGTACTACATCCTTATTCTTCATTTTAACATATTTATTTCTCAACATCGTCACCCTTGCGACGAAGTCATTTCTCCCAACGAAAGACCAATTCGTTAATGCCATCACTGTAGGTTGCACTACTTTGTTGTCGGCTCAACGAACTCACCGCTGCTTGCATCGCTTCATCACGATGAAAGTGAATTCCTTGAAGGTGTTCTTTAACTTTTGAAAATAAATTAACGCCTGATGGGGCCAACTCGGAGCTGTATGGAGGATGGTCGATGACAGTCGACCCAAGGTCTTGCGTTCCAGCAGATGTTGCAGCGCTCGTGTATGATGTGGCGTTGTCACGCTGAACCACGCAATTTGCAAACAGTACTGGCTTAGTCAACATTTGCTCAGTTGTTTTATATTGGTCTACATGTGTTTATCTACACTGTTGATGAAGCTGTTGTTCTGCCCTTAACGCTAAAAAACAGTTTTCAGCTCAGGCCACGAACTGTATAAACACTACTGCATGGTGTTAACCTGTTTACTATTCTGCAGCGTTATGAATTGCATTGCATGATGTATATTTTGATGTCACCGATCAAAGGTTATATTAATTGTTGTGGACTGACAAGACAGCCAGTCCACAGTGACGGATAACCGAAAGGCACGCGCTTAAACTCACGCAGGATGGCGTGAGGTCTGAAACAGGATACGTAATGAATGCTATAAAGAAAAGTACGTAGCTGCTGGAATACTTAACTTTAATCCATCATTTGTATACATCGTTCTTAATGAGACATGCTTCATACGGTAACTATCAATTGCTATGGCGCCCTGCTAGGTCGTAGCCATTGACTTAGCTGAAGGCTATTCTAACTATCTTCTCTGCAAATAAACGAGGCTTCGTCAGTGTTGCATCGCTAGCTAAGTCGTCCGTACAACTGGGGCGAGTGCCAGTACGTCTCTCGAGACCTGCCGTGTGGTGGCGCTCGGACTGCGATCACTGACAGTGGCGACACGCGGGTCCGACATGTACTAACGGACCGCGGCCGATTTAAAGCTACCACCTAGCAAGTGTGGTGTCTGGCGGTGACACCACATTAATATATGTTTTGTGTGTGTGTATATGTTTGTGTATGTGGTGTGTGTGTGTGTGTGTGTGTGTGTGTCAATTCTTACGCCAGGTTTAGTAGTGAGTTATTGATTGCTACCGGCAGAACAACAACGTCAACAGCAGAACAGCAAGAGCACATGTAAGAGAGTATCAACACACGCAGTAAGTAATAAGAAATATAGTGTTACGTACGTGTACAAATGCGGTACATGTAAGTTGGAAGCGCTCTATAGAAATGAAAATGTATTTCAGTCCACTGATGATGGCTTAACGGATTGACGCGAAACGCGTTATCAAAACAAATATTTCCGTTTATTTAGTTGTGTAATATGAAAACCTGTACCATCCTTTCCCAGCTAGACTTCTGGGCATTGCAACTGTTGCTGTGCTTTGTATAACCAGTCGGTACGTTATCCCCATTAGAATTACGTCAAACAGATAACAAGACGAATGATGGAATCTATTGATAGTGACTATCGGATGTGCAGCCATGACTGTAAGTTCCTCCCACTATTTTCAGATAAGATCTTCCTGTCTCCTTGACTGTGGCGTAAAACAGGTGTACAACAGGTGTTTAGGCCAGAAAATGTTGCAGGTTAAGTGACAAGGGGAATGTCACAAACAAGTAACGGAGGTACAGAAAGCCATTTAATTTTTGTTTGTAGTGAACGATAAACACAAATGAAATGCTGCCTTCACAGAGTGGAACAAAACCAAGAAGCAGCACTTGATGGCCCGAAATGATCGCTTGTCCCCTACGGGATTATGCATCTGTAAAGAGAAATACGAAAAATGAAAAACATTCGAGAGTGTGGTTTAGACTTGGTGAGGTGCTTATTTCAGAGTGCATTCGCCGAAGGCACACAGGTTCCCTCGCAGATCAGATTTTATACAGGGGGGGGGGGGGGGGGCGGTGGCATCAGTAACATCAACAAAAATGGCGCTGAGCACTGTGGGACTTAACATCTGAGGTCATCAGTCCCCTAGAACTTAGAACTACTTAAACCTAACTACCAACCTAAGGACATCACACACATCCATGCCAGAGGCAGGATTCGAACTTGCGACCGTAGCGGTCGCGCGGTTCCAGACCGTAGCGCCTTGAACCGCTCGGCCACTTCGGCCGGCAGTAACAACACACTGTCATATTAGGTGTCTCTGTATGGTGAAGTAATCAGAGCCCGCTACATTGCACAGTTATTCCCATGGTACTGCCATTTATTCGATAGTAAAGTGGTGTGTTTCTTCAGCAGGACAACGCCCCTCCACATACGGCTGCTGTGACGCTACGTGCTCTTCCTGGTGTACAACAGCTGTCCTGGCCAACAATATCACCAGATCTCTCGTCAACTGAACACGACATGAATACTGAACACTGACATGACGATGTGGGAACTTACTCGTTCTTCATGGTTTGTAAGAACCACTGCCGATCTGAAACAAGAGGCGGAAGATACCTGGGACAATATGTCGCAGGATCTCAATCGGCACGTTTATCATCGTATGCAGGCGAGAATACGCACCTGCCTTGCCGACAGACGAAGGCACACTGTGCAACAGGAAGATTCCATATTTCTAGTTTTCCGAAAACCATTTGACGCGGTGCGCCATTGCAGGCTGTTAACGAAGACAATATGTTTATTACATATGGAATAGGTTCCCAGGTATGTGAAGATGACTTAAGTAATAGAATTCAGCACATTGTCCTGGACGGCGAGAGTTCATCAGAGACAAGGGTTTCTTCAGGTGTCCCCCAGAGAAGTGTGAAAGGACCGTTGTTACTTTCCGTATTCATAAATGATATGGCAGATAGGGTGGGCAGCAATCTGCGGTTGTTTCCTGATGATGCTGTGGTGTATGGGAAGGTGTCGAGGGTGAGCGACTGTCAGACGATACAAATGACTTAGACAAAATTTCTAGTTGGTATGATGAATGGCAGCTAGCTCTACACGTAGAAAAATTTAAGTTAATGCGGATGAGAAGGCAAAGGAAAACTGTAATGTTTGAATATAGAATTAATAGTCAGCTGCTTGGTAGAGTCACGCCGACTGAATATCTAGGAGTAACGTTGAAATCAAATGGAACGATCATGTAAGGATTGTATAGGGAAAGGCGAAATGTTGGCTTTTGGTTTACTGGGAGAGTTTTAGGGAAGTGTCGTTCATCAGGGATTGCATATAGGACGCTCGTGCGACCCATTCTCGAGTACCGCTCGAGTGTGTGGGATCCCCACCAGTTCTAATTAAAGGAAGACGTCGAAGTAATTCAGAAGCGGGCTGCTAGATTTCTTATCGATAGTTTCGTACAACACGCTAGTGTCTGTTTGTGAATGGAGCAGGAAAGGAAATAACTAGTAGAGGCACAGGGCACCCTCCGCCATACGCCACACGGTGGCTCAAGGAGTGTGTGTGTACAAGGCAATGTATTTATGCTATTGTCTGGGCAACCTTTTCTTTGACATTTGGTCTGAATTTGTTATCATACCCACCTACTACAATGTACTCTCTGTCACATCACTTGCCAATAAAACGTCATTATGGTTGAGAGTGCTGCATTTTTTTCGCCAAGGTAGTGTGTAATTGTATTTATGAATTATGTAGCTTTGGTCTTGTGGTATCAGGTGTTGATTCCAACCCACGGGTATTGTGATGTTGGCAGCGGAATAGCAAGTTTCCATAAAACACCAACAACGGTCGCTCGGGATCTGGCGGATCCAATGGTGCACACCCACTGAACCACACCTCCAGTGGATCCGTACCACGACCGCCCTCTGGCGCCGCGGTATAGGACAGCCGGCGGCACTCAGACTTTCCACTTGCACTTGGAGCATCCTCGCTATGGCACCACCATACGTGCTTAGTGCACGAACGTCATCCTAGTTGACATTGTGATAGCTGGACTCTTTTTCTTGCTGTGTTATTTGTAATGAGTCTTCATACGCACTGAGAAATACCAGATAAGTACAGGGTGTTTCAAAAATGACCGGTATATTTGAAACGGCAATAAAAACTAAACGAGCAGCGATAGAATTTCACCGTTTGTTGCAATGTGCTTGGGACAACAGTACATTTTCAGGCGGACAAACTTTCGAAATTACAGTAGTTACAATTTTCAACAACAGATGGCGCTGCAAGTGATGTGAAAGATATAGAACACAACACAGTCTGTGGGTCTTTCTGCTGTAAGCGTGTGCTGTTCACAACGTGCAAGTGTGCTGTAGACAACATGGTTTATTCCTTAGAACAGAGGATTTTTCTGGTGTTGGAATTCCACCGCCTAGAACACAGTGTTGTTGCAACAAGACGAAGTTTTCAACGGAGGTTTAATGTAACCAAAGGACCGAAAAGCGATACAATAAAGGATCTGTTTGAAATATTTCAACGGACTGGGAACGTGACGGATGAATGTGCTGGAAAGGTAGGGCGACCGCGTACGGCAACCACAGAGGGCAACGCGCAGCTAGTGTAGCAGGTGATCCAACAGCGGCCTCGGGTTTCCGTTCGCCGTGTTGCAGCTGCGGTCCAAATGACGCCAGCGTCCACGTATCGTCTCATGCGCCAGAGTTTACACCTCTATCCATACAACATTCAAACGCGGCAACCCCTCAGCGCCACTACCATTGCTGCACGAGAGACATTCGCTAACGATATAGTGCACATGATTGATGACGGCGATATGCATGTGGGCAGCATTTGGTTTACTGACGAAGCTTATTTTTACCGGGACGGCTTCGTCAATAAACAGAACTGGCGTATATGGGGAACCGAAAAGCCCCATGTTGCAGTCCCATCGTCCCTGCATCCTCAAAAAGCACTGGTCTGGGCCGCCATTTCTTCCAAAGGAATCATTGGCCCATTTTTCAGATCCGAAACGATTACTGCATCACGCTATCTGGACATTCTTCGAGAATTTGTGGCGGTACAAACTGCCTTAGACGACACTGCGAACACCTCGTGGTTTATGCAAGATGGTGCCCGGCTACATCGCACGGCCGACGTCTTTAATTTCCTGAATGAATATTTCGATGATCGTATGATTGCTTTGGGCTATCGGAAACATACAGGAGGCGGCGTGGATTGGCCTCCCTATTCGCCAGACACGAACCCCTGTGACTTCTTTCTGTGGGGACACTTGAAAGACCAGGTGTACCGCCAGAATCCAGAAACAATTGAACAGCTGAAGCAGTACATCTCATCTGCATGTGAAGCCATTCCGCCAGACACGTTGTCAAAGGTTTCGGGTAATTTCATTCAGAGACTACGCCATATTATTGCTACGCATGGTGGATATGTGGAAAATATCGTACTATAGAGTTTCCCAGACCGCAGCGCCATCTGTTGTTGAAAATTGTAACTACTGTAATTGCGAAAGTTTGTCTGCCTGAAAATGTACTGTTGTCCCAAGCATATTGCAACAAACGGTGTATTTCTATCGCTGCTCGTTTAGTTTTTATTGCCGTTTCAAATATACCGGTCATTTTTCAAACACCCTGTAAATCCTTTTTTTTTTTTTCGCTAATCGTTTCTACTTTCCTACGATGACAGTTGCCGCACCATTCCGTGGCCTACCTCTCCTTACCGATGCGTACGAAGTCGTACACAACAGTTTTGAAAATGCAAACAGCCTACCATATCCTGTATTCATGTAAAAGTGACTCAAGGACGAATGAAACCGCAACCACCAGTGGTACTACTATCACAACCACTACTACTAATTAGGATTTCTTCTGCCGCACAGAACTTCTCTCAAAGAGCATAGTTTTATAGTATATCAGGGTGACTATTACTGAAATACAAGAAAGAAATGTAAAATAGGTAAAAACTACGGCGTGCACACACGCTATTCAACACGTAAACGTCACTACAGGTATTCTGATTCAAGGTATGTCATTTGGATATGGCTGCCATCATTGGCGATGATGCGGCGCACACGAATAGCGAAATTCTGCATGATCCGGTGAAGTGTCGGAACGTCGATGCTGTTGATAACCCTCTCAATAGCTGTTTCCAGCTCAGCAATTGTTTTGGAGTTATTGCTGTACACCTTGCCTTTAACATAGCCCCACAAAAACGAGTCGCATGTGTTCAGAACCGGAGAATATGGCCGCCAGTCGAGGCCCATGTCAATGGCCTCTGAGTACTCCAGAGGTAGAATGCGTTCCCCAAAGTGCTCCTCCAACACGTCAAACACTCTCCTGCTCAGGTGTGGTCAGGCTCCGTCTTCCATGAACCACATCTCGTCAAAATCAGGGCCATCAGGGCCACTTTGGATAATGGGGATGAAATCATCTTCCAAAATCTGCACGTACCATTCAGTTGTCACCGTGCCATAAAGGAGTATCGCACCGATCATAACGTAACTGGAGAGTGGAAACCACACAGTCACCCTTTCAGGATGACGAGACTTCTCGATAGCGAAATGCGCATTCTCAGTTCCCCAAATGTGCCAATTATACTTACTGACCAACCCATCCAAATGAATGTTGGCTTCGCCGCTAAACTAAAGCATGCATGCGCGTACTAGTTCCTGTAATGCTCTGCGGCCAATTGTACAGTTTGAACGTCCTAACACAAACCGTTCAGAACTTATTACGATTTTATTTCGTATTGTTCAATAATTGTCACGCTGTATATTGTTATGATGTGAAGTGGACAGGAAAGAAAGGGAAGAGGAGTGAGTGTGTGACACGGGAAGACAGGAGGGTGAGGTGAGTGGGCTGCAGACGGCAGCTAATGCCGGCAGAACCTTAGCAGCAGCGGATCCGCCGTCTGAATTAATGATGGCCGCGATCCGCGACCGGCGCCTCACACACGAGGGTTGCTCGCCCCCTGCTGCCACCGCCTTTCTCCGACGGCTCACCCTTTACCTCCCCCATTTTTCCTTCCTTTCCCTTTTTTTTGTGCGAGGAAAGAGGACGCGGGAGGGTGGGGTGTAAGCCTTTCGCCGGATGGACAGGTGCTGGTGGCAGAGGAGTGATATAAAAAGGGGGAGAGATTGCAAGAGGTGGCGGGAGACAGGACGGGACGTGTGTGTAAGGCAGGCTAATTGCCGGCCCTGCTTATTCCGCCCTCTCCCCCTCCGCTATGAATAAATGAGCGCCATCCCGGAAGGAGTGCGTTCTGGGCGGTGGCCGGCAGCGGGCAACGCGCATCTGCACAGAGGGCTGCCTGCCGGATCCGACCAGCGAGGCCAACCGGTGGCACGAGTTCCTACAAATGTTCACTCCAAGCCCAAGTACAGGCTCAGCCCATGGTCGTCGAAGGAACAATGTATAGTGTGGCGGGATTCTTGTCTGTTGTTGTGATCTTCAGTCCTAAGACTGGTTTGATGCAGCTCTCCAGGCTACTCTATCCTGTGCAAGCGTCTTCATCTCCCAGTACCTACTGCAGCCTACATCCTTCTGAATCTGCTTAGTTTATTCATCTCTTGGTCTCCCTCTACGATTTTTACCCTCCACGCAGCCCTCTAATACTAAATTGGTGATCCCTTGATGCCTCAGAACGTGTCCTACCAACCGATCCCTTCTTCTAGTCAAGTTGTGCCACAAACTCCTCTTCTCCCCAATCCTATTCAATACCTCCTCATTAGTTATATGATCTACCCATCTAATCTTCAGCACTCTTCTGTAGCACCACATTTCGAAAGCTTCTATTCTCTTCTTGTCTAAACTATTTATCGGCCATGTTTCACTTCCATACATGGCTACACTCCATACAAATACTTTCGGAAACGAATTCCTGACACTTAAATCAATACTCGATGTAAACAAATTTCTCATCTTCAGAAACGCTTTCCTTGCCTTTGCCAGTCTACATTTTATATCGCCTCTACTTCGACCATCATCGGTTATTTTGCTCCCCAAATAGCAAAACTCCTTTACTACTTTAAGTGTCTCATTTCCTAATCTAATTCCCTCAGCATCATCAGACTAAATTGGACTACATTCCATTATCCTCGTTTCGCTTTTGTTGATCTTCATCTTATATCCTCCTTTCAAGACACTGTCCATTCCGTTTAAACTGCTCTTCCAAGTCCTTTGCTGTCTCTGATAGAATTACAATGTCATCGGCGAACCTCAAAATTTTTATTTCTTCTCCATGGATTTTAATATCTACTCCGAACTTTTCTTTTTTGTTTCCTTTATTGCTTGCTCAATATACAGATTGAATAGCATCGGTGAGAGGCTACAACCCTGTCTCACTCCCTTCCCAACCACCGCTTCCCTTTCATGTCCCTCGATTCTTATAACTGCCATCTGGTTTCTGTACAAATTGCAAATAGCCTTTCGCTCCCTGTATTTTACCCCTGCCACCTTCAGAATTTGAATTGTCAAACGCTTTCTCTAAGTGTACAAATGCTAGAAATGCAGGTTTGCCTTTCCTTAATCTAGCTTCTAGGATAAGTCGTAGAGTCAGTATTGCGTCACGTGATCCCATATTTCTACGGAATCCAAACTGATCTTCCCCGAGGTCAGCTTCTACCAGTTTTTCCATTCGTCTGTAAAGAATTCGCGTTAGTATTTTGCAACCATGACTTATTAAACTGATAGTTCGGTAATTTTCACATCTGGCAACGCCTGCTTTCTTTGGAATTGGCTATTATCGCGAAACTGCAGGGCCAGATTTCAGTAAAAACTCTACCGTTAGACCGTCACCAAGAGTCATTTTCAGCAGCAACTGACTAGCTACCTCTGCAAGGGGCAATCAACTGAAAATAGAGCACCCGCCATAAAACACGCAGACCACGCAATAGTTGGCTCCACTGTTGTCAGGCTTCGATATTGTCGCCGCTGTGGTAGGGGAACGGCACAGTGCAACATCATAGGTGCACCCAGTTGATGAGTTGCGCAATACTGGAAACCGTTCAGCATAAATTCACTAATACAGACGGCGCTCAGAAATGTCGAGCCTTGGTTGGGACAATGGCGTATTAAAGTAAACGTCATCATTGTGAAGCAGATCTGTTCACACGCAGACAGAAGCTACTGCGCAAACATACTGTAGACTGGTAACACTACATGCACGCCCAATACGTTTCCGAGAGAAAGTCAGATACCTCGGTGTCTGGCGGGGGGGGGGGGGGGGGGGGCACGGGGGGGGGGGGAAGGACCACATAGAATACATTGCCAAAAGAGCGCACGTGGGGCTTAAACAACTCCAGCCAATGACCAACAGGGAAAGTACAGTAAACGGGAGAGTGTCGACGTCCAAATACATGACACTGATTGGACCTCTAATGATGTTCGCAATCCCATATGGGGATATGGCTTGCGCCACCTGCAGACAATACAGAACACAGTGCTAAGCATCTTTAGCAACGTTCCACGGTACACCCGCACCGTGGATCTTCACAATGACTACAGCTTTGAAACCCTCAATGAGGTATTCAAAAGCTCGTCACACAACTGTACAGGAACTCGAGACACTCGAACAAGCCTTTCATTTTTATTCTATGAAACTATGATCGAAACCATAGCTGGCAGCATAAGGAGCCTAAGACAGTAAGGACGTAACCACCAATGGCGAGGTAGCATAAACTCCCAAGCGACATCATCGGTAAGCGTCCGCACATCAGCAACACTGACTGGATATGCCCGCTGCTGTCACAGCCGTCCAACAGGCTACAGCAGGGAAGCCGACAAGCTCGCACACTAATGCACAAACAAACCACTAACACTACTCTACACTGTGAATCCGATATACATGCTACCGGACACTAACTTGGATGATCTCAACTGTTACAGACAGCTGCCGGAGTGGGCGTGCGGTTCTACGCGCTACAGTCTGGAGCTGAGCGACCGCTACGGTCGCAGGTTCGAATCCTGTCTCGGCCATGGATGTGTGTGATGTCCTTAGGTTAGTTAGGTTTAACTAGTTCTAAGTTCTAGGAGACTGATAACCTCAGAAGTTAAGTCGCATAGTTCTCAGAGCCATTTTGTTACAGACATGCCGCTACTGACCGAGAATCAACACCGGTTCCCAGCTGCAGCTGACGAGTAACATCGCTCCACAATGCCAAAGGGACCCGCCTGCATGATACCCACTACTAACAAAACCTAAGCTTGCATGACCTGTCGCAGGTTGCTCTTAAAACTGCTCTTACAAACCAACCCAACTATCGCAGAGGTTTTTTTCCCTTGGGACTTTTATTCAAATGGTTCAGATGGCTCTGAGCACTATGGGACTTAACATCTGTGGTCATCAGTCCCCTAGAACTTAGAACTACTTAAACCTAACTAACCTAAGGACATCACACAACACCCAGTCATCACGAGGCAGAGAAAATCCCTGACCCCGCCGGGAATCGAACCCGGGGGGACTTTTATTCCTGTGCTGTTCAAACCACTACCTTTCGTTCAGCTTTCGACCTACCTATCTCAGGTTGAGCGCATATTAATGGTTCATTGTAACGCAAACATCGCAGTTCCCACATCCTGCGACACCTCACTTTATGAAAACTAACCCTTATGCAGAGATGGGAGTACACCTTTTGTGTTGGCCATCATGCCGGTGTGGACGTGGAGGGGCCCCACCTTATAATAAAAAAGATGATGAGTTATGACCTTCTTTATTGGCGGACTGGTATAGTGTGTTCGTCCAGCTGTCATAGTATTGTAGGGCTTGTGCCGAGCACTCGACTACCTTTCAGAGAGCTGTGTAGCAGCATTCCTGCTCGCTCCATACACGGTCTCTGGTGATCACATGCGAACAAGTTGCTCGGGCGTGGAACCACAACTGGACGAAGGCACGCTTCACAGATTCGGTTGGGAAACACTGTAGCAGTCTACGCACAACAATGATGTTTCACGGTGTGATTTTCACATCTTTGACGACCTGAAGAATGACTTGTGCGGACGTCGGTCTCAGTCGGACGAGAAAGCGCTAGAGTGGGTGCGCTTTTGGACCCGTCTGCGGCCAACGAACACGAATTGATCGTTTAATCCCTTACTGGAATAAATGGTTTTAACGCCTATGGTGATTACTTTTGAATGGAAGAATTCCAGGGTCCCATTGTATCAGTTGTTTGGTTTTCATTTGAGTGCCCCTCACAGATTCTACTCTGGTTCAAAATGGTTCAAATGGCTCTGAGCACTATGGGACTTAACATCAATGGTCATCAGTCCCCTAGAACTTAGAACTACTTAAACCTAACTAACCTAAGGACAGCACACAACACCCAGTCACCACGAGGCAGAGAAAATCCCTGACCCCGCCGGGAATCGAAGCCGGGAACCCGGGCGTGGGAAGCGAGAACGCTACCACACGACCACGAGCTGCGGACAGATTCTACTCTGCCGTTGGCCCTGAAGTCCTGGCAGAGGGTTAATCGAGCCACGTTAAGACTATTTCTTTAGAGTTACACTCTAGAACAACGCGCCAGAAAAACAAACACTTAAGTCTTTCCGAGTGATATCTGAATTTTCGTATTTTATTATAGCCATTATTTCCCCCTATGTAAATGGGTGTCAACAAAATATTTTCGCATTAGGAGGACTAACGTGTGATTGAAATTTCAAGAAGATATCTCGCTACAACGAAAACGCTTTTGTTTTAAAGATTGGCACCCGAACTGGCGCATAATATCTGTCACACTATCTCCTCAATTCCGCGACAATACAAAACGACCTGCCCTTCTTTGAACTTTTTCGACGTCGTCCGTCAATCCTATCTCATACAGATCCCGTATTGCGCAGCTGTACTCCAGAAAAGAAAGGAAAAGTGTAATGTAGGCAGTCTCTTTAGTACACTTGTTGCACTTAATAAGTGTTCTGCCAGTAAGACGCACTCTCCATCAACACTGTAGACCGATAACACTACATACACGCCCAATACGTTTTCGAGAGAAAGTCAGATACCTTGGTGTCTGGCTGGACCGGAAACTTCCATGGGGGGACCACATCGAATACGTTGCCAACCGAGCGCACGCGAGGCTCAAACAGCTCTACCCAATGGTCAACAGGGAAAGCACACTGAATAGGAGGGTGTCGAGGTCCTTATACATGACACTGATTAGACCTCTGATGACGTACGCAGCTCCCGTCTGGGGATATGCAGCTCCCACACGACTGCGCCGCCTGCAGATCATACAGAACAAGGTGCTACGAATCATCAGCAATGCTCCACGCTACACACGCACCGTGGATCTTCACCATGAATACCGCCTTGATACCCTCAAGGAAGTATTCAAGAAACACGCCACACGACTATACAGGAACTCGAGACACTCGAACAATCCTTTCATCCTCACTCTGGGAAACTACGATCACAACCACAGGTGGAAACACAAGCGGCCAAAGACACTGCTAGCTAGGGCATAACCACCTATGGTAAACTAACATACGCAAACAGCGACAAACGCCGTAAGCCCCTGTATATCAGCAACACTGACTGGTAACTACCAGCTGCTATTAGAGCCGACCAACAAGCCACAGCAGGGACACCGACTAGCTCGCCCACAGACGCACAAACAATCTGCCAACACTCCCTCACACTGTGCCTCCGGTATATGACCTATCAAACACAAGACCGATAACAAACCTAACTGTTGCAGGTTGCAGGACGCAGAACGAGGACTCTGTACCAGCACCCAGCGCCAGCCGCCGAGCAGCACAAACGCACAACGCCAAGGTATCGACATGCATGATACCCACTACTAACAAAGCCTATCCTTGCACAACCTATCGCAGGCAGCAGGACAACCGCTACTGCTCTTGCCGCCCGACCTAACTTTCGCAGAGGTTTTTTTCCCTTGGCTCTTGCTTTGGCACTTTTTTTCGTCTGCCCTTCAAACCGCTACCCTTCGTCAGATTTCGACCAATCTATCTCCAGATGAGCGCGTATTAATGGTTAATCCTAACCAGACGTACGCAAACATCGCAGTACCCACATCCTGCAACACCTCACTTTAGTGAATACTAACCCTTATGCAGAGATCGCAGTAGACCTTTTGTGTTGGCCATCATGCCGGTGTGGGCGTGGAGGGGCTCCACCTCTTAAAAAAAGACGCACTCTTCAGTTCGGATTCGTCTTCCACTCAACATTATCTATGTCAGCACTTCAATTTAAGTTAACTGTAGTTATAATAATCAGATATTTAGCTAAATTGACAGATTTTATGTTTGTGTGATTTATCGTGTAACCGAAATATAACGGATAGCTTTCAGTGCGCATGCGGACGAGACCACACTTTTCGTGTCTTAGCCTCAACAGACACTTCTCGCACCATACAGATATATTCTCTGAATCACTTTGCTATTAGTTTTGATCTTCTGATGACTTTACAGGACGGTAAATGACAGCATCATCTACAGAAAATCTAAGAGGGCTGCTCAGATTACCTCCCAAGTCGATTATGCCTATTAGAGTATTAGACACAGTTCCTTGCGGAACGCCACATATCACTTTCCGTCGATTAGTACGAACTGTGACCTTTCTGAGTCTAAATTACCAACGCAGTCGCACAAATACGATGGTAATCTATAAGCAGGCAGTTGTATTAGAAGCTCCTTGAGAGGCACGGTGTCAAAAACCTTCCGAATGTCCAGAAAAATGGAGTCCATTTGAGATCGCCTCTAAACAGAACTCATTATTTCAAGTTAAGAGCTAAATATGATTCACAAGGACGATATTTTCTAAATCCGTGTCGATATATCACTTACTTCGAGGTAATTCATAATTTTGGAACGTGGTATATGTTTCAAAATAGTATTGTAAATCGACGTCAGTGATATGGGACAGCAGTTCAGCGAATGACTCTTATCTCCTTTGTTGTCTATTGGTGTGACATGGGCAACTTTCCACTCTTTAGGTACTGGCTGTTATGGTGGCTTTCTTCAACAAACCCTCATCAGCTAGTAATAACTCAGTATATGATGGAAATATTAAAAGATTTTCCACTTGACACATATATTGCGCTTGTCATAAGATTTTGCTGCTGGTAAGCCACGGAAGGATATAGCTACACAGAATATGCAAAAGCTGTATTCTAGCAATTGCATTGTGGCGTTATATGAATGTCTCCCTCCTTCCGTTTTACTCTTTCTTTTGAGAAGTGCATTTAACAATTTAATTCAACTAAATCACCGTTAATAATAGAGAAAATCAAAGGTTTCGCCTAAATTTGAGGCAAAAGTATCACGGTATCCATAAGGTGAAATGATGAAATTATTTATTTGTAAACTTAGTTCTTTATCAAATTTCAGTAATAGTGATGGCAAATAATATAGGAACTGACGCGTCACAAGCATACGCCAAACAGTACGTAGAGAAGGCGGTGATGCGCAACTGGCCGGAAATGGTTACAGTATTCAGTACATGGGAAGGCAGCTTGTATCTCGAATACTAGAGAAGGTTGTTGGCGTTTATTATCGAAACATTGAATGCTGAATTTGTATTGCTATTACTGGAACGTTTGTAAAATATATCACAAAGTAAAGTAAGAGAAATTCGTTTCTTTCCGTTAAAATTTTTGCCACTGAGGCTAGTGAAAGCAGAGATACAATTGTTTATGATACACACCGCAAAAGCAAAGTTATCTATGTGAAAAAAAAAACAAATCTTAACACAAAATTGATTACGATAATGAAGCTGTAACTTTAAATCTAGTTTATATAGAGACAAATTTCTATTTGAAAGGACTGTCAATAAGTTAGATGTAAGACACCTTTCCTGTATCTTCTCTGATATAAAGCATTTGGTGACAGAAGCTGTAGCTCAGACTTCATCTCACATGGAAGTGTTAAATTGTGATGATGTGAAAAAAGTGCAAAAGAATTAATAAAATATGAAAGATTCAAACTAACGGCCTATATGAAATTAATTTAAAATTGTGTTTGAAATAACTCTGAACTTGAAAAAATTCCTCTTTTTGCAAACATAAATGTTTACCTAGACAACTGTGCCAGAACGGGGATACTCGCTGACAGACAATCTACATCTACATCTACATCTATACTCCGCGAGCCACCTTACGGTGTCTGGCGGAGGGTACTTATTGTACCACTATCTGATCCCCCCTTCCCTGTTCCATTCACGAATTGTGCGTGGGAAGAACGACTGCTTGTAAGTCTCCGTATTTGCTCTAATTTCTCGGATCTTTTCGTTGTGATCATTACGCGAGATATATGTGGGCGGTAGTAATATGTTGCCCATCTCTTCCCGGAATGTGCTCTCTCGTAATTTCGATAATAAACCTCTCCGTATTGCGTAACGCCTTTCTTGAAGTGTCCGCCACTGGAGCTTGTTCAGCATCTCCGTAACGCTCTCGCGCTGACTAAATGTCCCCATGACGAATCGCGCTGCTTTTCGCTGGATCATGTCTATCTCTTCTATTAATCCAACCTGGTAAGGGTCCCATACTGATGAGCAATACTCAAGAATCGGACGAACAAGCGTTTTGTAAGCTACTTCTTTCGTCGATGAGTCACATTTTCTTAGAATTCTTCCTATGAATCTCAACCTGGCGCCTGCTTTTCCCACTATTTGTTTTATGTGATCATTCCACTTCAGATCGCTCCGGATAGTAACTCCTAAGTATTTTACGGTCGTTACCGCTTCCAATGATTTACCACCTATGGC
The DNA here is from genome assembly GCF_021461395.2 of Schistocerca americana. Classification (NCBI taxonomy): domain Eukaryota; kingdom Metazoa; phylum Arthropoda; class Insecta; order Orthoptera; family Acrididae; genus Schistocerca; species Schistocerca americana. The sequence continues at coordinate 457,269,898 of NC_060126.1, read as the reverse complement.
ATAATCGTACTGGAATGGATTTCTGCCCCTATGTATGCGCATTATATTACATTTATCTACGTTTAGGGAAAGCTGCCAGCTGTCGCACCATGCATTAATCCTCTGCAGGTCCTCCTGGAGTACGTACGAGTCTTCTGATGTTGCTACTTTCTTGTAGACAACCGTGTCATCTGCAAATAGCCTCAGGAGCTACCGATGTTGTCAACTAAGTCATTTATGTATATTGTAAACAATAAAGGTCCTATCACGCTTCCCTGCGGTACTCCCGAAATTACCTCTACATCTGCAGATTTTGAACCGTTAAGAATGACATGTTGTGTTCTTTCTTCTAGGAAATCCTGAATCCAATCACAAACCTGGTCCGATATTCCGTAAGCTCGTATTTTCTTCACTAAACGTAAGTGCGGAACCGTATCAAATGCCTTCCTGAAGTCCAGGAATACGGCATCAATCTGCTCGCCAGTGTCTACGGCACTGTGAATTTCTTGGGCAAATAGGGCGAGCTGAGTTTCACATGATCTCTGTTTGCGGAATCCATGTTGGTTATGATGAAGGAGATTTGTATTATCTAAGAACGTCATAATACGAGAACACAAAACATGTTCCATTATTCTACAACAGATTGACGTAAGCGAAATAGGCCTATAATTATTCGCATCTGATTTATGACCCTTCTTGAACATGGGAACGACCTGCGCTTTCTTCCAGTCGCTAGGTACTTTACGTTCTTCCAGCGATCTACGATAAATTGCTGATAGAAAGGGGGCAAGTTCTTTAGCATAATCACTGTAGAATCTTAAGGGTATGAACTTGAGACAAGTAGAAAATTTTTTTTGTAATTGTGAAGTCCATTTCATTCCACAGATAATCTGTCTATACCTCTTACTTTTTCCCAAGATATAAGAAACCTGAATGCAGACCAACTTGCATTGGAAGTTAGTGAGGTTGTTTGCTAAGTATCATTTCGCAATAGCGATAATAACAGGGACACTAGGCTCGTCATACCATTTTATGTGTTCAGTTCTGATGTTCAGTTTGCGCTTCCGACGACGTGTAGGTTTACACACAAATATGACTGGAAAACTTCCAGTGTCCTGTGATGATTGTGACAATGATAACCGGTTGAAACAATAAAGGTTTTTGACCATACGCTGGGTGGACAAAACGACTTTCACAATCTAACAAAAATATCGTTTACTATTTTCCCATCGAAAATTCTTTCCTTGGCCTTGAATAACGCTTGCAAGTAATATTAGAATTATGCTGCCTTTTGCAACTGTAGATAGTCTTATTTTGAACAAACACGTTTCTCTTTGTTTATAGCATCACAATTGTCAACTGGAGCAATTATTGTGGAATTGCTTACAAATTGTTTTAACGAGATCACAAACAGTTACAATCTTTAAATTTACTTTATACCTTGTTCTCGGATTCTATAATCAGTTTTTTTATGTAATGGTGATTTGTATTTGTGTACACATTGTGTTTCTGACGTTTTTGTTCATCGTTAAGTTTTTCGTCTGAGGTTTATGAGTCGTGGGTGGAACTGATGTGCTGTTTTAGTATATTTGTTGGTCAAAAAATCCTGTTCTGTGGAGTTAAAAATGTGGTCTTCAAGTTTGCTCAGTATATAAAACAACAGGGCGCTATTATTTATGGTGTCAGCCAAGTAAAAATGTGCTTCATACAATTTACTTTTCTACATCTACATCTACATCTGTTCTTCGCATGCCACCTCACAGAGCGTGGCGGAGGGTGTTTCGTGTACCAGTGTGACATCCCTCTTTTCCTGTTCCAGTCGCGTATGGTCCGCGGGAAGCCACCGTATAGGATCAAATTTCTGTAATTTTATCTTTGTAAACTTTCCACGAAACATAAGTAAGAGCAAGCTATACACTGGTTGACTCTTTTAGAAATGTACTCTCTCGTAACTTTATCGGTATTCTATGGTGTGATTCATCCCGCTTCTCTTCCAGCGTCTGCCACTGGAGATGGCTGGGCATTCCTGTGAGCCTTTCGCTCTTACTAAATGTACCTGTAACAAAATGTAGTTCTTTTCTTTGGGCGTTCTCTATTTCCTCTGTCACTCGTATCTAATAAGGATCCCATAGTCACGCCCAACATTCAAGTATTGGTCGAACGAGTATTTTGCTATCTACTTCCTTTGTTGCTGCACTACATTTATTGAGGATTCTTCAAATGAATCTCAGTGTAACATCTGCCTTAACCGCGATTAATTTTGTGTGGTTCTTCCATGAGCTTACTCATAGATATTTTATGGAAGTAACTGCTTCCAGTAATTGATCTGCAATTTTGGACTTTGCATTTCAGCAGGGTTTTTCTCTTTTTTTTTAGCGTATAATGTCGATCCCAAAAGTAAATTAACATTATGTAGAGTATGAGAACACAACTAAAAAGGAATTTTAAAGAAAAGAACTGTCTATGGTCTCGTTAAACCGATTTGAGGACAAAACCACAAATATTGCAGTGACCACTGATGATGCTTTAAATAATACTAAACGTTTTTGGTCCAAATGTGACTTTATACAGTTGCAAAATAGGGCACAACCCTGATATTACGAGCGTGGTTTGAAAAGTTCTCGGAATCACCACGAGAGGTCAGCACTAGCACAACGAGTTGTTTACGTGGTATTCATTGGACTGTTGCCTGCAAACACGTGGCACATTAAGTGCTCTTGGAAGAGAGCTGTAGCGGTGACGTGGCTCTGTTGTTCCCGCGTAGTGATTTGTGAAGATGGAAAAAATTTAGATCCAAGCAGTGATTGAGTACTGCGTAAAGAAAGGTATGAAAGCAAATGACATTCGTGCCGACTTCCAGAATACGCTGGGGGACTCAGCTCCTTCATATTCAGCTGTTGCCAAGTCGACAAATGAATTTAAATGTGGTCGGAAGAGCTTAGATGATGATCCGCGAAGTGGTCGGTCAACATGTGTTACTATTCCAGAAATCACTACAAAAGTGCAGAAAATGGTCATGGAGGATCGCCGACTGAAAGTGCGTCAAATTGCACACGCTTGCCAGATATCATCTGAAAGGGTATACCACATTTTAACTGAAGAATTGGAAACGAAAAAAATTGTCTGCAACATGGGTGCCGCGGCTCTTGACGCTTGATCAAAAATGGGATGAGAATGGACGTATCGGAACAATGTTTGGACCGTTTTAGGAAAAACGAACAAGATTTTTTGCACCGGTTTGTGACCACAGATGAAACTTGGGTGCACTGCTATACCCCAGAGACAAAAAACAGTCAAATCAGTGGAAACATGGTGATTCTCCGCCATACAAAAAAAAGCAAAGACAATTCCTTCGTCGGGAAAGGTCATAGCATCAGTGTTCTGGGATGCCAAGGTGATTCTGTTTGTAGATTATCTCCCAACTCGGCAAACAATTACTGAAGAATACTGGGTTAACCTCCTGGAAAAAATTGCAACAAAAGTTACACAAAAAAAGGCCAGGTTTAGCAAGGAAGAAAGTCATCTTCCATCTTCCCTCAAGACAATGCGCGCCCGCACGCATGTGCCGTCGCCATGGCAAAATTACACAAAATAAGGTATGAATTGTGGCCACGCACGCCGTATTCACCTGATATGGCGCTGTCAGACTTCCACCTCTTCCAAAAACTGAAAATTTTTCTTGGTGGACGAAGATCCACATCAAACGAAGAACTGATAGCCAGAGATGACAAATATTTTCAGGTCTGAAAGAAACTCATTTCCGAGATGGCATCAAGGTACTGGAGCATCGTTGGACCAAGTGCATTAATCTACAAGAGGACTACATTGAAAAATAAAAAAAGTTTCAGTGATATAAGTACTTTTTTCTATTCCACCTTCATACTTGTAAAAGTGCGTCTACAAAGAGAGTCTCATATATATATATATATATATATATATATATATATATATATATATATATATATATATATATAACAGACAATGATGCTCATATCATCTGCAAAAAGTACAGGGCTATTACAAGTGATTGAAGCGATTTCATAAATTCACTGTAGCTCCATTCATTGACATATGGTCACGACACACTACAGGTACGTAGAAAAACTCATAAAGTTTTGTTCGGCTGAAGCCGCACTTCAGGTTTCTGCCGCCAGAGCTCAGTGAGACAAAATAGCGATAGGAGCCGATAAAGCGTATGCCGTGCTTGAAATGCACTCACATCAGTCAGTCATAACAGTGCAACGACACTTCAGGACGAAGTTCAACAAAGATCCACCAACTGCTGACTCCATTCGGCGATGGTATGCGCAGTTTAAAGCTTCTGGATGCCTCTGTAAGGGGAAATCAACGGGTCGGCCTGCAGTGAGCGAAGAAACGGTTGAACGCGTGCGGGCAAGTTGCACGCGTAGCCCGCGGAAGTCGACGAATAAAGCAAGCAGGGAGCTAAACGTACCACAGCCGACGGTTTGGAAAATCTTACGGAAAAGGCTAAAGCAGAAGCCTTACCCTTTACAATTGCTACAAGCCCTGACACCCGATGACAAAGTCAAACGCTTTGAATTTTCGGCGCGGTTGCAACAGCTCATGGAAGAGGATGCGTTCAGTGCGAAACTGGTTTTCAGTGATGAAGCAACATTTTTTTCTTAATGGTGAAGTGAACAGACACAATGTGCGAATCTGGGCGGCAGAGAATCCTCACGCATTCGTGCAGCAGATTCGCAATTCACCAAAAGTTAACGTGTTTTGTGCAGTCTCACGGTTTAAAGTTTACGGCCCCTTTTTCTTCTGCGAAAAAAACGTTACAGGACACGTGTATCTGGACATGCTGGAAAATTGGCTCATGCCACAACTGGAGACCGACAGCGCCGACTTCATCTTTCAACAGGATGGTGCTCCACCGCACTTCCATTATGATGTTCGGCATTTCTTAAACAGGAGATTGGAAAACCGATGGATCGGTCGTGGTAGAGATCATGATCAGCAATTCATGTCATGGCCTCCACGATCTCCCGACTTAACCCCATGCGATTTCTTTCTGTGGGGTTATGTGAAAGAGTCAGTGTTTAAACCTCCTCTACCAAGAAACGTGCCAGAACTGCGAGCTCGCATCAACGATGCTTTCGCACTCATAGATGGGGACATGCTGCGCCGAGTGTGGGAGGAACTTGATTATCGGCTTGATGTCTGCCGAATCACTAAAGGGGCACATATCGAACATTTGTCAATGCCTAAAAAAACTTTGTGAGTTTTTGTATGTGTGTGCAAAGCATTGTGAAAATATCTCAAATAATAAAGTTCTTGTAGAGCTGTGAAATCGCTTCAATCATTTGTAATAACCCTGTATTAACGTTTCCCCTCGATCCACATAGAAAGATAGACAGAGGGTAGCACGTTGCTCAGAGATTCAGTACTGTGCAGCGGCGATCGCGCTTCTCCTCCAAATGAAGATCTGCCGGTCGACCGCTGTGTTGCCTCAACAAATGAGAGTCTCCAGAAAACAAGGGCTCTTCGGCGCAAGAAGCGGACGGGCGGAAAGTGGCGGCCCTCTCGGGGAATACCGAAGCGGGGCAAATGGCCCATAAAATGTGTTTTCCCTGGGGCGCGCGCGCTCTTTGCACAATCAATGAGCGTTTAAGCTGGCAGCTGCTATCGAATTCCGCCGACGTCGCAACCGAAGCAGCGGGAACAAGACTGAGACGGAGAGGCCAAAGAGAAGCCCGAGTTACAACTGCAGCGGTCGTATTGTCTCCGGAGACACTACTCGTAAACCTGAAGAGGCGGTCACCGTTTGAGAAGCACTTCGTCAGAGCGGCGGCTACAGCCGTGGCCGTGTCCCGCCGCTTCTAATGCAGAGATACAAGCAGTTTTCAAACGCAAGTCATCACTCTTATTTGCAACATGTCGGAGACATCTCTTTCATTACTTCAATCTCTTTAGGATAATGTTCACAACGACTCGTTCTAAGATGAATTCATGACCGCAATGGCTCAGCAATTAAAACAGCTTTCACTTAGGAGTGATCTAGGGTGAACTCTTACATCTTGCATCTACATCTTTTGCTCTACAAACCACCTTTCGGTGTGTGGCAGAGGATACTTTACTTAGCAGTTTCACTTTCCCCTTTTCCTGTTCCATTCGCGAATGGTTCACGGAAAGAACTGTTGCTTGTAAGTCTTCTGACCCCTCATCCTCATTTGAACTATTTTAAAAAAAAAAGTTCCAAAACTAAAATTAATGTCGGCAACTGTTCCAAACCATGCATCAGTTGCGTTTATTTTGGAATCAGAAAATCTTGAACTTGAGAGTGAGTAGGACAGTAATCTAGTTGTTTTAGTAAAAACGTTGTCAACTTATCTTGATTGTTGACGATCATTGTAGAATCTTCTTATTCTTGGCACTCTGTTCTCAGTGGTTGATTCCTTTTCACATTGGCTACCAAAAGGTTCCCAGGTCTTCTGGCTCCATACATTTATTAAATAATAAATAGTTGCAGGATTCTCTTGAAAATACATTTATTCCCGTAAAGCACTTTCAACCACTAAACTCACAACTTTATAACAGAAACCTTGCAACTGACGACTTACAATCAACAAGTGAAACTGACTCCCGCCAAAACGTCACGCACAGACAGGGAGGAGACGACAGCAGAGATATACAAGTAACACTCGTAAAACAGCAATACTACAGAATTACATACAAAAATAGCTACGACAATAGTTTCCAACGTAATTAAGATTAAATATTAAATTGAAAATCCGAAAAATAGTTGTGTTCAACGCAACGATTCAATACAAATCATTTTTATCTTTGAATACAAATAGAATAATATTTTACTAACTGGTTATTAAGAAAACTAAAATATACTTTATTTTCAGATGCGTTGTCGGAATCGTGGAGTAAAATTGGTCACATATCGCTTGTTACCATACAGGATCAAATAGGAAATATACTGACCACTTCCATTACAATCCCTGCGTGGGCTTGAATCTCTCTAATTTTTTCATGGTCTTTTCGCGAGATATAAATGGGACGAAGAAATATACTGGTTGCTTCTACTAGGAACGTATGCTCCAGAAACTTTAACAGTAAACTGCACCGCCTACATTGCAGCTTCTGTCACTGGAGTTGCCTGATCATCTCATTAAATGGACCTGTAATGAAACGTGCTGCTCTTCTTTGGATTTTCTCTAGTTCCTCTACCAGTTTTATCTGGTACAGGTCCCAGACTGCTCAGCAATATTCAAATATTAATCGAAGGGGTGTTTTGTAAAATACTTCCTTTGCTGACAGATTACATTTGCTGAGGATTCTTCCAAAGAATCTCAGGGTGGCCTCTGCCTTACCCACTCCTAATTTCATGTGGTCGTACAACTTCAAATCGCTCCGTACGAATACACTAGATACACTACTGGCCACGAAAATTGCTACACCAAGAAGAAATACAGATGATAAACGAGTATTCATTGGACAAATATATTATACTAGAACTGACATGTGATTACATTTTCACGCAGTTTGGGTGCATAGATCCTGAGAAATCAGCACCCAGAACAACCACCTCTGGCCGTAATAACGGGCCTTGATACGCCTGGGCATTGAGTCAAATAGAGCTTGGATGGCGTGTACAGGTACAACTGACCATGCAGCTTCAACACGATACCACAGTTCATCAAGAGTAGTGACTGGCGTATTGTGACTAGCCAGTTACTCGGCCACTATTGCCCAGACGTTATCAATTGGTGAGAGATCTGGAGACTGTGCTAGCCAGGGTAGCAGTCGAACATTTTCTGTATCCAGAAAGGCCCGTACAGGACCTGCAACATGCGGTCGTGCATTATCCTGCTGAAATGTAGGGTTTCGCTGGGATCTAATGAAGGGTAGAGCCACTGGTCGTAACACATCTGAAACGTAACGTCCACTCTTCAAACTGCCGTCAGTGCGAACAAGAGGTGACCGACACGTGTAACCAATGGCGCCCCATACCATCACGCCAGGTGATACGCCAGTATGGCGATGGCGAATACACGCTTCAAATGCGAGTTCACCGCGATGTCGCCAAACACGGATGCGACCATCATGATGCTGTAAACAGAAGCTGGATTCATCCGAAAAATTGACGTTTTGCCATTCGTGCACCCAGGTTCGTCGTTGTGTACACCATCGCAGGCGCTCCTGTCTGTGATGCAGCATCAAGGGTAACCGCAGCGATGGTCTCCGAGCTGATAGTCTATGCTGCTGCAAACGCAGTCGAACTGTTCGTGCACTTTGTTGTTGTCTTGCAAACGTCCACATCTGTTGACTCAGGGATCGAGATGTGGCCGCACCATCCGTTACAGCCATGCGGATAAGATGCCGTCATATCCACTGCTAGTGATACGAGACCGTTGGGATCCAGCACGGCATTCCGTATTACCCTCCTAAAGCCACCGATTCCAAATTCTGGTAACAGTCATTGGATCTCGACCAACGCGAGCAGCAATGACGTGATACGATAAACCGCAATTACGATAGGCTACAATCCGACCTTTATCAAAGTCGGAAACGTGATGGTACGCATTTCTCCTCCTTACACGAGGCATCACAACAACGTTTCACCAGGCAACACCGGTCAACTGCTGTTTGTGTATGAGAAATCGGTTGGAAACTTTCCTCATGTGAGCACGCTGCAGGTTTCGCCACCGGCGCCAACCTTGTGCGAATGCTCTGAAAAGCTGATCATTTGCATATCACAGCTTCTTCTCCCTGTCCGTTAACTTTCGCGTCTGTAGCACGTCATCTTCGTACTGTAGCAATTTTAATGGCCAGCAGTGTACGTTATTTTCCGAAGCTTTGTCGGTATCGTGGAGTACAATTGGCCACATATCGCATGTTACAATACAGGATCAAATAGGAACTATACCGACCACTTCCATTACCGTCCCTCCGTGGGCTTGAATCTCTTTAACTTTTTCATGGTCTTTCCGCGAGATATAAACGGGAGGAAGAAACATACTGGCGGCCTCTACTAGGAATGTATGCTCTAGAAACTTTAACAAATGGTTCAAATGGCTCTGATCACTATGGGACTTAACTTCTGAGGTCATCAGTCCCCTAGAACTTAAAACTACTTAGACCTATCTAACCTAAGGACATCACACACATCCATGCCCGAGGCAGGATTTGAACCTGCAACCGTACCGGTCGCGCGGTTCCAGACTGTAGCGCCTAGAACCGCTCGGCCACACCGACCGGCTGACTTCAACAGTAAACCGCTCAGCCTATCTTGCAGTGTCTGCCACTGGAGTTGCCTGAGCATCTCAGTAAATGGACCTGTAACGAAACGTGCTGCCCTTCTTTGGATTTTCTCTAATTCCTCTACCAATCTTATCTGGTACGTTTCCTAGACTGCTGAGCAATATTCAAATATTAATCGAAGGGGTGTTTTGTAAGCTACTTCCTTTGCTGACAGACTACATTTGCTGAGGATTCTTCCAAAGAATCTCAGGGTGGCCCCTGTCTTACCCACTGCTAATTTCATGTGGTCGTACAACTTCAAATCGCTCCGTACGCATACATCTAGGTATTTCATAGAAGTATTGCTTTCAGTGGTTCTTCTGGAATCGTGTAATAGTAAAGGATAGTTCTGTCCTTTTTTCTCTGAGTAATCAGTCTTCGTCCTGATTTGATGCGGCCCTCCAAGAATTCCTCTCCCGTGCCAACCTCTTCATCTCAGAGTTGCACTTGCAACCTACGTCCTCGATTATTTGCTGGATGTATTCCAATTAATGTCTTCCTCTACAGTTTTTGCCGTCTGCAGCTCTCTCTAGTACCATAGAAGTCATTTCCTGATGCCTAATCATCCTGTCCCTTCTTCTTGTCAGTGCTTTCCACATATTCCTTTACTCTCCGATTCTGCGCAGAACCTCATCTTTTCTTACTTTTTCAGTCAATGCGTCTGTAGCACCACATATCAAATGATTCGATTCTTTTTCGTTCCGGATTTCCCACAGTTCATGTTTCACTACCATACAATGCTGTACTCCAAATGTACATTTCCAATCCTCTAATTAAGGCCTATGTTTGATACTAGTAGAATTCTCTTAGCCAGGAATGCCCTTTTAGCTTGTGCTAGTCTGATTTTGATGTTGCCCCTGCTCCGTCCGTTATTGGTTAATTTGCTTCCTAGGTAGTAAAATTCCTTAACTTCATCTACTTCCTGACCATCAATACTGATGTTAAGTTTCTCGCTATTCTCATTTCTACCACTTCTTATTACTTTTGTCTTTCTTCGATTTACTCTCATTCCATGTTCTGTATTCATGAGGCTGTTTATTTCATTCAGCAGATCCTCTAATTCTGCTTCACTTTGACTCAGGATATCAATGTCATCACCGAAACGTATTATTGATATCCTTTCACCTTGAATTTTAATTTCACTCCCGAATATTTGTTTTATTTTCATCATCGCTTTTTCGATGCATAGACTGAACAGTAGGGAAGAAAGGCTACATCCTTGTCTTACACTGTTTCTTTTAAATCCGAGCATTCGTCCTTGGTTATCCACTCCTGGCTCTTGTACATATTATACATTACCCGTCTCTCCTTGTAACTTACCCCTATTTTCCTTAGAATTTCGAACATGTTGCTCCGGTTTGCATTGTCGAACGCCTTTCCCAGGTCGAAAAATCCTATGAACGTGTCTTGATTTTTCATTAGTGTACCTTCCATTGTCAACCGCAACGTTTTGTCTATGTATTCGTAAGACGTTGCATTTGTTTATCTTGAGGGCCAACTGCCCATCCCTACACCAAACATAGATCCTTTCCCTACAGTTTACTAGACTTGCGACTTCTCTGTATACAACAGCGTCATTGGCGAAAAGCCACATTAAACTTCCGACGTTATCTACTACGTAATTAACGTATACTGCAAAAATGAATGGTCCTATAACACACCCTGGAAGCACGGCTGAAGAGAATGGCACACTGTGTTCTTTTTACAAGAAACTTGTGGACAACCGAATTAGACTTCACACGAGCCCCTCTAATGCATAAAAATTTGGGTTACGTGTGGTTTCTTTAAATCAGTTTAAATGCCATTAAAGGGCTCTCGCTTTACCCTTCTTACCCAAATGAGTTAGGATTCTAACTATCTCAATATTAAGGAGGTAGTAAACTGTGATTTTCGTTTGGCCTTCTTTTCAACAAGTAAGTAATCTTTACATTTCAGTCAGTTTTCTACAAATCTCCTTCTACTCTCATATACGCACTTCATCTCTTCTACTGATAGTACTTTGCTTTGGAACACTGTAACATATCATTCCCTGGCTGTGTTAGTGGGCTGCATCCTAAGTCGGTTTCCAAAGGCCTCGAACACTTGTTCGGAGTGACATTTTTACGGAGAGTCATTTCTGCAAACCCTGCGGTTCTCACTGGGATACCTTGCTTTTAGCAGGTGCCATACCGTACAGCCAAATTAAGAATTTGTTTTCTGTCTAGCAGTGTAGCTCAGCGTGCTGTAGTCTACTCTACGTTTTACTAGGAATTAGTTTTAATATATGTTGAAAAGTGAAAGATCTGCGACCTGTTACTTATTTTATGATAGTTTACTTTTCGTTTACCAGCTTCAGGCTGGTTGGCCCATCTTCAGACGAGATCTAGGTGAGGCTGGAATATGCGAGTTGGCAAAGCCAACTAATGTGAAGGTGGAAAACGGGGTTGTGGTGACAGTCTGATCTTCAGCTTACACAGGGTCTGGTCTAGTTTGAAACATGCCGGTCGGCTTAAGGACGAGTGACTTTTCCCACTATGATAGGTGATTTTCACCGCCTGTTGGAAATAAACTTTGAAGAGCACCGACAGGAAGCAGCCGTTTGCTGGAGAGTGCTATCGGCGGGAGCAGCAAATGGTCAGCGGAAATTCCCGGATTCTATTCCTGAGAATTACTGGCTGAAAGGCTTAAATGCTGAAAGACATTTCGAGGAGCTGCTTGAAGGCCGGGAAATCAGAAGCAGCTCTCGCGTTTATAGGGAACAGCCCCATGCCCTCTGAGGCAGAGTGGTCTTTCGAAGTGTATTTCTGAAGACGGTACTAGTGATTCGGAGTGGTTAGCTAAGTATTTTCCGAATACGAAAGCGTGGAAGAATGCTAAACATCAGTCCCGTCTGAAGGAGCGTAATTCAGTTGTCACTTCCTGGTATCCCAGAAGAGTGATAATATTCAGTGGGCACCCTAGTGCTCGCCACGCAGAGCCAGTAGCTGACTGTTGACGGTTTTCGTCAAAACTTACGGATTCGGTCAGGTTTAATTGGAGCCAATACTTTGCGTTTGTTTCCTTGGAAATTTGAAGTGTGTTACTCATTCGCTGTGGACTGTGAACTGTGTTCCTCTTTTGTTTGTGGTGCAGTTTACTGGCGGAATTTGTTTGAAGTAACTGGAGGCGGTGTATGAGCTGTTTCCGGTATACATTTTCCAGTTCAGTGACTGAATCTCAGGATCTTTCTGAAAGCAGTTGGATTACTACACGTATGTCGAAGAAAGGCTTGTGACCCTCATTTAGACCTATTTAATGCATCGCTTAATTTGATTCGTGTGCTGTGCACCATTGAGAGTGTGTGGATTTTGCCTCAGTTGCGAGTAGGACTTCGGCGACGGCACGGAAGCTCCGAGAAGCAGACAAAAGGAACGTTTATTCATTATGCTGCAGCATCATTCTCTAACATTTACCAAGTTATCCCAGTTTTTATGACGTACCACATCCCAGAATCCTGCGATATATCCTAGATTTGTCGTTTCTACACGTTTTCGTTTACTGTCAAATAAAGTTTTTCTTAAGGGGTGACTCGTAAATAGAAAATAACAGCAAACAACCACTTTTTAAACTGCTGTTTATTTATTTAAATATCGCCGTTACCGGTTTCGAACCGACAGGTTCAACATCAGACAGCTAGTTCACGTTTTACGTTAGGTTTCGCCTTTTGTTTTCCCAACTACTGAAACTTCCTTGGGGTGGTGGCGCCGATGAAAAATACGCGCCTATATGTTCCAGTGCAGACTGCTTACGATCTTGCAGCAGTAAAAACTCTTTGATGCGCTTTTTGTATGCATGGTGTGTGAGTGGTGCTCTCATTATGTCCATACATATGCATAAAAACCAATTACGGCGATATTGAAGAAAATAAACAGGGTTGTAAGAAGTGGATGATTGCTTTTATCTTCTATGTAAGAGTGAACCTATATTTTGTATACAGCCACGAGATCAAAATGTCTGTTTTTGACAAAATAGCAGAAATTGCTTTTTACTCTCCTTTCTGGGTATATTCTGTTCATTCCACGGTCAGCATAAAAGATTATGAACCTTGAGTGTGACAGCAGTTTGTTTGCCCTAGATGTCTTTGCACATCCCAGAGACCTCTCTTCCTGAAATCTAAGGGGTACTTTTCACATAACGTAAGGTTTGTATCTCCTTGACAAATGACAGCTATAGTCAATGGTTTCACTCAAACCCGAGACACTGGTGGTACTGCGGCAGATGGAGTACGTGACACCTGGGGCGTCTGATCACTAAGAGACCCTCCCTGGCGTGGATAAATGCTGGCCGTCCAGACGGCAAGTGTCATCGAATCGGGGACCACCGTAGAGTGGGCTGCTACCATGACGCCGTCATCGCTCACTCCTTGGGCTCTGGAGCAGCTATCGGCATTCGCCATCTTGTAGGACCACCTGCCTCGGGGGTTCATCCTCCACACTAATACGTCGATGGTCGACCTGAGACCCTCCCAGCCGCTCATCCATTGGGTGTCTGTTGATGTCAGACGCCGCCAGGACTTGCACCTTGGGTGTCTACGATTCCGCCGTTTGTCATTTCTGGCGTAGGCCACCAGCCGACAGTGCTAGCAGCGTAGCTGTGCCAGACCTAAGTGTCAAAGTCTGACGCAGTTCGAACGCCAGCCTGGAATGTCTACAATTCAAGGTTGCTCTCTGGTTGAGACACGCTGAGCTTGGCGGCCGCGGGCCTCTTAGATAACAGTGCTTCGTAGATGAGGACAGTGTTTTGGACTCCCATTCTCCACCAGTCGACGTTGGCTCAAGACCACTGTTGGAATCTGAACCGAAATAAACAATACAGATGATAACAAGCTTAACGTGACTGGATTTGCCCCCGCCGACCCTTTGGAAAACCTAACGTCATACAGTACCTAGAAGATGATTAAACATATCTGTCATATCAGATGAGCCGTTCAGTTTAATAGATTGTTTTGCTCCATACACGATGGTTCATTTTATTGTGGCTCACTGTATTTAATAAACATCATGATAATAACTTTGCGTTCAAGCAGTGCTCTTAATCCGGGATGTATCTCAGTGGCGAGTCTGCAAAGAAGATAATAATGAGTACTTGCATTGTCACTGAGCGAGGTGGCGGAGTGGTTAGGCCACTGGACTCGCACTCGGGAGGACGGCGGCTCAAACCCAGGCCTGGCCATCCAGATAAAGGTTTCGCTTGATTTCCCTAAGCCGGCCGCGGTAGCCGAGGAGTTCTAGGCGCTTCAGTCCGGGACCGCGCGATTGCTACGGTCGAAGGTTCTAATCTTTCCTCGGGCGTGGATGTGTGTGATGTCCTCAGTTTAGTTACGTTTCAGTAGTTCTGAGTTCTAGGGGACTGGTGACCTCAGTTGTTAAGTCCCATAGCTCAGAGCCATTTGAACTATTTTGATTTCCCTAAGTCACTTCAGGGAAAGCGGGGATGGTACCCTCGAAATGGCACAGCCCACTTTCTTCCCCAGCCTTCCTTCTTCCGATGCGACTGATGACATCGCTGTCTGGTCCCTTCACCAAAATCGCCAACCAATCAACTTGCATTGTTCCAGCAGTACTTCCCACGTCACAAGCCACAGCCAGAGCCCCTCATCACCGTCACATACACAGAATAACACATTAGACAGTCCATCCTCTTAGCTGAGTGGTCAGCGTGTCTGATTGATTTGTAGTGGGCCCGGGTTTGATTCCCAACACGGTCGGAGATTTTCACCATTCGGGACTGGGTTTGGTGTTGTCCTCATCATCATGTCGTCATGATCGACACACAAGTCACCCAATGTGGGGTCATTGGAAAGACTTGCAACTCGGCAACCGAACTTCCTCAGGTGAGGACTCAAGGCCATCAATGCCATACGACCATTACATTTCATTTCACTTTCTAGACAACACAAACAGTACGCTATGAAGTACAGACCGAAGAGACACGAAAGAAGATAATTTCTTGCGATTTAGGCTCTTGGAGATCCTGAGAGGCTTTCCAGCGAACAACTTCATACAACTACATGATTACTCTGCAATTCACATTTAAGTGCTTGGCAGAGGGTTCATCGAACCACAATCATACTATCTCTCTACCATTCCACTCCCGAACAGCGCGCTGGAAAAACGAACACCTAAACCTTTCTGTTCGAGCTCTGATTTCTCTTACTTTATTTTCATGATCATTCCTACCTATGTAGGTTGGGCTCAACAAAATATTTTCGCATTGGTGACTGAAATTTCGTAAATAGATCTCGCCGCTACGAAAAACGTCTTTGCTTTAATAACTTCCATCCCAACTCGAGTATCATATCTGCCACTCTCTCTCCCCTATTACGTGATAATACAAAACGAGCTGCCCTTTTTTGCACCCTTTCGATGACCTCCGTCAATCCCACCTGGTAAGGATCCCACACCGCGCAGCAATATTCTAACAGAGGACGAATGAGTGTAGTGTAAGCTGTCTCTTTAGTGGACTTGTTGCATCTTCTAAGTGTCCTGCGAATGAAACGCAACCTTTGGCTCACCTTCCCCACAATATTATCTATGTGGTCTTTCCAACTGAAATTGTTCGTAATTTTAACACCCAAGTACCTAGTTGAATTGACAGCCTTGAGAATTGTACTATTTATCGAGTAATCCAATTCCAACGGGTTTCCTTTGGAACTCATGTGGATCACCTCACACTTTTCGTTATTTAGCGTCAACTGCCACCTGCCACACCATACAGCAATCTTTTCTAAATCGATTTGCAACTGATATTGGTCTTCGGATGACCTTACTAGACGGTAAATTACAGCACCATCTGCGAACAATCTAAGAGAACTGCTCAGATTGTCACCCAGGTCATGTATATAGATCAGGAACAGCAGAGATCCCAGGACGCTTCCCTGGGGAACACCTGATATCACCTCAATTTTACTCGATGATTTGCCGTCTATTACTACGAACTGCGACCTTTCTGACAGGAAATCACGAATCCAGACGCACAACTGAGACGATACCCCATAGGCCCGCAGCTTGATTAGAAATCGCTTGTGAGGAACGGTGTCAAAAGCTTTCCGGAAATCTAGAAATACGGAATCAACTTGAGATCCCCTGTCGATAGCGTGCGAATAAAGATGTTTTCTGAAACCATGCTGATTACGTATCAATAGATCGTTCCCTTCGAGGTGATTCATAATGTTTGAATCCAGTATATGCTCCAAAACCCTACTGCAAACCGACGTCAATGATATAGGTCTGTAGTTCGATGGATTACTCCTACTACCCTTCTTAAACACTGGTGCGACCTGCGCAATTTTCCAATCTGTAGGTACAGATCTATCGGTGAGCGAGCGGTTGTATATGATTGCTAAGTAGCGAGCTATTGTGTCAGCGTAATCTGAAAGGAACCTAATCGGTATACAATCTGGACGTGAGGACTTGCCCGTATCAAGCGATTGGGGGTTGCTTCGCAACCCCTAAGGTATCTACTTCTATGAAACTCATACACCACGGCACTAAAATCGCCATTTCTGGGATCAATCGAAGCTGTAGTCTTCTCTCCCGAGATATTTAGAGATGGGAATGGTTGGAGGGGAGACAGAAAGAGGGATGAGAAGATTCTTCATAGAGGGCGCTGAAACCCTACTTGTGTAAAATTCAGCAGTCGTAGGACACGAGATATGAAAAAATCAAGCGGGCATGTGGGCAGAGGAGTGATGCGTAGCGAAAGTAGGGAGACGAGATGAAGGACGTGAGAAAGGACCGAGCAGCAGCGCTAGGGGGAGGCTGTCGCCACCCCCTCTGCAGAGCAGAGCCACACACGGCGGGGGGAAAGAACGACAGAAGAGCTAGCGCCCTCTGGCAGCGCAGACTGTGTCCGTGTCCGGCTGCTTGTTCTCATTTCGCCCGGGCCGCACTCAGTGCACTGTACGTGGACCCCTGAATTAAGGCCGGCGCGGACCGGCGTGCCCTCTGGCGGAGAGGGTGAGAAAGTCATCGCGAAATATGAATTATTATCAGCAGGCGGGAGTCGGGAGGCAGGTAGCCGCCTAATCCCAGAGCCGGAGAAGTCCCTCGGGACTCGGCAGGATCCGTTTCCCTGGACACGCTGAATAATCCACGGCACGATGGGGCGGCCACTCGTGACGCCGGCGTGTGTGCCGCCCTGGCCGCCTTAAATAATGCACGCGGGGCCAACTGCTCTTAGAGCGGCGTCGCCGGCCGCACCGGCTGCGTGGGCCGGCTCGCCGATACGGCGCCCACGCTGCGCTGTGCCGTATGTAAACAGCCCCTCCGGCAGTCTCCGAAGGCTGATGTGTCTCTCAGCCGCAAATGCCTTCAGCACTCGACGTACAGGGTGTTTCCGTACGAGCGCGCAAAAATTTAACAGGACACAGATGATGCTGCACTGAACAATTTGAGGTAGGGGTCGGAGAAGCCAGCTTAACGTTCATGCGCTCGCGCTAGAAATAGGCACGAGGGCGGTCGGCCGACCGCCCGAGAGTTTTCATCAATCTCTTGAGGTTTTCCGTTTCTAAAGGTCATATTTCCATAAAATATCTCACACAATATTGCAAACACATTTGTAATCAAAATTATTTATTTAACAATAAAATATACAATGGAATACAAAAAGGAAGCCAAATACCCAAATGAAATATAAGAACATTTTTTTTTATTGCAATGTTTTGGGACTATAATACTTAAGACTAGAATTATTCACTGTCTTAACTCGTCACAAGAAAAGCTAATTTTGCTTTGAAAAAAGAATTTTTGATTGAAAACGTCACAAACATTTCTGTCAGATGAAAAATGCTGATCGGTCTGTATGCATTTCATTTTCGTTTTGAAGCTGACAACAATTATTGCACGTAACTGTCGTGGTAGAATGTCGTAGACAGACGTTTCTTCCATTCTCGCTTTGTTTTTATATTCTTTTCTGAGCCACACAAATAACATATTCCTCTCCTTGTAGGGGTTGGTACAGCTGGATAAACTACGTCGCTCTCTCTGTAATTTTCCAAAAATACTAACAAATCTTTTGGTAAATGCTTCAGTTTAGCTCTTTCTTTCAGGTTTTCGCTCATCAGTTCCAAAGATAACGCATGTAAGAATTGTCTTCTCGTTTTTTCTTTCATATTACCTGTGTTGAATTGAAAAATGCGTAACGAATTTATTCCTGTGAAGTCAAGTAAGCGGAAAAATATACATGCAGGCCACCTTTGTGTTCTTGTTGATGTTGAAATTCTGGAGCACATGCACATTCACTAGAGAATTGGAAGAGTCTATAAAATTGAGGAATTATAGGGGAATTACAAAAAGAAATACTTACATTCCGAAGTAGACGAGTAGAACAAAGTCTCGTAAGCGCTCGCAAGACGGTAACTGACCGTGTTTGTAAGTGCCGCAAGCGCTCGCAAGGCGGTAAACTGACCGCCGAACGTGTTCGGACCTATTTGAACTTGTCCTGAGAGGCAGAGAGGTGCGACTTGGGCGAACTTTGTGCAGCATCTGTCGGTGCAGCTAGAGAATACATGTCCCTCCCGCCGCCTCGTTACCTTTGTGGAGTAAGTATGGCTCGAAATTACAAAAAGGAGGTCACTTCACCGCCCGCGCGAGCGCGTGAAGGTTAAGGAGATAACAGGAATAACATCACATTACTGTGTACTTTTGTATTAACATTAGTTACAGTTAACTGCGAATACCATCACTGACCCAATGAAAAAAATGGTTCAAATAGCT
Source organism: Schistocerca americana (assembly GCF_021461395.2). Taxonomy (NCBI): domain Eukaryota; kingdom Metazoa; phylum Arthropoda; class Insecta; order Orthoptera; family Acrididae; genus Schistocerca; species Schistocerca americana. The sequence goes on along the minus strand of NC_060126.1, from coordinate 457,250,912 downwards.
CTGAGCACTATGGGACTTAATATAATCAGTCCCCTAGAACTTAGAACTTAGAACTTCTTAAACCTAACTAACCTGAGGACATCACACACATCCACGCCCGACGCCGGATTCGAACCTGCGACCGTAGCAGTCGCGTGGTTCCGGACTGAAGCGCCTAGAACCACTCGGCCACAGCGGCCGGCTTGACCCAACGAACGGACCAATTGTTCGGTATCTTACAAAATGTGCTGAAACTGATGGCCATCAACTTGAATGAACGCATGACATCGGCGTACAAGATTCTGACGCACCCTGACACATATCCCTTGTGTGTTTCGAATCACATCACAGGCATCTACAATTCTGGCAACTAGTTCCATCTCCGTATGCACTCGGATCTCATACACAAGAGACTTCAGATATCCCACACTCCCCCGGCGTGCCACAGGGGAGTGTTATGGGATAATTGCTTTTCACAATATATATGAATGATCTAGTAGATAGTGTCGGAAGTTCCATGCGGCTTTTCGCGGATGATGCTGTAGTATACAGAGAAGTTGCAGCATTAGAAAATTGCAGCGAAATGCAGGAAGAGCTGCAGCGGATAGGCACTTGGTGCAGGGAGTGGCAACTGACCCTTAACATAGACAAATGTAATGTATTTGCGAATACATAGATAGAAAGATCCTTTATTGTATGATTATATGATAGCGGAACAAACACGGGTAGCAGTTACTTCTGTAAAATATCTGGGAGTATGCGTACGGAACGGTTTGAAGTGGAATTATCATATAAAATTAATTGTTAGTAAGGCGGGTGCCAGGTTGAGATTCATTGGGAGAGTCCTTAGAAAATGTAGTCCATCAGCAAAGGAGGTGGCTTACAAAACACTCGTTCGAGTATTGCTCATCAGTGTGGGATCCATACCAGGTTGGGGTGACAGAGGAGATAGAGAAGATCCAAAGAAGAGCGGCGCGTTTCGTCACAGGGTGATTTGGTAAGCGTGATAGCGTTACGGAGATGTTTAGCAAACTCAAGTGGCAGACTCTGCAAGAGAGGCGCTCTTCATCGTGGTGTAGCTTGCTGTTCAGGTTTCGAGAGGGTGCGTTTCTGGATGAGGTATCGAATATATTCCTTCCCCCTACTTATACCTCCCGAGGAGATCACGAATGAAAAATCAGAGAGATTCGAGCGCACACGGAGGCTTTCCCGCAATCGTTCTTCCCGCGAACCATACGCGACTGGCTCAGGAAAGGGAGGTAATGACAGTGGCACGTAAAGTGCTCTCCGCCACACACCGTTGGGTGGCTTGCGGAGTATAAATGTAGATGTAGATGTAAATAATCAAGGGGATTCAGGTCTGATGACCTCGCAGCAGGCCATGGAATAGGACCTGTCCTTCCAATCCAGAGACCAGGAAATACAGCACTGAGATGGTTACGAACATCCACACTGAAGTGAGGTGATTCACCGTCATGTTGTACCCACATCCTCTCCCGAACAGCCAAAGGTACTTTCTCCAACAACTGAACTCAGGTAGAACTCTTTGCACGAACCTCAAGTAAACAAAACTTGCATCACGAGTTCCTAGTAATCAGGGTCGTCCTCCTTCTTTCCTTGCAGGAAATAAAGTATGTACATGTGAATAAACAGCACAGTAGTCCCCCTCGGTCGCTGAGTGGTCAGCGCCGCAGAGTGCCACGTAACGGGGCGCGGGTTCGATTCCCGACGGGGTTGGAGATATTCTTCTCTCGCAGACTGAGTGTTGTGTTGTCTTCATCATCATATCATCTCCACCGCCACGCAAGCCGCTGAAGTGGCGTCAAATATAAAGACTTGCACCAGGCGTCAGGTCTGCCCGACGGGAGACCCTAGCCACATGACATTTCATTTCAACAGCACAATACGAGTAAACATGTTCGCATGTTAGGTGGAAGTAAGCTAGCAAACAGTAATGCTAGACAAAGCGGTAGACAAGTTTATTTCCATACCTCCTTAAGCTGGCTTCTCCGACCACAGGTTCCCTACCACATATTGTTCAGTGGAGTAGTCTCCATGTCCTGATACATTTTTGCACGCTCTTACGGAGAAACCGTGTACGCACTATTGTAGCTGGAGGCAGGGCTCTTATTTCTTCTTACGGTCAACGTAATTGGAAGATGAGCAGATAATACCCCAAAGGCCATGAATTATTTTGTTTACTTGACTAATTTCGCTAGTCGGCGAGTGCATCGTCTCACCAAACCCCGACTGAGAAGATAATAAATCAAATTTATTGTTCCGTGTGACGTGCTCTTTCAGTAGGAACTATACAGGGTGGACACAAACAGTCTTAAAACCATGTAAGTGTGATGCAGGGTAGGTTGTGCAGAGAGATATTTGTTAAGGAATACAATCGATACGCTGCACCGTGTCTGAGGTAATTAGCATGTAAGTAGCCAATCAAGCCGTTGCGTGCAGATTCAAGCGGCCTGCCAGAGACGATACCGTCAAATGTGTTCCTGATTGCCGGCCGGAGTGGCGCTGCAGTGTGGAGCCGAGCGACCGCTACGGTCGCAGGTTCGAATCCCGCCTAGGGCATGGATGTGTGTGATGTCCTTAGGTTAGTTAGGTTTAATTAGTTCTAAGTTCTAGGCGACTCATGACCTCAGAAGTTAAGTCGCGTAGTGGTCAGAGCCATTTGAACCATTTTTTTGTTCTTGGTTTGGTTTCCTAAAGCCGAATAAGTTGGCGATACAAAACCTGGACGTGGCATGGTAGAAAGGATCGAATCCGAGCCAAAGGTTGAGCAGTCCCGTTCACTATCATCTACGCTACGGCAACAACTTATGCTAGTAGGATATGCTGCGCCGCTTGAATTGCAAGTGCAACCGTATGACTGACTAATTTCAATTTTAACCAATTTGGAAACGACATGACGTACTGAAATTTTCTTCAGAAGAATTATTTCTCCGTAGAACCTACCCTGCAACACCCTTTCAAGCTTTTTATTCTGTTTCTGATCATCTTCTATTTCCAGTGACGTATAAACTTTACAGATATTCGAAGTTTCGCGTAAAACTGAAAGCAGTCGTGCCCCATATTGATAAATTAAAGAATCTGGTACTTGCTGTTCTTATGTGGGCTTTGTTGTCTTCTTCGGAGTATGATCGTTGGCACAGGCTTTGTAACTCCCAAGAAATTACTTACAAAGTTCAGTTTAGGTATCACGGTAATAAGCAGTCAGAGTTCCCATAAAGTCTCGTGTATTTTTTCATAGCAAACTGTTTGACAGTGATAAAACAACTTTCACAGAAATCCAATTCCTTACGACTACACAAATGTGTCTCTCTTACAACAGTCCAAACTTGTCTCTCTATTACCATCGAATCTACAAGACTAAAAAATGGTTCAAATGGCTCTGAGCACTATGGGACTTAACATCTGAGGTCATCAGTCCCCTAGAACTTAGAACTACTTAAACCTAACTAAGCTAAGGACATCTCACACATCCATGCGGGATTCGAACCTGCGACCGTAGCAGTCACGCGGTTCCGAACTGAAGCACTTAGAACCGGTCGGCCACCGCGGCCGGCTCTACAAGATTCACTAAGTACAATAAGCGCGAGGTAGAATAACTGAGATACTTCAATTATATGTAAGGAGTCTGAGAATTTACTTACCTGGCGAAGAAAGTATTTAAATTTATAAGCGCAATCAAATGAAAACGAGAGAAAAAGCTACGTAAACTTGTTATTACTTTAAAAGCAGTCGTCATAACAGTTAACGATTTTATCCCACTGCGAAGCAAGACGGTCAGTGGCCAGATGTAAGAATGTTTCGGCTGCCTACGGTACCATAATATTGTACCCAGACGCGTAACTCATCGTCGAAAGCAAATCGACGGCCAAAGATTTTTTTTTTTTTCACCAGAGCTTAAAAAATAAGGAAACCGCTTGGGGAGAGATCCGGGCCTACCACATGCTGCCGAATTCTCTGCAGCGCATTCGAAACAACCTGGCGACAATGTATACTATAGATAGAACAAGATGATAGCCTTATGGACAATGGAGGAAGTACGTTTCAATAGAAATAATATAGGAATTCGACGCCTGTCCGTTGTCATAGGTAATTTGTGTGATTTGTGAGTCAAACAGGGGCGTCATTTGCCACTGGACAGCGCTCCATTCGCGAATCGCGTTAGTTTTTGCAGCGCGGACCTCTCTGAAACATGCAATCTGGCCATCTGCGCTAGGTTTCTCTATCGACGGTCCATGCCGCGATCGAGGTGGTCTCGACTGGATTTTAATCTAAGGAGTTGGAGAGATGCTTGTCGGACGACGCATGTACACTACGAGCTGTGTAACACGTTGCATTATCCTGTTGGTCGATAGCATCGTGCTGAGGAAAAGCGAACAGCATGGAGGAGTGGACATGGTTCCCAAGGATGGAGGCATACTGATGTTGTTCCAGTTTGCCTCCCAAAATGACGAGAGCACCAAGAAAATGTCATGAAAACATTCCCCACACCATATGGCTCCCTCCTCCGGCCTGGACGTTTCATACAACTGTTGAAGGCTGTTGGCTTTCAGACGTTTCACGCCGATTGAGAGTAAACCCTGTCTCATCTGGAAAGGTCACCTGTCGCCACACAGCGGACGTCCAGTACTGCCGATATACAGCAGTCAGCATGGCTGCATGAACCAGGCGGTTGCTGCGGAGGCCCATACTTAATAACGGTCGCTCAGTAGTCAATTGGGAGCCAATAATGATAGCCCCTTGGTTCATCTGGGCGGTCAGTTGCTCAACAATTGCACCTCTATCCGCTCATACACATCTCCGCAGCCGTCTTTCACTAGTGTCATTACTGGCCCGTGGTACATCACAGTTACCTCGAGGTCGGTTTTGGGACAGCGCCATTTTGCCGTCGACAGTATACTTTACCCACGACGGCACGCGAACAGTTTACAAACTTTGCCGTATAGAAAACGCTTCTACCCATCAGCAGAAAGTCAATGATTACGCCATTTTGGACTTGAGATACGAGGTGCGACAATAAAGTAATGAGACTGATGTGAAAAAAAAATGTTGCTTACAGTTTTAGTCAAGTTTAGTGTTGTCTCCTTCAAAGTAGTTCCCTTCTGACTGCACACACTTTTTCCAGCGCTTCTGCCGTTGATGGTAACATTTGTGGACAGATATTACAGAAGATGAGTATCTTCTGTAATATCCTCCAAGACTCTCGTCACTGCTTTTTTGACATCTTGTGTTGTTTGAAAATGGTGTCCCTTGACCGCCGATTTGACTCTTGGAAATAGAAAAAAGTCGCACGGAGTGATATCTGGTGAATAAGGTGGCTGTGGTAGTGCTGAAATTTGTTTTGAGGTTAAAAATTACTGTACTGATAGAGCAATATGGGATGGTGCTTTATCGTGATGCAGAATCCAATTATCAGCAATGATGGCACGCACACGAAGAACTCTTAAAACTTCTTTGTAGTAATATTAGTTAAATGTTTGTCCAGGAGGCACCCACTCTTTATGAACAATTCCCTTGGATTCAAAGAAGCACACAAGAGTGCGTTTCACTTTTGACTTCGACATACGAACTTTTTTTTGACTGGGTGATCCCTTTGAGCACCATTGCGAACTTTGGCGTTTTGTCTCTGGATTATACTGAAAGGGAATGACTTCCATGGTACTAGAGGGAGTTGTAGAGGGCAAAAACTGTAGAGGAAGACAGAGATTGGAATACGTCAGGCAAATAATTGAGGACGTAGGTTGCAAGTGCTACTCTGAGATGAAGAGGTTAGCACAGGAAAGGAATTCGTGGCGGGCCGCATCAAACCAGTCAGTAGACTGATGAGCAAAAAAGAAAAAAAAACTGAAAAAACCAACATTCATCACCAGTGATAACACGGCTCAACAATTCTGGACTGATTTCCGTTTGCTCTAACAGATCGGCTGCCACATTTTGCCTTGTTTCTCGCTGTTGTGGTGTGAGAATTTTGGGGACCATTTTTGCACAAATCTTTCTCATACCAAGATCTTCAGTTATTATTAGACGGACCGTTTCTCAATTGATGATCAGTTCTTCTGCAATCATTTTCACGGATAATCTTCGATCAGATCGTACGAGTTCACGCACCCTAGCCAAATTGACATCCGTCCGTGAGGTTGATGGTCGTCCACTGTGGTCTTCATCTTCAATATTCATTCTGCCTTCACTAAACATTTAATGTCAACGAAAAACTTGAGCTCTTGACATAACCTTCTCTTCAAAAGTCTTCTGAAGCTTACTGTAAGTTGTCGTCGCGTTTTCACCCAATTTAACGCAAAAAGAAATGGAATACCGTTGCGCAGTATTATGCGGTTCCATTTCCGTGACGAGAGACACAAACACGTGTTAACTTATTACAGCACAACTCACGACTGAGCAGTTGCATCGATGTGCCGCTTGGACTAGAAGCAGCTTATAGACCAAGGTCAAAGATGTTGTCCCTACGCAAGCCTGCAGAGTTGCAACATCTTGCAACATTACTTTATCGTCGCACCTCGTACATCATTCTGTTTTCGTATTACGACAATGACATCACTGTTGTCCATGGCAGGCCGGAGTGTCCGAGCGGTTCTAGGCGCTGCAGTCTGGAACCGCGCGACCGCTACGGTCGCAGGTTCGAATCCTGCCTCGGGCATGGATGTGTGTGATGTCCTTAGGTTAGTTAGGTTTAAGTAGTTCTAAGTTCTAGGGGACTGATGACCTCAGCAGTTAAAGTCCCATAGTGCTCAGAGCCATTTGAACCATTTTTTTGTTGCCCGTGTCCGCTCCCCAATCTCCCTCCCCCCCCCCCCCCCCACTCCCCCCGCTACATGCTTTTTTATACCCTCCACCCCTAGTGCTACCACCTGCCGCCTGTGAGTGGTTATTGCACGTTGGTGTCGAATAAAGGCAGTGGCCATGTTAATGTGACTGCACAGTGTAGCATGTATCGTGTGATGCGTGCCATGTATCGTGTGATGCGTACCATGTTTCGTGTGGTTGCTTTCCCGTCCACGGCCACGTCAGTGTTAGCTACCTCGTCCTATGTGAAGACAGCTTTACTCTCTTTCCTGACACGGATGCTGGAGCAACGTACTCGCACGCTGTTTCGGCACAGTCTCCAGAGTTTCACTGTTTTAAGAACGACGGCACGACCCACAGTAGCTGATTGATCGACTGCTGTCGATTCTTCCACCCCGCCACCGAAAAACAAAAGGCCGTTCGACCACGCGCAGCGAATCGATCCGGCGAAGGTGTGGGGCGACTTGTTGGAGCGCGCCCGCTCGCCGACACTTGTTGAACGGTCCACGGCCCGGACGGAGCCCACGAGGAGCGCCGATAAAAAGCGGCTATAAAAATCGGCAGCAAACCACCGACACCGGGGCGCCGAGGGCCGAGTCCTGGGGGAGGCTGGCCGCCGAAAAAAAGAGGGAAAAAAGGGAGGAACCGGAAGGGGGGAAAGCGAACGGCCGGTGGTGGCGGCGGTCGCTGTATTGGTGCACGGATCGGACGCGATGGGGTGAGAACGGCGCACAAGGGAGCTGATTTCAGCCGCCTGCGGTGTGGTTAGAGGCGCAAAGGGACGAAAAAAAAGGAGGGTCCGGCACGTTTAGCGATCCTCTTAATAGAATTGCACGCGATGCTGTTAACACGGCGGCCAGCGTGCGAAACAAAGTGCCTTAGTAACTAAATTAACGCTGGCTTGCACGATAAATTGTGCTGGTTCTAAAGCTTTATTATCGTGTATTGCTATTGAGTGAGGGCAATCCTCTATTGCAAATAAATTGAAATTTACACTTTATATGTTGGTGAACTGTGGCACTGATACGACCTATAATTAAAGGGCCTTTTAACGATTTCAGTCGTTATTAAATCAGGACAGTTCTCTATACAAATATGAGGACGTGCTGAAAAGTAATGCCTCCGATTTTTTTTCTTTTTTTGCGAAGACGCTTAAACTTTTTCAAATAAAACAAAGTTACTAACGTTTTACATATTTATTCTTTATGTCTACATATTTGCGATCCCTTACCGCTAGACGGCTTCGAATCGTTGCGTGTAACATGGCGGCGTGTACCGTAACCATGTGCTTGAGAAACAGCATGCTGTAACGGAGTTTAGAATTGGAAGAGTTCGTCCACACACGGAGCACCAACTTCTTCAGCATAACAATGTCAAACCACGCACGAACACTGCGACATCTGCAACAATCAGAAGCCTTGAGATGACTGTCATCTATCATCCTACATACAGTCCGACTTGGACCCATCCGATATGCACCTCTTTCCAAAACTTAAAGAACACGTTCGAGGACGTCACTTTGATGGGGATGAAACGGTGCAAGCAGAGGTGATAATGTAGCTGCATCAACAAATCCACACAATGTATAGTGACGGTGTCAATAAGCTGGTATCTCCTTGGGAGAAATGAGTTCGTCGCCAGGGTGACTATGTCGAGAAATAAATATGTAGACATGAAGAATAAAGGTATAGAATTTTAATAACGTCTGTTTTTCTTAAAAGCTTTAAGAAGTTTCACAAGAAAAAATTCAGAGTCATTACTTTTGAACGCGCCCTCGTAAATTAAAATTCACGTATTTCTATGTTACCAAATTAAGATGCCGATACAACCAATAATAATCAAAAGGTAGTTTTACTCTAAAAATAATACATTGCTCACTCCGTTAATGAAAATCTCTTTAACACAAAAAAACTAATGAAAAGTTTAGTAGCAGATCATTAAGTTGGGATAATTCGAGCTGGAGTAATATTAGGGTTTAGTTGTTTAATGTTATTAGTAATTTGCATCATTTGGTGTTATATTAACAAGACGTACCAGCCAGTGTTATCGTATTTTCCTGAAGTTTCTTTGTTCAGTCTTACAACTACTTGAAATAAGAGTACTATTTTTTTGTTTTCATGTCTCTTTTACATTTTGAACAGTCGTGCGTTAAAAGTATTAATATTGGTGCATTTGCTTCGCTGATCAACTTATTTAGTTAAGTTACCTTGTTTCCTCACAAAGCTATAAAGCTGATCTTTGGATAAATGCTCAGATATGGCATGAGATGTCGCAATTCAAAGAAAATTTAAATGGAAAGCAAAGTTCGAGAATGGAATTAGAAGAAGTGATCCTTCGGCTTCATTTAACGGTTCGAATGATATTTCTTATTTCCGTAGGATCTATCCATCAAAATTCAGTTTGTGACAGTTGTAGAAATTAGGAGCGTAATATTTTCCCCTTTTGCATTTTTCGTGCCACGTAACCTCGAAAACATTGCTTCATTATTTTGAAGTGGGAAGAGAAAAAAACGGAAACTGCATTTGACATAACAGATGTCTATTATTGTTATTTTTAATTTCAGATAGTGGCTGAAAGGGAAAGTTGCGACCCTGCAGCTTACTTGCAGTGCCAAAGAATGGAAGGCAAAGGGTTACTCGTATACAGAGCAAGCATGATATGTTCAAAAATATCTCAAACGTTCAGCATCTCCCACAATTTCGGAGAGCGATAAGGAGGCAATAAGGCATAAGAGCTAGCTAATGTGTGTGTTGAATCAAAGACTCTTCGATATTCTCCGTGGACAAGTGTTAGTAATTCTTCCTCAAACACTAATTGGCACTGATGCCAGATATGTCACAGTCTGTGCCTTCTCCAAGAACCGTGTCTCGACATATTCAAGATAGAGCCATTGAAGTGAGGCGTGACGGCTTGACAAAAGTAAAGGAAGTCATTGATGAGAACTAACGTGCTGTAACGTGGGATTTTTGGATTGGCAATTATCGCAAGATGCTGACAATAGGTGTGGACCAACATACAAGGTGTGATCACAAGAAAGTTTCCAAAAGTTACAAAAACAAACAAAATAGTATTTCGCAGCTATATAAAAATTGTCGAATATACATGTATATGCTCTCGAACTACACAGCGTGACAGTTGTAACTGATCAAGGGCTGAGCATAAAGCAAGCTCTTTAACGCCAAAAAGAAAGAACGTGCAGGAATTTTCCTAAAATAGGCAGGGCTTTATGAGATACAAGTTTCTCATTACATGGTTACTTTTCATCCAACTTTCAAGGCACTTATAATCCTGAACGAAGAAATTATGTATATATGCAACCGAAAAACGTTTTATCAGGGGCAGTTTAGCTGTATTAGCGAAGCGTTGCTGGGACAAGCTGATTAATTTATGATGACAGTCATATCTTATGAGATGATACAGAACTGATCTATAAAAATAGTCACTATGTATATTATATACGTGTAACATATGGTTTTCTACTTTGAAATTACTGTTACAAATAAACGTTTTGCGTGTACTGTGTTACGTTATCTTGTATCACCACAGCATTAAAATAACTGGTTCTGCTTTATGAAGCATTATCTTCTACTTTTAATTTTATTTTTCAATTAAATATCATAAAGAGTAATATTCCTTTCACTGAACTGTCATAAAATAACTTCATGAATTATGATTAAAGCAGACGAAAGTTTTGCTCTTAGGAACGTGCTCATCGAACGAATACTGTAGCTGTTTGCTGATTTTGCGATGTTGGTGAGCAAGAAGGCAAGGAGAAACAAATATCAAAATATTATGCTGATGAAATAATGTATTCATCGAACTTTACGTGTCGTGTATGTAATTTTCTTTGCAGGTCATTCATCACCACACATCGTCGATTTCCCTTCCACTATGTCAGAGTCGCCTCGCTCATGAGCTCCTATATTCGAACCATGAGTTTCTCGCTACCCACTCCCAAACAGCTGCTTAGGTCTCGAGCAACTAGCTAATTTGATGCATGTGGTGATCATCTCTGGAGTGGTTACTTGTGGTGTGTTGTCTGGTAAGTATAATAATTAATAATTTTATAGGTACGTTATTCAATATTGTTTTTCGCAAAAAATATCAGTTTCATTTAGTCGTACGAAATATTTATGACGTACTTGGTTAATTGTGGTTATTTTGTGATTTTTTGTTTGTTTACCAGAGTTGTGCATTCATATTTTGACTGATCGTCAGATCTTAGGCGACTGGTTGGAAGCATAACAAGGTAGGCGACATCGTAAGTCCACGCTAAAGTAAGTGAGACGTGTACTTACAGTAGCAGGTTGAAAATTGTTCAAATGGCTCTGGCCACTATGCGACTTAACTTCTGAGGTCATCAGTCGCCTAGAACTAAGAACTAATTAAACCTAACTAACCTAATGACAACACACACATCCATGCCCGAGGCAGGATTCGAACCTGCGACCGTAGCGGTCACCCGGTTCCAGACTGAAGCGCCTAGAACCGCACGGCCACTCCGGCCGGCTACAGTAGCAGGGGTGGGTTAGTAATCATGAGAGTTTACGGTTAGTATGGGTTTAGTAATGCCGGTGCTAACAAGACGTGATAAGATATGGTTTAAGTGGGGATACTCGAAGTCGATCAGAGTGTACTTTACAGCACAAACTCATGAATTTGTGGTTTGTACACTGACCGATAAATGTTGTATCCTGTTTCCTATACAGTACTGACATTGCTTGTACACAAAAATATAATTTAACATCAATTAATCGGTTCCAGAACAGATTCGAATAGTATAATTGTTGACTTGTGCATCAATGCAAGTGTTTGCTGTTGGCAGTAATTTCACGTATTTAAATTTTATAATAAAATAATTTAAAATTATTGGTGATATTTAATTTTCTTATTGTTACATCTACAGTATGACGAATCACTATGCTAGTGGTGCTAGCAGTCGGATCATTTTGAGTTTAAAGCAGAACCTATATTTGTTAAATTAAACATATCTGCGCTTAGTTAATGTTCCTTTTATGTTTTGTAAAATCCAGTCTTCTTGCTATTACTTTGCCTCCAGACTGACAACCTCAAACCTATGTAAAATGGTTTTAACAATATTCATAACGACCTTAAATTGTTTCCATTTGCGGTCACAGAATAATCAAGCATTTCTATTATTATCAGAAAATTGTAATTCGATGTTCCAGATAATTAAGCTCCTGGAAGCGGACGGTTTGATGAAGCGATAATCGCGCGCCGTCAGTGCGCTCTCGGATTTATATTTACGTCTCTCTCAAGCAGAACCTCCAGTGTAATTTTTCCTTGAGGAAGTTTGATTATCACTGCTTTTGCCAAGCAAATCACTTTTTACGTTGCAGTTGAATACAATCATGGTCCTATGTCGACAAGCTTTTCCAATCTCCAATTAGGATGCCTGAGTCTGACATTTAGAAGAATTTGAAAATTCGGATGGACGAGTCTTTAGTGGACGTAGCAGGATTTTGACATCAACATTAATGTAAAAATTCCACCTATTCATGATCTTCTTATACTCTTACTGCTGTCAATGTGATGTTTCCCACTCTCTAGACTAAACAGTTAACATTAGAAGTTCACGTTATTCATTGTTTATTTTTTGGGACCCATTAAACACCATATCATACTCCCGTACAAAATAGTCTTCATCAATGGTAGAACTGTGCTGGCGTAAGCTGTCGCCAGCACGCCGGTTGGCAAAGAGGCTGCGAGAAGATCGATAGCAGGCAGTGGATCAAGTGCACCTATCAGGAGAGCGGCCAAAGACAGACTTGGAAGTAACCCGCCGCCAACGCCCTCTCGACCGCAAGTATTTAGATCGCCGCCGCGGACCGGAGGGCCTCAGTCAGTCATAGAGTCAGTCACAGACAGTCATTCAGTCAACCCAGTCAGTCACAGACAATCAGCCCAGTTGCAGAAAGAGTCAGTTGCAGTCGCAGTCACCTCAGTTACTAGCTCAGTCGCCATTCCAGCTCGCGTCTGTCAGTTCATGTCATCGGCTACGAGAGCGTAGTGTTTACAGCGGAACTTGTACTTCGCCAGCAGTGAGGATAACGTGGACTATTACGAATGAGCTTGTACCACAACACCTGGACTATCTTAAGTAACTCCTTGTTCTTATGAATAAAGAAACCTTGTAATACAATTGTGCTGTTGTGTTATAGAAAGAGGATACCGCCCAGGCAAAACAACATCCTCTCCTTGTTTCCCATGGTACAACTTTCGACAGTGGCAATGAGACGACGCAAAAAGAACCTTTGTTTTCCACAAAAAAATTATAGCAGGACCCCACACCGAGCTGCTGTCTGCGACGTGCGAAAGCACCACACCCGACGAGAGGTAGATGCGGTACAGCGTCCCCTCCTGGTAAATACTGGACGCATCTGGCACAGCACGAAACATTTTGTGCTGCCGTGACAAAGCGAGGTAGCCATTGTGCTCACAGTGCGTTCTTAGACAGGAACAGTCGTATCGCCTGTGCTCGCCTTGACGTGTGCACAGCCGAAACCCGGACCTCTGTCGTGGCAGCCGCTGACACAACAGATGCAGTGACAGATGTTCTGAGCCACAGCCCCAGAGTAGAGGTGGCCTGGGCAACACCCCCCAGCGCCTTACGTGTAGTCAGATGTCGCCGTGTTGCCTCTGACTACACAGTTAAATCACTAAAAGTCACACTCACTTTAAACATCAGTTTAATTCCAGTAAGACACGTGCAATAAAATCACCAGCGTGGCTTTACCCCTTTGTCAATGGGGCGATCGAAAACTTAAGAGTAACTATCAGCTGCCTCAACCCACATTTCCTGAGCTTTCAATTACATAGCGCGTGAGAATTAAAGCGTCGCGTTTTTGAGCTTCCATCACATCCCGATATTGCGACACAGAACTTTGAAATTTGGCCCAAAGATGTCTACAACATTTCTCTACAATGTTTCAATGACCCTGTAGCCTCACACTCGGACACGGTGACGCATCAAACAGCAATGTACCGGCACATGAGAAAAATCCTCAGCTCAGAAATTCATGTGAGGTGGAAGGTGTGTTGATCAGGTCACATTGACACAAAATTTCACCACGACTCAGCCCAACGCCACAATGGACGTGTCACACGAGGGGAATGACGTCACACCATTCCCCTTAACCACAGCTCAGACCCCGTCTTGCTGAGTGGCCGTGCGGTTTGAGGCATTATGTCACGGACTGCGCAGCCCCTACCGCCGGAGGTTCGAGTCCGCCCTCGGGCATGGGTGTGTGCGTTGTTCTTAGCGTAAGTTAGTTTAAGTAGTGTGAAAGTCTAGGGACCGATGACCTAAGCAGTTTGGTCCCTTAGGAATTCACACACATTTCAGCCCCCGTCTTGACGCATCTGCAGTGGAGGGCAAAACTTAGACGTCAAGCTACTAAATCAAGCGGCTTTCTTCTGAGTGGCTGAGGAAAACAATTCACACACACAGATGCTCGGAATCAGGCTTCAGGAGGGAAGTAACAGGTGTCAAAGAAACGACCGCTTCATTTGGGGCGCTTATTTACAAAAGTGGTACGTGGATTCCTATTCATACCACTCTTACCCACCATATCTTAGATACTATAAAAGAGGAAGCGGAATGGAGTCATGGTTGGTAGTCACAATTTATAATTACGACAGTTTATTGACATTACGCCTTTTAAGGAATTTGACAATTACAAATTGTGGACGAGCCACTAGATAAAGCTTTGAATGCATAGTTAGAAACCCAACGTACTCACTACTCAAATAAACAGCCCCTTAAGAGAAAGTTATAGAAAACTTAATGTGCCAGGCATTTATAGACACCTTAAGCATAGCAGTTATCAATTACCTCACATAGTCACTTCAACAAACTCCTTAAAGCCATTTATTACATGAAGATGGCCTCACTTAACATTGTTTACTAAAATACTCTTCTATGCTTACTACTTCAATCCTTTAAAGACCGGCCGAAGTGGCCGTGCGGTTAAAGGCGCTGCAGTCTGGAACCGCGAGACCGCTACGGTCGCAGGTTCGAATCCTGCCTCGGGCATGGATGTTTGTGATGTCCTTAGGTTAGTTAGGTTTAACTAGTTCTAAGTTCTAGGGGACTAACGACCTCAGCAGTTGAGTCCCATAGTGCTCAGAACCATTTGAACCATTTTTGAATCCTTTAAAGAAGCACTTGTTAAGAGGTCAATTACAAACTTAACGTTGCCGGGCACTAATACCCCTCGCTTTTTTCTATTACTAAGGAAACAGAACTACTGACGAACTTCAGAAATTCAAACTCCCGTATAGGAATTCCCTCAAAATACATGTAATGAAAACAGTTACCAATACAGGGTGACTTAATGGCAATGCAACACTATTGCCAAGCTAAGATCCAATTACATAACATGATAGAGCCACTTACATAAAAAACTACAGCAGAAACAGTGATCTTTAAAAAACAATGATCACGTGCTCAGATGTGTTAATAAAAGACTACTAGAAGGCGCCGAGCAAGGAACGCAACAGATGCTAGGCAATTTAAAGTCTAGCCAGTTGCCAGGCGCTAATATTTAAGGAAACAGATTCGTATAAGAACAGATTACATACAATAAATATTTATATATCTACCAGCTTAACCCGCCTTGGCGGAAGGATGATAAATACTAAACTTTGGAAGGCGGCATGTGAACAACTCCCGGTAGTGACCAAGTTCTTAAACACTGCTAGGCCTAGACCTCGGATGACAGTTCACTAACCGCCAAGGCGCTGCCACAATCAAAGGTTTTTGCGCGAATCATAAAGACATTCGAATAACTCTGAAACATAGAAACACTCGGCAGAACATGTGGCTCGATATCGGGGCAAGCGTGTATAGGAACACGTTACACTACTGACAAATTCGCAACTTTGACCTTAAGCATTTTACACATGTACAACTGCATTAATAGAGTGCATGCTTTGAAAACGCCAATATAAAATTATTTGATTACAACGAACACAGAGCACTAGTAAAACTTCCGAGAAAACTTTCAAATAACGCCACCATTTAGCAGGCCAACTGAACTCTTCCACACAATCTTGCAGTTCGACTGTAAAAGTCTGCCGGCCGGGGTGGCCGAGCGGTTCTAGGCGTTACAGTCCGGAACCGCGCTACCGCTACGGTCGCAGGCTCGAATCCTGCCTCGGGCATGGATCTGTATGATGTCCTTAGGTTAGTTAGGTTTAAGTAGTTCTAAAGTTCTAGCGGACTGATGACCTCAGAAGTTAAGTCCCATAGTGCTCAGAGCCATTTGAACCATTTTTGTAAAAGTCTCACCATAATAAAAAAATTTAAATGCCTCTGAGTGCGTCGGTCAACAAACACAATTACGACCACTTATTTCATACCACGTACACTATACGAATGAGCGGGTTCCAAAGCTTCACTGCTTCATTTCAAATTTTGTTCCCAGCGAAGTCACACAACTTGTATCTCCAAGCTGCCCATGTCGCCGAAACGCCCTACAATTTCACACCACAACATACACTCCTGGAAATGAAAAAAAAAGAACACATTGACACCGGTGTGTCAGACCCACCATACTTGCTCCGGACACTGCGAGAGGGCTGTACAAGCAATGATCACACGCACGGCACAGCGGACACACCAGGAACCGCGGTGTTGGCCGTCGAATGGCGCTAGCTGCGCAGCATTTGTGCACCGCCGCCGTCAGTGTCAGCCAGTTTGCCGTGGCATACGGAGCTCCATCGCAGTCTTTAACACTGGTAGCATGCCGCGACAGCGTGGACGTGAACCGTATGTGCAGTTGACGGACTTTGAGCGAGTGCGTATAGTGGGCATGCGGGAGGCCGGGTGGACGTACCGCCGAATTGCTCAACACGTGGGGCGTGAGGTCTCCACAGTACATCGATGTTGTCGCCAGTGGTCGGCGGAAGGTGCACGTGCCCGTCGACCTGGGACCGGACCGCAGCGACGCACGGATGCACGCCAAAACCGTAGGATCCTACGCAGTGCCGTAGGTGACCGCACCGCCACTTCCCAGCAAATTAGGGACACTGTTGCTCCTGGGGTATCGGCGAGGACCATTCGCAACCGTCTCCATGAAGCTGGGCTACGGTCCCGCACACCGTTAGGCCGTCTTCCGCTCACGCCCCAACATCGTGCAGCCCGCCTCCAGTGGTGTCGCGACAGGCGTGAATGGAGGGACGAATGGAGACGTGTCGTCTTCAGCGATGAGAGTCGCTTCTGCCTTGGTGCCAATGATGGTCGTATGCGTGTTTGGCGCCGTGCAGGTGAGCGCCACAATCAGGACTGCATACGACCGAGGCACACAGGGCCAACACCCGGCATCATGGTATGGGGAGCGATCTCCTACACTGGCCGTACACCACTGGTGATCGTCGAGGGGACACTGAATAGTGCACGGTACATCCAAACCGTCATCGAACCCATCGTTCTACCATTCCTAGACCGGCAAGGGAACTTGCTGTTCCAACAGGACAATGCACGCTCGCATGTATCCCGTGCCACCCAACGTGCTCTAGAAGGTGTAAGTCAACTACCCTGGCCAGCAAGATCTCCGGATCTGTCCCCCATTGAGCATGTTTGGAACTGGATGAAGCGTCGTCTCACGCGGTCTGCACGTCCAGCACGAACGCTGGTCCAACTGAGGCGCCAGGTGGAAATGGCATGGCAAGCCGTTCCACAGGACTACATCCAGCATCTCTACGATCGTCTCCATGGGAGAATAGCAGCCTGCATTGCTGCGAAAGGTGGATATACACTGTACTAGTGCCGACATTGTGCATGCTCTGTTGCCTGTGTCTATGTGCCTGTGGGTCTGTCAGTGTGATCATGTGATGTATCTGACCCCAGGAATGTGTCAATAAAGTTTCCCCTTCCTGGGACAATGAATTCACGGTGTTCTTATTTCAATTTCCAGGAGTGTATAACGGTGATCACGGTCGTTCGGCAGTCGTTGACACTCGTCTCCCCGCGAATGTCACGAGATCTAGAGGGTTACTCGTCGAAGGCTAACAAGCAAATCGCTTCGCCCATCAACCCGGAAGGAAAGACACGCGAAAAGCAAAGATGGCTTAGCTCAACCGCAGTCGATCTCAACGATACAAGAACAAAATAACACCGGTGACAGCTCGCCACGGCTCAAAAAGTTTCGCCTTCTAAAACGACACTTTGTAGTGCTTGACAGTGCAGTGGTTTTTAGTGCGTGACAGCCTCAGGCACTGTCGACATCCTCTCTGACGATTTCTCTAAGGAGATCATGGGGTAGTAACCTCTGACTCCTTTGGACTGCAGTGCGTCTGCAGTGTTTTTCTCAGGTATATACGGGGGAACAACTACTCATTGTCCAAACCCATTCGGTGAAATTTGAGTTTGATCGAAATCATAAAAGATGTTTGTACATTATCAGCACTCCTACTTTGAGCCCTCCCCCAGTGGTGTGATCATGGGAGGGTGCCACAATGGCATATGCACGAGAACACGACAATCGGTCCCTCTAAAAGCACCCAGTTTACGAATATTCTCAGTGCCACCCACGCACCTTCTAGAGCACAGGACAGAGACAGCCCTTGACCGAGTCCTAGGCGCCTGGAGGTGGGCAAACCCTTCGACACACTACACCTGAGTAGCGCCGTATTAGTGTATTCCAGCGCCTGCTTGCGTACGGAATCTGAGAGGTGTTGGAGTGGTTGCTTGCCTGTAAGCACCTATAAAACGATCAATAGGTATCTCCGTATAGGTACAGTTTTAAACTGCTCAACGAAAGTGTGCGAGTGACACTGACGGTGTTGCCAAACTGTGTATGTGTGAAATATGTATGAGACAGGAGAAATACCCTGAGACTTCAAAAAAAGTACGATAGCTCCAATTCCAAATGAAGAGTGTGCTGACAGACGTGAATATTAGCGAACTATCAGTATGATAAGTTATGGTTACAAAATACTAACTCGTATTCTTTACAGAAGAATGGAAAAACTGGTAGAACCCAATCTCGTGGAACATCAGTTTGGATTCCGGAGAAATAAAGTAACACGCGAGGCAATACTGACCCTACAACTTCTCTTAAAAGATAGGTTATGGAAAGGCAAACCTACGTTTATAACATTTATAGACCTAGAGAAAGTTTTTGGCGGCATTGACTGGAATTCATTCTTTTAAATTCTGAAGGTATCAGGGATAAAATAAAGGGTACCAAAGGCTATTTACAACTTGTATAAAAACCAGATGGCAGTTAGTGGAGGGGCATGAAAGGGAAGCAGTGGTTGAGAAGGGAGTGAGACAGGTTTGTAGGTTACCCCTGATGTTATTCAATCTGTACATTGAGCAAGCAGTAAAGAATTAAACTCCAAAGAGAAAAAATAAAAACTTTGAGGTTTGCCGATGACATTATTATTCTGTCAGAGACAGCAAAGAATTGGAAGAACAGTAAAACGGCGTGAACATATTCTTGAAGGTAGGATATAAGATGAACATTAACAAAAGCAAAACAAGGATAAGGGAATGTAATCGAATTAAATCAGGCGACACTGAGGGATTTAGATTAGGAAAAGAGATGCTTAAAAAATAGATGAGTTTTGCTATTTAGACTGCAAGGTAACTGATGATGGACGAAGTAGAGAGGATATAGAACACAGCCTGGCAATGGTAAGAAAAGGGTTTCTCAAGAAGAGAAATTCGTTAACATCGAATGTAGATTTAAGTGTAAAGAACCTTTTCTGAAAGTAGTTGTATGAAGTGTACCCATCACTGGAAGTAAAACAGGGACGATAAACAGTTTAGAGAAGAAGAGAACAAAAAATTTGAAATGTGGTGCTGCAGAAGAATGTTGAAGAATAGATGGGTAGATCACATACTTTACGAGGAGGTACTGTATAGAATTGGAGAGTAAAGGAATTTGTAGCACATCCTGACTAGAAGAAGGGATCGGTCGCTAGGACACATTCTGAAACTTCAAGGGATCACCAGTTTAGGTTTAGTACTGGAGGCAAGTGTGTGTGTTTGTGTGTGTGGTCGGGGGGAGGGGGAGAGTAAGAGATGAATACGGTACGCACATTGAAAAGATTGTACATTTCAGCAGTTCTTCGGAGATGACGGCTCTTACCCAGGAGAGAGTAGCATGGAGAGTTGCATCAAACAAGTCCTCGGAGTGAAGACCACAACAACAGCAACAGTACTGTGATATCGAATGAAATGTTTTAAACAATTTCGTCCTCAGGTTAAAATGTAATTAGAAAAATTTCCAAGTCGTTCACTTTGTCTCCCTAAGGCAATGCGCTTGGTCTGTGAAAGGCGAACCGATTGCATCCACTTGTTAGTGAGAGCCACCCGCGACATGAATGCCCCTGTAGCTGCGATAGTCTGTCAGATTAACAGGAATAATGGGCCTAATATTAGATGCGTCATCGCACGGCCGGTCCTTCCGCGTAGCTGGCAATAAAGTAGAGCGATTTCGCTGCCGGTAACACGTATTTGGAGAGGGGGCGGGAGCGGTGCGTTGAATTTTTTAACACACGCGCGCGTTGTTTCATGACCAAAACGCGCGACCACATTTTTTCGCCAAACTTTTACCGTAAGCAAATCCGCGTGGCGCATTACGGCAGCGGAATACACGCACCTCGTTATTGGCTTACTAAATGAAGGATAAAATGCTCCCGGCTGACCGTATTGACTGTTTGGCGGCAATACTGTGCTGTGGCGTGCGTTGCGCTGCTCAACCTGCGGACGAGCGATGCAAAATCAACCTCTCCCCCCTCCCCCCACCCCCCCATCCTCCCTCCAGCCCACGACCCGTACGCCCCTCCACCAGTGCCCATTCTGCCGCCGTCATCGCGCCGAACGTAGCGCACGCGTACGAGGCAATTTCGTATAAATTTTGTATATGCAATTAACTAAATTTATTGCCTGCGATGCTATTAATGGCTGTTAATTACAAATTGAATCGCCATCATTACACCGTGGTCGCTCGCTGTTATGTCCTGAAATTTCGTTGACAGTGACCCGGCGCTGTCCGCCTGCTGTTCTGTCGGCGCGGCGCCAGTATAGTTACTGCCGAGCGCAGATGATATGCAGGGCCGTACACCAGCCATCGAGCTATATAGGCTACTCCCTAGTAGATAGGGGCGTCGTCGAGACCACTGACGGTGATCATATAAATGTTTACGCTGAAGGAGGCAACATCAGCTGTCGAAGCACTGGATTCTACGGAAGTTTCATTTCACGTACTGAAATAAAATGTTCTCTGTACAGTATTGATTATATATCACGTGTCTTCCCTTACCTTCCTACTTCTACCTCTCCTTTTATTTACTCACTAGCTTAGCGCCCGCTGCCTCACTTGCATAGACTGTCTGATTTACAGTCACAAATTACAACACGTTAATTAAGGCCGTAGAATCATGGTCTTTTCCAAACGCACTGACGAGAAACCATTTCTGGTGGCTAGAGTCGGACGTATTTGTTAATGCTGCTTTTGGAGTTCTTGTAGGGATATTTCCATTGAAATTTTCATTCCCTCACAAATATTTTTTTCATTTCTAACTCAGAAATGAAATGACAGTTTTCATAGATTTTAGATTTAGGAATGTTGTAATATAACTTAATATTTTCTTTAGAAATTTAATCCTTTTCTTTCACTCTTTTAGGGAATCGGTTTCCAAAAATATTGATGCACGTATACTTTTATTTCTAAACGAGAATTCAAATACCGATTTCCATAGATGTAGCTTTAAATATGCTTTAATCTTATTAATAATTAATAGTTATTTATTTTCAAAACAAACTTTCACCCACAATTTTACCCATCCTGGTGGCAAAATTTCCAAAAATGTTGATACATTGATATTTCTGACCTAGAAACTAAGTACATACGAATTTTAGTAGTTTTAGCTTCAAAACTGCCTTGATAACGACATATTTTCTAAAAGCACTTCATCCCCTACTTCACTCCCTTAAGGGTTGAATTTCGAACAATCCATACTAAAAGATGGCTCCATTACATGATATACACACTCTCCAAATTTCAAGTTTCAGTCCTTAGCTGTTTGGGATGCGTGGTAATGAAATGGTTCAAATGGCTCTGAGTACTATGGGACTTAACTTCTAAGGTCATCAGTCCCCTAGAACTTAGAACTGCTGAAACCTAACTAACCTAAGGACATCACACACATCCACGCCCGAGGCAGGATTCGAACCTGCGACCGTAGCGGTCGCGCGGTTCCAGACTGTAGCGCCTAGAACCGCAGGGCCACCCCGGCCGGCCGCGATGATGAGACATTCAGTCAGGACATTTCCTTTCATACGTAGAAATTTCTTTCTTTTCTCATTATTTTTATTTTTATGCTCCTCTTATTTTGAACAATAGCCTCCGCCGTGCACATTTTTGGCTACAAGGAACAAATACCGATATGGATTTGGACGGTAAAAAATTAGCCGTTCTGATTAAAGTCACTCCACACGAAATCAGCATCACCGACCTGTGAAACACAATTGGCTGACATTTTCGCCAACTTCAGCACAGTAGCTACGCTTGCTTAGATGGCCACTTTACGTATTATATACTTAGCTACGTAAACACTAATATACAAGAGTTCTCATTCTGCGTAATATATCAGATTCAAGATTCAGACAGCCGTATACTAAACTCTTCCAAAAAATTTTGCGATTGATTCTCTCTGCTGCATAAAGTGACTGAAACTTTCCACGGTGATGTAAAATTCAAGATACATCAAAGAAAAATTTTCTATCTAACTTTTCTTGTTTGTCGTTTTATTTTCATCTATAAGAAGCAGAACTTCATTACGTTTATAAACAAATGACATCCTTAATTTGTATATTTCAAACTCCTTTTTGATGTGACTGCACAGTGAGAAGGGCTCAAGGGTAAATGTTACCACACCAAGAAAATTAAAAATTTGTTATTACTTTCGACTCGCCTGGTCAATGTCATATAATCTCGTTTTTCCACATGTCAGCTGCATCAGCGATGACAACTTTATTTGTAATTCTTCTTTACTGTTTTGCTTCTTCCAAAAGCTTTTGATTTTGTGATTACGATAGCATATTTTTCTGTATGAAAATTGAAATGCTTACCACTAGCATTTCGTACTGGACGAATCGAACATAGATATGACACAGCTCATTTCTTCTTAAAGTACACCTTTTGTGATCTGTTAGACATTGTTCTGAATAGTCTGCTTCAAAACCTGACATATGCAGTGCGTTACACAAGCAGCCAACTTGGAGTACGTGGTAGTTATAATTAAACTTTCGTAGCTTCCGAGCGCGCCTGTGAAAAACAAGTGAACGTAGGATAATGAAACTTTGTGGGAACATTTCTAATGACGTGAGGAAGAGAAGTGACGAATAAATTATTGAAACACATTTTCATTTCCACAAGAGAGGGTAACATTTATTAATTGCGTGCCACATTTACGTTCCAGGCTACAAAAGTTGCTTAATGTGACAGCCTGGAAAAGCTGAGGAGGTAGCTCTACTGATGCGCTAAACATCTCAGGTGAGATGTGCTCATCTTCAACCTCCGACGTGTGTTAGTGCCCCGTTGACGAAATCTGTCCCTTCAGGTTACCCCACAGCTAGAAATAACACCGGCTGAAATCTGGCATCTTGATGGCCACGCAGTTTGGAACGCCCGCCCAATGATTCTTCATTACCTCCGTCGTTGGGGTTCGAGTTTCTACAAGAAAGAAATAAAAATGGACGTGTCATGAATGACACCACGATGTCACACCACATAGCGACGCGTTCACTATGCTGGGGAATTTCATGAACGTTCGTTGTCGGTGACGATCCCTAGCTGCGACACTGTGAATCTTCAGTGCCCCAGTAAGGGTAAAGTGTGCTTCATCACTCCACTTTCCAAGGCCACAAGTAGTCAATTTCAACGCTTGCAACAAACGTAAGAGCCAAGTTTATTCGAATGTCTGTGTCACGTGCCAAAAGTTCGTGAGTAATGTGAAGTCGGATACAATTTCCAATTTGTCGCAACTCTTTTAGAGCGGTGAACCTTGGAATTTTCGGCAGTCGTAACACGGTTCGTACTTTGGTTACACACTGCGTCCAGCATTCTTAGCCAGGGCAACGGTAACTTCTTCAGTGTTTTCTGTTACAATATGCTGTCTGCCTCTTCTACGAGCAGATCACGAACCGTCAGTAAATTCAAATTCCGAATCATGTTTTTCAACCCCAGGGCGGAAAGAGGACCTCTTGGCAATCGTCTAACGCGTCGATACTCGCGAAGAGTATCAGCACCCTGTTCACACTGTCCAGACCCATGTTGACAATTTGCAGCTGTGATGATCACTGATGGTTGGGTTTCAAATCTAAGTCGCCGTACCAGCACTGGCGCCTAACGGAAAGTCATGACGCTGACATTACTAACAATGCAAGTCTTGCGGCGCACAGAGATTGGTTGGTTGGTGGGATTGAAGGGACCAGACTACTAGGGCCAACGGTCCCTTTTTCCACGAACTTGAAACACCGACAAGGAATAGAAACAAACAATGGAGATGACAAGAGACGACACAGGACAAGAAAGACACAGACAGAGACCAGAAAAAAGGAATTAAAATCACACCGATCGTGACAGTGGTTGGCCGATCAAAGACACAGAAAAGGAAATGCCAAACACCAAGAAGCGCTCTAAAAACCCCAGTCTAAAATCGTAGGCCAAAGGCCAGACTCAACACAAAAAAAGGGACAAACACTTCGATCAGGCGATAAAAACCCCCTGCACGAATAAAACTCAGAACTAAATCTGTCATCGCAACGTCATCTGATAAAAGTGCAGGAAGCGTATCAGGCAGAGCTAACGTCTGTCTGAGCGGAGTTAAAAGTTGGCAGTTCAACAAGATGTGGACCACCGGAAAAGAAGACCCGCAGAGACATAGAGATGTGTCCTTGCGGCGCAATAAATAGCTGTGCGTTATCCAGGTGTGACCAATGCGTAGCCGGCAGAGGACAATAGACTCCTTGCGAGAGACCCACAAGGAGGAGCGCCAAGCACCGGTAGCCTCCTTGATGGCCCGAAGTTTGTCGGGTGAAGGAAGGGCGCGCCAGTCTTCACCCCAGGTGCGAAGTACCTTCTGCCCCAAAACTGAGCTGAGGTCACTCTCCGAAAGGCCAACCTTCAAGGCTGGTGCACCGACAGCCTGTTTGGCCAGCGTGTCAACACGTTAATTTCCCGGGATGCCTACATGACCCAGGGTCCACACAAGAGTATGGAGGAACTCCTGGATAGCCGTCACCAGACGAGAGCGAGGGAAACACTGGTCGATAGCTCGTAAACCGCTCTGGGAGTCACTATAGATAACGAAGGACTCAACTGAGCAGGAGCGGATATACTCTAGGGCGCGAGAGATGGCGACCAGCTCGGCAGAGAAAACATTGCAGCCACCCGGCAATGAGTGTGTTTCATAATGATCCCCTAGGGTAAGAGCACAACCGACACCACCAGCAACCACCGAACCGTCAGTATAGACAACGTCAGAGCCTTGAAACGCGGCAAGGATTCAAAGAAAGCGGCGCACAGACATAAAACCATTCCTATAAAGATGGGTACCCATAAGGTACATAGTTTTCCGTCTGCAATGGTTCAAGTAGCGAAAGTTTAACTATAAATACGCTGTAGATGCACGCTACGCTTTAATTCCCTAGTGGTGATAAAAATATTGCACTGAGGAACGCAATCAGCATCTGTCGAAAGACTAGATCCTAAGTATCTTTTATTTCAGACAACGAAGGAAAACAGTCTCCTTAGAGTAGCTGAATTTGAATAAAACAACAATTTTGGCTTATGTGGTAATAAGCGGAGAAGTCGTTGAGCAAGTGCATAAATGAGTATTTTTAGGACCTGCGATAACAAAAAGCAGTTCCGGCACTAACGCAATATGAAGCACATTGCAACTTAGAAAAACTGCTAGAATTAAATTAAGCACGTGTAAGACTGGTGTTTTTTGATTATGTCATTGGATGTGTTAATATTTGTAAAGGAAAATGATATATTTGAAGAATAGTTGGCACAGAAACTGTTGTTGGGCAACAGTATCTGTGTCTGTGATGGCATGACTGTGGAGTCGTACAATCTTTGACAGTCAGTAGGGATAGCTGTGGTGTGCAGCAGGTGAATTTTTCTTTGAGTGTACAATATAATACACGGAAGCACTTTTGCAACTATGTGAGTTGTAGATTTACTACGAGGAGCAATGATGACTCAGAACAGTGGTTGGATAGCACATGGACATAAAAAAAGGTTTTGAAACGAAGAACGAGGTATTATTTGATGAGGTATAAAGCTTATTTATATTTCTGTATACTTTTATTGTTGGCCCACTTCACCCTCATCACAATCAAGTTTCTTATAATTAATCTATAAATTGATCTGAGTTAATTTACTGTACCATGGAAGTTACTAGATTAAATAAATTTTCATATTAGAGTCTATAACTGTCTTTCTTTGTATTTGGTAAGTTCCTTCCTAACTGAAGTTTCAGAATTTTAAGTTTAAGTCCTGTGCTTCATTGGCATTCTGAGTCAAGATTGTGAATCCAGTTTCCCTTTACCAACTGTACCTAGTTTTTAGCAGCATTTTTTTAGCTGTTGCAAAGTCTTGCTGTGTTGCTGTTTCTGGCAGTACTTCATTTTGCAGGTGAGATGCAAAATACGTAAATGTTTCGTTTCCTTTGCACATTACAAGTTCTGTTAGTTTATTTTACGAGGGTGTTTCAGGTTAATTCTTACACATGTCTACATTACAGTTTGGTTTCCTTATACGTAGTTACACTTTTTTCTTTTTTTTTTTTTCAAACAGTTAGCTACAATCTAGCCCGATCAGCGCGAAATTATTGGTTTGATTATTTATTTGCTTAGGAATGAGATCGTTTATCACACGTACAGGATTCTTTTCAGTTTTATGTAAATGATGTGGATTTGAACTCAGTAGCTCATTTAGGTTGTCAGTTCACATTCCCGGGTTTGTATTTAAGATGACGCACACTCAAGTAAAGGCTACTCACTTATGCAAGTCACTAAAAGAAAAGAAGCTATAAATACTGATCAAAATAAAAATGACGGAAACTTCGATGAGTCCCATTGTTTTGTCGGATGTGAGTCGCGGATCGCTAGAAGATCGATTCTTTTGAAATGTGGATTTGGCAGAAGGATCTTGAGTATTTCGTAAACCAAAAAAGTAAAAAATTAAACACTCTGGGATAAACTAAAACTTAAAGTGTCTTTGTATGCCAAAACACTATAGATAAAATTAGGATACTTTGGTATTCAGACACCCCCCAGATCTTCTTTTAAGCCCCGTCATGACTGGACAATTCGCTGTTGCAGTTCTTCATTCCCTAATCATAGGCCGTGACTGATATTTTAGCCTAGTTACATGGAGACTCATTCGAATAGTTTCGATTTCAAGTACATATGTAATAAATACGTTATTTCAGAGTAACGTCGGTGGTGTCCCATAATTACACTTGCGAACTCATATTTACTTGAACGCTTTGGTTTCAACCTTGTCAGTTTTTGCCATTGATTATGATATACCATTTACTTCGAATGCACCCAGTTCCTTCTTCTACCAAGTCATCAGCGTTTCGTTTATCTTTTAAACACTGCCTTAAATGTACGGTTGTTGCCGCGCATCTCTTCAATCAAAAGGTAATATTTCATAGTCGCAGAGTTCTCTTTTTAAAGGCTATCAATCACTACGTCAGTCTGCCGGGCGCTGTGGTCGTGCGGTTCTAGACGCTTCAGTCTGGAACCGCGCGACCGCTACGGTCGCAGGTTCGAATCCTGACTCGGGCATGGATGTGTGTGATGTCCTTAGGTTAGTCAGGTTTAAGCAGTTCTAAGTTCTAGGGGACTGACGACCTCAGATGTTAAGTCCCATAGTGCTCAGAGCCATTTTTGAACTACGTCAGTCTGTTTATATTGCATCCTACTTCGGACACGTTGCACAGTATTCCTCTCAAGTTGGTAGAGTAGTTGTATATCTACTATTGTAATGTTGTCAGATTTTAGTAAATCTTTAAAAATTTTCTCCACTTTTGAATGTTTGTTCCACTAATAGTAAAGAGACGTAGAAAATGTTTACCCAGTAGCACTGAATATAATTAGTGATTACACACAAGGAAATGTGAAAGAACTCTAAATAATACTGAATTAGTTAATAGATTCTGAATAGTCACGTGGTAGGTATAACGTACGCCTTGATTTAACGGATATTGTGAAGTGACGCTTTTTTTTCTGAGCGCAGTGGTGCGGTGGGTAGCACATAGGACTCGCTTTAGGGAGGACGATGGTTCGAACCCGCATCTGGCCATCCACATTCACTCTTCCCGTGACGTCCCTAAATCGCTCCAAGCCGATTTCCTTCCCTATCCTTCACACAATCCGAGCTTCTGCTGCATCTCTAAAGACCTCGACAAAAAGTGAAGAAAAAATAGAACTCAACGTTCGTGTTAGTACCATATAGTTAAATTTAAAGCTATTCCATAGTGATGAGGTATAAGCTCCAATAAAGTTAATGTAGTATCCACTGATGTTATCTATTTTTGATTTCAGATAATTCCTGAGGGACTACAGTGCACGCAGTCTGCGTACTTCAAACTCGCAGGCCCTTGGTCAAACAATAATTACGATCCCCATTTTGTCCTTTTGTACTGAAAATCTAAAAGTTCAGAATATGACCAATCACAATCCGCAAACAGATCCTTTGTGTGCCGTTTCATTGTCTCAAAAATAATCTCCAAACTTTGCCTATTTGTGGCTCATTTGAATGAGAACTTGGGCTTAACAAAGTAAATTCCACAGTGGAATACAACAACAGTAAAAAACACAACAAATGACTGAATGAAACTCAGTTTGTACAGAATGTTAACAACTGCTAAGTCTTCAAACTATGTGGAAGATTGCTACGGAACTGTGACTGGCTTTCCAAACCTCTTCAGATCGAAAACGCAAGGTAAAAAAGGATCAAAGATAAAAGTAAGTGAAACCACCACAGCAGCAGGACAACTTGCGGAATAAATCTCGCGAACTGTGAGTTGCTCAGAGCAACGGCAGTGTTATCGCTAAACGTGACACACACTCAAGACGCAGAAAAGTTCGCCGGGCGGCGACTGCAAGCCTAGCCCTCTGTATGACCTATCGACCGGTCGCCTCCACATCGATTAGGAAGTCGGATCCCAAGCTCGGATAGTGTTAAGGATGTGGAAGGAAATTGGCCGTTCCCTTTCAGTGGAACCGTCCCGACATTTGCCTGGAGCGATGTGGGGAAATAACGGAAAATCTAAATCTGGATGGCCGGGCGCAGCTTTGAACCATCGTCCTCCCGAATGCGAGTCCAGTGCGCTAACCACTTCGCCACCTCGCACGGTAAAAAACACAGCAGCATCACTTCATACATTCCCCTAACGTTGCTTAGATGGCAAAGGATCCCTTTTAAGTTCTCTCTCGGCTCCCAAAAACTTCTTCACCGTCGCTTACTGTTTATGAATTAACGAACCAGAGGTTGACACACTGTATTCGCTATGTCGCCACTCACTGGAACAGACATTCGTATCGCATCCCTGACGCTGCTCTCCAATAGCATTGGCTAATAATATACAGAACCTAATATTCAGAAATTTTCTCATAGTGGAGACGACAAAAAGGTGGTTGCATCAGCCTACAGGATGTGCAGATTCGTCACCCCTGCAACAGTCAGAGGATCTGCGGTGGTTATGACATCCAAACTACCTAGTTGAACAGAAAAGAAGGAAATTCTGTTAAAAGTGCTGTTCAAGTGTCATTTTGAGCGCACGCCATCCCCAAGTTCCGACCCCAGTAGAAACAGACACCGTTTCATTTGCAAAATGTTTACTTGAACAGAATCGAAACTGCCCTCCCATGTAAGATATGTCCAACACTAGAGATTACTGATAAGTGATAACTCCGAATTTTTTACGTGAAAACTCTTAAGTATTTTCACGTAAACTGAACGTTATTAATACTCTACATCTTTATTCTTCGTGTCTACATACGAGGGCTATTCGGAAAGTGTCGATAGGTCGTGATTTGGAAAACATTGTGAAAATCAAAGAAGTTTTATTTACAACGGGTAGATACACCTTGCAGCTACTTCTCTAGATAACCACGACTGCGAATTAGACATCTGTGGTAGCGTTGTACCAACTTTCCCGCAACTTCGTCGTAAAAGGCGACCGCCAGTGCTTTCTGCCAATTCTCTACAATTGTCAACAGCTCGTTGTGTGTCCAAAATGTTATCTTCATAGGCAGTGGCTAATGTGAGCAGGGATGAAACTCAGGAACAGACAGTTGCGGGCTGTATTATCAGTGATTGAACAGTTCCAATCTGAAAAGCTGCACGATCGTTTTCATTGCCCCTGCAGCGTACGGCCGAGAATGGTCAGAAGTAGGAACCGCATGGCAGTTGTGTTATTTGGGCTGCATCACATCAGGCGAAATCTTTCACAGGGCTCATACTTGGGGGAGACGCTATTTCCTAGGCATCTTTACGTTCTCACTACACACTCAGAACTTGAAAGAGTGACGTGACACTATCGACGGGCATACTAGCGACAATTTCCAGCGCATCTGTTCAAAGCTTCATCGGTTTTTCACAATGGTTTTCATTTCGCAACCGATCGGAACTAGTTTCCCAATAGCCCTCGTATTTATTTCCCAACATAGTAACCCTTTCGAGGAGCACATTTCTCCCAACGACAGACAAGTTTCCAGGTACCGTCATTGTAGACAGTTTGACTTTGTTGACGGAGCCACAACCACACCTTTGTTTACGTGGTTGATTATTGACCATTCGTCCTGGGTCGCCCTACATGCTTATACTACAGTCCCAAATACATCAATTGAGAAAATCTAATACCATTTCCTGGGCTAAGAGATGAGAAAAATTCTCAGTTTCAAGGTTTAGAAATCGTCCCGACCATGACCAGGACCTTCTCAAGCCGTATGGGTAATACGCAGTGGCACATTCAGTCACAGAGCTACAAATTCCGCACTTTTGTTGGCATACTGCACAATAATACATCAATCACAAGCCCAGATGAGGGTAATTTCAGGAGATTTCCCTCATTCATCTAGTTACCTGCCTGTGTGCTACATTTTTCTTAACCTTACTAAGAAACTGTATCGTTCATACACATTTTGCTCCGCTTCAGCTGTGACAGTCGATACTAGAAAAATAGAAACCATGGAACTAATACAGTAAATTCATTAACGTGGAGAGATTGACGTTTCATAAAGAAACGATCTGTTATATAGGCAATCAAAGTTGAAAAACTCCTTATTTTTGGTTTCCCCCTTTTCTTCAACTCTTGAAGTGCTAATATGTCGTTTTTGTTGATATCCAACAGTATTTTATCAAGCATTCTGAACTTATTTTCCCATTTCACGTTCTTAATCTTCAGTTTATGTCTAACACTGCGGGGATATCAATAAACTATTTTTGTGAATCTTTTGTTGCTTTATTTCATAACTCGTTCTACGATCTGTGTTTAATCGTATGAGGATAAAATTCAAGCTAGCTGAATAAGAAAGGCAGCATCCATCATACTAATAACATTAAAACATGTACTTTGCACATACTAGTGAATCACGCTCACCGTCCAGGTGCACAAGTAATACAGTTTAAAAAGTCTGAGTAGTTAACTATCAATGGTAGGTGATGCAAGCTTTATTTCTCCAAACACACCGAATCGGTTATTATCAAAACTGGCTGTTGGCATATTGCACAGTAATATTATATCAAACGGGAGGTCAATTGAGAGTGGTTTTGGGAGATTTCTCTCATTGCTCTAGTCGTCTGTCTGTGTACTACATTTTACCTAACGAACCCAGAAAATACCACCTTTTCAAAAAATTTCTGCCGATGCTCATTCTTTTTCAGAATGAGGAAATCTGTGTTTTCTGTCACCTTGTTTATTCTCGAGTGCAGGTTCCGTTGCCTGCCATTTGTACTTCAATTAAAATGTGAATGATTCAAGGTGCGCCGCCCTTGAGACTGTTTCCGTCACCCTTTAACATTATAAACATTCAACATAAATTTAAAATTATCGTAAAAGTTATCTAAGAAAAAATCATAAGTAAGGGAAATGTCAAAACAGCCTAGATCATTTCTCACCTATGATCAGAGAGGCACAAAGAGCTCTGAGACATTGTTTGAGTGAGTGCCGGACCCCATGATTTCCTTATGCTAACGTTTGTTTTCTGGTGACTAAATTTTCCACCAGTCTATTCTTGATTGCCTCCTTCGCGATACTGTCCCAGAAATTCGTCACCTGCACAGCAATGCTGCTAAGTTATGACAAGTGAGGCAGTGTTCAGCAATAACTGACTTCGTTAGCTGTTTGCGTTGGACGTAGTGCTTGTAATCTTTACCACTTTGATCGGCAGCTCTTATAGTCTGTGTAGTGTAAGACGTGCCTCATCATTACGGAGTGAGATATAGATCCAGTTTTTGGAGCCCTGGGTTATCCTTCATTGGTATCGGTTCCCACTGAAGACGGCTTCGACTTGAGTAATAGGACATGATTGGTCTATTCTTCTGAGCACCCACTGTATTTGATAACTATGCTTAAGTGTCCCGGTTCTTCGTCATTGTTACCTTCGGAAACATAATTTGTGTGCACAGCACATCTCAAGATAATGCTCACAAAGCCTCTTGACGATTCCAGAGAAGCAGTTTTACTCGTTACTTTAACCAACTGATGCCTGAAGATGTATCTACACACATGTCGATAGCTAAGCGACTTGCAAGAAAAGAGCAACTGACAACAGGTTACAGCCACGTAAACAAACGCTAGTGCAGTCACGACTGCATCCACATACAGAAAATATCATGGTGGAATCAGCATTGTACTCAACAGTGACTTCTAAGCGTCGACCAACAGCCATCACCTTTTGCGACATAAACCAGTTCACGACTGTTGTGAGTAGGTTTGGAAATGGAACATGTGGCATACTGCTCACTTTCAAAGAGCGCTACCAAACTGTTATTGTAGAATTTCAGTGCCTGTGCGATATGTTGACTAAAATTCCATCCCTATTAGAGCTTATTTACGGTAAAGAAATAAAGCAAGTTATAGAGATGATGAATGGAATAAGTACATGATAGATGTTGGGTATGTCTAACGCTATTGGAAGTTGTCAGGTGTAGATTTCAGTACAACATGCATACGGCGCTATTGGAGCTTGTCAGGTGTAGATCGCAATACAACACGCACAAGAAAAGTGCGCGTATAGCTTATCGCGATCTTTCAGACTTTGACAAAGGTCAAATCAGTGGCATGAGGTACATTCGAGCGTCATACCAACAAATGTCTCAGACGAATAGGCTGACAGCATACAACAGGTAAAATCCGGGAACAGCTGAATTGAGATTTGAGTTGGCACGTGTCGCTGACACAGACTTCTGAAATTTGTATGGTGTAGAGTAAAAGTCACCTGGGACACTGAAGGGCATTCTATGCTATGAGCAGTCTGCAAATTGCTGAATAGGTCTCTGAGGGAAATGTCATTGACTGAATGCAAGCAGACTGCATTATTCCAGTAATGTGCATTTCGGACATTGCCATCATGAGATATCCTGGAACATCACGTTTGACATAGATATAGAAGTTACAAGTTGTAGTAGTAACTATAAGCAGATATTGTGTGGTGTTCAGCTATGACTCTTGCTTCTGTTTGTATCACTCACATTGCTGTGAATCTAACCGTAGACGACGTCGTGGAAGGTCAATGGAAGCAACGATTCTCGAGACACATGTGACTCCAGTTGGAAACACTGTGTGTGTGTGTGTGTGTGTGTGTGTGTGTGTGTGTGTGTGTGTGGGTGGGTGGGTGGGTGGTTGGGTGGGTGGGTGGGTTTGGGGGAGAAGAATGGGTATTAATTTGATGTTACGTCACGACTTATTGGGTGGTTTTCGTATATCCATCTTCTATTTCGGATGCAGAGTGAGACAACGGCTTTTCAATATGTGAGAATTAATGGTAACCGTATGTTTCAAGCTGTCTATTCAAATGCGACCGGTTTTTGCGATACACTACAGCGTCATCAGGCCCTTCTATTGGCAGAAACTGGACCTATAACCAGCTTTCGATACTACCATAACAGGGATAAAAATCAAACTCAGCGTCCGCAGCCTTGTTCAGACCTGAAGTGGCCGCTAGATACATCGAACGGTTACTCCGCACTATAGATGTTTGATGAGTTTAGCGGCCACTTGATGCATGAACATGTGTTCGGACATCCACCCCCCCCCAACCCACTCCCCGTCGGAGGTTCGAGTACACCCTCGGGCATGGGTGTGTGTGTTGTCCTTAGCGTAAGTTAGTTTAAGTTAGATTAAGTAGTGTGTAAACCTAGGGACCGATGACCTCAGGAATTTGGTCCCATAAGACCTTACCTAAAGCGTTAATACGACTAACACGTTGGGGAACGTACGAACCCTTGACTTTCCTGGCCAGTCCCCTGATTTGACGCCCATAGGACATTTCTGGGACGCTATGGGAAGACGTGTACTTCATATCAGCCTCCAGTCAGCAATTTTCGTGAACTGACGCAGCACATCTTTAAGGCATGGCAAGCGATCCTCAAGAAAATAAAATAAAAAGGTGTATTTCTTCTCTCTAGAGTCATACCTCCACTGATTTTGATAATGGACATCAATTCTGAACAGAATAAAAGTTCATCTTCATCTACATGATTACTCTGCTATTCATAATAAAGTGCCTGACATAGGGTTCAATGAACCACCTTCAAGTGGTCTCTCTCTACCGTTCCACTCTCGAAAGACCGCGCGACTGCTACGGTCGCAGGTTCGAGTCCTCCCTCGGGCATGGATGTGTGTGATGTCCTTAGGTTAGTTAGGTTTAAGTAGTTCTAAGTTCTAGGGGACTGATGACCACAGATGTTAAGTCCCATAGTGCTCAGAGCCATTTGATTTGAACTCTCGAAAGGCGCGCGGTAAAAACGAGCACTTAAATTTTTCTGTGCAAGCCCTGATTTCTCTTATTTTATCGTGATGATCATTTCTACCTATGTAGGTTGGAGCCAACAGAATGTTTTCGCAATTGGAGGAGAAAACTGGTGATTGAAATTTCATGAGAAGATCCCGTCACAACGAAAACCGTACCATGTCTGTAGCACTATCTCCCATATTTCGCTATAATACAAAACGAGCTGCCCTACTTTGAACATTTTCGCTGTCATCCGTCAGTCCCACCTGATGCGGATCCCACACCGCACAGCAATACTCCAGAATAGGGCGGACAAGCGTGGTGTAAGGAGTCTCTTTAGTAGGTCTGTGGCACCTTCTAGGTGTTCTGTCAATGGATCGCAGTCTTTGGTTTGCTCCACCCACAACATTATCTATGTGATCGTTCCAGTTTATATTATTTGTGACTGTAATCCCTAAGTATTCAGTCGAATTTCCAGCCTTCAGATTTGTGTGACTTACCGCGTAATCGAAATTTGACGGACTTCTTTTAGTACTCATGTGAATAACTTCACACTTTTCTTTATATAGGACCAATTGCCACTTTTCGCACCATACAGATAGCTTATGTAAATTATTCTGCAATTAGTTTTGATCATCTGATGAATTTACAAGACGATAAATGACAGCATCATCTGCAAACAACTCAGATTGTCTCCTACGTCGTTAATGAAGATCAGGAGCAATAGAGGGCCTATAACACTTCCTTGGGGAACGCCGGATATTACTTCTGTGTTACTCGATGACTTCCGTCTATTATTGCGAACTGTGACCTTTCTGAGAGGAAATCACGAATCCAGTCGCACAACTGAATGATATTCCATAGGCATGCAGTTTGGTTAGAAGACGCTAGTGAGGAACGCTGTCGAAAGCCTTCTGGTAATCAAAAAAATATGGACTCAATTTTACATCCCCTGTCGATCGCACTAATTGCTTCATGAGTATAAAGAGCTAGTTGTTTTTCACAGCAACGATATTTTCTGAATCCGTGCTGATTACGTGTCAATAAATCGTTTTCTTCGAGGTAATTCATAATGTTCGAACACAGTATATATTCCAAAACCCTACTGCAAATCGACGTTAGTGATATAGGCCTGTAATTCAGCGGACTATTCCTGTTTCTCTTTCTGGGTATTGATGTGACTTGAGCAATTTTCCAGTCTTAAGTCACGAATCTTTCTATGAGCCAGCGGCTGTATATAATTGCTAAATATGGAGCTACTGTATCAGCATAATCTGAGACGAACCTGACTGGCATACAATCTGGACCGGAGGCCTTGTCTTTATTAAGTGTTTTAAGCTGCTTTGATGGTTTAATACCCGTTAAGCATTTGTTCTTCACTCACCCAATGTTCTTCATTTTATCTACCCAGTACCCATTTCGCTCCTACATCTACAACTACATCGACATGAGTGCTCTGCAATTCACATTTCGGTGCCTGACAGAGATTTCGTTGAACCACCTTCAAACTATTTCTATACCATCTTGGGTTGTCGGGTGTTCTGCCGGATATCAGCGTCGTACTTGCACGATATTTCGGTCACGTAGCTCGAGACCTTCATCAGGTGCGACCTGAGACTGTCTCAGGTCGCACCTGATGAAGGTCTCGAGCTACGTGACCGAAATATCGTGCAAGTACGACGCTGATATCCGGCAGAACACCCGACAACCCAAGATGTCATTAGATCGCCGGGAAAGCCTGAAGAGTTATTTCTATACCGTTCCACTCTGTAACATCGCATGTGAAAATGAGCACTTAGATCTTGCTGTAGCAACTCTGTTGTTTCTTATTTTAGTATGATGATCATTTCTCCATATGTAGGTCGCCGACAGTAAAATGTTTCCGTATTTAGACGAAAAAGTTGGTGTTTGAAATTCGTGAAAAGCTCTCGGTGCAGCGAAAAACGGCTTGGTTTTAATGACTGGCACCCCAATTCAATTACCATATCCGTCACACCATTCTCTTATTTCACAATAACGCAAAACGAGGGGCTCCGCCAATCGTGTCTAATAACGATCCCCTACTGTACAGTATTACTCTAGCAGGAGACGAACAAGCGTAGAAGAGGCACACTCTTTAATAGACATTGTTGCATCTTTTAATTGTTCTGCCAGTTGTGGTGCAGTCTCCTGTTTGCCATCCCTGCAACATTATCTACGTCATCCTTGAAATTCAAGTTGTCCGTAGTTGTAATTCCTACGTATTTAGTTGAACTGACAGCCTTCACAATTGAGTTATTTATCGTGTACTCGAAATTTAACGGATTCATTTGAGTACTGTGGTTGTTGATACCATTACACTTTTCGTTATTCAAAATCAACTGCCACTTTTAGCTCCACACAGATATCTTCTCTAAACCATTTTGCAATTGGTTCCGATCTTCTCATGACTTTACTAGGTGGTAAATAACAGCGTCATCTGCAAACAATGTAAGAGGGATGCTCAGATTGTCTCCCCAACCATGTATGTGGATTAAGAACTGCAGAGGTTGTGTAACACTTCCTTGAGAATACCGAATAGCACTTCCGTTTTGCTCGATGACTTTCGTTGATTTCTATGAACTGTGATTTTTCTGACAGGAAATCACGAATCCACTCGTACACTTGAGAAAATACTCCATAGACACGAAATTTGTTTGGAAGTGTCTCATAAAGACCGGTGTCAAAAGCCTTCTGCGAATCTAGAAATAAGGAATACGTTTTAGATGTCCTGTCGATAGGAGTCATTACTTCGTACGAATAAAGAGCTAGTTATGTTTCACAAGAACTATGTTTTCTGAATATGAGCTGCGTCAATAGACAGTTACCTTTGACGTAATTCATAACATTCTAACACAGTATATGTTCCAAAATCATATAGCAAACTGACTTTATTGATACGGGTCTGTAGTTCCACATTTTCTCCTGTTTCGCTATCTTGAGTATCGATGTAAACTGAGCAACTTCCCAGTCTTTTGGTATGGGTCTTTTGTCGATCGAGTGCTTGTATGTGAATGATAAGTATAAGGCTTTGTATAAGTTTGATAAGAATGGGCAAATTTATTAGCGTACTCCGAAAGGAACCTTATTGGTATAGAGTTTGGACCGGAAGACTTGCCTTTATTAAGTGCTTTAAGCACCCTCGCTACGTCAAGCATATCTGCTTCTAAGTAATTCGTGTTGGCAGCTGCTCTTGATTCGAATTTTGGAATGTTTACTCGTTCTTCTTTGGTGAATGTATTGGCGAACACTGTGTTTTCGTCCATTCACCTCCAAACATATATCTCAGTTGCTTCAGTTTCGTCTCTTTCCCTTTCTTCAGTGTCCAGCCTGTAAAGGAAAGCAGTCCAGACGAACTGTTAACCAACCTTTTCCATACTCTCTCCTCCCTCACAATTTTGCTGTATAATTAAATTAACGCTTGTTTTTCTGCAAAGCCTACTTTTATGTTGTAATTATTGACCTTATTTCTTTTCCACTCGTCCAGTTTTCTGGTAAAATGCTTCCTAAATATCTGGACTGTACAATCTGTTCAATTTGAATTTCTGTCGTTTTTGGTTTCATATCTACTTTTTCGAGTTTTCTTTGTGTTGATTTCAGTCATGCTTACATGAAGCGCGGAGTGTTTCTCTGTGCTGCTCTGAAGGTTGGACAGAAAGAGAGGAAATTGAAGTTTTGCGGGTGTGGATTTGGAGTAGAATGGAGGAAATAAAATGGGTTGTTGAAGTGAAAAGCAATGAAGTAATGGAAGGAGTATACGAACAATGAACTCTCCTAAACCTGATTAAGAAAAGAAACGCTGAATGGAATATACACTGCGAGGAGAAGAGTTTTAACAGCAATCGCAGGTGCAGTTGAAGGACAAAATAATATTGTAAAAGGAAGTATAAATATGTTGGACGAAATGAAAAGAGGTAGATACCAGATTACGAATCCCAGAACAGAATCAGATGGAGAAACAAATGCTGTCAGGAGCTTACCATTCGGCAAAACACCATATGATGAGCATTACGTAATAAATATCACCACAAATTTAGTTAAATTTAGGACCCTGGCTTCATGGTGTTACAACTTTCCATTTCGTTCAGTGTGGGCCCTGAAGCAAGCACTCGCTCTGTAGGGCCTCGGACCCTGCCCTTTGTCCTCCTCCTTCCGCCTTGTCACTTAAGTACTGGACAAGTGGAGGACCGGAATCGGATCAGTGTGGACGACTCGTGCAGCTGGGGTCCCTATTCTTCCGCAGAGAATGACCCTCGTCCTGGAGCCGATGGCTTGCTCGCCGGCGACGACGACCCAGTGAAGGGCCGGACGAGCGAGGCGGGCCCGGTTGCCGTCCACCCCTCGGCCGACGTCGGGATGTTTGCTCTGCCGCCCGACTTTATGTTTGTTTACTTTATAAATGTCTGAGGAACAGCCGCCGCCGCGCTGGTGGTATTCTTCCTTAGCGGGGGCTCGCGAGACAGCCCGAGAACAAAAGACAGGGCCATGCCGCTCGTCGATGGTGACAGAGAGGACAAGTAAAGGGGATTTCATCCGGTCGTCCTCCCGAGCGGACAGTCGCCTCCATTGACAGTGGGCCCTCTCCTGAGGGCTTCCGGCTCCTCCTGTGTTCGTAACGTTAAGAAACGCAGGCCATCCTTCTGACGCAATTCTAGGTCGCCACCTACTCTTGAAACGTCCCCTTAGTAAAATTTATACAATGACTGTGCTTAAACTGACACACAATATTTTTAGCGCAACGCAGTCTGACTTTCAATAATCCCTACAAAAGAATGGCCCTGACTAACATTAGCCTATACCTTTCACAAATCACTTACCTCACAAAAATCTTCGTTGCTCGAACTACTGCAATACAGCGAGCGCCACTACTGCCAGCTAAATAAAAGATTCAAACTACTGAAGGCACTAACTACTGATAGGCATAGTTAGCAAATGAAAGATTTTGATAGAGAACAAACAATGTAATAGTGTTCAAAAGTCATAATATATATAGCAGTTCATGACATCCAGTCTTACAAATGTATTGTCTCTGATGGACACGTCCAGATCATCGGCTCTCAAATTTCCGCTATCTCTCTCCCCACATCTACCACTTCTGGCGGCTCACCTCCAACTGCGCAACGCTACGCGCTGTTCACATCCAACTGCCCAACACTACAATGGCGAATACTACATCAACGTCAACCAGCCACAGACTGCACACAGCACAGCCAGTGATTTTCATACAGAGCGCTACGTGGCTGCGGCGTTACAAATATAAGAACCTAAACAGCCTACATACACGCTAGTTGCTCAGTAGTACATTACTGGCCATTAATATTGCTACACCACGAAGATGACGTGCTACATACGCGAAATTTAACCGACAGGAAAAAGATCCTGTGATATGCAAATGATTAGCTTTTCAGAGCATTCACACAGGGTTGGCGCCGGTGGTGACACCTACAACGTGCTGACACGAGGAAAGTTTCCAACCGATTTCCCATACACAAACAGCGTTGTCTGGTGAAACGTTGTTGTGATGCCTCGTGTAAGGAGGAGAAATGCGTCCCATCACGTTTCAGACTTTGGTAAAGGTCGGATTGAAGCCTATCGCGATTGCGGTTTATCGTATCGAGACATTGCTGCTCGCGTTGGTCGAGATCCAATGAGTGTTGGCAGAATATGGAATCGGTGGGTTCCGCAGGGTAATACGGAACGCCGTGCTGGATCCCAACGGCCTCGTATCACTGGCAGTCGAGATGACAGGCATCTTATCCGCATGGCTGTAACGGATCGTGCAGCCACGTCTCGATCCCTGAGTCAACAGATGGAGATGTTTGCAAGACAACAACCACCTGCACGAACAGTTCGACGACGTTTGCAGCAGCATAGACTGTCAGCTCGGAGACCGTAGCTGCGGTTACCCTGGACGCTGCATCACCGACAGGAGCGCCTGCGATGGTGTACTCAACGAAGAACCTGGGTGTACGAATGGCAATACGTCATTTTTTTCGGATGAACCCAGGTTCTGTTTACAGCATCATGATGATCGCATCCGTGTTTGGCG
Source organism: Schistocerca americana (assembly GCF_021461395.2). Taxonomy (NCBI): domain Eukaryota; kingdom Metazoa; phylum Arthropoda; class Insecta; order Orthoptera; family Acrididae; genus Schistocerca; species Schistocerca americana. The sequence continues at coordinate 457,210,029 of NC_060126.1, read as the reverse complement.
ACATCGCGGTGAACGCACATTGTAAGCGTGTATTCGTCATCGCCATACTGGCGTATCACCCGGCGTGATGGTATGGGGTGCCATTGGTTACACGTCTCGGTCACCTGTTGTTCGCATTGACGGCACATTCAACGGTGGACGTTACATTTCAGATTTGTTACGACCCGTGGCTCTACCCTTCATTCGATACCTGCGAAACCCCACATTTCAGCAGGATAATGCACGACCGTACGTTGCAGGTCCTGTACGGGCCTTTCTGGATACAGAAAATGTTCGACTACTGCCCTGGCCAACACGTTCTCCAGATCTCTCATCAATTGAAAACGTCTGGTCAATGGTGGCCGAGCAACTGGCTCGTCGCAATACGCCAGTCACTACTCTTGATGAACTGTGGTATCGTGTTGAAGCTGCATGGGCAGCTGTACCTGTACACGCCATCCAAGCTCTGTTTGAATCAATGCCCAGGCGTATCAATGCCGTTATTACCGCCAGAGGTAGTTGTTCTGGGTGCTGATTTCTCAGGATCTATGCACCCAAATTCCGTGAAAATGTAATCACATGTCAGTTCTAGTATAATATATTTGTCCAATGAATACCAGTTGATCATCTGCATTTCTTTTTGGTCTAGCAATTTTAATGGCCAGTAGTGTATACGGACAGCACTATGTAGAGCGGAATCGATCACTAGAGAGCCGGCCAGAGTGGCCGAGCGGTTCTGGGCTCTACAGTCTGGAACCGCGCGACCGCTTCGGTCGCAGGTTCGAATCCTGCCTCGAGCATGGTTGTGTGTGATGTCCTTAGGTTAGTTAGGTTTAAGTAGTTCTAAGTTCTAGGGGACTGATGACCTCAGAAGTTAAGTCCCGTAGTGCTCAGAGCTATTTGATCACTAGAGATCATGAAAGGCGAACCCGAATTATGAAGCAGGCGGGGTGTATTGTGTTTCACGGAAAGGAGTGTTGTGGAGTCGTAAATCACTTTATACCCTGTGGCAATTCGACGGAAAGGGTTGAACTTGGTGGGTGCCTGAAAAAACGTTACCTACCATCATGTGTGGTGTCAACAGTGCTGTAAGGAGGAGGCGTATTATCGCACGGTGGAATTTGTTTGGGTTAAGGACCGTTCCTCTTATTGTGCGTAAGATAATGTTAAATGCAAAAAAATATCAACACATTTAATGCACTGCGCACCACTTGTACCAGCACGGCAATTCACGCTGTTATAAAGCGGCATCTATGAGGAAATGGATTGTGCATAGTAACGTTCCTGAAATAAACAGGCGTCTCCAGGGTCGTGACCCCATGGGATATCTCAGAGGCCACTCTGAACGTCCACTTCGCTACAGACCGCAGCACCGAACATCACTACCGCATCTGGTTTCGGCTCTTCAGGATGCATGTGGGCTGCCATTCCTCAACAGACTTTTACAAAGCACACTAGAAGCTTACCCAACAGAGTTCACGTCATCATAAAAGCGAAGGCTGGACGCACGTCATGTTAACATCTACTCATCCATTTTCGGATATCTTTCACCACATAGAATCTGTTATCCACTGCTACAGATGACCCAAAATGATGCAAAACTACAATCTGTTCGTTTTCATTTACAAGTCCAGTAGGAGTACTCTACCATCAAGGATATTATCTACATGTTAAAACAATCATAGTCAGAAAGAAAGAAAACAGAACACCTTGAACGACTAGAGACATGACGCTCATATTCGTAGGACGTGTATATTACCATGCTCTGCAGAAATGAGTATCATTTAATCCACGTCGGCCCGTGGGTTCAAGGTCCAGATCAATATCACGGCGCAACGTCACCTGCTGTAAACTGTGCCTGCTGCTCTCGTTGTCGCTATAACCGAAGGCAATGGATCAGCGTGACTCGAGCAAACGTTCTAACAACAAACGTCAAAAATTAATTATGATTGTAGTGTTGCTCACGCTGCTAAAAATTGCATTTTCGGGCAAAAACAAAGTTATATTATGTGGCAGGTGTCATTAGAGCACAGTTAATAAAGTCATTTCTTGAAATAATGGATAAACTAGGCACTCATCTTTTCGTGTTTCCTACGCTGGTCTCGTTGTGAACTCATGGTTCAATCGTCGAAAATCAAGGTAGTGATGATTCCAAGAGGTCTACGTGTTATTTTGCCATATTCAAAAGTTTTAGAGATGTGTTTCATAAACCATTCTTGAAGAGTAAACTTTTGCAAGTTAGGACAATGGAGATGTAAAAAAGTAATCAGCACTCGGAATTTAAGTTACACTTCTTTTTTATTACTTTTGTTGCAATATCACGTAACTCGTTCCAAAACATCACTTCACAATATAAAACATACATGAAAATAGCTTCCTCACTGTTAAAGTTCACATTTCATAAACTGACTACAATTTGCGTCTTTTTAACATGACGACCAATGCTTGACTCTCTAATAACCTCTTACGCGCCCAAAAATCAGAGATACAAGTACGTCAATGATCATAGTGACAAAAGAAAGAATACACATAAGGATAATATCATTGCAATATATACAAATCAATGTATCGAAGTACCTCTGCATTAATGAAATCAAAACTGAATTTTGTGACGGAAATATGTTAACTATTGTACAGAAACACAGTAGAATATTGCTGGTATCGAGAGGTTGAGGTGAGGTGCCGTAATGGTTACGTAATTCAAGTACCATTACAACGTGTAGGATGCCTCGCAGACGTATGCGCAAACCGTACCATCAAATCAGTGAGTTTGCATGAGGGCGTATTATTGGCATGAAAGAATGTGGTGCACCGATCCAGGAAAGTGCTGTTCGTGTGAGACGAAGTGTGTCGCTAGTGCAACGGGTGTGAGCAGAATGGTTCACGGAAGGCCGTAGAGCACGACGAGCTGGGTCAGGTCGCACCACCCAGCACCCCCTCCCCTCACCAGCCCTCCCCACCCCGAAACGATCGACAAGTGATCCGAATGGCACTGCAGGAGATATCTGCGTCCTCCTGCGCACTGGCGCAACAGTGAAACAGTATAGCACTTCGTAGACTAGCAGGGGTGCCAGTCAGTCAGCGTTTATTATCGACATGTTTACGCGCGCGTCGCACACTTCTCGGCCTATCTTTGACGAATGTGCAGAAACACGCTAGACAGCAATGTTGCCTGGAACGACGTCACTAGGGACAGGAATGGCATCAGATAGTGTTTTCCGACGGAACCAGGTTCTCCTTGTTTGAAAATAATGGCAGCACTTTGGTTCGCCACAGAGGGGAGCGTGGGCAACGACCTTGCCGCAGTGGATACACCGGTTCCCCTTGAGATCACCGAAGTTAAGCGCTGTTGGGCGTGGCCGGCACTTGGCTGGGTGACCATCCAGCCGCCATTTTTCGGGGTGCACTCAGCCTCGTGATGCCAATTGAGGAGCTAATGGACCGAATAATAGAGGCTTCGGTCAAGAATACCATCATAACGACCGGGAGAGCGGTGTGCTGACCCCACGCCCCTCCTATCCGCATCCTCCCCTGAGGATGACACGGCGGTCGGATGGTTCCAGTAGGCCACTCGTGGCCTGACGACGGAGCACAGAGGGGAGCGACATCACAGTCACTGCAGTTGCACAAAACATACAGCACCAACTCAAGGCCCAGTTGTGTGGGGTGCTATTAGGTACAGCCTCAAATCACAGCTGGAGCGAGTCCGGGGCACTGTGACCAGTATGGCCTACGTAAATGACATCCTGCGACCTGTATCCGTACCTGTCTGCGCATCATCCCAGACGCCGTTTTTCAGCAAGGCAATGAACGATTACATGCTGCTGCACGAACACGTGCCTTCTTGCTGTCACGGGATTTCAGCCTTTACCTCTGGTCCGCCAGACCACCATATTCATTGTCAGTCGAAAATGTCTGGGATGTGGTGAAACAATGGGGCTAGCTCTGTGACCCAAAGCCAATCACTGCAGATAAACTTTGGAACCAGGTGTGTGCAATACGGATGACTATAGAACAGGACGCCATTCGCGCCTTATACGTGCCGATGCCATCACGCATGGGACAAGTTATCAGGGCCCATGGCGGACCTGTGCATACTACACAACAGGACACATGCTGAACCGATGTGACTGAAATGCTAATCATTTCTGCAAAATTTACCAATGTACATGTCCCGTAAATGTGAAAGTCCTGTCTCTAGTCGTTCTAGGTGTTTTTTTTTCTGAACATGAGCGTATCAGTTCGCCAAACTACAGACTAAAAGGACTTGGGGGTCGATCTACAGTTCTACGATTTTTATCGGTCGCTTGTAACTTCTTTCACCCCTGAAAATGTTTTTTTGATGTGAAAACTGCCAAACTGCATTGTGATTCGGAGTTCCCATTAAAGAGTAAGTCCTGCTGTAACTGGCTGGGTGAGGCAGTTACAAGGTCAGAGGAAGGCGATAGCAAAGCAACCCCAGAAATACAAGGGGCGGTTAAGTACTGTGGTGTTCAAACCGGTCATCGGACTGATCACAGCTTCGCCTTTTGTTAATCTAAATTACAGCCAAATAGCAAAGAGATTTGGAAATTGGGAAGCTACAGGACCTTTACCGTAATACCACAGTCTGCTACTGGTATGTCAGATACTATTTCGTATGGATGGCAGACGGAGCCTGCTTCCTGCAGCGTTATACATATACCTGTCGTTATGAAACAGATTTTCACGAAGGCGTACCAAGAAGTAATGTACCCGAATTTACCCATTCCGAAACAACTGGACACTGTTTTGAATGGTGGCTGGTTTCCCACACCGTATTACGCAAGGTAATATCATTCTGTTGTTTCCATACTTTTGTCCAACTCGATGTATAGAGTGATTCAGCTGCCACTACTGCTGTCGTTTTATGCAAACCCCAATGTTATAATTGGCCTTCATACATCAAGCAATTTTTATATTCTCTCGCTCGATACATGCAAACTATTAGTCCTACAGAAAAATAAGTAACACCTGTTTCTAGGGTTTTTAATGTAGCTAAATTTCGTACCGGGATACGTGTTCGCTGGAAGCCACAGTTTTCGAGTTATCCAAGAGAAAAGTCCAAAAGTGTCCTTCAAAAGCACCTCCACCCCCCCCCCCCACTCATTCCCCACTAGTCAGGACTTCGAGTATGTTGTTCGTGGCACTCCTTGTTACCACTGTAGAAAAATTTTCGACTACACGTACTACTCACGATATTCGACCTTCTTTGGTCTCTATTGATTGGGCCTATTGCGCCACCAGCTAGTCGGCTACTTCGTTAATATTACTAATTTAAACGTTCCTGTGATGGTAATGAAAGAAAAACGACGTTGCTAAACGTTACGTTAAAACTAGTTACGTCAATTAGACTCAAACCTTACCCTTACAAGCACAATAGTTCCGTATTCACAAGACCTGGCGAATGCAACGATTTAATTGTTTATTTTATGCTGTTAAAATTCACAAAAATTGTTACACAGTTCTACAATTCGTAAGTGCTCGACTAAGCCGGTGGAATAATAAGGCCAGTCAGTGGAGACCAAGAAAAGTCATATGTGGGAAATAATTCGAGCAGTTGCAAATATCTGTACAGTGGTAGGAGGGGGCGCCATGAACCATGGACTGAATGCGGGAGTACAGGTGCGTTACAAGGTCACTTCGGTACGTTCTTCTGGATTTGCTCGAAAACTATGGTCTCTATCGAGAACGTATTCCAGTACAACATTTAACAACATTCATTTTCGTACAAAATGGTCCTGCTCTTATTTATGTGTAGGAATAATAGTTTGCGCGTAGCGAGCGGGAGAATATGGAAAGGCCGGCCCGAGTGGCCGAGCGGTTCTAGGCGCTACAGTCTGGAACCGCGCGAACGCTACGGTCGCAAGTTCGAATCCTGCCTCGGGCATGGATGTGTGTAATGTCCTTAGGTTAGTTAGGTTTAAGTAGTTGTAAGTTCTATGGGACTGATGACCTCAGAAGTTAAGTCCCATAGTGCTCAAAGCCATTTTAATATGGAAATCTCGCGCGTGGTTTGTCAAGGCCAGCTATGACAGTGCGGGTTGCCGGAAACGGCAGCGGTAGGGGCAGCTAAACCACGCCGTATAGTGCTTGCAGATCTGCAGTATTTCTCGTCGCCGGTGGCAAGGTTAAAGCTGGAGTTCAGTGAAGTCGCAAACAAGTGGAGGGAATCCTGCATTGAATAAACGGACTGTTCCATGTTCCAGGAGGGTGCAAGTGATTCCTCTAACCCCTTTGCAGACCTCTTTGTGCACAAAGGTTTTTCATTTTAACACTGCGTCACATTGATTTGGATGTTGTCTTCTATAAAAAAAACTGAAGTCATTTTTTTTAACACGATGCTAAAGCAGCCGTCTCTGCTTCGTCATTAACGGGAAGGACGTGAGTGTCGTGTTGGCCACAGTGCTCCATCACCTACTTCCGACCGCCATAACGACCTGGCTTTCGACAGTCGCAGCAATCGCACTCGAGTCGACTATCGACTGCTTCATGCTGGAGCGCCACGCGACGTTTCATGTCAACTGCGAACGTGTGCTGCTCGTTTAGAGCTGCTATTAACCTGTTATCACACACGCACGACAACGTACGCGAATATAAGTCCCTTTACCGTAACGTGTTCGAGATCGCTTTATTGCCGCCATACACGGTGGGAATATCGCGGCTGATTTCTCGGCTAAAATTGCCGTCTGGATTTTTTTGCGCTGTCCAGTGGCCTTCGGCAATGAGCCGAAAGGGTTTATCAAGATGGAAAACTTTCTCGCTGAACACTTTCAACGTGGACTCGAAACACTGATTACCGTAGAAATAAAACCTTGTGCCCAACTCCAGATTGCTTTCTAGTAAAAAGCAATGCGTTTAACTTCTCATATTCGAGGTTCACGGTCATGTAGAACTTTTTAAAGAACATCGTATTCACCACTGCCAATGGAAATTATTCTGAAATAAATAATTTCTACAAACAACGGCGAACATGATTTCCTTTAAGAAAGCAATTTGTTTCCCTGTGACAATGATCGCCAACAGATTTCTTCATTAGTCAGGAGTACGCAAAAAACAAGTAAATTTCGCGATGAGTAATATACATTAAAGCCAGAAACTGTTTGTCAACTCTATCTTTCACTGCTAAAATCCTCATAATACGACATTTCCATTTATAATCGTGTTAATGTTGTGACCCTTTAATACGTGAAATATGAATATACACAACACAGCCAAAGAAACTGGCACACCTACCTAATATCTTGTTGGGCTTCCGCGACCACGCAGGAGAGCCGCAACACGACGTGGCATGGACTCGGTTAATGTCTGAAGTAGTGCTGGAGGGAACTGGCACCATGCATCCTGCAGGGCTGGTCATAAATCCGTATGAGTACGAAGGGGTGGAGATCTCTTCTGAACAGACTTTGGAAAGCACCTCAGATATACTTAATAATGCTCATGTCTGGACAGTTTGGTGGACAGCGGAAATGTTTAAACTCAGAAGAGTCTTCCTGGAACCAATATGTACAAATTCTTGATGTGCGAGGGGTCCTATTGTCCAGCTAGATTTTCCCAAGTCCGTCGGAATGCACAATGGACATGAATGGATGTAGGTGACCAGACAGGATGCTTACGTACGTGTCACACGTCAGAGTCGTGTCTAGCCGTATCAAGGGTCCCATATCATTCCAACTGCACACGCTCCACACTATTACAGAGCCTCCACCAGCTTGAACAGCTCCTGCTTACATTCAGGTTCCATGGATTCATGAGGTTGCCTCCACACCAGTTCACGCCCATCTGCTCGATACAATTTGAAGCGAGACTATTCCGACCAGGCAACACGTTCCCTGCCATCAGCAGTCCAACGTCGGTATTGACGGGCCCAGGCGAGACGCAAAGCTTTGTGTCGTGCAGTTCAAATGGCTCTGAGCACTATGGGACTTAACTTCTGAAGTCATCAGTCCCCTAAAACTTAGAGCTACTTAAACCTAAAGACATCACACACATCCAAGCCCAAGGCAGGATTCGAAACTGCGACCGTAGCTGGCGCGCGGTTCCAGACTGTAGCGCCTAGAACCGCTCGGCCACACAGGCCGGCTCGTGCAGTCATCAGGGTACACGAGTGATAATGTTTCGTTGAATGTTTCTGACGTTGGCACTCGCTGATGGCCCAATACTGAAATCTGTAGTTGTTTGCGGAATGGTTGCACTTCTGCCACGCTGAACGACTTTCTTCTGTCGTCGTTGGTCCCGTTCTGGCAAGATCTCACCTCGGCCGCAGTGATGTTGGAGATTTGATGTTTTACCGGATTCGCGTTATTCACGGTACACTCGTACCGAAAAATCCCGACTTCATCGGTACTTCGGAGATGCTGTGTCCCATAGCTCGTGCACCGACTATAACGGTATGATCAAACTCAATTAAATGTTGATAACCTGCCATTGTACTCATGGCAACAGTAACCGATTTAACCACTGCCCCAGACCCTTGTTGTCTTATATAGGTGTTACCGACCGAAGTGGCATATTCTGCCTATTTACATGTCTCTGAATTTGAATACGCATGCCTATACCAGTTTCTTTGGCGCTTCAGTGTAGCTTCATGGAGAAAAATTACACTGTAAATACCTGAATCCCAATTCTGACTCTCCTAAGTGGGAGTGGTCCAAGTATTTAGGCCTCATCATCATCATCATCTTGGACAGTTTCCAGCCACTGGCTGGGTCTGTCGGGAACACAAGCCTCTCCATCGTGTTCTGTCTTTCCACCATTCCCCCTCTTCCACCTTCGTCCAGTTCTCTCCTCTTCTCATCACACATTCCTTTACTCCCTTCACCCATCTATCTCTTGGTCTTCCTCTGGGCCTCTTCCCCTCCAGTTGCAGATCAAACATCCTCTTTGGAATTCTTCCCTCATCCATTCTCTTCATGTGTCCATACCACTGCAGTCTTGATTTTTCTATCCTGTCCTGTACTGGTTCCTCCTTTAGTCTTTCCCTCACATACAAATTTCGCAATCTGTCTCGTCTTGTTACACCCAACCTGCTCCTCTGGAACTTCATTTCACTAGCCTGTATTCTACTTTTGTCGCTTTTGTGCATTACCCATGTCTCACTTCCGTATGTCAATATGGGGACAAAGTAGGTTCGGTATATAATTCCCTTGGATTTCTGTGGCACCTCCTTGCTCCAAATAAGCCCCCTAATGCATTTGTAGAACTGCCCTGCTTTTCTGCACCTTTCATTTATTTCCATTGCGTTTCCCCCCTTACTTTCAATCACGCTTCCCAGGTACTTGAAGTTCTCTACCACTTGTAGTTTTTCCCCTCCACAAGTTATATCCACATTTGGCCTATTCTTCTTCCTTGTTGTGACGATTATTTCACTTTTCTTTGCAGAGAAATGCATTCCATATTGTGCTGCCGTTGCCTCCCATGCATCTAACTGCTCTTGCACCTCCTTCACGCAATTTCCCCATAACATCAGGTCATCGGCAAAGAGCACTGCTTTCATTTTATGATCTCCAATTGCATCTGATACTTGCTGTAGGATTTCATCCATAACAATAATAAACAATAAAGGCGAAAGTGCACTTCCCTGTCGCAGCCCATTTTCCAGCTTGAACCATGCAGTACGTTCCCTCCCCACTTTCACACAACTCCACTTCCCTCATACATTTTTCTGACTTTTCGTGTTATCTCTTCATCTATCCCTTTTGCGTTCAGCACATCCCAGAGCTTGTCCCTACAGATACTGTCATACGCCTTCTCAATATCCAAAAAGGCCATGATTAAGTCCTTCCCGTACTCATAGTGCCTTTCCTGCAGTTGCCTTACCGCAAATATGAGGTCCGTTGTTGATCTTCCCGGTCTGAAACCGTACTGCTCCTCTTGCAGTCTACTTTCAATACTGCTTCTTATTCTCTTCTCCAGCATCTTTTCATAGATTTTTCCACAGTGGCATAGCATGGTGATTCCTCTGTAGTTCTCACATCTCCTTTTATCCCCTTTCTTGAAGATCGGGACTATAATTCCTTTCTTCCAATCCTCAGGAATTCTGTTCTCCTTCCACACCACCCTCAGCACTCTGTATAGCCACTGGGTTCCTACTTCTCCTGCTGCTCGTATCATATCCACTGTTACTTCGTCCCAACCTGGTGCCTTGCCCCCTTTCATCCTCTTTATGGCTTCTTCCACTTCATTCCAAGTTAGATCATCAATTTCCCCACTATTATAATCATCTGCTGCCTTAGGCTCTCCATCGCTGTTAGTTACCCGCTTGGCGGCATTCAACAGATCTTCAAAGTACTCCTTCCAAATCTTTTTGAGCTCATGCATTTCCTCCACAACTCTTCCATTATTATCCATGATCCTCAGGCACTCGCTTCTGTCGTTCCTCTTATTTCTTACCATGGTGTAAAGTACTTTTTTGTTCCCTTCACTGTCCTCTTCTAACATTTAGGCCTAACATTTAGGCCTATTGCTATTAATTGAAATGAGAAAGTAACGGTCGCAATGGTCCACTGAATACTTAGATGACTGAAGACGAGGGCTTTGGACGATACTGCCCTCGACAAAAAAAGGTTACAATGGCTCTGAGCACTATGGTACTTAACATCTGAGGTCATCAGTCCCCTAGAACTTTGAACTACTTAAACTCAACTAACCTAAGGACATCACACAACCGCTCGGCCACAACGGGCGGCCGCCCTTGATAACGTCTCCTCAAAGACGTATAGCTACATTCTCTAAGTTACTTTTTCTCTAAAAGTTGGGATGAAATTTCAACCACTTTTTTAAAAAATTTTGGTACAGCCAGTCTATATAAGGGTGTGTTTTGTGTTTTCCGTTTCATACCCATTGTCAACAGAAACCGTCTCGTTTCTAATTGCAAACAAAGTTTCACAGAGAAAGTGATTGTAGGTGTTCTGTCGGTAAGATTGTTTCAGAACAATATGCTGCAATATTCAGTACAAGAACCGCAACTGACAGTGACAGATGAACATGAAAAATAACCAATAGCGACTGTGTGAAGCTGCTGTGTCAAACTGCTCCGCCTTCCCAACACCATAATTATGTATCTTTACTCAGTATTCCCTAAAAACATTTAATAAGTTCTTCGAGTTTCGCTGTCACAGTCAGTAAAAGTTTTTGAACTAAATATCGAATCAGACTAGTTTGTCTCCTCCGTCGCTGTGTATATAACTGTGCACTGCAAAAAGGAGTTACGTTATACTAAGAACCGAAGTTTACAGTTGACACTGGGCATTATATTAATGATTTGCGTTGATTCCAGCTATTAAAAAATTTAAAAAGTAATGGATAATAAATTACGAACACCAGGGGATAAGCTGCCTACCGTCTGCCACTTGAAACGTCCTTTAACGGAAACCTTTCAATTAAAAATGTTCGTTTCTATATTATATCCATAGCTCGCTGGTTATGTGGATGAGTGTGAGAATACAAATACAGTCCTCAGGTGCTCATAGGATATTTTCTGTCGCTTATAGATTCTCTCATCTCTATCAGTAGCTTTTACGTGGAAAAAATGCCAAACTGCACTGTGAATCACAGTCCACGTTGAAATGTAGGTCTTATTCCGTTTGTCCAGGTTAAAGTCAGTTGACTGGTCAGAGGGAGGCAAAGGCATACCGCCCCCCGATTTACATGTACGTCTACAATTATTCTCTGCAAGCTACATTGTGGTGTGTGGTGGTGGCCACGACAGGAGTCTAAATACCTGCGCTAAAAAACAGACCAACGGTAAGCCTTTAACATGGTATCTCCTGCCAGCAGAAACAAAGGCAGTGTATAGTGGACTACAAAACTTAAGGAAGAACTAGATAAAATATCATGTTAACTAATCGGTGGAAGTGAGCGAAAGTGAGGGAGCATGTTGTCAGAGGCCTCCCTGGCCTACACAGTACGTTCGAAGTCTCATTGTTTTAGGTCAGCGTTACTATAGCGCTGAATGGGGCTAGACCCTCTACACGAGGCAGCTGAAGCAACGGGAAGAGGCATTGAATCAATTAGCGAGTAATTACGGTTCACTGTGATGGTATTCTTCATAACAACGTGGCCCGAGACAACATTCGGATGACTTCACACGGGGAAGAATTTTCGGAAAACTGGAAAAATGAGACGTGTTTATTGCTCACAGCATTATTTTACTTGCTTGGGGAGTGTTCCGAACAACAGGCAAGAGAGGAGGTGTGTGTGTATTGTGTATTGAACCGGGGACCTAGAACTGACGGAGAGGCTTCGTCCTGCCGTAGCCCTCAATGGTTCACAACTCCACAACAGACTACATCAGTCCACCCAACCACCGCCGCCCAACACTGAGCCCGGGATTACTGGGCGTTTCGGCTCCCAGTGTACCCTCCCACCCTCCCCCCCCCCCCCCCCCCACAACCGGGAACATCTCATACCAGACGAGTGTAAACCCAAATGTTTGGGCGGTAGAGTGATTATGGTGTACGTGGAGACAGTGATTGCAATCGCCGACATTGTGTAACTGAGGCAGAATAAGGGGAACCAGCCGGCTTTCGCCGAGGCAGATGGAAAGCCGCCCTAAAATCCATACAAAGGTTGTCTGGCACGCCGGACCTCGACACAAGCCCGCCGGGCGGATTTGTGCTGGGGACCAGCACACCTTCCAGCTCGGGAAGCAGCGCGTTGCACCGCGCGACAAGCCGCCAACCGCTGCAGAAGACGACCGCTACATTGCACAACAATAAGAAGGGCCGCGCTTCTTTTGCGAATGCATGTGCAACCGCATTTAACAGGACTCTAAGGTACGCAGTCTCACGTTCCACAATGGCACAGAGATTGCATGGGGGGGGGGGGGGGTTCAAAAATGGCTCTGAGGACTATGGGACTTAACTTCATCAGTCCCCTAGAACTTAGAACTACTTAAACCTAACTAGCCTAAGGACATCACACACATCCATGCCCGAGAGAGGATTCGAAACTGCGACCGTAGCGGTCTCACGGTTACAGACTGTAGCACCTAAAGAACCTCTCGTCCACTCCGGCCGGCGCATGGGGGGGGGGGGGGGGGGGGGGAATCTCTTTTGTTGAAGATCAGATATCCGCACGTTGACGGAACCATTTGCTTTATGGTGCCAAGAGCATGGGGAGTGTCCCAACGAGGAGTGGATCAAGTTAAGTCTGAGTAGTGTTTTTGGACGTGCTCTCATATGCCGACAGGTGGGAACACGTAATGCACCAAGTAGCATTGTCGGACATGATCCTTTTGGTGGCCCAGGTGTTGGTGTGGGGAAGCATAACGTTGCGTGGGCGTGCTGACCTTAACATCTGTGATCTCGGTTCACTCACTGGTCAGCGTTACTGTGGCGCTGCAGTGCTTCTGCATATGCCACTTTTCAGTGTTGCGTTCAGCTCTGACTTATGGATGACAATGTGTGACCGCGCTTCGTACAATGCAAGTAGAGGAGCTCTTGGAACGATAGTATATTCGACGAACGTGCTGGACTGCCCATTCCCACAAAATGAGTCTCAACAAACACGTTGGGTGGGGGGTGGGGGGGGGGGGGGGCGAACGCATTACAGTACATTCACAAGCGCCAGCAACCATCCAGCAGTTGTTAGTCACACTGGTGGCGGAATGGAACGCCCTACCACAAAAACTCGTTAACAACACTGTGACTAGCGTGGGAGGAGCACTATGCAGAGGATGCATTTCCGTCCTTCGTGACCGCATGCTCCATTAACCCATTGGCTGGTCGTAGATTGAAACTTCCCCTTAGAAAAATTAATGAATTACTGTGCTGGTAAACCCCTTACGTTATTTGATTTTCAAACAGCTGAGCAAAACTGAACGTACTCAGACATTTCTCTCTTTACTTATTCTGATCATCACTAAACTGACACACAATAATTTAGCGTAACGCAATATGACTTTCAATAACCCCTACAAAAGAATGGCCCTGATTAATAACAACTTGTACCTTTCATTAATCACTTACCGCACAAAAATCTTCGTTATTCGAACTACTGCAATACAGCGAGCGCCAATACTGCCAGCTAGAATCTTTTATTTAACTACAGAAGGCACTAACTACTGATAGGCATAGTTAGCAAATGAAAGATTTTGATAGAGAACAAACAATTTATTTACCTCAATAGTGTTCAAAATTCAAAATATATATATATCAGTTCATGACATCCAGTCTTACAAATTTGCTGTCTTTGATGGACACACGTCCAGAACATCCGCTGTCAAAACTCCGCCATCTCTCTCCCCACATCCACTTCTGCTGGCGGCTCACCTCCAACTGCGCAACGCTACGCACTGTTAACATCCAACTGCCCAATACTACAATGGTAAATTCCAACAATGCAAACCAGCCACAGCCTTCACACAGCACAGTCAGTGATTTTCATATAGAGCGCTACGTGGCGTTACCAACATAAAAACCTAAACAGCCTACTTACAAGATTTCAAGTCCATTCTTACACTGCTGGCCGTGAGGCGAGTCAAGAAGCTACAGCTTAATCTTAGCGTTTCTTCTACTCTGTTAACAGATAGCGTGAAATGGTATATACCATTGGAAAGCTGAGAAATCGATCTGTTTACTAGTGTTAACACACTAGATTTTTATCTGCGTTTTTCGACATGTTAGCAAACATATTCAGATTTCGTTAGGTTTATTCCTCCTCCTCCTCCTCCCCCCCCCCCCCCCCAAAGAAAATAATCAATCAAGAAAGCACCCTCCAGAAATTTTGTAGAAAGTGAAACAAGTAGAAGAAAAATGAAGCGCGGATTGAGTGTGAGAAATGTCTAGTGGCGCTGCACATGCCTGTATTTTTTCGGGTATACCACACCAACAATAGCTTCTACAACAGTGGTAGCTTCGCTCCTCATCAGTTCAATGAATAGTAAGGATACATTTATATGAATTCCTTTCAAAAAATTACATAATTTTGAGGAAAGTGTGTAAGACAAAATATGCTAGTTTTCGTGGATTTGAATAGTAAGTATACGGTCGACTACGAGGCAAATAATGGTAAATAAATGGGTTAAGGACCCTGTCGCTCCTTTTGTAATGTCAAGGGGACCAAAGAGTATCGTGGTGAATTCAGTGTAATTGTTTGACGAAAAGTGTCGTTCCTGTTCGTCTCTGTGCGTATTTCTTCTGTACTATACTGTAGCAACTCTTTCTGTGTAATGTCCAAGTTTCACCGAACTATATTAGTTGGTAATGACGCATCATGTAAAAGTTACTTTCGTCCTTACGTATTGCACATCAGTGTATTTGTACGTAATGTACTCTTTGTGACGATGGTTAAGCGTGTTGTCACGGATACAGTATTGTTTTGTTTGTTTTATTTGGTGGTCAGTGAAACCATAGCAACTAGTATATTTTGTCTTCTGCGTAACACTCGATGGCTATCTGAGGTGCTTTGGATAGCCATGGTGTGATAACTAACTAGAGTAAACAAGACTAAGTTTATAACTATCTTTTATAACAATAGAGTCTTTTGACACGTTGAGGTTGTTTATAATCTGCATTCCCTTACAGTAACATTTTAATGGATTCTTAAATTTGGGGCCAATGCACTTTCGTAATCTGCATAACCACTGGAAGAATGTTTTTTCTGAACGGAACTGCTCTCGGTGTCAGCCTCAGAACAGCAAGACTCGATTCGACAAACTGAATGCTCCAACTGTTTCCTGTTGTTGTTGTGGTCTTCAGTCCAGAGACTGGTTTGATGCAGCTCTCCATCCTACTCTATCCCGTGCAAGCTTCTTCATCTCCCAGTACCTACTGCAACCTACATCCTTCTGAATCTGTTTAGCGTATTCATCTCTTGGTCTCCCTCTACGATTTTTACCATCCACGCTGCCCTCCAGAACTAAATATTTGATCCCTTGATGCCTCAGAATATGTCCTACCAACTGATCCCTTCTTCTAGTCAAGGTGTGCCACAAATTTATCTTCTCCCTAATTCTATTCAGTACCTCCCCATTAGTTATGTGATCTATCCATCTAATATCCAGCATTCTTGTGTAGCACCACACTTCGAAAACTTCTATTCTCTTCACTTCCATACATGGCCACAACCCAAACAAATACTTTCAGAAACGACTTCCTGACACTTAAATCTATAATCGATGTTAACAAATTTCTCTTCTTCAGAAACGCTTTTCTTGCCATTGCCAGTCTACATTTTATATCCTCTCTACTTCGACCATCATCAGTTATTTTGCTCCCCAAATAGTCTAACTCATTTACTACTTTAAGTGTCTCATTTCCTAATCAAATATCCCTCAGCATCACCCGATTTAATTCGACTACATTCCATTATCCTCATTCTGCTCTTCTTGATGTTCAAGACACTGCCCATTCCGTTCAGCTGCTGTTCCAGGTCCTTTGCTGTCTTCACAGAATTACAATCTCTTCGGCAAACCTCAAAGTTTTTATTTCTTCTCCATGGATTTTAATTCCTACTCCGAATTTTTCTTTTGTTTCCTTTACTGCTTGCTTAATATACAAATTGAATAACATCGGGGATAGGCTACAACCCTGTCTCACTCCCTTCCCAACTACTGCTTCCCTTTCGTGCCCCTCGAATCTTATAACTGTCATCTGGTTTCTGTACAGACTGTAAATAGCCTTTTGCTCCCTGTATTTTACCCCTGTATTTCCTAACTAGCTTAAATACATGTAAGGCTGGCGTTCTTTGGTTCTTATTATGGCTGTCTGAATGCCAGATAAACGTAAAATTCATGACATTCGCAACTGGAGGATCGTTTTGGTATTGTCGTTTTGAGCGGTTTTAACGAAGTGCTGCTTATTCACACTAGTCCATTTTGATGGAAAAACGGTGTCCTATGATTTGCAGTCTCAAATTTTCCACATTCAAAAACGTTTCGTTCATCTCGATCGCACCCAGTGATGATTTTTTTTAAGTGGGCTGAAGAATGAATCGATTCAGTGCAGTGGGACAAAAACAGAGGATTTGTGTAGGAGATGATACATTAGAGTTGGTTTCACGTCGCCACTTGGGAGGTCCGGGCGGCAGGGCAGGCTGAGAGAACGGCGCTCGTGTCGAAGCGTCGCCAAGGCCTCTCGCGTGCGTCGGACAGCTTCATAAATGCAAATATGACCTTCTTTTGATAAACGCATTTGCATGTTTGTGTGTCAATCGACTCATTAAGAGATAAAATTAAAATATGCAAATTTAATAGTAGGAAATTTCAATAAAAGCCGATGGCAGGGAAGACGGAGAGTCGGTCGGAGTAGGTGGCGTCCGCTAGATTGGGAGATCCGACCGAAGGCAGGCGCCGCCAGAGAGGGGGGAGGGTAAAAGGGGGGGAGGGGGGGAGGTGGGAAGGGGGGGAGGAGGGGAAGATGGCGCGCCGTTAGAACAGGCGGGCAGAATCGCGCGCCTCGTACGTCATCGGCGTCCATATTCAGCAAGGCGGTCACAATTTTCCGACGCGCTCAGACTACTGAACGCTCACGGCCCCGCCGTAAATATTCAAACTGGGCCATTTGCATATTTGCGAGGAATGGTTCATTAACAGTGTTTTATGTTCCGGCGCATTCGAGCAAACACAGAGACGGCGATGTCGCGTTGTGTCGTCTATCGCCGCCTATCCTCCTCTTCTAAAATTCATACTGGCTTCGCCGTGTTCGGGACACTGCCTCGGAAGACATAGCGGCTAACGACAGTTACGTTTCTTGAGGATTGCGTTTCATTCTACATCTGCGTCTACATCTACATCCATACTATACATCTCACGTTGTGCGGCGGAGAGTACATCACTATAGCGTCACCCTTCCCTCGCTACATTCGTGGGAAAAAGAGACACCGATAAACCTCATCAAGTGCTCTAATTTCTTTGATTTGCTCTCATGGTCATATCGCGAGGCGTTACTGGCTGTAAGTAATCAGTACACAACAGAATGGAGAGAAGGTCACACAGCTCGGCGACTGGTGCCTGTCTTAATTCCAATAAGAAATAATGGAAAAACTGGTAGAAGCCGACCTCGAGGAAGATCAGTTTGGATTCCGTAGAAATGTTGGAACACGTGAGGCAATACTGACCCTACGACTTATCTTAGAAGAAAGATTAAGGAAAGCCAAACGTACGTTTCCAGCATTTGTAGACTTGGAGAAAGCTTTTGACAATGTTGACTGGAATACTCTCTTTCAAATTCTGAAGGCGGCAGCGGTAAAATACAGGGAGAGAAAGGCTATTTGCAATTTGTACAGAAAGCAGATGGCAGTTATAGGAGTCGAGGGACATGAAAGGGAAGCAGTGGTTGGGAAGGGGGTGAGACAGGGTTGCAGCCTCTCTCCGTTGCTATTCAATCTCTATATTGAGCAAGCAGTAAAGGAAACAAAAGAAAAGTTCGGAGTAGGTATTAAAATCCATGGAGAAGAAATAAAAACTTTGAGGTTCGCCGATGACATTGTAATTCTGTTAGAGACAGCAAAGGACTTGGAAGAGCAGTTGAACAGAATGGACAGTGTCTTGAAAGCAGGGTATAAGATGAACATCAACAAAAGCAAAACACGGATAATGAATTGTAGTCGAATTAAGTCGGGAGATGCTGAGAGAATTAGATTAGGAAATGAGACACTTAAAGTAGTATAGGAGTTTTGCTATTTGGGGAGCAAAATAACTGATTATGGTCGAAGTAGAGACGATATAAAATGTAGACTGGAAATGGCAAGGAAATCGTTTCTGAAGAAGAGAACTTTGTTAACATCGAGTATAGATTTAAGTGTCAGGAAGTCGTTTCTGAAAGTATTTGTATGGAGTGTAGCAAATGTACGGAAGTGAAAAATGGACGATAAATAGTTCAGACAAGAAGAGAATACAAGCTTTCGAAATGTGGTGCTACAGAAGAATGCTGAAGATTGATCACATAACTAATGAGGAGGTGTTGAATAGAATTGGGCAGAAGAGAAGTTTGTGGCACAACTTGACAAGAAGAAGGGATTGGTTGGTAGTACATGTTCTGAAGCCTCAAGGGATCACCAATTTAGTACTGGAGGGCAGCGTGGAGGGTAAAAATAGTAAAGGGAGACCGACAGATGAATACACTAAGCAGATTCAGAACGATGTATGCTGCAGTAGGTACTGGGAGATGAAGAAGCTTGCACAGGATAGAGTAGCATGGAGAGCTGCATCAAACCAATCTCAGGACTGAAGACCACAACAACAACAACAAAGAAATAATCTGTGTATTAAATAGTTTACCGTACAAACCCGATGAAAATTGGTCCATGGACCTCAGACTCTCTTTGCACGGTCCTAAATTGACACCAACATAATTGTATGAGGCGCTGAGAACCGTAAGGTCCTAAAGCACGCCGTCGTAGACTTTGACAATGTAGCAAAAATGCACGCTTATGGTGTCTGTTGGTCTTACGGTGAGCCAAATTTATCTGTGCTGTGGGCCCACATTGTATATACGAACGTTCATGAAATGCTGTCTCGCCGATTTCTCTGATATTCACTTCCATATAGGGTCGACGACAATATGCTTTAGGCCATTATTGTTTTCAGCACTTCGTGTATGCTGCAAGAGCTACTGTACGGTGTGTGGCGCAGGTTTCAGGAGCAGACGGAAAATGGAAGAACATTCGCGTGAATAATGTTTAAAATTTAATGCCTCGTCGATGTCCTTAGAGATGTGAGAGGTGGCATGAGCCCCCTCTCATATTTATATCTTACGAATTTCCTCTCTAATTGCATGCAGTGAAAAGTTGCTATTCCTTCACACGCGGACTTCCCACGCAGCGTCTCTCGTCACCCGGGTGGTCCGGTGACAGGCGGGCTCTGCTGATCTTGAAAGGGTAAGCTGATGGGTGTGAGAGAGTCGAGTGAATGCTTTGCAGACGCCGACATTGTCAAAAGACACGCCCGCAGCAGCATGAAGGAGCGGCTGGCCTAGAGATTCCGTTACTTCGCAGAAACTTAGCGAAAACACTTTCTGGCGGGCTACCAGCGAGGCGTGGGAATGACTTGTGTACCCAGGCAGTTGTGGCGGGCAAATTCCCGCGATTTCTGCAAAATCGTAACTGTGATTGGCTTGCTCAGGGCATAGCTCCGTGACGTAGCAAAATCAGCGCAGAAATTGGCGCCAAGAATCTCCATTGATAGAATGGTAGTGCTCCGGCAATAGAGTGGAATTTTCCGCCGGTTTTCGAGTTGCTGATTGGAACGGTTA
Organism: Schistocerca americana; assembly: GCF_021461395.2. Lineage (NCBI taxonomy): Eukaryota > Metazoa > Arthropoda > Insecta > Orthoptera > Acrididae > Schistocerca > Schistocerca americana. The sequence continues at coordinate 457,189,837 of NC_060126.1, read as the reverse complement.
ATCACAGCCACTGTCGTGGGGGCGGGAATGTTCTGTGTTCGGTTTTGAACGGGTGCTCTTGTGGAGTAGTCGGCTCTCGCCTTTCAGTCGGAGTAGGTTACAGCACTGAGCTCTCGCTGCTCTGGACAGCCTGCCTTCCGTTGGCTGTCTAATATACTTTTATCTGATTGTAACTGTTTAACGAAGTTGCTGAAGTTTCGACTTAAACGTAACTTTCCGAGTACAGTTGGCAATTGAGCGTTCTGCGTACAAGCGACCTATGTTGTCTGTCTTGGGCAGTTTTGGCTAAAGTTGACTGTATCGGAGTTACTGTGTGACTTCGCTTGTGAAAATCAATCACTGTACCGTCAGAGGCGCGTTTGTATTGATAGGAAGTCTTTAGTCTGGAACAACCAGACCAGGACAATTTGTTTCGGGCTATATTCGCGACATTATCAGCACCACGACGGGACGTCGAAGCAACCAGCCATCGCTTCCAGTACGCCAGATCGTGTCCTTGCAGCTAAGAAGACAGCTTTGTAATGTACGTCCACAGCCCCGGCAAAGCAGGCATTTTTACTAGGCGATAATCAGAGCTCAGCAGAGCGCGCCTGTTCGTCTTTTCTAACTTTGTTCTATCTTGGGTGTTCATTGTCTGAGTTCTCACTAATGCAGCAGCAATTAATGTTGGGTTAGCTGTGTGTCTCTCTTAAGATTTGTGTTGCAAGGAATTGGCTCCACATACCACTTCGTCATAAACGTCACAATCTAGTTTAGGGACAACTTCACCTTCACAGCGTTTATTTGAATATCCAATTTGAGCCAATTTGATGTATTGTAAATGTTTCATGTGTTTTTGTTTATTATTTTGTGTTTAGTCTTAATAAATCATATTGTTATTTTGGACAGAACTTTCATTCTGTTAAACGGTAGAGCAACCCTATCATTTCTCACTACGTTAATGAAACCTTCCTTTATTTAACTTATTTATCAAATTAAATTGTTGCAGGTGCCAAACTCTTTTCTACTCCACTTGCAGGGTTGATTACAGTCAGTTCTTTTTAATCCATGTGCAACAGCAAAAGTCGGAGTTAGAACAGGGGAGGCTTAGAGCACCATTTACATATGTAGATTCTAGAAGAATTTAGTGTTAAATACACTGCTAGCCCCGGCACCTCGCAGATGCACAACAAAATGAAAGGGAGAACAAATTCATCGCTGTCCCGGCGGAAAAAAGTACTACTGCATTCACTGAGACGATGAATAATAATAATAAATTGGAACATAATTTAACCCATGAACAGCGATGTTCCTCGAATGACAGCAACTGTGTCGATAATGATTTACAAACATTATTATTTCACCAATAACGTAACTAGTGAGGTATTATCGGTATTTAATTAACTACGAACATGGAAACTCTGAATCAAGATGGCTCTTGATATGATCCGTAGATGTTAACCACATCTCTCGGTGACAGTTAATGTTGTTACAGCCTTTATATATAGCCATACAGACAATCACAGGCAACCTAAAATCTACTCGACTCCTGGAGAATTTTCATTTGGAAAACATGTATCGGTACTGAAAAGCATAGGCGAGGACAAATGTCTTCCAAACATCCTTACCTGAAGAAAGGGCAGTTGAACGATACATGTGCTATGGCAGTCACTTGGCGCTGTAATGAATGGTACAGGGGAAGAACTAGCGACAGACAAGTATAAAAAAGCGCTACTCTTCTTTGAAAGTAGGCTCTCGGAATATCATCAGTAGACTTCCCAGTGATGGACGACGCCTCTCTTGTACCGTCTGCCACTAGAGCTTATTAAGCGTCCACGTAATGTTCTCGAGCCCACTAAACAATCCCGCGCCGAAGCTCTCCCTTCATCGTTGAATCTTCTCTGTCTCTTCTATTAATCCAACCTGGTAGTACTTAAGAGCCTATCGAACAAGTGTTTTGTTTGTCGCCTCTCTCGTGGATAAACTACGTTTCCTTTAGAATCACAGACTGGGCACTGCTTTTCCTACAATTCGTTTTATGTGGTCATTCCTAAGTGTTGTCCAGTTGTTCCTGTTCCAGTCAAAATTTGGCCAGTGGCGTAATCGAACAGCGGACTACATCTACATCACACTCCGCAAGCCACTTAATGGTGTGTGGCAGAGGGTACTTTCGTTACCACTATCTGATCCCTCCAACCCCGTTCCACTTGCGAACAGTGCGTGGGAAGAATGATTGTCGGTAAGTCTCTGTATTGGCTCTAATTTCTAGAATTTTCTCTTCGTGGTCAATACATGAGGTATGTGGGGGGAAGTAATATGTTGTCCGACTGCTCCTGAAATGTGCTGTCCCGAAATTTCAGTAGTTAATCTCTCCGTCAATCTCTTGTAACGTCTGCCAGTGGAGTTTGTTTACCTTCTTCGTGACGCTCTCTCGCTAGCTAAACGATCCCGTGACGAAACCCGCCGCTCTTCATTGGATCTTCTCTATCTCCTCTATCAGTCCTCCCTGACAGGGATCCAAGTTAAATGAACTGTACTCAAGAATTGGGCGAACATGCGCCTTATATGCCACTTCTTTCGTGGAAGAGTTACATTTCCTTAAGAGTTACATTTCTTTTCCGATGAATCTGAGTCTGTTGCCTGCTGTTCCCACCATCTGTTTTGTATTGTCATTCCACTTAAGGTCGCTCTGGATAGTTTCACCTAGATATTTTACGGTAGACGCTTTCTCCAGCTGTTTGTCATCAGTCCTGTAGCTGTACAGAAGTGAATTTCTTTTCCTATGTATGCACAGTATGTTACATTTATTTACGTTCAGGGTCAACTAGCAGAGTCTGCACCATTCCTCAATACTCTGCAGATCGTTCTGCAAATTCCTACTATTTTTTGGCGTTTGATACTTTGGTGTAGACAACTGCACCATCTGCGAATAGCCTTAAAGACCATCCGACGCTTCTACTAGATCATATATACAGGGTGTCCCAGCTATCTTGTCCACCCAAAATATCTCTGGAATAATAACAGCCATTGGAAAACGACTTTCACTGGTATGGGCTGGGGCCCATAAATGTACATATTTGGAAACATTCTAAAACGAAAGCATATGTGTTTTTTAACACAAACTTATGTTTTTTTAAATGGACCTCCTATATTTTTTCTTCCGCAATCCATAGCATGACAAAGCACATACACAATGGCGTTGATTGCATCGAAATATTCCCATTACATCCCGAGATATTGAGACGCGAAGTTGACGCTTGAAACACCCGACATGCGCTGCTAGCGCACGTCCTGAGGCTCATGCGTGAACCCCATGCTGCCCGTAATCGCGATGTGATTGACATGTGTAATCACACCTCCATACTTATCAAGAGGGACACTTACTTGTCAATCACATCGCGATTACTTGCAGCATGGGGTTCCCGCCTGAGCCTCAGGACGTACGCTAGCAGCGCATGTCGGGTGTTTCAAGCGTCAACTTCTCGTCTCAGTATCTCGGGCTGTAATGGGAATATTGCGATGCAATCAACGCCATTGTGTATGTGCTTTGTCGTGCTATTGATTGCGGAAGAAAAAATATAGGAGGTCCATTTAAAAAAACATAAATTTGTGTTAAAAAACACATATGCTTTCGTTTTAGAATGTTACCAAATATGTACATTCATGGGCCCCAGCCCTACACTGATACCGGTGAAAGTCGTTTTCCAATAGCTGTTATTGTTACAGAGATATTTTGGGTGGACAAGATAGCTGGGACACCCTGTATATACTGTAAACAGGAACGGTCCTATCACACTTCCCTGTGATACTCCAGACATTGTATTGTATTGTATGGAACTGGGAACCTAGAAACGACGAAAAAGCTTCGTCCATGGCCGTAGTCCTAGTGGTTCACAACCCCACAATACCACAGCAGTCCACTCACCCCACCGCCGCCCCACACCGAACCCAGATTATTGCGCGGTTTGGCGCCCAGTGGACCCCGCCGGGGAACGTCTCACACCAGGTGAGTGTAACCCCAATGTTTGCGTGGTAGAGTAATTGTGGTGTAGCGTACGTGGAGGCAGATGGAAAACCGCATAAAAACCATCCACAGGCTGGCCGGCACACCGGACCTCGACACTAATCCGCCGGGCGGATTGGTGCCGCGGATCGGCACGCCTTCCCGCCCGGAAAGTAGTGCGTCAGACCGCACGGTTAACCGGGTGGGCACCCCAGATATTACCTTTACACCTGTCAATTTAGTTCCGTTAAGAGCGACGTGTTGATTTCTATCTGCAAGGAAGTCTTGAATCCAATTGCGGGACTGCTCCGATACTCCGTAAGCTCGTAATTTTTTTCACTAAATGGTAAAGCGGGACGGTGTCAAATGCCTTACTGAAATCAAGGAACAAGGCATCAACCGTTGTCCATTGCGCTGTGGATCTGATGGAGGAACAGAGCGAGCTAAGTTTCGCAGGATCTCTGTTTGCGGAATCCATGTTGATTCTTATAGAGGAGATGTTCATTTTCCAAAAACGTCATAATTATTGTGCATAAAACACGTTCCATGAGTCTACAACAGATTGACGTCAACGATACAGGTCTATAATTGTTTGATCTGTCCTACGGCTTTACTTCTGAAAAGTAGTATGGACAGCTGCTTCACGTATACTTCCAATGAGAAGTAACGCTGTCAAAATTGAGACGCTGAAGCGCGGATCTGGGCACTAAGTAGTGGACGGAAACGAAGGCAGGAGGCTTATTAACCGTCTCCCGGACAGAGGCTGGTCGGGCAACCATCCAGTGGCCGTGGTACGGCTCGCAGCGGCACCTGCTGGCTGGCATTGTTACCGCGACGCCTGCTCGATGGCGAGTTACGGCGGCGAGATGCAGCGGCGCGATTGCTCCGTGAATCACTGGACGCTGGCCGCCGGCCTCAGTGCCGGTCGCGAGATTACGCCGCCCGCGACCGCCTGCACAGAGTACTGTGCGTGCGTGGGAGGATCACCGAGGAATCTCTCCCGGCCTACGGCTGCCGTAGGGCGCGGCACTGCAATGCCGCTAGCTCCCGGTAGACACTAGGTTCGCTTTCTAATACAATTCTATTTAATTCTCTTTTCACAAATCAAAGAATTATTGCGACCGCTCCATCTGTACCTAATCTATTGATTCATAAGTAAGGTTGAAACGTCCCCTTTGAACAGTTATCAATGACTGTGCTTAAACTGACACACAATATTTTTAGCGCAACGCAATCTGACTTTTAAAAATCCCTACAAAAGAATGGCCCTGACTAACATTAAACTATACGTTTCACAAATCACTTACCTCATCAAAAATCTTCGTTACTCGAACTACTGCAACACAGTGAGCGCCACTACTGCCAGCTAAATAAAAGATTCCCACTACTGAAGGCACTAACTACTGATAGGCACAGTTAGCAAAAGAAAGATTTTGATAGAGAACAAACAATGTATTTACCCTAATATTGTTCAAAAGTCATATTATATATATCAGTTCACGACATCCAGTCTTACAAATGTACTGTCTCTGATGGACACACGTCCAGATCATCCGCTCTCAAAAATCCGCCATCTCACTTCCCCACATCCACCACTGCTGGCGGCTCACCTCCAACTGCGCAACGCTACGCGCTGTTAACATCCAGCTGCCCAACACTACAATGGGAGACAACAATGCAAACCAGCCACAGACTGCACACAGCACAGCCAGTGATTTTCATACAGAGCGTTACGTGGCGTTATCAATATAAGAACCTAAACAGCCTACTTACAGGGTCATTGTGCATTATAACCTAAATTTTCGTATAGTAAAAGTTGTTTCTGTTTGTGACTTGTTTATCTACTTTCCAATTTCGCAGCGGTTTCTACCAGTTAGATGTAAAGCGCAAACACGTCTCTGCGAAAAAGGGCTCACTGGAGTGGCAGCTGGCAGAGCTCCAAGTGCCCAAAATCACGCTCCAACTCTCATCACCTGTTCGGTTCGGCGAGTCGACATGTTCAGCGGCAATTCAGCCAGTAATATTCAAGTGCTTCGCTTTCACTGCACAAGCTCCTATGACGCTGCGCCATTTCTGGTGATGCTTCCGTATACGTTGAATAAAATATCAGACCAGGCTGACTGTCCAATAAGTAAATACCAAACTCGTCCGGTAAAAATAATTATTCTGAGGTCCTTGCTTCCAGTAATGTTGGCATATGTACACCGGGGTGACAAAACTCAAAAAACAGCGATTTGCACGTATACATAAGGGCATAATATAGCTTACAGAAGGTGTAAAAGCGTAATGAATTGGCGGAGGTATCATTTGCACTCAGGAGATTTATGTTAAAAAGTTTACGACGCGTTTATGGTCGCACTATGGAAATTAACTGACTTTGAATGCGGAACGGTAGTTGAAGCTGGACGCATGGGACATTCCATTTCGGAAATCGTTAGGAAATTCAATAATCCGAGATCCACATTGTCAAGAGTGTACCGAGAATACCATATTTCAGGCTTTACCTCTCACCACGGACATAGCAATGGCCAACGGCCTTCACTTAACGACCGAGAGCAGCGGCGTTTGCATAGAGTTGTCGTTGCTAATGTGAGACGTATAACGAACTTATCCGTTAGGCAAGTGCGGCGAATCTTGGAGTTGATGTGCTACGGCATCAGACGACAGACGTGATTGACTTTGCTAACAGCAAGGCATCGCCTGCAGCGCCTCTGTTGGGCCCGTGACTATATCGCGTGGACCCAAGACGAATAGAAAATCGTAGCTGGTGAGATGAGTCCCGATTTCAGTTGGTAAGAGCTAATGTTAGGGTTCAGCGCGGCCCACACCCCACTAAGCCTTGGACCCAAGGTGTCAACAAGGCACTGTGCAACCTGGTGGTGGTTCCATAACAATTCAGGCTGTGTTGACAAGGAAAGGACTGGATCCTTCGGCCGGTCGCGTGACAGCACCGAGAGGGAAGACCACCGTGTTAGGGATATTAGTATGGCGCATCGTACTTCATCTGCAGCAGCAGTTTGAGAAGCAGTTGACACAACAAAATGTTACAAATCGGATACTTCAAGGACAGCTCCGAGCCAAACTACCTGTAGCCTGCGTTCCACCGATCCCAAACCACCGCCCATTGTGACTTCAGATGTGTCAAGCGAGAGCTTCTTGTAGGACAGGGTGGAGTCTGTTGTGTTTTATGATGAAATCTGGTTCTGCCATGGTGCCAGTGTAATATTTCTGGCTTAGACAGCCATCATATTAGGCTCCAGGAAGCTGTTCCCAAAGGAGTGGAGATGCAAGAAGTATATAGATAACGAAATGTGGTGTGAGGTACCTGTGACAGTTGTTAGATTCGGTACCATTCCGTAATGCTACTGCCGGCCGCGTTAGCCGAGTGGTTCTAGGCGCTACAGTCTGGAACCGCGCGACCACTACGGTTAGTTAGGTTTAAGTAGTTCAAGTTCTCGGGGACTGATGACCTCAGAAGTTAAGTCCCATTGCGCTCAGAGCCATAATGCTACTGCTCTGTGATTTGCTGCTGTGTTCCGAGCAAGGGCGCCAAATCATTCAAATATAGTTATTATTATTAGTTACACTACTCATTGGAATGACTTCACTTTTTAATATAAATACCTCTCAACAACTGACTATCAATCAGACATTTTAGAATTATTAAAAACAATTTAAATCAAAAACAAAAGACTGACGAAATTGCAGACGATGCACTTAGGAAGCGTTCGGGTCACGCCTTTTCTGGTATGGCGCGCTAAGTGTTTCGGGCTGTTCGTCACTCAGGATTAAGCAGTCGAGAAGAACAGACATGTTGTCTGTCGTAGGATGTGTTTACAATTTTTATTTAATTTCCTGTTCGTCTCTCTGGATTAGGCAGTCGAGATGTACAGTCATGTTGTCTGTGGCAGGATGTGTTTGCCAGTATTCAGTACTAAAAGATTCACTTCAGTAGCTATGAGGCACAGACACGTGCCACAAATAGTGTAAAGATACATTTTCGTAAACATTGTGTTTGGTCATGAACTTTTCTGTATCAGAAGGTGTTGTATTAAGATCATGTAGTCTTCTTCTGTGGCTATATTAAAATACGCGAGTGGCATCTCAAAGAAGTAATACACTATTTCAGAACAGAACCTCACTAAAAGTCAGTTTCAGCCTCAAGATACAGAACCTACGACCTGCGTGCTGTTTTCTGCGCTGGATACATCAACTTGAAGACAGCAGGTTAGTGAACTATAAAACAACCTTCGTATTCTACACAGTGCAGTGGAAACAACTAGGCGCCTCACGTGTACTGCACGCACAGTACAAATGTGCTCAGTGACATGTCATCTGCAGCAATGCGGAGGAGATAAAGGAGGATGATCATTATTAACGTCAACAATCAACTCATTCTTCTTCTTCTTCCTTTCTTGCCGTACCAGTGATGGCCGTCTGTTGATTAGGGGGAGGCCAGTTGAGGGCCTGCAACTAACCAGTCTGTGTGCTACACACGCTGGACCTAAGTTTCAAATTATGGTCTGGGGTGCCATTTCGTAAGACACAGGGAGCTCTCTCGCGGTTATCCACTCTACTTGGTTGCTAATTTGTGCGTCAGTCAGGCGATTCGACCTGTTACCCCGACGTTCATGAACAGCATTCCAGGAAGTATTTTCCAGCAGGATAACGCTCACCCACATACCGCTGTTGTAACCCAACACCCTCTACAGAGGCTCGACATGTTGCCTGGGCCTGCTCCATCACCATATCTGTCTCCAATCGAGCACATAAGGGCATCATCGGATGACAACTCCAGCGTCATCCACAAGCAGCATTAACAGTCCCTGTTGTGATCTGTAGCGTCGCGGAATAGTAAAGAGTTGGAAACGTGGAATATTGTCAAAGTTTCGTTGCCTATGCTGAGAGCCAGAGGCAGTAGGTTAGCCAAGAGGTAAGAGGATTGCACATGTATCGGAATGTGTCGTCACACAGGGGCAGTGGCCTGGTTACACACAACAGGCGAGAGAGAATTGCTTAGCACGTGGGTTTGTGTTAGACGGAGACTTTCGTGGACTGTAAGACAGAGCTATAGCGTCAGCTGTACTGCATTTCATAACTTCGCGTAAGTCTGTCGTAACAACACGTAACTCTGTCACAAGAACACTTAAGGGGCGAGTACGACAGATAAGTCAGCAGTATAAGTGGAACGAATGCGTTCATTACAAACGAGCATGAAGTCAGGACGTCGCTCGTGCTTCCTTTAAATACGCCAGCTTTGATAGCAACAAGGCACTCGCAGTTAGACTTGCAGTTAGATGTGTACTGGGTCGCTGCATAGCGCTCAGCTCAGTGATCGACATGTTAATCTTTATTAAGGAGATATTGCAATAAGGGCAGCCCATCCAGCACCAGCTCTGGTCCTCTCTGCTGCCGCTTTCAATCATCGACCCAGAATTAGCAGACATCGCGGCAGACTCGCTCGCCGCCAATGCTGACCACATCAATGAACCGTCATCGAGATCGTGCGGGGCCTAGGCCCTGTGCATCCGCCGTCACAACTGGGTGAGCCGACGACGTTGGGGTACTGCAGCCCGTTCCGCCCATCCACCGCGGACGAGCCACCAGGAGGGGCAGGGAAGAAGACGGGGTGGGATAGAGTACACTCCGCACTACGAGAACGCTTCTCGTGCTGACAGTGCTAGGACTCCAACCCGGAGCCTCCTGCTGTCCGCAGCCAAGCCGGCTGGCCAGCCAGACGCCGCCAGCCACACGCGACCGAAGTAAGGACATTCCTCCGCTACGTCACAGCACGTGGCGCTGCGCTAGCAAGACTGGTGCGGCCCGGAGCTGGTGTCATCGCTAAGAGTCAGCGAGGACTCAGGGAAGGTCGTTGATATCACCAAGCTCAGCCAGCCTGTGTTACGTGGGCCACATTGTACTCAGTAGGAATAAAGGTGTTATGAATTAATCATGATTCTTTGGCGTTTCTGACGCGTCCACAGATATTTCCTACCATCCTGACAGCTGGAGAGGTCACCGCTCGGCCTCCAGTCCACCATAGGCGACCGGGACCACCGGGGGCCTACAGATCGACCAAGTGCGACAGACATGGAACTCCATCCTACAAAGTGGCATCCAACACCTGTACAACACAATGCATGCACGTTTGCATGCTTGCATTCAATATTCTGGTGGTTACACCGATTATTATTGCACCATCATTTCACATTTGCAGCGATTTATCTGGCGCTTACACTAAAATGTTATCTTGCAGTGTTAGTCACTAACATATGTTAGCTAGATAAATGTTTTCCCACAGTTCATTAATCTACATTAATTATTTTTTGGTGTTTCATTTTTTCCGACAGTGCTCTTTTAACAAATTTTCGATGTACCATCCATTGGACGCAAGACGACATCCAGACGACAGTTGAACTCTTCTCACAGTTTTGCGATCACGTCTGAAGTCACCGCATTCACTGCTGTTACTTTGCAGTGTCTAAGTTCACCCATAATTGTTGGAAAGAAGGGTGCACTGACGAAATTTTTCATGTACCTGAGAAAGAAATCACATTTCGTGAGATCAGGTGATATTTGATGCCAGTGGTGCAATGCGAGATGAGTACATATCTAACGCTGTACGAGGCACCCTAATCTCGACAAAAATCACGCAGCACAGATGTAACTGGTTTGCACCTGCTGAGATGGAGAAAGCGAAATCCTGAGTGTTGATATGTTACGGCTATCGCGACTTGATGCACGTGGACTAACGAAGGATCAAGCGGGCTAACTGTTAACTGCACCAGGAAGGTCCCTAGTGGTAATCATACGAACCGTAAAGCTAGAACCTGCACCAACGTAAACGTTTTGCTTCGATAAGTAAGTTAAAGTTCATCTCAAGATGAAACTGCATTCATGTACAAGATACTTATGGAATCGGACGAATCTTCTTGTATCAGGCTGTAAATCGAGCACCACCACATATGCGGTGCGCCCACCAGTCTCGTTCCACTGGAGCTAGTCATTAAATACGCAGTCGTGACCGTCTGAGCGCTTACAATTTGGCTCACAAGCACGATTTCCACTTTGCGTACAATGGAAACATACACTATCTGATCAAAAGTATCCGGACACTTTGTTCAAAATGACTTAAAGTTCGTGGCGCATTCCATCGGCAATGCTCGGATTGCTCTTCAACAGTGGGAAGCAAGAAGGTGCTTAAAACATCAATGTAGGCCTGTGCTGTGATAGTGCCATGCGAAACAAGAGGTGCGAGGTCCCTCCATGAAAAACACGACCTCACCATAACACCACCGCCTTCGAATCTTACTGTTGGCACTACACAAGCTGGCAGATGACATTCACCGGTCATTTGCCATATCCACATCCTGACATCGGATCGCCACATTGTGTACCGTGATTCGTCACTCCACACAACATTTTTCCACTGTTCAGTCGCCCAATGTTTACGCTCCTTACACTAAGCGAGGCGTCGTTTGGCAGATACCGACGAGATGTGTGGCTTATGAGCAGCCGCTCGACCATGAAATACAAGTTTTCTCACCTCCCGTCTAACTGTCATAGTACTTGCAGCGGATCCTTATGCAGTTTGGAATTCCTGTGTGATGGTCTGGATAGATGTCTGCCTATTACACATTACGATCCTCTCCAAATGTCGGCGGGCTTTGTCAGTCAGCAGACGAGGTCGGCCTGTACGCTTTTGTGCTGTACGTGTCGCTCCACGTTTCTACTTCACTATCACATCGGAAACAGACGACCTAAGGATGTTTAGGACTGTGGAAATCTCGCGGACAGACGTATGACACAAGTGACACCCAATCACCTGACCACGTTCCAAGTCCGTGAGTTCCGCGGAGCGCCACATTCTGCTTTCTCACGATGTCTAATGACTACTGAGGTCGCTGATATGAAGTACCTGTCAATAGGTGACAGCGCAATGCACCTAATATGAAAAACGTATATTTTTGGGCGTGTCCAGATACTTTTGATCACATAGTGTAGATATTCGTAAGGGAGGCAAGGGTGGAGGGGGGCGACCAGTAGGAGACGCTTGCTCCCTCCTAGAATACTGATGTAGGTTCTTTATATTTGTTATACAATTCTCGGGAATTTCTTGCAATGACTGTCTGTGACTCTAGAAAATTGTCGATTTAACGGTGCCACGCACGCGAAAGGAAATATTGGGGCTTCAGCAATCACTATCAAGGGCGATTCAACTGCCCATAACCAAAGATTTTATGCGAACTACAACGCCTGCAGTTAGCAAGTGCACGATTTCTGTATTCTCTGACTAGCTGGTCACAAACTGCAGGTCCTTAAGAAAAAAAGGTTTTTGTGGGCTAGTTAATATAGTCAAAGTCTTTACTGGGAAGTGATGTCGCTAGAGGCCGTAGTTTTCGAATTAGTCAAGTAAGACATACAAGAAGTCACTTTAAAACACGTTTTTCTCGAATAACTCGAAAACCGTGGCTTTCAGCAAAAACGCGTCGCAGTACAAAATTGAACTACATTAAATTTCCTACAAAATATCCTGTTAAGTTTTTCTGTAGAATTAATAGTCTGTGAGAAGCGATCGACAGAATATGAGCATTTAGCTACTGGTTTTTGAATGAGTTGCGCCTTGCATAAGTCCTGTCGGCAGGGGCAACTCAATCATCCCGTATATAATCTGGCTGTTCACTGGAAATTATGTTGACTGCTTGTTCTGCAGTCAAGTTTGTTGCGAACTTTTCCAGAATCGTGGCATTACGGTATCCTTAACCTCTTCTCGGCCAGTTGCTGGCACAGACCCTTATGAATTTATTGGTGTGGACTGGTCCAAACACTGGAGTGCGGATTCCACCACCAACTTCCAACAAATTAGAAACATGGCAGCGTTATATGTACCAACCATTCACCCCCATTTACCAAAAGGTCACCCCTACCGTTGCTGCTTAACTGAATCACAACAGTGGTTGTCAGGTTGTATGTGGACATAGAAGGTTCGTGTTGACTTGCTGATTATGCATTAAGTTTAATAAGACAGTACTACTGTAGTGGACAATGAGGGGCACAGACATGCTATAGCGTAGATATATCCATCCATTCTTAATCTGTGGAGCGGATGCTTCAGTCGGAAAAAGAAGTTATCATCCTACGCCCTAGGAGTAAGGGAAAAAAGTTTCCACTCTAGGAATGGACGTCTTGTCACACTCTTTGGGGCGTAACATAAAGCTACATGGAGTCATAGAACTACGAATTTTGCAGTCAGATGGAATGGCTGCACAGTAATCCGATAGACTGAAGAAGCGAATACTGGCCAGTTTAATGGTGATTTTCAGAGGTTTTCATCATTCATCTAGTGCTGCTCTACTGGCCCCAAGTTGCACTTTCGCCAATCACCCTAGAAGATATAGCATACAATATAATCGTTGCTCAACTTTAGTCGCACCAGTCAAACTTAAAATACAAAATTAAAAAAGTTAATGCAGTGAATCCATTAACATGATCAGCTGTGAAATTCTCTGTGCAAAGATATTGTCATCGGAGTAGAATAAGCACATTTTTCTTTTCTTTCTTCTTTAAAGTTTATTCCCTGGTTCTTCATTTTGGGACGCATTAACATGGCATATTTTTTGGTCATTTTTGTGACATTCAAAAGGGTTTTATCAATCGTTAACTATTAAATTTCAGATTTTTAATTTTACGTGGTAACCTAATTAGATTGAGCAGAAAAATTGTGAATATTTTCTACATATATTTCCAATCCACTGGATAATCTAGATTTAATCAAATAAAAATGTAAGTTGAAGATCGTTGACTCAGAAAGATGGCATCCGTCTTCACAGTAATGATATAAAAGATTTACTCTGAGCCGGCCGGTGTGGCCGTGCGGTTCTAAGCGCTTCAGTTTGGAACCGCGTGACCACTACGGTCGCAGGTTCGAATCCTGCCTCAGGCATGGATGTGTGTGATGTCCTTAAGTTAGTTAGGTTTAAGTAGTTCTAAGTTCTAGGGGACAGATGACCTCAGTAGTTAAGTCCCATAGTGCTCAGAGCCATTTGAACCATTTTTTTGATTTACTCTGAATATTGTTCCGGCGCAACGTCAAGCGCCCGCACGAAAATCAAGAACGGTACAGCAGAGATGGCAATGAGACGACGTCAGCCACTAGCACGCTGTCTAGGACGTCACCATGACAGGAGCGGCGTCTACAAGAAGAGAACACAAGCGACGCCGCCTAGCCGCTGTCGCACTAGAAGGGAGAACTTGAAGAGTCGCACTAGTAGAGCCGCACTAGAAGAACCGTGACTTGTGACCCATATGAACTTGTGTGGTTAGCTTGCATGGACATTGTATATGCCGAAGGACAATGATTATTTGCATGACGCCAATAGCTTGCGACGACTCGTTGTAGATACAAAGTTAAGTATTTTGTACATGGCTCCATGTTTAGAGACCGTGAATAGTTACAATTGAAAGAAAACAGCCGTCGGTCACTATTTCAACACTCTAGATCAAAGAATGATCTGAGGAAGACACTCCTAGCAGTGTTGAAACCCGGCTAATTCGTTAAAAATAGTGATCGAGTGCTGTATTCTTTCAATTGAAAGTTAAGTATTGTCAATTCCCATACTGTAATAAGCTCCAGTAATATAATTTGCTTGTATGTTTCCAGAATGAGATTTTCACTCTGCAGCGGAGTGTGCGCTGATATGAAACTTCCTGGCAGATTAAAACTGTGCGCCGGACCGAGACTCGAACTCGGGACCTTTCGAGTCTCGGTCCGGCGCACAGTTTTAATCTGCCAGGAAGTTTCATATCAGTGCACACTCCGCTGCAGACTGAAAATCTCATTCTGGAAACATCCCCCAGGCTGTGGCTAAGCCATGTCTCCGCAATATCCTTCATTTCAGGAGTGCTAGTTCTGCAAGGTTCGCAGAAGTAAAGCTGTGAGGACGGGGTGTGAGTCGTGCTTGGATAGCTCAGTTGGTGGAACACTTGCTCGGAAGGCAAAGGTCCCGAGTTCAAGTCTCGGTCCGCCGCACAGTTTTAATCTGCTTGTATGTTGCCTAGTTATCAGAGAAAATAGCTTCCTAGGCACCCTGTAAGAGACGAGTGGGCAGGATCCCACAAATACGCTACTGAAATATGCTAACTGTTTAGGAGCGAAATTTATTTACCTTACAAGTAATTAATAGAGAAGTATCAAAAGTCAGAGATAAAATAAGTTTCCTTTTCAACCACTCAGTATTAGCACCCGCCGCAGGACATGCTTTCAAATCCACTGATTGAGTTGTCTAAATGGTTCAGATGGCTCTAAACACTATGGGACTTAACATCAGAGGCCATCAGTTCCCTAGACGTAGAACTACTTATACTTGACTAACATAAGGATCACACACATCCATACCCGAGGCAGGATTACAACCTGCGACCGTAGCAGCAGCGCGGTTCCAGACTCAGTTATCTAAAGAACATACGGAAATTTTAGAATCTTGCCCCTGCCTGGATCAATTTCCTTTGACGCCAACAAATTAGACGTAAGAATACTTTACAATAGTCTAGATGCACCAGTAATTATTTTATAAATAAAATGTAAAGAATAAATAATGGTTTGAAAGATACGTTCAGTGTAGTCCAGAGCACGGTGCTGTCTCACATGTGCGGACGTGATGGTGATCGCGAAGCAGCTGACAGCCCACCTGTACACGGGCAGCTTGGCTGGCTCACCCGCAGCAACAGAAGACAACGCCGTAGCCCAGTAACGCCACGCAACCCAGCAAATAATTGACGCCGACAGTGTTTACAAGACCATCGCTGACCCGTCGTCCACGATCACACCGCACGACATTGACAGGTAGTATGCAGCTGTCCGTCTTTGAAATTACGTCTGACTATGTGTCGTGGGTTGGGTCACCATACATGAGGTGACGGTATGTATTCCTTTTGAAACATGTTTTATTCTTTTTCCTTAAGTTACGAAATAATTCCTGACAGTTCTCCACTGTTTGAAAGCACTGATATTTAACATTTATGTTATAGTAAATGAAGCGAATAAATCAAATTATAAGCGTTGTGTATCTGTAAAGTCTATCTCCAGCGTCGTATCATCTGTATGCTGCCATACTTCTGTTCCAAATGAAAGCTCTAACGCATCCTGTCTCTGCGTAACGATCAAACTATCCATCTACTACCACCCACATCTCGTCTCTTGACACTTTCCAACATGCATCCCAAATCCTACACGTCTAACAGATTCTATTTGCGAACAAACACGTCGCGCAAAGATTATGACCCTGTATGAGATACTAAAGGATTTGTAAGATCAGTCGAATGTAACGGATAATCTCTTGAAAAGAGTTTATGACATGATCGTCAACAGAGGTAACTCGTATAATTAATTCAGACCATACCGAGCGAATTAGGTTGCGAAATGAAATAGTGTAAAAAAACTGCAGATTTTTGCTCCTTTGGGAGCAAAAACACTGATGACGACAGAACTTTATAGGTTGTAAAATGCAGAATGGCAAAAGGAAGAAAGTTCTCTGAGAAAAATAAATACATTAACATCGGTTATAAACTAGGAAATTATTTCTGAAAATGTTTGTTTGGATGATTAGAGCATAATTTCCAGTGAACAGCGCGGTCATTGATGACGGAGCACAACGGAGGATTAAGGAAGGTTAGGGAAAGAAATGGGCTGTGTCCTTTGAAAGGAACCATCCCGACATAAATCTGGCATAGCCGGACGGGTAAGCCGGCCGCGGTGGCCTAGCGGTTCTAGGCGCTCAGTCCGGAGCCGCGTGACTGCTGCGGTCGCAGGTTCGAATCCTGCCTCGGGCATGGATGTGTGTGATGTCCTTAGGTTAGTTAGGTTTAAGTAGTTCTAAGTTCTAGGGGACTGATGACCATAGATGTTAAGTCCCATAGTGCTCAGAGCCATTTGAACCATTTGAACCGGACGGGTATTTGAATCCTTGTCCTGCTGAATGTGAATCCAGTGCGCTAACAACTGCGCCACCTCATTCGGTTTCTGTTTTTGGAATGTTCCCTCGGTGTGATGAGGCTGGAAGCGCATACCGAACAAAATGCAGTGAGCTCACGTATTTAAGATCTCGCAGACACATTTGTGGTGTATCCACTTGGCGATGGGCGTCCAGTGCTTGAGTGCTTCGTAGTGAATCCTCGCTTCATTGGTATCATATCGATTGTCTTAGTACGGTAGCGTTGCAGAAAGACGCCGGCGACGCAGAGGTGCGAAGGTTTTCTGTGACAGGATTGCATGTAGAATTTTAATGGAAGCCGCCGTCACGAGCAATGAGGGATTTAGACAGCAGTACATCCACTGCTTTACTGATGATGGAGCTCCGGAAGTTTGACGTCTGGGCAGGAGTTGTGAGTTAACGAGTATTGAGCTCTCATTTAAATATATGGCCGAAAGAGCCAGCCTACAGGAATTGTGAAACGAACCCTGACGTCCAAGACCGGATGCCACAAAGGGCGCAGATTCACCACGAGATGGGGAAATTCACAGGCGTCTATTGTCTATTGAGGCCTAAGCGCTGTAGTGTACGACTGAGACAGACGAGAACCTACGTCATAGGGAAACCCAGTAGAAGGCTTCTGTGGCCGAGGAGAAGTGGCAGTGTTAAATATCGCCGACCTAAGATCGGCCATAAAGGGAAACATTTATGAAAACTGTTTAATTCTGTAGTAATTCAGGGAATGAAGCTACAGTAATTTTAATCTGCCATCCTCCACAAAATTTCATGGTGATCCCAATAAAACTTGAATATTGATCATATCTACACTCCTGGAAATTGAAATAAGAACACCGTGAATTCATTGTCCCAGGAAGGGGAAACTTTATTGACACATTCCTGGGGTCAGATACATCACATGATCACACTGACAGAACCACAGGCACATAGACACAGGCAACAGAGCATGCACAATGTCGGCACTAGTACAGTGTATATCCACCTTTCGCAGCAATGCAGGCTGCTATTCTCCCATGGAGACGATCGTAGAGATGCTGGATGTAGTCCTGTGGAACGGCTTGCCATGCCATTTCCACCTGGCGCCTCAGTTGGACCAGCGTTCGTGCTGGACGTGCAGACCGCGTGAGACGACGCTTCATCCAGTCCCAAACATGCTAAATGGGGGACAGATCCGGAGATCTTGCTGGCCAGGGTAGTTGACTTACACCTTCTAGAGCACGTTGGGTGGCACGGGATACATGCGGACGTGCCTTGTCCTGTTGGAACAGCACGTTCCCTTGCCGGTCTAGGAATGGTAGAACGATGGGTTCGATGACGGTTTGGATGTACCGTGCACTATTCAGTGTCCCCTCGACGATCACCAGTGGTGTACGGCCAGTGTAGGAGATCGCTCCCCACACCATGATGCCGGGTATTGGCCCTGTGTGCCTCGGTCGTATGCAGTCCTGATTGTGGCGCTCACCTGCACGGCGCCAAACACGCATACGACCATCATTGGCACCAAGGCAGAAGCGACTCTCATCGCTGAAGACGACACGTCTCCATTCGTCCCTCCATTCACGCCTGTCGCGACACCACTGGAGGCGGGCTGCACGATGTTGGGGCGTGAGCGGAAGACGGCCTAACGGTGTGCGGGACCGTAGCCCAGCTTCATGGAGACGGTTGCGAATGGTCCTCGCCGATACCCCAGGAGCAACAGTGTCCCTAATTTGCTGGGAAGTGGCGGTGCGGTCCCCTACGGCACTGCGTAGGATCCTACGGTCTTGGCGTGCATCCGTGCGTCGCTGCGGTCCGGTCCCAGGTCGACGGGCACGTGCACCTTCCACCGACCACTGGCGACAACATCGATGTACTGTGGAGACCTCACGCCCCACGTGTTGAGCAATTTGGCGGTACGTCCACCCGGCCTCCCGCATGCCCACTATACGCCCTCGCTCAAAGTCCGTCAACTGCACATACGGTTCACGTCCACGCTGTCGCGGCATGCTACCAGTGTTAAAGACTGCGATGGAGCTCCGTATGCCACGGCAAACTGGCTGACACTGACGGCGGCGGTGCACAAATGCTGCGCAGCTAGCGCCATTCGACGGCCAACACCGCGGTTCCTGGTGTGTCCGCTGTGCCGTGCGTGTGATCATTGCTTGTACAGCCCTCTCGCAGTGTCCGGAGCAAGTATGGTGGGTCTGACACACCGGTGTCAATGTGTTCTTTTTCCATTTCCAGGAGTGTATAACAGTTTAGGGTTTACTGTGAAAGTGAAATTAACAAGTTTTGGAACAAAGACCTGAATGCTAAAACCTGAACGCTTTTGTCGGTCTTAACGATTGACATTTCATGCAGAAGTGCATCATTAAAATGACAAATGTTGTAAATATCAACTCTGTAACTTTATTTGTTTAAAACATACAGTAAATTTAAATTATCAGTATTTTCAGTTAAACCTCAGATCATCATTTCCTCCACACGAAACACATTGAACGATCACAGCGTGACGTCTTATTGGATGATTAGATAATAGAATATTTGTTCCAAAGTTTAGTACATAATAGTTACTTTTGTTCTGTATTTATTTATCAGAAAGCACATTGGTGCAAGACTACTAGCCGTGACATTCAAAGTTAAGAAGGAAATGGTATTGGTTTTATGTAAAAGAACTTAACGTTTATTATATAATGGATATTGTTGTTACTTTATTTAGAATGTGAAAGTGGTCAAGTCTTGATTATTTAAAAATGTTAAAATGTAAAGTAATGTAGAATAAGCTGTGGCCCATCAGATGGACAGCTTCAGGAAAGGGAACTTCTCTAGTCTGTTGAGCGAAGATCTTCGGCGAGTGGGAAACGCGGTCGGAGACGGGCAGAGGCAGTTCTAGTCGAGACATCAAAGAGGACAGTTCGGATGGAGACGCGAAAGCGGACAGTTCGGCTGGAGACACCAAAGGGTACAGTTCGGATTGAGACGCTAAAGCGGACAGTCGGTCGTTAGGCAGCTAGGAAGTGAAACGACTTAGAAAATTTCGCGTCGTGTGGTATCGGTTAGCAGCCGCGTGCCTGGAGTGAACTCTAACTTTTCGTGTAAATATCGAGGTGGAGTATTATATTTCGCGATGAGATTGTGAATGATCGAACTATGTCAGATGGATATGCGCTCGAGTGTAATATTAACTCTAAATACGATCACTTTCGCTGTTGGCTTTCTTTCTGAATAAACATTATTCTAACCAAATCGCAACTGTGTGGCCTACATCATTTATGGGTCGTTAATTTAGTTCCCGATCTTATTATTACTGTTATTATGTGTTATATTAGCTTTGTATTTCGCGAACTTGCCATCAGCCAGACAATTGAACCAAAGGATCACAAGTGTTTAATTTAGGGAGCGTAACGCGACGCGTGCGGTTCAACCCCTAGGCGAGTTTGAGCTGAGACATTTCGACGTGGAGGAACCGCATGTGAGCCCGAACATCTTTTGGATGTTAGCTCGCAAAGTTATATAGAACAATCTGTACGCCGGGAAGTTGTTAATTTCATGTATATCGGAGACAATAGTAATTTGTGGCACACAATCTGAGGCATCGAGGAATCGTAAATTTATTAATGATTGTAAGGTAAATGCTTAATTATAGCAATCAGGGTGAGTTGGATGTACAGCAGAACCTCGATTAACCGCCACTTTTGGGAGCAGGGAGTGAACGGAACGCTGAAAAGGTCGAATAATTAGAGGAGAATTAAAAAAAAACATTTAAAGGCCTCAGTACTATGTAGTTCATCAAAATTAAGTACAAAGAAGTATATTTCTTATAACGAGAAAGGAAAACAGAAACGTTTAGACGCGAAAATCTATTTTAAAAAGTGTAAAATGGTTTTTGGTTCTGTATCTTAATGCTTGACTTCGCGGGTGCATCATGGCACTTCCATCTCCACAAAATGTGCATATGTGCAGCGGTTGGCTGTTCTTCCAAATATCTGAGGGCAGTCTCGAATATATCCCTTGCTGCCGAGTGGCTGATCTCTCATCTGACTCTTCTCGGTCAATCCTATACTGTTGCAAAACGAGATCGATGATCTTATCATCTTTAAATTCTTCGTTGGTGACAGCAGCAACGTTGGCTACTGCCAGCCATTCCTCTACATCAGCAGGTTGGATATCATTCTGAACTGTTTACAAATCAGTCACTAAATCTGCATTGCCTGACTCCTTAGTTTCTGGAAATCCATGCTCTTGGCTTACAACAGGACACACTTTTTCCGAGATGGTCGTGGAGTTGTTTTTTTTGTTTTTTGTTTTTTTTTTTTTTTTTAAATTCTCCCCAAGCTTGAGTAACTGTGCAATTTGCATCTTACATATTGAGGTTTACCACATTGGTCCAAAATGATTACAATAGTTCTCTGTGTTCTTTAGCAAAGCGCTCACGTATTTCCTCCTGCAACGTCATTTTAAACAGTCAGTAACAGTCTGATCCATTGTTTGGAATACTGAAGTCACATGAGGGGGAGAGACATAGGATTTATGTAACGTTGTTGAAGTTGAGACTCAGGGCGGTGGTATGAGGTGTTGTGTAACAATACAATTGCGTGGGGTGGTAGATATTTTGATCTCAAGTATTACTTTTAACAGTGGTAACAAATGCACCAATAAATCATTCTTTGAACACATTATCATTCATCCAAGGACATTTTTGAGCTTTGTATTAAACAGGAACTCATGACATGTATATGTTTTTGAAGCAACGTGACACAGAGCGTTGGACCTGCTGTGAGAAGAGGTGGATAGGTAGGCTAGTATGCAAACACGCAGCAAACCGGTGTTCGGAGTATAGACTACAAAAACAGCAACAAAAAAATTAATGACCAAGAAACTACTAGCAGCTATTTGCTGTAAGCAGGAAAGTAAAGAACCTGCTCTCAGACAAACGTAACATCTAGACACAAACGGAAAATGAGCAGAAAACGGCTGATCCTGGCGGAGGTTCGAGTCCTCCCTCTGGCATGGGTGTCTGTGTTTGTCCTTAGGATAATTCAGGTTAAGTAGTGTGTAATCTTAGGGACTGATGACCTTAGCACTTAAGTCCCATATGATTTCACACATATTTGAACATTTGAGCAAAAAATGTAAATAAAACATTGTCAACTATGACGTGTAATGACGAAGAGTGGCAAGTAATTCCAGTGATAATATTCTTCTCGGATGTGCAGCCGGATCATGATGTATTCTTGACACAATATTTCCGCCATCTTCAGGTGAGAGTGCTGGTACACGATCTCGCCGGAAGGTCAGTTCCGGCGAGATCGTGTACCAGCACTCTCACCTGAAGATGGCGGCCAATTGGACCGCGGAAATATTGTGTCAAGAAGACATCATGATCCGGCTGCACACCCGAGAAGAATATTATCAATTATTACGCCGGGAAAGCCTTCGCAGTAACAAGTAATTCCAGTGTCACACAGACACCTATGTGACTCCCCCCCCCAAGAAAAGCCCCCTGGGTGGGGCGCTATAAAAATTGAGCAGTAACATCTCGACGGTGGGGTCCGGCTGGTGACGGGACATTAACGGCCATCGCTCGGTTCCGCTTCGCCGGCAGCGGCTGTCGGCTGTTGTGCGACCGGCCGGGAGTCCTTCTTTTGTTCCCGGGGACGCGTGCAAACAACCGAGCCGAGCAAACAGCGCGACTCCACGGCCGTGCGTCGGCGGCGTGAGCGAGGGCACGCACTGGAAACCCGACCCGACCGGCTGGGGACCGCCAGACCAGCACAGCGGCGGCGGCAGTGAGTCCGCGACCTGCCCCACCGCAGTACGCAGCTACCACCGGCCAAGCGCGGCATACACGGCATAGCAAAGTAACCAGGTTGTCGTCTCGTCTGCGTTACAAATGCGCGTCTGTACTTGGAGTTCCCGAGGCAAATTCACTACACGCAAATTCACACACACAAAGTCCTCCCCCCCCCCCCCTTATGCAACTCAGATAGAACTTACGACAGAGTGGTTGACGTGGTAAATGAATGCAACCTCTCCATACTGAATAGAAAGGGTCAGCCACCTACCTACCGCGGAGCTGGTGGTGTAAGTAACATAGACCTTTCTTTAGGGAACGCAAAGTCTCTTTCACTAGTCAACACATGGAGGGTATTGGATAGAGCCACACACAGTGACCACAACGCAGTCGTCATAACCACAAACAGATATGTCAATACACGTAACATGGACCATGAACAGCAACATTTACTCATAGGAAGAGCCGACTGGCAAAAAGTTCTACGTATTTTTGAGGCGTCGTCACTAAACACTGTGCAGGGCAGTATAAATTACAAAACACATGTAGTGACAGAGGTCCTACAAAGAGTACAGGAAGCAGCTATACCACGGTCAAAAACTGGGTGGGGACAGAAACAACCGTGATCAATGAAACTGGCAGGATTAAGGAAGGATTCACGTACTACCAACAAGTAAAGACAGCTCCTGAAAGACAGATAAGACTTGACCTGTATTGTGACGCTAATCAGAAATACCAAAAACGACTAAAGACATCACGGCACGACCACTGGACCGATTTTGTCAAAACCCAGCTACAGAACGACATCGGGGGACAACCTTTGCAAAATAGAAACAGAACGAGTTAAGACGTCGACAATTCTGCCAACACTAAAACAAGTATAACGACCCCACACAAGACGAGCAACACCAAGCTGACCTAAGGGAGAGCATGAGGCAACCATACATCAGTGACAGTGTAACGATACCATTCTCACAAGAAGAAGTCGCGACAGCAATCAGCAGGCTTAAGGAGAGCCGGAACTGGTCAAATCCAAAAAATTACGATTTTTTTTTGCTACCGAAAATTAATTGGAACATTCCTCTTTAATTTAAACTTTGAATTATTGTTCTACTCGCCCTAGAAGTGGAGTTATTACCGTTTTCCCCCATGCCTGCAGAGAAAATGGGCGGCCGCTGAATGCATCTAACACCCTCTCGTGACTTCCTGGCGAACTGCTTGGGATTTTCTCGGCCTGTTACGCATACAGCGCCTTATGTTACGCATACAGCGAGTGTGCAAGGGTTGGCTACATTGTTTTCTGTGACAAATATTACCCGTATTTCCTTACAGCTTACTCCTATTTTCCTCAGAATTTCGAACATCTTGCTCCATTTAATATTGTCGTACACTTTTGTTCTGGTTACGATGCCACGTTTTAGTAACCGTGTATATAAGAAGAGGAAGAACGTAGGGAAAGCAAAATTAACACTAATACCAAGTTGCGATACTACAATGAATAAGAGCGCGGAACATCGTCTCTTTGCCGTTTACCGTTTCGAATTAGGTCAGTGTTGCGCCAGTTGTTGGTAGTATTATACATCTTGTGTAAAGCGGGTAATATGCAGTATGTACAAGAATCAGGAGGGAACAATAAAACCAATTTTTCATGACTTAGCACAGCCAGAATTGTTACACAAATGTGTACACGGAAAGACGCAGAATCCTATTTGATTTAGAAAGTGATTCCTAAAAGAGTGTTTGTAAGCATAAAAACACTGCACTTTGGCATTTATGATGCAATGGCAAACTACAACCAAGGGAACAGTGAAGTGTGAAGTTCTGATGGCATTAGGATTTACAGCTGGGGTGAACACTGTACGAGCACTAAGAAATATTGACAGAGAAAGGATAAGAGGAGCAGAAAGAAGAGAAAGGCATATGACGTATGATGGAACAACAGGCCAGAAAATATGACAGAAGAGGAAGCTTTTGGAGGATGAAGAAGAAGACCCTGATAATCCATCCTATAGTGCAGGAATGTATTGAGAAACTTTGATAGCCATTTCCCGTAAATCAGAATTTTTCGAATATAAGGAACATTTTCTCAAAATCTACTGAAGCCAGAGAGATGAAATTTTTATACACCACTCCTAGTGGTCAAACTTACATTGTAACACAGCCATTTGGCAATATGTTCAGTAGTTTCATTTCAGTTTAATTATGAAGCAATTATTTGTAAAAAAATTTGGGTCATTAATAAAAAAAATAATTGGAAGGAAACTAGAAAAGATACTCCAAAATCCCTCTGTCATAACTGCATTACTAAACCACTCTATATGTAAAAAAAAATTCAAATTTTTCTATTTGGTAGTTTATTCATAAATGTTCCTCAAACTTAGTGATTTTAACATGGGCAGCATAGGCACCTCCGGCTCCCCTTAAAATCCGAAAAGCACCCGGCCCAGACAAAATACGTTGAGAAACATTAAAACAAGCAGTAACACAAATCACACCTTTCCTTACTAACATGCTCAATGACACACTATTAACAGGCAGAATGCCAAACCTCTGGAAAACTACTAATGTAGTAATAAGCAGGAAATCACAACACAAACAGCCAACAAACCCCAAAACGTGCTGTCCGATCTGCCTCTTTAAACACTCTCGCCAAGGTACAGGAAAGGCTCTTGTGTGACCGCTTACAACCGCACAGAAGCCTCCTCCGGCTAACACCCCATCAATTCGGCTTCATGGAAGGTAGATCAATAGAAGATGCCGTCAATCAAGCACTGATAGCTACAAATAGCATCAGTGACAATTACGTGGCCGCCATACTAATCGACATAGCCGGGCTTTTGACAATCTGTGGTGGCCGTCCCTCTTCGCCAGGTTAAGGGAAATGAGGCTGTCAACTGCCCTTTACAATAGTCTCCTCGACTACTGCAAAGGCAGGGTGGTGGAGTGGAGGGCTGACACACACAAGATTGTCAAGAGAATAACGAAGGGATATCCACAGGGCTCGATCTACGGACCAATATTCTGAGATATCACAATCGAAACCTTGCAGAACACACAGGACGGTGACGATTCGGTAAGAACTGTGGTGACGTACGCAGATGACCTGCTTGTAGTGGTGTCAGCCGACTCGAGAGCAACACTAGAGACAAAAGCCAAGCAACTGCTTCAGAAAATTAACAACTGGTGCAAAGAAAATAAATTAATAATTGCTCCCAACCAAACTGTTCACTTACTGCTCAGAGGGACACTACTGAGGCATCCAATTCTACAATTAGACAATACAAGCATACAGAGCAACCAAGCCGCACGTTATCTAGGACTGCCTCTTAACGAAGAACGAACTTTTAACTATCATATCAAATGGACAATTGTCAGAGCGTCCAAAATTATGCACAAACTAGCAAGACTCAGCACAACTCAGTACAAATTATCTATTAAGTCGATAAGGACCTACCACATTGCGATATTTGAATCCATCGCATGCTTCGCCGTAAGTGCGTGGGCTCACAGACTAAACATACAGACTAACAAGACAATTTCAAGACGAGGTCAAGGTAGTGTACTCCTGAGAATGAGCGGAGCTTTCAACACCACATCACAAGAGGCATTTTGCGTTGTGATGAGGACCTGTCCTATAGACATAACGATACGGTATAGAGCTGCGCTTTACTAACTTAAGAGCGACAGGCTTGATAAGGTCAGCGAAATTACACGAACCAACATTATGGACGAAACACATATGAAACAATGGCGGGTTCAGACATGGCAGAGAGAGTGGGATGCATCCGACACTCTTTCCTTCTTGACGTACGCGAAAGATTACAACTGAAAAATGTCCACCCAAGCCGGGGCATGGTCCATTTCCTGACAGCCGACAGTCCGTATCCGATACATTTAAACCGCATGGAACTAACTATCGATGCTATCGATCAAATATGCGTTTGATGAGAAACTGGGACACCAGAACATGTCACACTGCTGTGCAACACGCTTGCACAAGTGAGACCTATACAGAACGAGAGTGACATCACCAGAACAATACGCAATCCCAATGACTGGAACACAATAAACAGCGTAGCCGATGTTGTATCGAACACACTGCATGAAGAATACAAGCGCCAAAACCCACACGGAAGGAGGCGTAGATATCCACAAACAACACAACAAACCACATGGGAGAACACAAGCCCGACCACAGTTCCGAAACCGAAGGAGGAACCAACACACTAAGTGAACATGACTCAGAAGGGATCAACACGTAAGAACACAAACCAACAACGCATAACACTGCATGCCACAACACGGTCACAAACGACACAACAGGCAGTGATAATCATAAAACAAACACAGACACCACATACTAAGACTCTAGTAATAACGTAACGTCGCTTGGGAGGAGAAAGCTCGAAGAATTTTGATTCCGAGGCTCTTACTCCAGAACGACGTATTGCATAGTGTTTAAAGTATAATGTACACAAGCAGTAATGTATTGTTCGTCTTATTACGTGTAGGCAGAACTATATTCTCTTCTCTATTTAAATCTACAATGGATTAATTTCCTACGTCAAATGAATTTTCTGTATAAAGTATGTATAAAACTAAAAATGTAGTGTATTAAGTTATTTAAGGAATAATGTACTCAAGTAGCAATCAACTACATTCTTTTTCTACAAACAAATCTACAAACATAAGTGTATTTCTCATGTAAAGCCAATTTCATGTATTCCATGTATCAAACGCTCAGTTCGTATTTAATCTGTATAATACCAGGTGTATGTATCTAAGGTATAACATAGGACAAACAAACAGCTGCCGAATATCATGTAATGTCCTGACTTTCAACACTCCCAGTAATATACCAATACATGCAAACACAGTAAATATACATAAGCAACCATTTCAGATGAGAATAGCTCGAGGTTCTACCGAGACGTTCTCACCTGAAATAGGTAGAAATAGGCCATTACTAACCAATATGCTACATAGGCTATATTACACATCCAGATACAGTATATCACTTCCTCTACGTATTGCAAATTATTTCCACCACATTCATTGTATTACATTTTTCTTTTTATTTTTCTTTGACATTTGCATGTATAAATTATATTCTCATCAGATAGGAAGAAACAAATTGTACAGAACCATTTTAAAAACTGTTAAGCACTCAGTTCCCTGTAAGCTTAGAGAAATTTTTTATTATGTTCTTTACATTATTAAAAAAAGCATTAACAACTGTATAACAATAACATTGTAATACTGAGAAGTATTTGCTGTTGGATTCAGAAGTATCCGATACACCTTACATTTCAAGGCGATGGGTTACTCTTTACTATTAATGAAATAAATTAAATAAAACATAAATTACACAGAGTCACAGGAGGAGTGCTCAGTATTCAGGGATATGACAGGAACGATCATTCAAAGCAAGAACGTCTGGTTAACAGGGACTCTAAAATGTATACGTTAAGAGCTACGATCACGTCTTAATCTTCGATACTGTTTAATCTCTTCCACCGAAAGTTCTCTGCTTTCCATATTTTGGGAGGAGGCAGTGTGGTTACAAAGAAGAAAACAATGTCCAGTAAACATCGACTCTAAAATGTACATCTTAACAGCTACAATAAGTGTTCAGTAGAAGAGATGTGTTTCACAGTAGAACATGAAAAGGTGCTCGTAGCTCTTAAGGTTTGCACTTTAGGGCCCACGTTTTAATAGAAATTTTATTCTTGTTTTGATCCATACATCCAGTTCCCAAAATATGGAAAGCATAGAGCTTGCAGTGGGAAAGCTTTGTTTCACAGTATCGAAGATCAAGAAGTCCTCATAACTCTTAAGCTATGTATTTTAGATCCTATGCATGATAGACTGTCTTCCTTCGAATGATGGTTCGCGTTGTATCCCTGATTATTGACGTCTCCTCCTGGGACACACTGTGTTGTACGAGATGACGTCACTGGTCTGAATCTACATCTACATCTACATAGACATCCCACAATTCACCATACGGTGCGTGGAGGAGGCTACCCTGTGCCACTGCTAATCATTTCCTTTCCTGCTCTACTCGCAGATAGAGCGAGGGGAAGACGACTGTCTACATGCCTCCGCATGAGCCCTAATTTCTCGTATCTTATCTTCGTGGTCCTTACACGCAACGTACGTTGGCAGCAGTAGAATCGTTAGGCACTCAGCTTCAAATGCCGGTTCTCTAAATTTTCTCAATAGCGTTTCTCGAAAACATCGTCGCCTTCCATCCAGGGATTCCCATTTGAGCTCCAGAAGCATCTCCTTAACGTTACGTGTTGTTCGAACCTCCCGGTAACACATTTAGAAGTCCGCCTCTGAATTGCTTAGATGTCTTCCTCCAATTCAACGTGTACAGACCCCAAACACTCGAGCGTTACTCAACAATAGTTCGCACCAGCGTTCTATATGCGGTCTCCACACGTAAACCACTCTTTCCTTAAATTCTCCCAAAAAGCCGAAGTCGATCATTCGCTTTTCCTGCGACAGCTCACATCATCTAAATGAGAAGAAGGTTAATAAACAAGAAAACAAGCAACGTCTGGGACACATCAAGGTAGCGTGATCGTAGCTCCACTGCTCAATATACGGGGGTTGCCCAGAAATTAATGCACCACTTTTTTTTTCTCAGCCGAAAACAATGATATGAATGTGAAACGTTAAGTATGTATTATTTGAATTATCCAGAGTGAGCGCGCCAAGTTTCCGTCGCTTCCGACAGATAGCGTAGCTGCAGGACAGTCTCAAAATGACGTCTGTAGGTGTGTACGTTACAAGCAACGTGCCGTCATTGAATTTCTCACTGCAGAGAAAGAAACTGTGGGGAATAGCCACAAACGCTTGGTGCAAAGTCTATGGGGCATCTTCTGTCAACAGAAGTACAGCTAGTCGCTGAGCACGGAGGTTTAAGTTCATCAGAAGGCGGTTTGAAGGAGCTCCACATTTGCAGCGGTCGGGGAGACGATCCACGGCTGTCACACCTGTCATGTTGCAGCCCCCTCGGACTTCCAGTCGTTTGGTCCATTAAAGGATGCCATTAGTGGAAAACATTTTGAGGACGATGAGAAGGTGATTCACACAGCCAAGCACTGGCTCCGCCACCAGGAGAAGGATTGGTACCGACAGGGCATACACGCCCTTGTTACGCGGTGGAGGAAGGCCGTAGAACGGGATGGAAAAATACGATGTGTAGATAAAACACCACTCCTTCTTGTGTGTAGTACTCATTATGTTTGACAGAGAATTGCGGAAGAAAAAAAAGTGTTGCATTACTTTCTGGGCAACCCATGTACAAGATGAACGGTAATAAAACTGACAAACTGCGGGAACAGGTAACATGTAACACCATAGCTTAGGCACTACATACCTTTTGTTGATTCATTTAGCTTTCTATTTTGTTCAACATCCCATCGTAGAACTTCTGTAATTAGTGTTCGATTAATTCGATACTGTAATGAAGTGTAATCTCTGTAATATGCACAATATGATCTCTTTGGTTATCTTTAAAATTAAATAATTTTGTGTAGAGCTACCAATGTATGCAAATGTTCTGTTTTATTTAAAATGTTTGTTTGCTGTTATGTAAACTGCTGACCTTCGCTTAGGGTTCTTAGCTATTTTGTACGTAAAAGGTGTTGTGGTTCCCCTCGGGAACGGAACTGTGTAGCGCGCGCAAATTGTGGTTAGCCTAGGTAGAAAAGGTGGAACCAAGTGTCAGTCGTGGACGAGCTACCAAACTATCAACTACTCATGTAAATGTTGTGTATTGTGCTGGTTCCGAGAGAGGCTTTTCCTGACACTTTCCAATGCCTCGGATGGATGGATAAAGAGCTGGAACTATCCTGAAATTGGTATCTATCATCGCCACCAAGAAATGACAGAGTCCAGCAAATCCACCTGCAAATCCACCTACCAACATGCACTCGCCACCACTTTGCGCAATCACTGTAATAGAACAGAAGAACTATAGTAATTGTACAGTGAAGGATCAGCTCATTGGATGTGTTAGTGTGTTCAAATATAAGGTAATTTACAACTGAATTTATGCACCTACCTTGATATTTTCCTTATCAGAACACCTCTTAGGTTCCTCTCCGTTTGAACTATGATTACCAAGTGTCCTTTACTGAAATCATATTAAAATTAATATGGCAATAGAGTGTGCTAAGATTAATAATGTTTGTTGAAAGGATCTAACAAATATCTCAATTTTGTGTTTCACTGCAGTAAAAGTTCAGAACTGCAACTGTAGAGAGTTATATGTTCATGCTAGCTAAGTGTTTAACTGATGTAATGAAAGTGCGTTTAGTTTTCTCTGCTACAATGGTCAAGATTATGGGCCCCCCCTCCACTGAAAGTAGTTCAAAGGCACAAAGTTACTTAATCATAGAAAGTTTCAATTACTCTTGCTATTCAAGTCAAATTCTGTACAATATTGGGTTCCTCTTGTGTATTTAAAGCGCATACTAATGTTGTAACAGGATCCACAGTTTATCCTTTATGCTCATGATAAATAACAATTAATAGAAAGACCACTATCTATGAAAACAGTAACCTTTTTTATTCGAAATTCAGTGAGAAATTGTTTGTTAGTGAAATAGATTTAACTTTCATTGTACATAGAAAAGTATTTAGCTTAGAAAGACTTCACCTATGACCAGTTCATAATTTTGCAGTGAACTACATTTACAATTTTTTGGCAGATAGGAAAATGTTTGAAAAGTAATACTGAACCTATGTCCAATTTATGATTATACAGTGAATATTAATAGAAATGTTATAAAGACCATTCAGTTTGAATAAGCCCTGAAAGTAATAGGGTGTATGGTTATCTGTTATATTTATGCAAGTAGTTTGTTCTGCTCTTTCAGATCTTACCGTGAACATATGCAGGTGTCAGAGTTCATTGCACTCTCGAGTGACAAAAGTATAGGCTTTGTTTGCCCACTGAAATTACTTATTTTCAGTTCTTGAATAAGAATGTTACTCATTCTCTTGCCTAATTAGGCTGGTGACCGTTTTCTTTATTCTTTGAACAGTGTAGATTGGTAAAAAATTGTTTGTTACTGTTTAAACACTTACGTAATTTTGACTTTCACCTCCGATAAGCCACCTCCGTTAGGTATAACACGGTCAACATCACAAAATTCCTCTCAGAGGGTAACACTGCTCTGCTTCTTTATACTATAACTGCTTGAATAAAAATGATTTCATTATACAAACTGCCTCCAGCTTTGAGGATATAGTATAGCAGTAGCGGACGGAAGTGTTATATACTGACTGGAAATGGATGAGAACAGGTCCTATTAACATGTGCCCAGAAACGGACGTTGTGCATAAAACGACAACAAAAAATGGTTCAAATGGCTCTGAGCACTATGGGACTTAACATTTATGGTCATCAGTCCCCTAGAACTTAGAACTACTTAAACCTAACTAACCTAAGGACATCACACAACACCCACAACGACAACAAATCGTCTCGGAAGACAGTACAGAGCTGCATCGCATCCACGTCATAACAGATGTTCAGAGTAGCCTCCGTGGGATTGCCGGTGGTGGGGATAGTACCGTTTGTCATGAATGATACGCATAATCGTACTTTGGCTTACACCATATTGGCGGGCCACTTGCCTGGAGCCTCTAATAGGGTTCATTTGTGTGTTGTTGTGTGTTGTTTATTGTTCGGAAATGTTTATGGTCCCACTGGTAGGCAGCCAGTGAGTGTCGTGCGGATATCGAATCGACGGTTTCAGCAGAGCTGTAGTCAGCGGCCCCACTCGACTGCCGCTCGGGATGAAAAACATTCTGTTCGTACAGCTGTGCAGGATCGTACAACCAAGTCACGTACTTCACATCAGAAAATGAGGTTATCTGCAGCAAGGCAAGTATGTACAGCGACAGTGCAATGACTTCTGGAACTGTAAGGATTATCAGCATAGCGACATTTGTTGAGGCTGCCTTGAGGCGTCAACGTAGTGACGTGTGCCGAGAATGGTGCTCACGTGACAACACTCGACTGCGTCGGCTTTTCAGACGAGTCCTGTTTCTGCTATCACTACCCCAAACTGCAGCCCTCGCCGTTATGTGGACCAGCACCTGTCGTGTTGCTATAGGGTATAACTGGTATACGTGGCACTATCTCCTCCAGTTCACTCTTTTTTTTTTTCCAAGATGTTTTCCAATCTCTGTCTTCTCCTACTGTTTTTCCCTCTACAGTTTCCTCTAGTTCCATGTCTTAACAGATAACACTACACCTCAACAGAACAAATCCTCCTGCTGCGGGAAAAGTCACGTGTAACACTATTATACGGGAAAGTGTTCATATAGCATACACATGTCGTATAATGTTACCCCTTTTACTGGATTTGACGTGATGTATAACTAATGGGTATGGAATTCAGACTATTAGTTCCTTTTCCTAAGCCACGCGGGGTTGCCGCACGGGGAAGCCGCGCAGTCCGAGGCGCTTTGCCACGGTTCGCGCGGCTCCCCCCGTCGGAGGATCAAGTACTCCCTCGGGCATGGGTGTGTGTGTTGTCCTTAGAGTAAGGTAGTTTAAGTTAGATTAGGTAGTGTGTAAGCCTTGGGACCGATAACCTCAGCGGTTTGGTCCCATAGGAACTTACCCCAAATTTCCAATTTCCTTTTCCTAAGAGTTTTCTAGCTCTTAGAAAGCAACGTAGTAAAAATGGAATAATACCAAATATAGGTTTTTTCTGTACCAAGTTCGTTACATGGTTTGTCTAATGGATTTACGGTTGGCAACCTACGTAAGCAATGAAATGGTTAAGTTTCAGAAAAAATTTTGGATATTTGTGGTAAGGTCTTGTGAGACCAAACTGCTGAGGTCATCGGTCTGTAAGCTTACACACTATTTAATCTAACTTTACCAAATTTACCCTAAGGGTGGCACACACACCCATGCCGCAAGGGAGGACTCGAGCCTCCGACGGGGAGAGCACGCGGACCATGCAAGACGCCTTTGAGTGCGTGGCTACACCGCTCAGTCCTAAGTTACAGAAAAGCAGAATAAATAAATTTAGCCTATTTTCCTGCTGTTCCCTAACATAAATTCACAAATACATATAACCTTCAGGATATGGTTCTGAGAAAGACACAAGAATCTTTTAGCTAATACACGTGTATACATATACAATCTTCATCCAGGAAGGCCATGAATTTTTAATCAACTCTATATGCTAAACAAACTGGCCCGGGAGGACTTCTATGTTTGCATTTTGAATAACCAACAAATTAAATACTTAAATATTCTAATAGCACAATACACACATGTCAATTTCCTAACACACTTCGTTCATATCTTCCTCTTAACAAATGATCTGTCAGAAGCCAAAGGTGGAGTGTGGTGACTCTATATTGTCATCCAACAGTTTTATGCAACACTACTTCATTGTTACTGAGCCACATAAGGAATTTTCTTTTTATAATCTTTGTACTTTACTGAATTTCATTTATAACTGAAAGAGTTTTATCTCCACTTTACTCAAAACTTATTTACTCACTTTCAATTTACTTTTATTTTTATTGCCACAAAGAGAGTAAGACTATTAAAACCGTTAAATTTGTCTGAAAACACCTACTTCGATACTTACGCAAAATTTCACTTCGGCACCTCTACTACGCAAATCATACAGTACTTCCACTTTCACTTTAAAAGTTAGTTGACAAACATTATTTTTTTATTCAAAGATGAAAATCAGTGCTTGTAGATACTGAATAAAGCACTTCAATATAACAGGCTTACTCGGAATAATCAAACAGCATTAAAAGAGCCTATATAGGACAATGACTAGT
This sequence comes from Schistocerca americana, assembly GCF_021461395.2. NCBI lineage: Eukaryota > Metazoa > Arthropoda > Insecta > Orthoptera > Acrididae > Schistocerca > Schistocerca americana. Next base: position 457,155,255 of record NC_060126.1, on the reverse strand, counting down.
TATTCAAGAAAAGTTAATTTCAAATTAATGGTTCACGCTTCTACAATTTAATTATACATTCGTAGCATGTTGGCTGTAGACGATTTCGGGTGGGGGGGGGGGGGGGGGCATGGTAATGGCGGCTAGACTACCCATGGCACGGCATACAAATTTCTTGAAGTATGGACTAATTAATTCTTCTTGGAGTAGCTTTAAGGTCCATAACATAGCCCAACAACTTGTACCAAAGCCATAATAATTCAGCAGTCTTCATCGAAGGCTACTGCGCAGCGATTTCCAGGCAAAGCATCGCCTACTCAGTCCGAGTGTTGCCTCTTTCGCTGATGCCTACGGACTGTGTCCTCTCGTTCCCACTCGCTCTGCAGGTAGCGCACCAGAAATGCAAGCCACCTTTTACGTTACCCACAGTAACTTCCGTACAGTACAAAAGCACTCCCTCTTCTTACAAGCCGGCCGGGATGGCCGAGCGGTTCTAGGCGCTACAGTCTGGAACCGAGCGACCGCTACGGTCGCAGGTTCGAATTCTGCCTCCGGCATGGATGTGTGTGATGTGCTTAGGTTAGTTACGTTTAAGTAGTTCTAACTTCTAGGGGACTGATGACCTCAGAAGTTAAGTCCCTTATTGCTCAGAGCCATTTGTACCATTTTCTTTTTACAAAACACATGTCCTACACATTGTCCCTAAGCGTGTACCATTTTATACAAATGACAACTTCCACAAATATGTAATTTTACATACACGAACATTTTCATTTCACTGATTCATGACAAAATATTGTTTAGTAAATTATACATTTCACATATTTCTTTACGTAAGTTACAAACATCCATCAGTAAAACACTCTAACATCACATATATCACACTTTCCATATAGTCTTTGCGTATCACAGTTATATTATGACAAACTTTAAAGTCAATAAAACTTCTATAATTTAGATGAGTGATTAAAATGTAAATGTCGTGTGATTAGGGCCTCCCGTGGTGGGGACCGTTCGCCAGGTGCAAGTCTTTCGATTTGACGCCACTTCGGCGATTTGCGCGTCGATGGGGACGAAATGATGATGATTAGGACAACACAACACCCAATCCCTGAGCGGAGAAAATCTCCAACCCAGCCAGGAATCGAACCCGGGCCCTTAGCATTGGCATTCTGTCGCGCTGAGCACTTTTTTGGTAATCTCATTTTGTTCGCTTTCTTTCATTGAATCTGCTCGGGCGGACGTCGTAAGACACCCGTTTAGGTTCATTGCTAGTCGATTAACTCAGTTTTTTTATTACAGAGGACAGCTAACCCTCTGACCGAACACGCAGAGCTACCGTGCCGGCAACCACTCACCTACCGGGGACAGAGGACTGACTGAATAATAGTGTTATACCATCATCCTGCCCCTTTTTCTTGTCAGTGTTTTCCATATATTCCTTGCCTCTCTAATTCTATTGAGGACCTCCTCACTGCTTTCCTTACTATTCCACCTAAGTTTCAACCTTCTTCTGTGGCACCAGACCTCAAATGCTTCAATTCTCTTCTGTTCCAGTTTGTGCACAGTCCATGTTTCGCTACCATACAGTTCCGGGCTCCGAACGTATATTCTCAGAAATTTCTTCCTCAAGTTAAGGCTTGTGTCTGATACTGGTAGACTTCTCTTAACCAGTTCGTATGGCCGGTAATTTGGGCCGTAGTCGCTGTAATTGTGATCTATTAAGATCGGTCAGTGTCGAGTATCTTTGAGGCCACTGTGACGTTTAGTTTCGACAGGATAACGCAAGACCCCATCTTCCGCGTGTTATCCTGTTAGAATGGACATTTGTTGATGATTTTTCGCAATTAATTCGCTGATTGCGAATTTCTTGACATTAGCTCCACTATGTATAGGTCTACTTCCTGCGCCAGTGGACATGAGACAACGATGAATCGAGAACAGAGTTCTTATCGTCGCTTGCAGGCCTAGGCTTGTAATACTGCGGAAATCCAAGTAATTTGGCGAGCATTAGGCGATGAATCTAGTGGACTACGATATAAGGTTGTAGAAAGTGTGACATATGGAAATTTTAGCCGTTCCGGGGAGCGTGCGAATATCCGAAGTGGTTAAGGCGACCGCTCGCGTTAAGCGGAAAATCCGGTTTCGAGTCCCACTCCAGACTATTTGGGTGATAGACCCATACTGAATTGAGCTACTCTCAAGGAATTCCCAGTCAGCGAAATAATTTCGAAGCATTTCGTACGGCTGTGGATCGTTAACAGTTTCTGTTCTTGCAGCCCTGGTCGTAAGTACGTCGTAATGTGTTGACGAGAGACTGGCACGCCATCACTGGCCAGCTTCTGCACAAAGTAGATGCATTGTGGCGCAGAGTTCAAGTAGCATGTGATGGCTTACTTACATATTTCAAACAATCTCATGTCCGTGCGGTTCTAGGCGCTACAGTCTGGAGCCGAGCGACCGCTGCGGTCGCAGGTTCGAATCCTGCCTCGGGCATGGATGTGTGTGATGTCCTTCGGTTAGTTACGGTTAATTAGTTCTACGTTCTAGGTGACTGATGCCCTCAGAAGGTAAGTCGAATAGTGCTCAGAGCCATTGGAACCATTTTGAACCAAACAAGCTCAGCTCGCACCCAGTATACCCCGAAACCATTTACAAATTGAATAAATAGTGTTACACTGCAGATGCACGGTGTAAGGAGGGCACGTCGTTTTGATTTTTGTAGGTTCTCAATGTGTAAGTCAGATAGACAGCAAGTTACTTTACTGTTAAACAATCTAAGTTTATGTGTGGCACAGTTTTTCCTCTGCGCACTCTGATAAATTCTTAGTTGAATTGTGGTAGGTGATGAAAGTATTCAGTAGTGCTGTGTTGACTTGTGATTGTATGTGTTACATGAAGAGTTTTTTTTTATTTTTTTGAAGAGAGGAAGTTTGAGGTAAGCCTGCAACACTGCGCAGCTAGTTTGTACGAATGTTTATTGTCAGCTAGTCAACTTTGTTCACTTGCTCAGAGCTGAGAGAAAGACAACTCCACTTCCCTGAGTCAAGCATTAACATATTAACTGATTGAGCTGCTTGGTTTTTGTAACAATTCTCTGTCAACATTGTACCCTTGATTTTGTTAGGTATAGTATTGTTCAGACAGATGTTATGTGTGAAGATAACGAGAAGTTTTACTTTGTCTTTTTTGAATACTTCGTTCTAAAATCGTTGTCTGGGTATACCATTTCATAGGAATAGTTACTCTTTCCATCCCACTGTTTGAAGAATGTTTGTCATTACATATTACGTCACTGCACCATATGGTATGCAACACTTTCAATATTGTTTGGAAATTTTATTTAAAAAATAGAAATCTAACTTCCCTGATGTCTCACGGCAAATAAGTCACATTGGCTCCACTCTTTCTCCCTGCTGAGATTGAAAATGTCTAAAGTGTTTGAACGTCAGTTTCAATAAATCTTGCTAATAAACTAACGGCACTGGGACAACTTCAGACACACTGAGGGTCTTCTTCAATTACATTTGTTTTTGATTGACAATGAATGACATGTTTTGACGTTAAACATTTCAGTTTTTAGTTTTAACAACTCAATGATTTGTGAAGGTAATACCCTACTTGCGTCGACTCTAACGTGGACTCCATATCACATTGCTACTTGGCGGCGATGTTCGATTTTCACGGAAAAAAACCCAGAAAAAAACCTTCATTAAGTCACTGAGTCACTGTGACGTCGATTCTTTCAGTCTCAAATTTACCATTTAAAACCTTATTGTGGACTAATCTTTTTCCCAAAAATTGGCAAGTTCACATTTTCAAAGAAAATAAAGACATCACTAACTTCCAAAAATTCAGTGAATATACCAATTGAAGGTATAATGTGCTGTTTCTTTAACTGATCTGCAAAATTGGCTACCGCAGTTCAGCGTCTCGAACGATAACAGAAGTCGATTAGTGGCTTCTGCCGACTTCGATACAGCGTGAAAATGTCACAATGACATCACGCTTGACTTTACCAGCATGCAGTAAGTCTCACCCGCTGCATAACGAGCCTTGCAGCCGTATTGTGTGCACGAATCCCATGTGTTCCATCAAACTGCCTAGGATTTCCATGTGACCAGCGATCAGCGTCTTATCGCTGCGGTTTGCCCACACATGTGCAATCTACGAAGCGATCCGTAAGCGATCGGTCGCCCATGCAACGATTGCAACGTAAGTGGGTTGTCATGGACCTGAAGACATGTATTAAGGGGACCAAACCCTCAAAATATGGGGTAAAAATGTGGACATTGTGTGATAGGGATATTTCTTATGTTTTTAAGACACACAAGAAAATTACCTGAACAAGGATCTTAGAAAAATGGAGGTAAGGGGGTCGTCATGGATTTCGCCCATGTGCTAAAAGGACAAAATGTCACAAGTGACAATTTCGTCACTTCATAAGCATTCGGCCAAAGACTTCTCGGATGACATCTTACAACGCTGGGGACGTGAGAAAAAAACAAGCCTTAACTCTCCAATAATATATCAAACAGAGAAGATGTTCACGCTTGAAAGCTCTTCTTTACTATGGATACCGCTGTCGTATATTACGTTCCAAGGAAGAATAAACAGGTTGCCCTGATGAGCAAAATGCACTACAGTGTTGACATAAGGAACAGAGAAGACAAGAAACCAAAAATGATATTGGACTACAATGCAAGTAAGGGAGGAGTTGACACGTTGGATCAGCTTATTGGTACCTACACATGCACGAGGAAAACCAACCGCTGGGCAACGATCATCTTCTAGAACATTACTGATACTTCTGCCTGCAATACTTTCGTGCTGTGGATAGAAATAAATCCAGGGTAGAAAAAAATGTTATTTATGAAATAAGAATATTTCTCGATGAATTGGGGAGACTCCTAAATATTCCTTACATAGAAGCTAGAAAAACGCTGCCACGATATGAACTTTCAGTGGCCACTGTTAGAAGAATACAAAAGGAAGTCCATCAACACCACGTTCCAGCGGTGACAACGAAACCTGCAAACGTGCCAGATCCAAATTGTGTCCATCAAGTTGTGACAACAAGATACCAGTGAAGCGTTCAAACTGTAACAAACATGTCTGTAAACGTCACGTTAGATGCCATTGCCAAAACTGTGGAATTCTAAGTAAAGCTGTACTCTGGTTTTTCCCCTGACTGTTCATAAGCTAAGTAAAACTTTGTTCCGCAAGAGCTCTCTGAGGGCCAGAGCTTACATCAATGTTGTGAGTACTGGAATGCAATACCGTAAAATTTGTTTATAGTGTAACAAATAAACCTACTTTTAAGATTCTAACAAATTTTGACATTTTATACTCGTCATGCCCCTTAAATACCATATCAAGTCAATATGGCCCGAAAGAGCATGAGTGTATAGCTTTTATAAGGAAGGTGCCTGGGACAAAAGACCTGTATAAAGAGAGACCTTGCGACCATTATGCTTCCACTATTGTGTATATGTCACAAGGGTCAAGAGAACAGGATGAGAGAAATTAGGGTACTTAAAGAGGCATATAATAGGTCATTTTCCTTCGCTCAGTACGCGAATGGATTGTTGTGTTGTTGTGGTCTTCAGTCCTGAGACTGGTTTGATGCAGCTCTCCATGCTACTCTATCCTGTGCAAGCTTCTTCATCTCCCAGTGCTTACTGCAACCTACATCCTTCTGAATCTGCTTAGTGTATTCATCTCTTGGTCTCCCTCTACGATTTTTACCCTCCAAACTGCCCTCCAATGCTAAATTTGTGATCCCCTGATGCCTCAGAACATGTCCTACCAACCGGTCCCTTCTTCTTGTCAAGCTGTGCCACAAACTCCTCTTATCTCCAACTCTATTCAATACCTCCTCATTAGTTATGTGATCTACTCATCTAATCTTCAGCATTCTTCTGTAGCACCACATTTCGAAAGCTTCTATTCACTTCTTGTCCAAACTATTTATCGTCCGTGTTTCACTTCCATACATGGCTACACTCCATACAAATACTTTCAGAAATGACTTCCTGACACTTAAATCTATACTCGATGTTAACAAATTTCTCTTCTTCAGAAACGCTTTCCTTCCCATAGCCAGTCTACATTTTATATCCTCTCTACTTCGACCATCATCAGTTATTTTGCGTGGTTAGCACACTGGACTCGCATTCGGGAGGACGACGGTTCAATCCCGTCTCCGGCCATCCTGATTTAGGTTTTCCGTGATTTCCCTAAATCGCTTCAGGCAAATGCCGGGATGGTTCCTTTGAAAGGGCACGGCCGATTTCCTTCCCCATCCTTCCCTCACCCGAGCTTGCGCTCCGTCTCTAATGACCTCGTTGTCGACGGGACGTTAAACACTAATATCCTCCTCCTCCTCCGGTTATTTTGCTTTCCAAATAGCAAAACTCCTTTACTACTTTAAGTGTCTAATTTCCTAATCTAATTCCCTCAGCATCACCTGACTTAATTCGACTACATTCCATTATGCTCGTTTTACTTTTGATGATGTTCATCTTATATCTTCCTTTCAAGACACTGTCCATTCCGTTCAACTGCTCTTCCAAAGCCTTTGCTGTCTCTGACAGAATTACAATGTCATCGGCAAACCTCAAAGTTTTTATTTCTTCTCCATGGGTTTTAATACCTATACCAAATTTTTCTTTTGTTTCCTTTACTGCTTGCTCAATATACAGATTGAATAACATTGGGGAGAGGCTACAACCCTGTCTCACTCCCTTCCCAACCACTGCTTCCCTTTCATGTTCCTCGACTCTTATAACTGCCACCTGGTTTCTGTACAAATTGTAAAGAGCCTTGCGCTCCCTGTATTTTCCCCCTGCCACCTTTAGAATGTGAAAGAAAGTATTCCAGTCACCATTGTCAAAAGCTTTCTCTAAGTCTACAAATGCTAGAAACGTAGGTTTGCCTTTCCTTAGGATTAGGAAAGAAATTGATTAGAAGTATTTTCCTTCATACTCCGCGCAGTGGCTAGTAGATTACACTTGTAGATGGAGAAAAGACGTGGAGGTCCTTTATATGTTGTTCGCGGGGGAAAGGTGGTGTCATTAGGAACTTAAAATGTCATGAAATGCTCATGAACATACGAATGGACCCGAAACTGTTACTGCTCGATCGCTGATCAATCACTGGACACACGTCCGCTTCGGTAGCTGAGTGGTCAGTGAGACGGAATGCCATACAAAAGGGTTTGGATTCGATTCCCGGCTGGCTCGGAGATTTTCTCCGCTCAGGGACTGGCTGTTGTGGTGTCTTCATCACCATCTCATACACGCCGACGTGCAAGTCTGCCAAAGTGTCGTCAACTGAAAGGACCTGTGCCAGGCGACGGGTCTACCCGACGGGAAGCCCTAGCCACATATTTCGTTTTTCACTGGAATCAGACCCAACCTTCGAGTGCTCAGTCGTGATTTGAGTTATGAAGACCAAATAAATTTAACTGTAGGGAAGGCAGGTGCCAGACGCAGAGTAGCAGGAAGAATAGTAAGAAATTGTAATTGACGCATTAAAGAGATCAGTTTTTGGCGAACTCTCGAGTAATGTTATCGGGCTGGGACCCTAACGCAGCTGTGGTAACGAAAGATTGAAAGGAGGAGTGCACAACTCATCAAGGTTTTTTTTTTCGGCATGAAAGTGACACAAAAATTAGGCCAACGAACTGCTTAGGGAGACGCGACAAGAGAGAAATTCTCGTTTGTAGACAGCCTTAAAAAATTTCAAGAGCCCACGACTGTCTTATAAACATGCCAGGTAATATCAGCAAACACGAATTTTGCGCTTAGCAATCGAAACTGTGACGGAACGCACTGGTTTACATTGGGTCTACTCAATTTCCTCTAGCATTCCGACCTGGTTTAAGGTACCAGACAGAGAAACATTACACAAGTATAAGCAGAACGAGGTTTTATAAGATACGTTGTTCCTGGGTGGATTACGCTACCTGAGGATACTTCCAATGAAATTCAGTCTGGTATCTGCCTTTCCTACTGTTATTTTTACGAGACCATTCCACTATAATTCGTACAGTACGCAAAGTATTCTGTTCATAATTCCAAATATTTAATGGGTGTGATTGTTTTCGTGATCCTGTAATGTAACAATAACGTGTCTTGCCGCCTATTTAAGGGCAATGCATGACACTTGTTTATGTCAAGAATCAGTTGCCAATCTCTGATAGTCTTTCTGCATTTTCTGCAGTTTTCCTGCTCGGCGACTGTTGCTTATGAAAAAGCACCAACCGCGAAAATCTTCATCGAGCTTATGACGTTAACATTTATATGTATTGTGAGTAGGAGTGGACCTAAGCATCTACCTCCATAGCAGAATGATCTGGGTGTCTGTTGTACAGAACACCGAGGTTCATTTCCCAGTACTGCCAGAAGTCATTTTGCTTGGTGAAAGGCTTGTAACAGGGTCCGCTCATTCCCTTGCTTCCACTTTAGTAGTTTCTTCAAGGCTTGGGACATTGACAACGGGCAGGAGAGAGTTGCATTGACCCCACACCCTGCATACCGCTTTCAGATGACAGCACTGGCCGTTCCGGAATGCGGAGCTGGTAAATGCTCACACAGCACACCCTCGGGGTACCACCGAGCTTCCATGCGTTCGTTGTGGGTTTTCTATCTTTTGCTGCCACGTTGGTTTAACGCTGGACGACAGCAACGAATGTGCAGCAGTCTGCGTTGGCAGTTGGATGCCGCCTGCTGTGAGCTGGGCTGCTGGTTTCCATGCCAACACGTTGACATAAAACCAAGGACATCTCACACTGCTGTGGTCGTGTTCACGACATCGGAAGGAAAATGAAGTATTTGCTGACTAGTACCGCTCTTCGTATTCTTCGAGTGATGGCTCTGTACTAATTAAATGCTTTTGCGATGACTGCGCCCTGGTGTATTGCATTGTTAAGAGGTACTGTGGACAAATCCCAAGGGTGATAGTTTTGGAAACAGTTGGATCAAACACGCGATTTCGACTGCTTCAAGTATTAGGTAACCTCGGTCAAAAACGCTAAGTAAATGTTTAGTCACATGTTGATAACGTTAAAGGGTTGCAAAGACTGGTAGCCTGGTTTACATGTTCAGAAGTATAAAATTATACTCTTGAGGGTATTTTTATTCTGTCGTTGCAGCTACAAAAATGCGTGTTTTTTTTTTTCACCCGATGCGTTTCGCTTTATTGAGGTGAAGCATCATCAGCGGTGGCGATTTCCGCTTGATTTCTCGCCTACATCGGGAAATGCCGTCTGCTAGCACATAGTTTCTGTTTTTCTTCTTTAGACACTGGTAGTTGTGGTCTGATATTTTCTGCAGCACTATGCATTTCTTTTGTTTTGCACACCACACATTTTCGCACGCCACTGTTCACTATTTGTTTTTATACTTCTAATTTTTTTTCATTTCACCAGAGGTTATTTTGACTTTTCTGTGCGCTGAATCATTCCTCCCGACGATTATTTCTTCTTTCGATTTATTGGCATTTATCCTACGGTCATGTCTCCTTGGCAATTTCGCCTTGCACTTCGTATTTATTATATTGTTACGTGATTTATAGTCCTCTGTGTTTTTCTGAACATTTTTGTACTTCCTTCTTTAGTCGCTCAATTGACGTACTTCTTTTATTACCCAAGGTATCTTTCCTGTTACCCTCCTTGTATATTAGTTTGTCCATCCCACTTCTGTGATTCTTCTCTGAGAAGTCCATTCCTCTTCAACGGAACTGCCTAACATGATATTCGTTATCGCAATATCATTTACAACGATGCAGAAAAAAAGGCGTTTTATGAACCCTCAGAAATGCAGTGTCCCACTTATTTCCATAGTGACTCTTCCGCTCACTTCTCCTAAACTTCAATCTACTCTTCATCATTAGTAAATTATGGTCGAAGTCTTTATCTGTTCCCGGATACGCCTTACAAGCCAGTATCCGATTTCGGAATCTTTGTATGACCTCGATGTAATACTACTGGAATCTTCCCGCGTCTTCAGTCGTTTTCCAAGTACACCCTCTCCTCCTCATTATATTGGTATACATCCTGTTTTCATCACAATTTATTTCTCATTTTAGTTTCACAAACTCTGTGAGAGTAAAAGAAACGCTTGGGACACAAAAAGCCTGATCTCCTACATTTCATGATTATTTAACATATATCACTACGTATCAAGTCCAGAATATATAAAAAAACATGAATAAATAATACATAAGTACAAGTGCTACATAAAAAACAGTTCTTACATGGTACTTCAGTCTCCTTATCCAGTCAAGGCTTGATGGTGCAGCTATAGAAAAGTTTTTCGAACACCCAGATAGGCTCTCAATTTACACTCTTTGACAATATACCGTCTGGTCTGGTTCGATACTCCACTACCACAGCTTGGGCTCAACGGCTTAACCACTTGTGTAGGTTATATGCAGACACTCCGTGTCCGGTTCAGATGCGATTTTTATTCTTTGTGGGAGTTCAAATCCCTTGGGTCTCTGCATAGGGTCACCAGTTCGAGCATTCACAGTCCAGATCTCACGCCACTCTCTGTTAGTGCTGAAGTTGCCACCAGCAAGCTGTTTGGCCAATCCCAGCGTTGGATTCGAGGAACGAAGACTGTTGTTTGTGAACCCGGGTATATCTTCACGGATGGGAAGTTGAAGATTATTTTGACAGGGCTTCTTGTTTCCCAAACAGAGGAAGGCCTATGTGACAGAGCGTTGTGAGCCGGTATAGGGGCGTAGATCTTATGCACCCAGAGACAGCTCTTATGGTTCTAATGAGCTGTCTATCTTAATATTTACGCGAGGGCCGTTCAACCACACCGGAGCACAGTATTCAGCCGTAAAACACAAAACTAAGGGCTGAAGTTGAAAGCGTATCTGCTGATGCTTCCGGTTTAAGGTCACTTGCTTGCGAATTCGCTTCCAAATTTTTTTTTTGTTTTTGATCCTAAAACGAGGGTTAGAGTTTTTTGAACAAAATGCTGGTTAAAAGAATTGTACTATACGCCAGGCAGGTACATAAAACCTAACTTAGAGATCTTTCGCATGCGGGTACACCCATGTTTCGGCTGTTTTCACATGTCAACGTTATCTCTCTTTCGAGAGAGGTATACTATACAACTGTCTCTCGAGATGACAGCCCTGTTAGAAGATACCCTTTACAATAATCTTTCGTTTCCTCTAACATATCCTTGGTTTTGAAAGGTTGTCTTGCTTATAAACATTTCTGTGCTTTGAGTTTTTGCTGTTTTGTCCTTCTCGAAAGCTTCTATCCTTCCAGAACATTATTTTGGTACTGGTGTGAAGTTCTGGAGTTGGTAGGAATGTATTCTGAGTTCAGTATAAGCGAATCTTTGGTGTGAGGTGATACCACTGGATTGGCCAATACTGAAAAGTGAGCCCATGAGGCCGGCCGTGGTGGCCGAGCGGTTCTAGGCGCTACAGTCTGGAACCGCACGACCGCTATGGTCGCAGGTTCGAATCCTGCCTCGGGCATGGACGTGTGTGATGTCGTTATGTTAGTTACGTTTAAGTAGTTCTAAGTTCTATGGGACTGACGACCACAGAAGTTAAGTCCCATAGTGCTCAGAGCCATTTTTGAGCCCATGAACCAACTAAGGAGGCGAGAATAACAAGAAAAAACAAGGAAAGGAAGAGAGAATATGATGAACAAGTGCACCAAGAAGATTGTACAGCAGGAACTTACTAGCAACAACAGAGATATAGATCACATATGGTTCTGATTTGAATTTCCTGAGAATTAATTTTTCTGACATGTTTATTTCATGCACAGAAAATCTATTTGAGTTGGAAGTTCGAATTTTTTTGGTGATGTTTCAAGATACTATTTGGAGTGAAGTAGACTACGTCCACTAACGCACTGCCTACAGGAAGAAAACTACATACCAATCACGTATATAAAAGTAACCTTAATTATGATTATCAGATGTCAGTATTTCTAGAATAAAAGTTTGTGACTGAAATGACATGATTGTGATCTGTTTTTTGTATGGACGTGTTGTTGTGTCTGTAAGTTTCAACCACGTAAGTAAGATAGTCAATCAGTGCATCGATTACAAGTACTATCGGACATCTACAACATGTAAATTACTTATCTCCACAGAAATCTATTGTAAAGCCCATATGAGACCCAAACTGATTAACTGCGTATCAAAATGTTCAGCGAGAAGTACTTCTGCTGTGGTGTCACCGCCAGACACCACACTTGGTGGGTGGTAGCCTTTAAATCGGCCGCGGTCTGTTAGTATACGTCGGACCCGAGTGTCGCCACTATCAGTGATTGCAGACCGTGCGCCGCCACACGGCAGGTCTAGTCTAGAGAGACTCCCTAGTACTCTCCCCAGTTGTACAGCCGACTTTGATAGCGATGGTTCACTGTTTACATACGCTCTCATTTACGGTGACGACAGTTAGCATAGCCTTCAGCTACGTCATTTGCTACGACCTAGCATGGCGGCATATTCAGTTACTATAATTACTTCAAGAATGTATTCTGAACACATAATATTGTGAATCATGTACCGTCAAGAGCGACGTTCATCATTAATGGATTAAAGTTAAGTATCAAACTAATTACGTCCGCTTCCTGAATTCTCATTCCTTGTCATGTTCCAGACCTCACGTCAGTATAGTTCTTTCTTCCTCACGCCAGCCTGCGTGAGCTAAATCGGCGTGCATTTCGGCCTCCTCTCGTGACACGGTGTAGGCTCTTCTGCTAACACAAAATCTGCTATCTCACAATTTTGATCCTCTTAACAGCTCACATTTTTTCGATCAGAGGTACGTGAAATTTGTGAAAAGTGCTAGTGTTTTCCCAGGCGTTTACGGGTAAGTTAACCTTATACTGTAGAGTTTCCGGATGATTTTCTTTCGTGTGCTTGATTCTCAAGAACTCCTTTCGAGATACTCTTCTACAGTGGACGGGTTGCGGATTTATAGCAAGTGACTTGGGACTGCTCAGCCAGTGGGTGGCAAGCTTATTGCTTCTCGTGAACGGAAGACCGGTGAGAACACAGCAGTGACGTGGGCGATCGTGTTGCCCTGTTTCGGCCACACTGCGACTTTGAAGGGAGCGCCCATACTAATGGTTACCAAGTTATACGATTTGTCTTTTGTTGCGGGCAGCCTCGGTCCGGCGGGGGCGCGACCCGACGCGCGCGTTTTGAAATACGGACCACCCTGCCGCCGGACGGGGCTAATTTACGGCAATACTTAAAAATCTCTCGAAGACGGGCCCGCCGCCGTATAAATTAATGGGTGCGCGGGCTCTTAATTTATAAAACGTATGCCGGGCGCGCGATTCTTATCTGCGGCCTGCTCTCTGCGCGTCTCTCTCTCCTTTCCACGGTCTCGCGTGGCCGCCCGGCTCCTTCCAGCCATTCACTCCGGCCAGAGTACAGCGCCCGGTGTGGTGCGCCCGGGCGTCGTTAGGGGGACTCCCCGCGGCGCGAGACGTCGACCCGCCGGGAAGGCGATCCGGACGCCCAAAGGCGTCAGATTGTAAAAACAGCCGAGTTACTCCTCCGGGTATTAACTTTTGACGTGCGTCCGCTCACCCCGTTGCCTCCCGGCCGCCTTGTGACAGCTGCGGGGGCGCTTTCTGGGCGGGGCGCAGGGGGAGGGGGGGGGGGGGGAGGGGGGAGAGACGAGTCGCGTCCGGATTATTAATACGGCGCCAGGATTTGGAATTTTTATTGGAAGGTCTCTCTCTCTCTTTCTCTCCCTCTCTCTCACTCATTCACTCTCTCCCGGTCTGCCGGCGATAATGGCTGACAAAAGGTATTAGCCGTCACGGGGAAAGGTAAACAGTAAACGGGCGTAGCCGGCGCGTGCCAGCTAGCCGGCGCCCCCTGATTTAGGGCACCGAACATTTACTCGTTTCTGGGTATCCTTACCTCGCTCGCTCGCTCGCTTCGGCCACGATTCCGGCGCTCACTCTACCGGGATACGATATCTTCTTCCTTTCTGCGAAGGACGGGGGATTAGACCTCTCTAGGCTGCCGTTATTCCAGGCCGTTAAGAAAAGTACACCCATCGGGAAGGAACGTTAAGGCGAGAGGCGCGTCACTCGTTCTTTATTAGAATCGGCGCCGGGACTGCCGCTCGCTTCCCGCCTGCCAGAATATTAATTTCCCCCACTTGTTTCCTACTTAACTGTCGGCCCTGACCGCCAACGCCGCGCGCGCGTTGTCTCAGGTATTCCTGATGGCGGGTGTTCATCGAGCGCTAAGTCAAAAGAAATTATGAACGGATTCCGAAAGCTGTACCGCTGTCACGTCATGTACGCTGGCGATATTCCTTTCCCAATTCCGACTGTCTACCTAAACTACAATTTTTTTTGCGTCACCAAAGAACACTGTGTTTCCCCAAATACCTAGCTGGTGCGACGTAGTGACGTTCTTTCGACAGTAAACCCGGTTGGGTGAGTTTTAGAGTATATTTATGTTCGAAAAAGACTATGTGACCATTTACCTGCCACCATTGTAAATGGTGTCCGTAAAGTCCTGCTACCATTTCAAAAAGTCATAACTTGTAAAGCATTAGAGACCAGCTGCGTCGTTTGTTGTAAAACGCTTAGAAGCTCTCAAATATTTTTTTTTTCTCTTATACCATAGTTTCAACGAGAGCCCAACTCGTTGAACATAAAGTCGATATTCGTGTTCTGCCCACGTTTAAGTCAGTATTGAACATCTAGAGTTTTGATTGTTTTGTTGATTCGCCCGCGAAGTGTGAAAGTGTAATTCACTGGTGCTGTGCGCACGCGATCCTTGATATAACCACACAAAATGAAGTGTAACAACGTGACACTGGGTGAGCACGACGACTGTGTGATGGGACCATCACGACACGTCTATCTCTAAGGAAATATGTTATTCAGCAAATATCGCACGTTCAGTCTCCATTTGTGGGGCTGCACCATCATGCTCGAAGATCATGTAACGCTTGCAGTCTTCGGTCTGTGGAAGCAGGTATTGTTCGTGCTTGTTATAACGATCCTAGGCTGTGACCAGTATTGAAGCCATCGATTACTTGCTTTCTTAAGGGGGGGTAGGACGTCAAACGGGCCGTCTTGGAGCAGGAGAGACACCACAGGACATTTTAATTTCCACTGTCTATACTTTTACGAACAAATTCATAAAACTTTGTCAGCATGACCAAGAAGGATTAAGGATTCACAATCATAGCAATGGAAGCTCAAAAAAATAACAAAATAATTTTTTTTACGTGTAAAAGTTCATCATTTTTTCACTTATATTGGCTGCGTTTGTTACTATAGGTACACGTTTCTTCATTAGTAAGAGAGATTCTTCGATGAATTTTGTACAGCATACAAACCATACTTACAGGTGTATGAAACTCTAAAAATTATTTAATATATGAAAAAATGAATGTGCTGTTACATTTTAAACTTCATGTTTAGAAAAAACTCAAATTTTATAGTTATTTATCTCAATTTTTACCACAGCTTTTAATAGATTTGGAAAATTCTAGAGTTTCATACACCTGAACGTATGGTTTGTACACTGTGCAAAATTCATCGAAAAATCGCTCTTACGTATGAAGAAACGTGTACCTATAGCAACAAATGCAGGCAATGGTGAGTGAAAAAAAGGTGAAATACAAATGTAAAAAAAAAGAATTATTTTCTTATATTTTTGAACTTCCACCACTATAAGTGTAAATCCTGAATCATTTCTGTTCATTCTGACGAAGTTTTATGAATTTATTTTTAAAAGTATAGACAGTGGAAATTAAAAATTACTGTGGTCTCTCTCCTGCTCCAAGTCGTCCAGTTTGACGTCCTACCCCCCTTAAGCGGGATTGCCTGAACCATTTTTGTGAACTTACGAGTGTTTTTTTTTCTTTTTGGCAAGTTAGCCCTTTATTTCTGCTCAACTTTCAATTGTGTACAGGCTAGTTTCTTATATAAACTTGCTTGAGTAATTTTTTTATGTGTTTGTACCTCAGAGAAGAATTGTCATCCGTGTAGTTTCCATTTTCAACACAGGAATACAACAGGCACCCGGTTGCAAATAACTGTTTGGTACACTGACCTAGGTTTCGACACCTCTACGGATCTGTTCATCAGAATGAAATTTTTTGAATAACATGTTGTTCTTAGTGAGGCGCACGTGCCAAAAGTTGGAACGAGCTATATTTTATTTTCTGACTTGAGCTTATCTGCTCATTATTCTGGCCATTTCTTTCTCGCAATGTAGTTTTACGTTTTCTCAAAATTTCACTCCGATGAAGACAACCTTAGAGGTTTCGAAACGTAGGTCATTGTAAGAAACAGTTATTTGCAACCGGTGGACTGCGCGAATCCTATGTCGAAACTAATATACGCTTGCTGAGAAACAGTCGTGTTTAAAACTGTAACTTCACATTTTATTTAAAGAGGATTTGATAAAAACAGTAATTGAATATATTGACACAAATCACAAATGAGATCTTGAAAAAAAAAAAAAAAGCATAAATTTCTACCTTTTGATGTGCAAAAATTTCTGTCATAGTCTATATTTTTTCATACCAATGTAACTCCCCGAAAGTCTATCTTTGGCACAGGTGTATCTTCGGGTTTGAAAGCTGAGTTGAGTCGCCTCGTTTGTATCGAAGTGTGAACAAGAAACTGTGTTCGCGTGCTTCTAACACGGGGCTAGTTGATTCACCTATGTGAACAGTTGCTCGACTATACAATAAAGAGGTAGATTTCACTGTTTTTCTGATGAAAAAGGAATCTCTCCTCTATGTCAAAAATATACGAAGAAAAGTTTCTATGATTG
The DNA here is from genome assembly GCF_021461395.2 of Schistocerca americana. NCBI lineage: Eukaryota > Metazoa > Arthropoda > Insecta > Orthoptera > Acrididae > Schistocerca > Schistocerca americana. The sequence goes on along the minus strand of NC_060126.1, from coordinate 457,138,459 downwards.
AATAAACAGCCAAGAAGGAAGCTTGCGCTCTATTCTGGCAATTGACAAAAACCCAGACCTTTACTGATACCAGGTCAACAGAATAAATTATCCTCGAGACAACGTTGCCGAGTTTAAGTATCTGGAATTATATACTGACTGTAAGCTACTTTGTTTTTTAAGTCATCTGTCTTCTGACCGATTACATGCGGCCAGCCACGAATTCCTCTCCTGTGCCAATCTTTTCTTCTCAGAGGCGCTTGGCACCAAGGTCTTCGATTATTTGCTGGATGTGTTCCAGTCTCTGTCTTCCACTACAGCTTTCACCCTCTACAGCTCCCTCTAGTACCACGGAAGTTATTCCCTGATGTCTTAACGGATATCCTACCATCCTGTTCCTTCTCCTTGTCAGTGATTTCCACATATTCCTTTCCTCTCAGATTCTGTGCAGAACTATCTCATTCGTTAGCTTGTCAATCAACCTAATTTTGAACAAACGTCTGTAACACCACATCTCAAATGTTTCGATCCTCTTCTGTACTAGTTTTCCCGCAGCCCACGTTTCACTAGCATACAATGCTCCAAAGGTACATTCTCATAAATTTGTTCTTCAAATTATGACCTGTTAGCTACTAGTAGACTTTCATTGACCAGGAATGCCATTTTTGCCATTTATAGTGCGCTTTATGTGTCCTCGTTGCTGCGTCGGTCATTGGTTACTTTGCTGCCTAGGTAGAAGAATTACTTAACTTATCCACTTCGTAATCACGACTCGTTATGTTAAGTTTTTCGCTGTTATCATTTCTGCTACTTCTCATTACTTTCGTTTTTCTTCGATTTACTCTCAGTCCATATTCTGTACTCATTAGACTGCTCATTCCATTCAAAACATCCTAAAATTCTTCTTTAATTTCACTGAGGATAGGAATATTATCTGCGAATCTTATCATTGATATCCTTTCACCCTGAAATTTAATCTCGCTCTGGAAGCTTGCTTTTATTTATGTCATAGCTTATTCGATGCAGACATTGAATAGTAGGAGCGAAAGACTACGTCCCCGTCTTAAAGCCTTTTCGCTCCTTGCTCTTTGTTGTTGGTCCTCCTTTTTTATTGTTCCCTCTTGGTTCTTATACATACTATATATTACTCCTCTCTCCCTATAGCTTACCGTTATTGCTCGCAGAATTTCGAATATCGTGCACCATTTTACATTGTCGGACGCATTTCCCAGGACGACAGATCCCATGAACATATCTTTGATTTTCTTCTGTCGTGTTTCCATTATCATCCGCAACATCAGAACTGCCTCTTTGCCTTTATCTTTCGTAAAACCAAATTGATCGTCATCTAACTGACACAACCTCAACTTTCTTTTCCATTCTTCTGCATGTTACTCTTGTCAGCAAGTTGGGTACATGAGCATTTAAGCTGATTGTGCGATAACGCTCATAATTGTCGGCTCTTGGAATATTTGGATTTGTGTGGATGATGTTTTTCCGAAAATCTGATGGTATATCTCCAGACTCATTAATTCCAAACACTAACGTGAACAGTCATTTTATTGCCACTTATTCCAAGGATTTAAGGAATTCCGATGGAATGATGTCCACTCCTTCTGCCTTATGTGATCTTAAGTCGTCCAAAACTCTTTTAAATTCAGATTCTAATGCAGGACCCCTAGTCTCTTCCCTGTCTACTCCCGTTTTCTCGTCTACCACGTCATCAAACGAGTCCTCCCTTTCATGGAGGCCTTCGGTGTACTCTTTCTACCTATCTTCTCTCCTTTTTTCCAGTGGAATCCTCGTTGCATTCTTAACGTTACTTCCATTGCTTTTAATTTAACCGAAAGTTGTTTTGGTTTTTCTATAAGCAAGGTCAGTTCCTCCGACCATAATTTCTTTTCCGATTTCTTCACATTTTTCGTGTAGCTATTTCACCTTAGCTTCTCTGCACTTCCTGTTTATTTAGTTTCAAAGTGATTTATATTTCTGTATTACTGACATATTTTTGTACTTTCTTCTTTCGTCACTCAACTGAAGCATTTCTTCTATTACCCATGGTTTCTTTGCAGTTATCTTATATCGACGTTTTCCTTCGCAACTGGTGTGTTAGAGAAGTCCATTCCTCTTCAACTGGACTGCCTACTAAGCTTTTCATTAGTGCAGTATCTATAGCCTCAGAGAACTTCAGCCGTCTCTTCATTCCCTAGTACTTGCGTATCCCACTTCATTGAGTTTTGATTCTTCCTGACCAGCCTCTCAAACTTCAGCCTACTCTTTATCACTACTAAATTGTGATCTGAGTGTATGTCTGCCCCTGGCTACGCCATACAACCCAGTACCTAATTTCGGAATCTCTGCCTGACCGTCATGTAATCTAACTGAAATCCACCAGTATCTCCCGGTCTTTCCCAAGTATACCTCCTCCTCTTGAGATTCCTGAGCAGGGTATTCGCTGTTACTAACTAATATTTATTCCAGAACTAAATTTGTCTTTCTCCACCTTCTACTACCAAGTCCATATTCTTCTGTAACCATTTCTTCTGCTCCCTCGCCTTCACTCGTACTCCAATCCCTGATGACTGTTAGTTATCTCTTTTATCTCACTTTACGTACTGAATTACGCGTTCAGTGCTCTCATATTCTCTCTCATCTTTTCATGCTCTGCTTGCAACGTTGCCCGTATACCTGAACTATTGATGTCGATGTTGGTTTCCTATGGATTCTAAGAACAACCCTATCACTGAACTGTTCACAGCAACACACTCTCTGCCCTACCTTCCTGTTGATAACGAATTCTACTCTCTTTATATCGTTTTCTGCTGCTGTTGGTATTAATCTACACTCGTGTGACCAGAAATCCTTATCTTCTTTCCATTTCACTTCACTTACAATCACCCGTACATCTAGATTAAAGAGCTGCGTTTCCGTACCCATATTTTGTAGCTTCCATACGACGTTCAAACTTCTGACATTCCATGTCGCGACTCGTAGAACGTTATCGTTTCGTTGGTCATTCAGTCTTTTTCTCATGGTCACCTTCTCCTTGGCAGACACCTCTCTGAGTGGCAAATGGGAGCTAGTCAGTAATCTTTTGCCAATACAGAGACCATCATGACACTTTTTCAATTACAGGCCACATGTCCTGCGGATAAACGTTATTTATATTTAATGCAGTAGTGCTGTTACCTTCTACACCCTGATGCCGTTGATTATTGCTGAGTCTTTTAGGGGCTGCTTCCACCCCAAGAGTAAGAGAGTGGCCTGAACCTGTGTCCGCTGCTCCACTCCCTTTGACACTGGGAGAACAGTTTTTTGCCGGAATTTAAGCAATGGTGAAGCTGGACCCCAGAAACGAGGACACTTTGATTACTAGCCAAAGACGCCACCCCTAGACAACGGATTTAACAATACCAGTATCAGTACTGAAATTCCACGTACTAATGCAAGGTAGATTATGGAAAAATCAGGATACGCTCCTACTTTTGTGCACCCTGTTAATGCTCTCGACAATATAAGATGAATTAAAATGTTCAGATCTTTAGATTACTGAAGAGAAACACAAAAAAATCTAAAAGAAAGTAGTTGGAACTGTTGAAGAGTATGACCAACAAAAAAAATTAAAATTAAAATTGGTCGTTTTTTTGCCGCCTCAGTTGCACTGTTTTTGTATGATTTGGCTTTTAATATAGATACATATAAAATTGGTGTTTTGCCCTTAAAGAGCGCAGTTGGACTAAACTACATGGCCAATTCCTTTTGCTGCCTTCCTTGCTGCCCAAACTTCCCTCATTCGCTCACTGTGTTTCTGTTTCCGGTCCTCTGTCCATGCTTCTTGTCGGCTTCGTGTCTTCGGCTTCATCTGGTTGCCCATATTTGTTTCATCTTCCGGCTGTGATCTTGCTTGCGTTCTTCAGTCCATTTTATGCCTGTTCGTTTGTCACAGTGTATCTCATGTAGTTTGCTTTTCTTAATGATGTTTCTGAATTTTATTCTGACGTTTATTGTGTCTGCTGTTATGTTGAGTTGGTTCAGGTCGTTTTCAACTCTGCCACCCATTTGTTGTTTCTAGTGGTTACCCAGTCAAAGATCTGTTTGGTCAGTCTGTGTGATGGCATTCTGTATAGGTGTCCATACAATTGCAGTCTTCGTTTTCTAATCTTTTCTGTGATTGTCTCCGTATGTTTGTATAGTTCCTCTGTAGGTTTCTTGATCCATATTCCATTGTTGTTAGTTGCGCCAAATATTTTCCTAAGTATTTTCCGTTCTACTTTTTCTAGTTGTCTGATGTGTGTATGCCCTAGGATTAATGTGGTCTCTGCTGCATATAGTGCCTCGGGGAGCACCACCGTGTCGTAGTGGCGTAATTTGGCTTTTTGTGAGATAGACTTCTTGTTGTAGTGATTCCGCACTACTTTGTATGCCTCGTCCAGTTTAGTTTTTCTTTCTTCGTTTGAGTCTCTGTTATGTCCGCTCATTTGTAGTGTTTCACCAAGGTATTTGAAGTTTGCTGTTTTGTAAATCGTGCCGTACTTTGTGTTCAGAGATGAGAGTTTCTTTGTGCTCATAAACTGTGTCTTTTCGTAAGAGATCTGCAGTCCAGTTTTGAAAGCGATTTCGTGTAGTTTTTCAATAGCGTCTTTTGTTTCGTTTATACCTTTCGTGACAATCGCTAAATCGTCTGCAAAAGCCAGGCATTTCATCTGTAGGTTTCCTAGGGTTATCTCTTGTCTTGATGTTTCCCATTCTTTTATTATCTTATCTAACAGTAGATTGAAAAGGAGAGGTGAGAGGCCATCGCCTTGTCGGACATCTGTGCGAATTTCAAAGGGTTCTGATAGTTCCCCACAGAACTTTACCTTAGAGGTCGTGTTGGTCAAGGTTTGCCCTATGATAGTCCGTGTCTTGTTGTCCACTTTGTATTCTGCTAGAATTTTGAAGAGAGTTTCCCGGTCGATAGAGTCGTACGCCTTTTTGAAGTCGACAAAGGTAATGATCAGGTTCTGTTTGTGTTGTAAAATCATTTTCAGGTTCCAAATTTGTTGAGCACTAGACCGCCCTTTACGGAAGCCTGCTTGGTATTCCCCAATCAAGTGGTCGGTCTGGCATTCTAGTCTGTTTAGTAAAGCTTTAGAGAGGATCTTGTGTGTGACCGGTAGTAGGGATGTATATATACACCCACGTAGTTGTATAGGCTATTCGTGGTAAACATATTAAATACTAAATAGTGAACTATAATATACGTAAGAATACAGTTTAAGAATCTTTCACGTGGATTTAAATAGCAATAATGCAAGAAAAATATGTATGTGAGCGAAGGCGTATAATGGCTGCAAGGAAAAGATGTCCGTGAGTGAAGGGTGGAACTCATCACCATTGTTCATCTACTTGCACCATAAAAACCCATAGAGGTATGAAAGAAAATTTCCGAGGCGGAACGAAAGAAAAATGTTTTTTTAGTGTCACTCCCTAGTTTTAGTAATACTTGGAACAGTTTGTAAGGAGCCACAGTGTAGCACCGCATCAAGCTACCTCGGTAAGGGCGGTATGGAGGGATGTGGGTCAGAATAACTTGTAGGCTACGCAAAAAGATTTTGAGAAGGATCAGCCACACTCAGTAAAACAGCACAGCGCAGCAGTAATAGATATAGCAGGCAGGACGATGTCATCAAGCCAGAGCGAGACTCTTGTTGTGAGCTGTATGACCAGGTGTGAAGTTTTATTGAATGTTGCAGGCATGCACCAGAGCCATACAAACAATAGCGGATTCTGAGACAGAGGCATTCGGATTCCATCAACACCACCCCAATACCAGGGTCATGCCAGACGGCCAGGCGACTGGGCATCGCCAGCTGCAGCCACGGGTTCGAGAGCAGATTGCGCCAGCCACAGCCAGCACTGTGTTCGCGCTGCCACCGTGCGACTCCTGCCAGAGGCAGCGGGTTGTGCCCCATAGACGAATGCGGTGAACACCTGCAGGGGTGAGTCGCCTGGGTGAGGGCGTCCACAAGGACAGAAATAGAAGAAACTCCCCTCTGTTTCGCTGGCTCTCTATTTGTTTCGTTTTATTATTGCTCGCGTAACAACTAATATATGAGGTAAAATATGTTGCTACGATAAGAGACCCGAAATACTTTTTAGGGATACTGTGCTGTGACTTTCTTCGGATCATTAATTTTCAACAAAACAAAATATATTATGTTCTTATTGTTCTGGATCTGGCTTTCTATTAAAGGAACATTTTTTCGTTACTGTAACTCGCCATAATGTTCAAAATATCTTCCTGACTTTACAGTTATTGAAAAGGTTACTGAAAATTATTTCGTTATCTATACTGATGTTACAGTACGCAATGTTTGTTCAACATCAAAATTTTGCAGTGGATTTTTGCTAACAGTAAAACACCAATAAGTACCACGACTAACACGAGAACATGAGACTATTATCATAGAAAAAGATGTTTTTACTATAAAGTTTGCCAGACCAGAACTACGCCCAGCAAGATTTCTTTTGTGTTATGAAGGTAAATTATCTTTTTGCACTGTTAATAATATATTATCCGCAGCCCGTGTCAACCTGTAAAACACATAATAAAATCTGCTGCTCTGCTCTGCAATTCCGAAAGCTGAAAGAAATAATTTTAGTTCACTATTACCTGCCCGCTTCTTTGCGGTATGATTGGTTTCATTTAATGCAGTTTGAATGCGCCGCGGCAGCGGCTCGTTCGTTCGTAGCGCAGCTCTGCACGACGAATAATATTTAAATAACTGAAAATGTCTTAAAAGGATGGGATAAAATACCAGGCAAGCTTATTACAAATCATAATGCAAGTTTTCACTAAATAACTCTATTCAAAAGATTTAAACAAATTAAATTATTACACACCTTTACAATGAGTACGTAATGGCGAATGTCTCTCAGTCTTGACAAAAGAATCCTACGCAAGCGTACAATATAACGTCACAGGCTCTTCCTAATCACGTAACTCCAAGAAGACGACAGAGAAATTAATGTTCGGTCATTACTATTTATACTAGTCACATATTCTCATCTTTGTTTGATATTTAATAAGTATCGTCAGTGGCGGTTTCAGTACTCGCCGACACAGATATTATCTAAAAAAAAATCAGTACATAATTCTATATAAGAACAAAACATGACACATAATGCTTTCTCTTTATTACATAAAGTTCACACAATCGTTGTCCACGCAATTACAATCACCCAGTTCGATTATTGTTTTCTCCTTTTCTTTATTACCACATATAATATGTCTTTTGCTAAGAGACGTTACAGCTGACACCAAGCTCGTCGCATACTCATAGACTGTCGGCCGCTGCCTGGCCTGACGTCAGCATCACACAACGCTAAACGTGCAGACAGTTCTGCTAAACGTTACTGACAGTGGTTGCCGGAGTGACGCGTGTTTGTTCCGCAGTTCTAACGATGTAATGTGTTATACGAATGCGTGGTGTCTGTTCTTTAGACCAGACACCACACGGTATCCACAGCTGTGAAACATATAATTTAATCTGAAAGACCAGGAGGGAGAAAGGAAAGGAAAAGGAAGACACTAATGATGTCAGCTGCATCGCTACTTGGTGCGGTATCAGCGGCGACGAGTGAAAAATATGCGCTGGACGGGGAAACGAACCTGGAATCACCTGCTTACCGTAGTCATATATTTGACTCGTGTGGATGGGCAATGGATCCACCTTCTTCAGTGCGGATGCACAAATACGTCCGGCCTTCTGCGGGAATTTCAGAGTAGCTAGCATCGATGACACGACCACCGGCTGCGGAGAGGTGGCGCTCGATGGGACGGTGGGTGGGCAGTAGGACGTGCCTCGACAGTCCGCGCAATTACCATACACACTGTGACCAGGTGGTGCCGTGGTTAACGCAACTGCCTGGTCAGCAGAAGATCCCTTCCTTTCCCGTTCCTTCTTCCCTCATCGTTTTTGTTTATTTATTTATTTATTTATTTGCTACAAATAGCCCACTATATGTCTAACAGTCTGTGGGCAGTATTCTACTAATACAGTTACTACTGTGACAGTGTATTTACAACTGGAATTTCTTTTTAGTTCTTTGTTAACACAAATACAGGTTGTGTTACGGTCTTCAGTCCTGAGACTGGTTTGATGCAGCTCTCCATGCTACTCTATCCTGTGCAAGCTTCTTCATCTCCCAGTACCCACTGCGACTTCCATCCTTCTGAATCTGCTTGGTGTATTCATCTTTTGGTCTCCCTCTACGATTTTTGCCCTCCACACGGCCCTCCAATACTAAATTTGTGATCCCTTGATACCTCAGAACATGTCCTACCAACCGATCCCTTCTTCCAGTCAAGTTATGCCACAAACTCCTCTTCTCTCCAATTCTATTCAATACCTCATCATTAGTTATGTGATCTACCTATCTAATCTTCAGCATTCTTCTGTAGCACCACATTTCGAAAGCTTCTATTCTCTTCTTGTCCAAACTATTTATCGTCCATGTTTCACTTCCATCCATGGCTACACTCCATACAAATACTTTCAGAAACGACTTCCTGGCACTTAAATCTAAACTCGATGATAACAAATTTCTCTTCTTCAGAAATGCTTTCCTTCCCATTGCCAGTCTACATTTTATATCGTCTCTACATCGACCATCATCAATTACTTTGCTCCCCAAATTCCAAAAGTCCTTTACTACTTTAACTGTCTCATTTCCTAATTTAATTCCCTCAGCACCAACCGACTTAATGGGACTACATTCCATTACCCTCGTTTCGCTTTTCTTGATGTTCACCTTATATCTTCCTTTCAAGACACTGTCCATTCCGTTCAACTGCCCTTCCAAGTCCTTTGCTGTCTCTGACAGAATTACAATGTCATCGGCGAACGTCAAAGTTTTTATTTCTTCTCCATGGATTTTGATACCGACTCCGAACTTTTCTTTTGTTTACTTTACTGCTTGCTCAATATGCAGATTGAATAGCATCGGGGAGAGACTACATCCCTGCCTCACTCCCTTCCCAACCACTGCTTCCCTTTCATACCCCTCGACTCTTATAACTGCCATCTGCTTTCTGTACGAATTATAAATAGCCTTTCATTCCCCTTATTTTACCCCTGCCACCTTCAGAATTTTAAAGAGAGTATTCCAATCAACATTGTCAAAAGCTTTCTCTAACTCTACAAATGCTCGAAATGTAGGTTTGCCTTTCCTTAATCTTTCTGCTAAGAAAAGTCGTAGGGTCAGTATTGCCTCACGTGTTCCAATATTTCTACAGAATCCTAACTGATCTTCCCCGAGGTCGGCATCTACCAGTTTTCCCATTCGTCTGTAAAGAATTCGCTTTAATTTTTTTGCAGCCGTGACTTATTGAACTGATAGTTCGGCAATTTTCACATCTGTCAACACCTGCTTTCTTTGGGATTGGAATTATTATATTCTTCTTGAAGTATCAGGGTATGTCACCTGTCTCATACATCTTGCTCACCAGATGGTAGAGTTTTGTCAGGACTGGCTCTCCCAAGGCCGTCAGTAGTTCCAATGGAATGTTATCTACTCCGGGGGCCTTGTTTCGACTCAGGTCTTTCAGTGCTCTGTCGAACTCTTCATGCATTATCATATCTCCCATTTCATCTTCATCTACATCCTGTTCCAGTTCCATAATATTGTCCTCAAGTACATCGCCCTTGTATACACTCTCTATATACTCCTTCCACCTTTCTGCTTTCCCTTCTTTGCTTAGAACTGAGTTTCCATCTGAGCTCTTGAAATTGATACAAGTGGTTCTCTTTCCTCCAAAGGTCTCTTTAATTTTCCTGTAGGCAGTGTCTATCTTACATTTAGTGATATGCGCCTCTACATCCTTACATTTGTCCTCGAGCCATCCCTACTTAGCCATTTTGTACTTCCTGTCGATCTCATTTTTGAGACGTTTTTATTCCTTTTTGCCTGCTTCATTTACTGCATTTTTATATTTTCTCCATTCATCAATTAAATTCAATATTTCTTCTGTTACCAAAGGATTTCTACCAGCCCTCGTCTTTTTACCTACTTGATCCTCTGCTGCCTTTCTCTACTTCATCCCGCAGAGCTGCCCATTGTTCTTCTACTGTATTTCTTTCCCCCATTCCTGTCAATTGTTCCCTTATGCTGTCCCTCAAACTCTGTGCAACCTCTGGTTTAGTCAATTTATCCAGGTCCCATCTCCTTAAATTCCCACCTTTTTGCAGTTTCTTTAGTTTTAATCTACAGTCCATATGCAATAGATCGTGGTCAGAGTCCACATCTGCCCCTGGAAATGTCTTACGATTTAAAACCTGGTTCCTGAATCTCTGTCTTACCATTATATAATCTATCTGATACCCTCTAGTATCTCCAGGCATCTTACATGTATACTACCTTCTTTCATGATGCTTGAACCAAGCGTTAGCTATGATTAAGTTATGCTCTGTGCAAAACTCTCCCAGGCGCCTTCCTCTTTCATTCCTTCCCCCAATCCATATTCACCTACTACATTTCCTTCCGTTCCTTTTCCTACTAGCGCATTCCAGTCACCCACCACTATTAAATTTTCGTTTCCCTTCACTATCTGAATAATTTCTTTTATCTCATCATACATTTCATCAATTTCTTCGTCATCTGCAGAGCTAGTTGGCGTATAAACTTGTACCACTGTAGCAGGCGTGTGCTTCGTGTCTGTGTTGGCCACAATAATGCATTCACTATGCTGTTTGTAGTAGCTTACCCGCACTCCTATTTATTGTTCATTATTAAACCTACTCCTGCGTTACCCCTATTTGATTTTGTATTAACCCTTTATTCACCTGACCAGAAGTCTTGTTCCTCCTGCCACCGAACTTCACTAATTCCGACTACATCCAACTTTAACCTATCCGTTTCCCTTTTTAAATTTTCTAACCTACCTGCACTTTAAGGGATCTGACATTCCACGCTCTGATCCGTAGAACGCCAGTTTTCTTTCTCCTTATAATGACGTCCTCTTGAGTAGTCCCCGCCCGAAGATCCGAATGTTGGACTATTTTACGTCCGGAGTATTTTACCCAAGAGGACGCCATCATCATTTAACCATACGGTAAAGCCCTCGGGAATAATTACGGCTGTAGTTTCCCCTTGCTTTCAGCCGTTCGCAGTACCGGCACACCAAGGCCGTTTTGGTTAGTGTTACAAGGCCAGATCAGTCAATCATCCAGACTGTTGCCCCTGCAACTACTGAAAACGCTGCTGCCCCTCTTCAGGAACCACACGTTTCTCTGGCCTCTCAACAGATACCCCTCCGTTGTATTTGCACCTAAGATACGGCTATCTGTATCGCTGAGGCACGGAAGCCTCCTCACCAACGGCAAGGTTCATGGTTCATGGGGGGGGGGGGGGGGGGGGGAGTACAGGTTATAAAATAAAATACAAAGATTAGTAAACATGAATAAATAATCATTAAAGAGAATACAAGTGGGAAGGCAGACCGGACAAAATACGAGACATAACTGGAGGCAACATAACAAACCGAAGACAGCTTAATATGTGGTGAACTGAGACATGGTAGGAGGAATGGGACCAGACAGACAAGGGACGACGGGTCTACTCTTTTTTTCCGTAACATACGAGAACACGTAAGACCAAAATACGTTGACCCCACAAGAGAAATGGCCCATATACTGACGAGACATGACCCATACGCTGCTCATCTCCATCGTGCACGTCTAAAAGCAACTGATACGTGTGAATGTGATAAATATTGCGCCGATGAACGTGTAGTTCTCCACTGCAACACATTAACACACCTAAGACCGAATGTACAATTACAAGAAACTGGAAAAACAATAAGATATCAGACCAAATGGCACATCCTAAACAGACTAGCAGATGATGGATCTCAATCCCTTCGTGAAGCTTACAGACAAAATAGACCATTCTCAACAACACTACAAAACTGTGTAATTAACATTAGATTATGGTTAATTCATAACACAAGTAATGAAAACTGTTATGTAAAGCAAAATATATCAGTTGTAAAACCAAATACTTGCAAACATGTTTCAGTGTCGACAGGCTCCAAGTTTCCCCGGCCCTTTGTCACTGAAACAGCTACGATTTTAGGGACAAATTTTCTCTTCCCTCACGCCTTCCTTTACTACCTGTATTCTCTTTAATGATTACTTATTTTTGTTTTCAAGTCATTGTCTTTTATTCTATAACCTGTGTTTATACTAATAAGGAACCCACTTCCTCCTTCGATTTAAATCACACGTTATGTGTATCTGAAGTTAATAACGTATGTTTTCTGGATCACCAGTGTATATCTAATGGGTACCACCAGTCCACAATCACAACACTCGCGCCACCGAGTGCCGCCAGAACTTTCTTCAATAACAGAGTCTTACTGCTACAACGTACGTATACAATACTGAAGGTGAAGTACCAGAAAGCGTATATCGATCGAGGGCACAGAAGTGTATATCAGTGATGTGTGGAGCACCGAAAATTCGGAGAAGAAGACGCTGGAATCATTTAAAGCGTGATGCACTTGAAGAAATTAAGTGAACAAATAAATTACGAAAAGAAATGACTAGGAAAGAAATACGAGGTGCGGCTAGAAAAAAACCAGACTGATCCTGGAAAAACATTTATTTACAATTATTTACAATTTCATGTTATCTCCTTCAATGTACTCTCCTCCTCGGTCTCTACACCGCTCCATACGAATTTTCCACTGTTCATAGCAATGCTGCAGATCATTTTCGGTAAGTCCGTACATTACTTCCGTCGCTTTTTCTTTTACTGCTTCAACAGTCTCAAATCTAGTTCCTTTCAAAGCTGACTTGACTTTAGGGAAAAGAAAAAAGTCACAGGGGGCCAAATCAGGTGAGTAGGGTGGATGATCTAAGATGGGAATGTTGTGTTTTGCCAAAAAGTCTTCACTGACAACGCACTGTGAGCTGGGGCATTGTCTTGGTGAAGGATCCATGACTTTTTTCTCCACAAATCGTTCCGTTTTCTCCGTACTCGCTCACGTAGGGTAGCCAGGACGCTAACGTAGTAATGCTGATTCACTGTTTGTCCCTCTGGTACCCAATCAATGTGCACAATCCCTTTGATGTCAAAAAAAAAATCATCATTGCCTTGAATTTCGATTTTGACATTCGTGCTTTTTTTCGTCGTGGAGAACCAGGAGTTTTCCAATGCATCGATTGGCGTTTAGTTTCGGGATCGTAAGTAAAAAACCACGATTCATCGCAAGTAATAACATTTTGTAAGAAGGTGGGATCACTTTCAATGTTTTCCAGGATGTCAGAACAAATCATTCTTCAGCGTTCCTTCTGTTCAATTGTGAGACACTTTGGAACCATTTTTGAACACACTTTGTTCATGTTGAAACTTTCATGAAGAATCTGCCTAACACTTTCCTTGTCAACTCCTGTTAACTCAGACACTGCTCTGATTGTTAAACGGCGATCTTGTCGAACAAGTTTACCGATTTTTTCAATGTTTGCATCAGTTTTTGCTGACAATGGTCTGCCAGTGCGAGTGTCATCACTGGTGTCTTCGCGGCCATCTTTAAATCGTTTAAACCACTCAAACACTTGTGTTCGCGATAAACAATCATCGCCGTACACTTGTTGTAACATTACAAACGTTTCACTTGCAGATTTTCCTAGTTTGAAACAAAATTTGATGTTAACACGCTGTTCTTTCTGTACACTCAACATTTTCCGACGCACAGACAAAACGTCAACTACTTAAAACAGACGCCACGGGCAGACTGAGTGCAGGAGGCAGATGAAACTCGAGCAGTAGGCGGAGCGAGAGTCACGTGACAGGCCACGCGACTTTCAGCCTTATTGCATTCGTTTTATTGTTTCACCAGTACTAGTTCGGTTTTTTTCTAGCCACACCTCGTACACTGCAAGGCGAGCTGTGGTTTTATAGGGGACGATCAAAATGTGTTTGTTCGAAGGTCGTACAGCCCAGAATCATCATCAGAAAGAATCGCCGTAAGTATAGAGGCAGTAATCCTACAGACGCGCCAAGTTGAAGATACCCTTTTGGTAAAGCATTGCGTCCTGCTGCGTGAAGAAGTTCTTAACTGCCTATTGCGCGTCCTCATCTTACAAGAATCATAGAACCGCCGACGTCTTTCATAAGCGACTGAAGGCTTGAAAATCGAATCGGGAGAGATCAGTACCATAGGACTGGTGCACGGATGTTTCCCATTTGAGTTGGCGTAACATCTGCGTTACGGCATTTGCGCTATGGTGATGTGCTGTACCATGAAGCACCCCTTGGCACACCATTCCACTACTGTGGTTTTCGACGGAAGCTATCTCCACCCTACAATGGACGTCCAGTGTTGTTAGCTCTTCCGCAGCCAACAAAAGAATAACACCAAGTTGGTCCTGTTGGACTCATTTGGTAATAATGTGGCTTAGTTCACGTCTCCACGTTTACAGCATGTATGCCGGAAGACACGTATGTCACACTAAACCCTGGCCTTCATGTCGCTGCTTACAGACGCGCATAGGAGTCACGCTACGTTGCTTGTACGCTGCAGAAATGCCCTCAACCAGAAACTTTTTAATCGTCCCTTATATTTATTGAATGTCACTGCTTCCAGTAATTTTTCGACCATAGTGTAATCATACAGTAACTGGTCTGGTCTTCCCCCTCCCCTTTGCACGATACTTTATCGTATTTGTGGTCAAAGTCAGCTGAGAACACCTGTATCAAACGTCGATCCTCCGCATCTCTTTCTGCATTTCGCTACAAATCTCTAGCGTTGCGACTTCTCTGAATACAACAACATCATCTGCGAACAGCCTCATGAAGCTTAAGATGTTGTCCCCTAGGTCAGTTACATATGCTGCGAAAAGAGATGGTCCTATAATATTCCCATGGAGCACGCCTGAATTTAATTTTACGTCTAAAGAATTTTGAGAACGATATGACAGCGGAGGAAAGAACTGAATTAAATTTTGAAAATGGAAGACATTCATGAGAAATTATGGGTTAAACATTTAACAGAGTTGAAAAAATGTAAAAAATCACCAGAAAAAGAACAGAGATTCGAGATCAGTACACAACTAAATGATGACGTAACTGTTTCACATGTACAGGCAGAAAAAGACGAAAATTTGTTAAAAAAAGGAATTCTCCATGAAAAGAGAGGATTCCCAAGAAATTACTGAAGTACGAAGGATATCCACTAACTGAACTATTATTCAAATTAGTTAATCGTGTTGTAACTGGTAACAAAATTCCAAACGAATGGAGAACTATTATTACCAATTTCATGCACAAAAAAGATTACTGAGGGATAAAACAACTCAGTTCAGTTCTCAGCATCATTTCAAAAACAACAGGAAATAAAGTAACAGGCATTACAGCCCTTGCAGAGGAGCAGTACGGTTTTAGATCAGATAGGTCATGCACACATGCAGTATTCATTCGTAGAAAGAGTGAAGAGAAGGCCATTGAATACAACAGGACAGCTTATCTATATTTTATTGGTTTCCACAAGGCTTTCGAAAGGATTCAGTTAACAGATGTTTTAAATCAGCTCTAAATTGGAGGATTTGTTCCGCCTTAATAAAAACCTTTGAAGAAATTAATTCTAAAGACTATATAGAGCGAAAATCAGCTCCAGGTTAACTAGCTGCGTAGCAGATAATAACGGTATTACACAATGTAACTCTTCGAGGCCATTACTTTTTAATACAGTCAGGAACGAGGTGATACAGTAGCTATTGACTGGTAATGGTTATAGAATGGGGGACGATGAAATAAAAATCATTTTTTTAACTGACTTTTCAGTTCTGTTTACAAAGAGTGAAAATAACCCCCAGAAACTTTTACATGTATTTAACGCGGCAGCCAAAAATCTAAATATGGTCGTATCCACTCAAAAACCAAGTGTATGACCACATCTGGGGAACCAAATAGATGCAAACTGGAAATGGATGGAAAAATTACTCAACAGATAATGACATTTAAATATCTTGGTGGTGAACTGTGCAGAGTGGAAATGTCGAAAATGCAGTTAAAGAACGAATATTAAAAGCAAACTAAGTGACAGAATGTTTAAAAGATACTATCTCGAAAAACAAGCATGAAGGAAAAGATGAAAAGGCAAGAATATACAAAAATATTGTGAGAACAGTTATGAGATACACAGCTGACACAAGACCGGAAACTTCAAAAAGAGAAAGAGTTTTGGAAATCACGGAAATGAAAATTCTGCGAAGGATTATACTGAAGGGACTGAAAGATAGAGAGAAGAGAACACATTAAAATAGTATCTAATATGGACCGTATTAATAGATGGGTACATAATACAAAGAACGAATGGAACGAACACATAAACAGGATGGACAGAAGACTGTGAAAATCATAAGAAATAGATCACCAGTTGGTAGAAGAAATACTGGGCGTCCGAGGAAAAGATGGAGTGAGGATATTGAGGGATACCGGCTTCATCCTAGAAAGAAAGGAGATTCCTCTCTGTTAGGAAGACGTGCTGTGTTCTTTTCGCTAGCAACTCTTCAGTACAACAACACATTTGTCCTTATATTACGTGCGCTGGTACTTTGCTCATTAGGTGGCAGTGAGGAGTTGCATCGAATGCCAATTTGGAAGCCAAGGAACGCTGCAGCCTCCTGGGTACCGACGTGATATAGCAGGCTGTCAGATATCTAACTTAGGCGAGACCCATCTAACATCCGGTGCTGGAATTGAGATTCATTTTATTCTTATTTTTTACTCGCTTTAACCCTTGCCTTCACAGGGTCCACATATTACTCTGGATTTGGCAATAATTGTGATTGGGAATGGCCGTATGTCCTTCCTGCTACCACTCCATCTTCTCCCCGCGACCATCCCACCTCCCGCGTGGGCAGCAGCCCAATATTCACTTGATCCGATGGTGGAAACCGCCTAAAAACAAAGACAAGGTTGGCCAGCACAACAGTCCTCGTCGTTAATTACTAGCGCTAAATTGACCCGTGGCTGGCGCGTGTCCTCGAATTTCGAAAGTGGCGCGTTAAGGCACGGCTGTCTGTACATGTC
This sequence comes from Schistocerca americana, assembly GCF_021461395.2. Classification (NCBI taxonomy): domain Eukaryota; kingdom Metazoa; phylum Arthropoda; class Insecta; order Orthoptera; family Acrididae; genus Schistocerca; species Schistocerca americana. The sequence goes on along the minus strand of NC_060126.1, from coordinate 457,121,401 downwards.
TGGAAATACACCGAGGTGACAAAAGTCATGGGATACCTCCTAATATCGCGTCGGAACTCTTTATGCCCGTCATAGTGCAGCAGTTCGACGTGGCATGGACGTACCAAGTCTTTAGAATTCCCCTGTAGAAACACTGAGCCATGCTTCCTATATAACCGTCCATATCTGCGAATGTGCTGCCGGTGCAGGATTTTGTGCACTGACCTCTCGATTATATCCCACAAACATTGGGTGTGGTTGATGTCAATCGATCTGGGTGGCCAAATCAATTGATCGAATTGTCCAAAATTGTCTTCAAACAAATCGAGAACAATTGTGACCTGATGACGTGGTATCTACATCTACATCTACATCCATACTCCGCAAACCACCTGACGGTGTGTGGCGAAGGGTACCTTGAGTACCTCTATCGGTTCTCCCTTCTATTCCAGTCTCGTATTGTTCGTGGAAAGAAGGATTGTCGGTATGCCTCTGTGTAGGCTCTAATCTCTCTGATTTTATCCTCATGGTCTCTTCGCGAGATATACGTAGGAGGGAGCAATATACTGCTTGACTCTTCGGTGAAGGTATGTTCTCGAAACTTTGACAAAAGCCCGTACCGAGCTACTGAGCGTCTCTCCTGCAGAGTCTTCCACTGGAGTTTATCTATCATCTCCGTAACGCTTTCGCGATTACTAAATGATCCTGTAACGAAGCGCGCTGCTCTCCGTTGGATCTTCTCTATATCTTCTATCAACCCTATCTGGTACGGATCCCACACTGCTGAGCAGTATTCAAGCAGTGGGCGAACAAGCGTACTGTAACCTACTTCCTTTGTTTTCGGATTGCATTTCCTTAGGATTCTTCCAATGAATCTCAGTCTGGCATCTGCTTTACCGACGATCAACATTATATGATCATTCCATTTTAAATCACTCCTAATGCGTACTCCCAGATAATTTATGGTATTAACTGCTTCCAGTTGCTGACCTGCTATTTTGTAGCTAAATGATAAAGGATCTATCTTTCTGTGTATTCGCAGCACATTACACTTGTCTACATTGAGATTCAATTGCCATTCCCTGCACCATGCGTCAATTCGCTGCAGATCCTCCTGCATTTCAGTACAATTTTCCATTGTTACAACCTCTCGATACACCACAGCATCATCTGCAAAAAGCCTCAGTGAACTTCCGATGTCATCCACCAGGTCATTTATGTATATTGTGAATAGCAACGGTCCTATGACACTCCCCTGCGGCACACCTGAAATCACTCTTACTTCGTAAGACTTCTCTGCATTGAGAATGACATGCTGCGTCCTGTTATCTAGGAACTCCTCAATCCAATCACACAATTGGTCTGATAGTCCATATGCTCTTACTTTGTTCATTAAACGACTGTGGGGAACTGTATCGAACGCCTTGCGGAAGTCAAGAAACACGGCATCTATCAGTGAACCCGTGTCTATGGCCCTCTGAGTCTCGTGGACGAATAGCGCGAGCTGGGTTTCACAAGACCGTCTTTTTCGAAACCCGTGCTGATTCCTACAGAGTAGATTTCTAGTCTCCAGAAAAGTCATTATACTCGAACACAATACGTGTTCCAAAATTCTACAACTGATCGACGTTAGAGATATAGGTCTATAGTTCTGCACATCTGCTCGACGTCCCTTCTTAAAAACGGGGATGACCTGTGGCCTTTTCCAATCCTTTGGAACGCTACGCTCTTCTAGAGACCTACGGTACACCGCTGCAAGAAGGGGGGCAAGTTCCTTCGCGTACTCTGTGTAAAATTGAACTGGTATCCCATCAGGTCCAGAGGCCTTTCCTCTTTTGAGCGATTTTAATTGTTTCTCTATCCCTCTGTCCTCTATTTCGATATCTACCTTTTTGTCATCTGTGCGACAATCTAGAGAAGGAACTACAATGCAATCTTCCTCTGTGAAACAACTTTGGAAAAAGACATTTAGTATTTCGGCCTTTAGTCTGTCATCCTCTGTTTCAGTACCATTTTGGTCACAGAGTGTCTGGACATTTTGTTTTGATCCACCTACCGCTTTGACATAAGACCATCGTCCTTCTCGAAAATTCCATCGTTCTTTGGGAACATGAAGTCCATGAATGACTGTAAATGGTCTCCATGTGGCGGAACATGATCAGGACCCAGTCCATTCGATGCAAACGCAGCCCACACCTTTATGGAGCCACCACCAGCTTGCACAGTGCTTGTTGACAACTTCGGTCGATGGCTTCGTGGTATCTGCACCACACTCGAACCCTATTGAAATCGGGACTCATCTAACCAGGCCATGGTTTTCCAGTCAAGGATTAAACCGATATGGTCACGAGCCCAGGAGAGGGACTGCAGGCGATGTCGTACTGTTAGCAAAGGCACTCGCTTGATCGTCTCCTTTTATAGCCTGTAAATGCCAAATTTTGTAGCACTGTCCTAAAGGAGACGCTCGTCGTAGGTCCTACATTGATTTCTGCAATTATTTCATAGTGTTGCTGGTACGATAGCACTGACAACTCTGCTCACATGCTGCTGCCCTCAGCCGTTAAGTGAAGGCCGGCGGCTACTGCGTTGTCCGTGGTGAGAGGTAATGTCTGAAGTTTGATATTTTCGGCGCTGTGTACCTCGTCTAACAACCCTACCACAACAAAGGTCAAAAATTAATTATAATTGTAGTGTTGCTCACGCTGCTAAATATTGCATTTTTGGGCAACAGAAAAGTTATATTATGTGGCAAGATTCATTAGAGCACAGTTAATAAAGTCATTTCTTGAAATAATGGATAAACTAAGCACTCATCTTTTCGTGTTTCCCACGCTGGTCTCGTTGCGAACTCATGGCTCAATCGTCGAAAATCTAGGTAGTGATGATTCCAAGATCGGATGCAAAGAGGCCTAGGTGTTATTCTGCGATATTCAAAAGTTTTATAGATGTGTTTCATAAACCATTCTTGAAGATTAAACTTTTGCAAGTTAGGACAATGGCGATGTAAAAAAAGTAATCAGCACTCCGAATTTAAGTTACACTTCTTTTTTATTACTTTTGTTGCAATATCACTTCACAATATAAAACGTACTTGAAAATATCTTCCTCACTGTTAAAGTTCACATTTCATAGACATGACGACCAAAGCTTGACTCTCTAATACCAGCTTACGCGCCCAAAAATCAGAGTTACACGTACTTCAAAGATTATAGTGACAAGAGAAAGAATACACATAAAAATAATATCATTGCAATATATACAAATCGAGGTGTCACAGTACCTCTACATTAATGAAATCAAATCTGAATGTTGTCACAGAAATATGTTAACTATTCTACAGAAACACAGTAGATTATTTCTGTTATCGAGAGGTTGAGGTGAGGTGCCGTAATGGTTACGTAATTCAAGTGCCATTACACTCGGAATAATGAATTTCCTAACGATTTCGGAAATGGTATGTCCCATGCGTCTAGCTACAACCACCATTCCGATTTCAAAGTCTGTTAATTCCCACAGAGCGGCCATAACACGTCGTAAATCCTTCCAGATGCATCACCTGAGCAGAAATGACAGCTCTGTCAATGCATTGCTCTTTTAGACATTATAGCGTCCGTATATACGCATATCGCTGTCCCATGGCTTTCGCTACCTCAGTGCAAGCTTCATGAAACGTAGTAATAGCACCTTACATTCTCCAGCTGCTACTAGTGTGGCAATATGTAATAAAATAAGTGAAACCGTCTATAAGAAACACCCCTCCATCGCATTTTTCGCTCCTCAAATATGTAACACTGTAGACGACCCATTCGGTTCAGGCAGCAGGGATGCGAGAACCTGTCCGGTGATTCACCGGTACGGAACAAAAGTAATTGGTGACATTAGTCGTACGCGGCTTTCCATACCCTGGCGATATCCGACCCGAATTCCGATTCGTATGTAATTTCTGCGTTGGCAGCGACAATCCATTCCGCAGCCTTCCACGCTTCGTTGATTCAAACGGACGGCGGTCGTTTTTACCGATAAATGCGGGGATTTATAGTCGGCAATGGACCCATCAGTCGCGCGTGTAACGTGAATGAGACCGGCGCCGTGACAAATGTCTGCCCCGGGTGCCGCGGTGGGCACCGCGCATGCGCGCGCGATAGATTACGAGTGTGCGGTCGGCGGGCCAGGGCGCCGCAATTACGCCGAATTAATTGGTCGCCGTATGTTTTCGTCGCCGGTTGTCAGTGCGGGTTTTTGCCTCCTCGCGATAATTATTGCCAATTGATTAATTAGACGTGACCGGGAGGAAGGCGCCACGTGCTACCTGTCAGTTTGATTCACAGGCCGCACAGAGCTGTGCACCTTTTCTTGCTGGTACAATGTCAGCATTTGATGTAAATACGTGCAGTGATATTTTGCTAACTGTTATTACTCCCTGCTTCACTGCACACCACTGCACGTGTCATACGACCTAAAATTTATGTGTTGAGATATTGTGAAATAAGTCTACGTCGCCTCCTTTCATTGTGCCTCGTATCCTTCCATCGTACCCATTAACTTTAGTTTGATAGTTTCTTTCTCTCTTTAGTCTACATGAAAGCTATTTCCGCTTCTAGTTTGTGGATGCGAATTTTGCTGAGTTTACTATCAGTTCGCTCTTGTTATTGGGTTGGTGCATCAGTTCGTAGGGTTTTTCCGTATATTAACTAAAGTGAGTGCATTCCATCTGAAGTCGAGGCAGGCAAAGTACAGGCTCAATGTTACCTGGGATGGGGCACTACTAGAACACACAGATACTCCCACCTACCTTGGCGTCGTGCTGGACACAACATTGACATACAAATATCATTGCGAAAAAACACGCAAAAAAGTAGAAGCACGAAATTCCCTAATAAGAAAGCTGTCCAATAGCAAATGGGGTGCCAAACCTACCGTGGTCAGAACTTCAGCCCAAGCTTTGTGCTTCTCAACTGCCGAATATGCCTGCCCGGTATGGTGCAGATCCGCCCACGCAAAACAGGTAGATATTAGCTCGAATGAAACACGCAGGATAGTGACAGGCTGCATGAAACCAACCCCCATAGAAAATCTTCACAGGGCCGCAGGTTTCACAAACCCTGACTCACGTAGGAAAGCCCGTGAACATACCGAGAAGATAAAACAAATCTTTGATGCCCGTCACTCAATATTTGGCCTAGAGTGTGGTCCCAGCAGACTCAAATCCAGACGCCGTTTCCTAAGTTGCGCCTTAGATGAGCCCCACATCTACTATCCACTAAGAGAGGACCCACCAAGCGGCGTTTCTGGTGATTGGAAAACCTGGAGAATGCTTAACCGCATCAGAACTGGGGCGGCTCCTGAGAAATCTAATCTGATCAAATGGGGTTTGTTGGACGAAAATGACGACAAATGCGACTGCGGCACTCGACAGGACATGGAACATCTCCTACAATGCTCTGCCTGCCCTCACAGATGCACCCTCGACGATCTATGGCGGGCTAAAGAAGAAGTATTGGACAGTGCCCAATACTGGGCAAACAAATTGTAGTTTCCGGACACGAAAAAGTAAAGTAAAGTTTCCGTATATTTAACAAACACAACAGATTCACATTAGCAGAGACTTTAGTCATCAGTCATAGAACTGTCTGGCAACGCTGGGGTAACTTTTCGATTCCGCGACTGTAGAAATCACGTGGTTTTGAAGCGAAGGACGCGTCGAGCCGTGTTCGGAGCACATTTTCATCCGGAAAGGAATTTCTTCAAAGCTGGTCGATAGGGATCCAAAACGTGAAAATCTGAGGGCCCAAGATCAGGTGAAAAGGCGTGCGTGCGGAATAACTTCCAAACACAACTTGTGTGTAGTATTTTTTGTCAGTCTAGCGTTATCGTGGAGTATAGCATTTCAGTCTTCTGGTCGTTGTTTTTGGATTGAATCTGCAAGAAACTACAGCAGTGATAAACTACAGCAGTGATCCTTAGACTTTAGGTAAGCAATTCGCAGTACACCAGACCATCGCCGTTCCACCAGTTGTGTAACATTATCTTTTGTGGACGCGTGCAGGTCTTTGTACGTTCGTTTCGGCCAAGCCATTCCTTTCTTCCCTTCTGTTAGCATAAAGATAACATTTCTTCTCACTAGTGACGATACATGACGGGAATGGTTGGTGTTGTTTACAGGCCAATTGATGACGAACAAGCAGAGATGCACATATGGCATTCCGCAGATTTTTCTGATTTTTGGCTTACAAGGGGACCCTCCATACTGTAAATCACGGATTTTGATGGGCTTCAATTATATTGTAGAGGCACTCACCCTGAGTACCTGGCTATCCGGTTTTTAGCGACGGGCCCTGGTTTTTGAGAAAATCGATTTTGAAGTTCACTGCGTACTTTGTATACCCGTAACATTACATACATTCCGAGCAAGTCAGCGTAGCGCAGCTGTAAAGGATTATGGCTACCGCGCTGGAGGTACCGTGTTCGAATCCTGCTCGTGTACCTTTTTCTTCAAAATCGACCGAATTTTTCAATTTTATTTCAAAAAATATCAACAAACAGTGTAAGGTATGTTATTAATTTATCCAAATATTCATTCCGTTTGTGGACCGAATTTTTCAATTTTATTTCAAAAAATATCAACAAACAGTGTAAGGTGTGCGAAATTATAAAGATATATTGCTATTAATTTTTCCAAATATTCATTCCGTTTGTGGCTCGCAGTTGGAGTTACAAATGTTCGCACAACAGTCGCTTCTTGTTCTACCTGAAATCGATCTCCGCCCATTATCGTCCCCTCTCCCGTGAATACCGTTAGCCGTAACGGGAACCCCAGCTTCTAGTTGCGGGCAATGAGGATGAGAGTTCCATTCCTTTACGTTCTTATCTAACTACAGCGACAGTTGCTTGCAAAGAGCCTCTAGTGCCGTGCGTTAGAAAAATTCTGTGAAATGGAAGAACGAAGCGTTTCTGCAGTAGTGCAGCCAGAAGAAGATCCAGAAGTAGAGGAGATGAACGAAGAATCAAAAGGCGAATTAACAAATGCCAATAAATACGCCGAAAATCTACTCCGCGAGCAGGATTCTAACACGATACCTCCAGCGCGGTAGCCGTGAACCTTCAAACGCTGCGCTACGCTGATTTCCCCGGAATACTTGTAATGTCATAGCCTACGCGGACGACCTCCTTCCTCCTGCTGGTTGGTGGCCGTAGCCGCGAAGACTTAGAGCCGAAAATTGAAAGGGCCATAACAATCCTAAGTACATGGTGCCACCTGTCCAAAATGAAGATTTCTCCAACAAAATCCACATATCTACTCCTAAAAGGACAACTAGTTAGGAATCCAACTGTGAGGATAGACGGCTCACCAGTTCTTCGACGCCATGAAGCGCGATACCTGGGCGTAGTCGTCGATGAGAGGTGGACTTATGCATCACACATAGACACTGTCACACAAAAATCTTTAGAAACATTAAATCATCTCATTGCAATTGGACATAAGCGATTCCACTTACCACCAGAACTAATCAAATTATACCATAATAGCATATTGACTTCAATTGTAGGATATGGATCAGGAATCTGGGCCCACAGACTCACGAGGGTTATGCCTGCCATGGCTGTGAGAAGAGTGCAGCGGAGCATGTTACTAAGATCAGTGGGAGCATACAGAACTACACCTGGAGGCGCCCTAACAGTGCTGATGGGGCTCTGCCCACTCGACATTAAAATTCGGGAACAGGCCGCATGGTACTGGATAAAAAGGGGAAACAGGGACAAAGTAGTTGACTTGATGGGGATATACGTGGGGAACAAAATTGAAATCAAACGAAGGGGGGAAGAACTTTGGCAAGAACAATGGGATAACGAGGAAACCGGTCGGCGAACGCATGAACTGCTGCCCAATATTAGGGAAAGGTTACAACTAAAACACTTCACACCATCACGAGGACTGCTGCACTTCCTCACAGGTCATGGACCCTACCCGGCATACCTATGCCGGTTCGGGAAACAGGCGACACCAGCGTGTGACTGTGGGGCCACACCAGGCACCCCGGAACACGTGGTGTATGAGTGCCACCTCTTCGACGATGTAGCCGCGCAATTTCGTCAGCAATTACCAAACCATGACACGTATCACCTGCTCAGGCATGAGGACCACTTTACAATCCTGAATAAATTAGCCAATGAAATATCACTTAAAGTGATAAGGGACTATTTAAGGAACAACAATTAAGATCCAACTATTCCCAAATTAGACTCCGCGCACCTGACCTGTTCCGCCGGGGCGAGGACTTGGCCAGCCGCTTTACGGCTGGAATCCGCCATGCCTAAGATTAGGAGGTGGGGTGCGCCCAACTACCGATTTGAGACACTCACTAACTTTGACACTAGGTTAAGATAGAGTAGACGTAGGATAAGCTAGGATAGAAATCATTAGTATAGTACTGCAGCGTACCATAACTTCGGCCAGCCCGGTGCCAGGGGCACGTTCACCGGGATTAGCTCGGTGAACAGGGCCAACAATGTAGGTTTATACTATTCTGGCACAAATGTAAACGCTGCAGGTAGAAGTAGCTTAGCATAAGTAGAATAAAACAACGTAGGAAGATAGACAGAAGTGCCCATAGTGTGAGCAACAGAGAAGTAATAGATTGTGTTAGCTGTAGTACTAATATAAAATATAAATGTATCAAATAGGACCCACTAATTGCATAAGGTGGTGGGTTGTTTGTATCACATAAAATATTGAGAATAAAGATTTTTTTTAAAAAAAAAATAATAAAAAAAAGTCACGGGTATAAAAAGTACGCAATGAACTTCAGAATCGTTTTCCGCAAAAACCAAGGCCTGTCGCTAAAAAGCCGGATAGCCAGGTACTCAGGGCAAGTGCTTCTACAACATATTTGAAGCGCATCAAAATCCGTGATTTACGGTATGTAGGGTCCCCTTGTTAGATAATTTGGTACCCATACGCTCGATTTTAGAACCTTCTCCCTTGCTTTCAAGTGTCGCACGATGTTGGAACGATCACGGTTCATCACATTTCCCAGTTCTCGAGTAAAAAGAGATGCCTCATTGTGAATTAATGCATTTAAACGATCTTAGTCAAAGCCCTAAGGCCTTCCTTAGCGTGGAGAGGCACTAATGTCAAAACGATACTCTTAAAACTGGAGAAAAATTTTCTTGCCTTTCTCTGTCCAATGGCATTACCCCATACGTGGCGCAAAAACTTCTGGCTACCGCTGCTGCTGTCACCCCTCCACTGAACTCAAATAGAAGGATATGTCGAAAATTTTCCGATGACTCCACTTGCCGCTCTATATTCTAGCGTCCACAGCCCTACATACTGTCTCCAAATGACAAAATGACAATATTCCAACTCAAATAGCAAAAGCGAACTACAAATAAAGAATGGGAATCGATAATTAAATCCATAGCTACTGGAATACCACCACGGTAAACGAAAACGCTACTAACTTGTACATCAACCCAATATTGCCCACAAATACCATGTCAGACTACATGTTGCAGTCTGGGAGAGCTAGATTTCCTAGATCGCTCAAGGAGCACCTGCAACGTGTTCTGTTATCAACTTTACACAATATTCGCAATGAATGCTTTTGCTTTTTCTACCTTAGCTGCAGAACCCCAGAACATTGTGCCACAGGACAGAACCGATCGAGTACGTAAACTATGCTAGCAATGCTCTCTGCAGAGCAACAATGTGAGGGAGATATCTGAGTGAAAACTAGACAAAACGGAGCTGTTTGATTAACTTATTGACCTGCTATTGCCTATTCAGTTTACGAGGGCTATTCAGAAAGTAGGGAACGTTTGGGCATTAAAAAAAACTAAGTTCAAGAAATACATTTTATTATATACATCTGAAAGAGCGATTGATTGGTTCAAATGGCTCTGAGCACTATGGGACTTAACATCTGAGGTCATCAGTGCCCTAGAACTTAGAACTACTTAAACCTAACTAACCTAAGGACGTCACACACATCCATGCCCGAGGCAGGATTCGAACCTGTGACCACAGCAGTCGCGCAGTTCCAGACTGAAGCGCCTAGAGCCGCTCTGCCACTTTGGCCGGCAAGAGCGACTGACATACTGCTTTTCCACACAGTCACCAAACACATTGAGGCACTTATCAAAGCGGTGGACAAGGTTTTAAATACCTTCGCCGTAAAATTCTGCCTCGTGAGACTTCAGCCAGAGAGTCACGCCCGTCTGGAGTTCTGCGTCGTCATCAAAGCGCTGCGTTGCAAGCCAACTTTTCATTTTGGGAAACAAGTGGAAGTCGCTTGCTGCAAGATCGGGGTTGTAGGGCGGATGAGAGAAAATTTCGCATCTGAATAAATTACGGAGTTCTTAAGTGCGGTTCGCCGTGTGAGGTCAGGCATTGTCGTGCAAAAACAAAATTTTGGACGTCAGCTTTCCTCGGCGTTTGTTTTGAACTGCTCTTCTAAGGCTGTGCAAAGTTTGACAGTACCAGGCAGAATTTATGTTTGCTGCACGTTCGAGGAAATCAATAAGAAGCACACCTTGTCTATCGCAAAGCAATGTCGCCACCAAATTCCTTTCTGACAAGTTTTGCAAACATTTTCGTGGTTTTTGGGGGGACTTTATGTGGCCCCACTCCATGGATTGTAATTTTGTCTGGCAATTGACGTGTTTCAGCCAACTCTCGTCACTGGTTATGATTCGATCCAGTAATGAATCACCATGTTCGTGGCAGGCCTCCAGAAATGTCAACATTGCCCCCATTCGCTGTTCTTTATGGTGCTCTGTAAGCGTTTTGGGCACCCATCGTGCACAAAATTTGTGGTAGCCTAGCTTTTGACTGACAATTTCAAACAACAAAGTCCTTGAAACTTGTGGAAAAGAATGAGAAATGTTTGTTAATGTGAAGCGACGGTTTTCACGAATCGTTTCATCAACTTTAGCGAGAAGAGCGTCAGCCACAATGCTCGAGCGTCCACTCTTCTCTTCATCATGAACGTTGGTTCGGCCATTTTTAAACCAAAGGCACCATTTCCGGAAGGAAAATTCACTCATTACGTTGTTTCACACAGTTCGCCATAAATTTCTATAGGTTTTAGATTGTTTGTCAACATAAACCGTATCACGGACCGCACCTCAGAACTGGCGGGATTTTCGATTGCAGCGCACATTTCAAATTCGAATATCGAAGAAAACAGACGCGGACAGACGTTCCCGCTGTCAGGGCTGAATGCCGACTGAGCTGCCGAGAACGCACATACCAAAATATACGTCATCGGCGCTCGCCTAGCGGCGTCAGACGGAAACGTTTCCTACTTTCTGAATAGCCCTCGTATTATTGACTTGGCTCCTGTGAGCCGCATTCGGACGGATAGATCAGGTTTCTTGTTACACCGAACCGATGGTCATGGCCAGATATGCCGTCATGCAAGCGACAGGCTGTTCGAAATATTTACCGTGCCACGGACTCAGGCCGATGGGGGAGTATTATGCTATATAGGACATTCACCTGGACTTGCATGGGACACGTACCTACCTATTTACGTACATACCCCGAAATCCACCATTAGGTGCGTGGCGGACAGCACATTGCACCACTACTAGTCGAGTCTTTTTTCCAGTAACAAATAGAGCGAAGTAAAAACCACTGCCTATGTGCCTTCACACGACATCTAATTTCCCTCGTCTTCGTGGTCCTTACGGGAAATGTACGTAGGCGGCAGTAGAACCGTCCTGCAGTCATCTTCAGATTAGATTAGATTAGTTTTTCGTTCCATAGATCCGTGCTGAGGAGATCCTCGTGGATGTGGAACATGTCTTTTTTTTTAAGCTGAAATAACAATACTAATAGTTGTTGTTGTTGTGGTCTTCAGTCCTGAGACTGGTTTGATGCAGCTCTCCATGCTACTCTATCCTGTGCAAGCTTTTTCATCTCCCAGTACCTACTGCAACCTACATCCTTCTGAATCTGCTTAGTGTATTCATCTCTTGGTCTCCCCCTACGATTTTTACCCTCCACGCTGCCCTCCAATACTAAATTGGTGATCCCTTGATGCCTCAGAACATGTACTACCAACCGATCCCTTCTTCTGGTCAAGTTGTGCCACAAACTTCTCTTCTCCCCAATCCTATTCAATACTTCCTCATTAGTTATGTGATCTACCCATCTAATCTTCAGCATTCTTCTGTAGCACCACATTTCGAAAGCATCTATTCTCTTCTTGTCCAAACTATTTATCGTCCATGTTTCACTTCCATACATGGCTACACTCCATACGAATACTTTCAGAAATGACTTCCTGACATTTAAATCAATACTGGATGTTAACAAATTTCTCTTCTTCAGAAACGCTTTCCTTGCCATTGCCAGCCTACATTTTATATCCTCTCTACTTCGACCATCATCAGTTATTTTGCTCCCCAAATAGCAAAACTCCTTTACTACTTTAAGTGTCTCATTTCCTAATGTAATTCCCTCAGCATCATCCGACTTAATTAGACTACATTCCATTATCCTTGTTTTGCTTTTGTTGATGTTCAACTTATATCCTCCTTTCAAGACAATGTCCATTCCATTCAACTGCTGTTCCAAGTCCTTTGCTGTCTCTGACAGAATTACAATGTCATCGGCGAACCTCAAAGTTTTTATTTCTTCTCCATGAATTTTAATACCTACTCCGAATTTTTCTTTTGTTTCCTTTACTGCTTGCTCAATATATAGATTGAACAACATCGGGGACAAGCTACAACCCTGTCTTACTCCCTTCCCAACCACTGCTTCCCTTTCATGTCCCTCGACTCTTATAACTGCCATCTGGTTTCTGTACAAATTGTAAATAGCCTTTCGCTCCCTGTATTTTACCCCTGCCACCTTTAGAATTTGAAAGAGAGTATTCCAGTCAACATTGTCAAAAGCTTTCTCTAAGTCTACAAATGCTAGAAACGTAGGTTTGCCTTTCCTTAATCTTTCTTCTAAGATAAGTCGTAAGGTCAGTATTGCCTCACGTGTTCCAGTGTTTCTACGGAATCCAAACTGATCTTCCCCGAGGTTGGCTTCTACTAGTTTTTCCATTCGTCTGTAAAGAATTCGTGTTAGTATTTTGCAGCTGTGACTTATTAAGCTGATAGTTCGGTAATTTTCACATCTGTCAACACCTGCTTTCTTTGGGATTGGAATTATTATATTCTTCTTGAAGTCTGAGGGTATTTCGCCTGTTTCATACATCTTGCTCACCAGATGGTAGAGTTTTGTCAGGACTGGCTCTCCCACGGCCGTCAGTAGTTCCAATGGAATATTGTCTACTCCGGGGTTCTTGTTTCGACTCAGGTCTTTCAGTGCTCTGTCAAACTCTTCACGCAGTATCGTATCTCCCATTTCATCTTCATCTACATCCTCTTCCATTTCCATAATATTGTCCTCAAGTACATCGCCCTTGTATAGACCCTCTACATACTCCTTCCACCTTTCTGCTTTCCCTTCTTTGCTTAGAACTGGGTTTCCATCTGAGCTCTTGATATTCATACAAGTCGTTCTCTTATCTCCAAAGGTCTCTTTAATTTTCCTGTAGGCAGTATCTATCTTACCCCTAGTGAGACAAGCCTCTACATCCTTACATTTGTCCTCTAGCCATCCCTGCTTAGCCATTTTGCACTTCCTGTCGATCTCATTTTTGAGACGCTTGTATTCCTTTTTGCCTGCTTCATTTACTGCATTTTTATATTTTCTCCTTTCATCGATTAAATTCAATATTTCTTCTGTTACCCAAGGATTTCTACTAGCCCTCATCTTTTTACCTACTTGATCCTCTGCTGCCTTCACTACTTCATCCCTCAAAGCTACCCATTCTTCTTCTACTGTATTTATTTCCCCCATTCCTGTCAATTGCTCCCTTATGCTCTCCCTGAATCTCTGTACAACCTCTGGTTCTTTTAGTTTATCCAGGTCCCATCTCCTTAAATTCCCACCTTTTTGCAGTTTCTTCAGTTTTAATCTACAGGTCATAACCAATAGATTGTGGTCAGAGTCCACATCTGCCCCTGGAAATGTCTTACAATTTAAAACCTGGTTCCTAAATCTCTGTCTTACCATTGTATAATCTATCTGATACCTTTTAGTATCTCCCGGGTTCTTCCATGTATACAACCTTCTTTCATGATTCTTAAACCAAGTGTTAGTTATGATTATGTTGTGCTCTGTGCAAAATTCTACCAGGCGGCTTCCTCTTTCATTTCTGTCCCCCAATCCATATTCACCTACTATGTTTCCCTCTCTCCCTTTTCCTACACTCGAATTCCAGTCACCAATGACTATTAAATTTTCGTCTCCCTTCACAATCTGAATAATTTCTTTTATTTCATCATACATTTCTTCAATTTCTTCGTCATCTGCAGAGCTAGTTGGCATATAAACTTGTACTACTGTAGTAGGTGTGGGCTTCGTATCTATCTTGGGCACAATAATGCGTTCACTATGCTGTTTGTAGTAGCTTACCCGCATTCCTATTTTCCTATTCATTATTAAACCTACTCCTGCATTACCCCTATTTGATTTTGTGTTTATAACCCTGTAGTCACCTGACCAGAAGTCTTGTTCCTCCTGCCACCGAACTTCACTAATTCCCACTATATCTAACTTCAACCTATCTATTTCCCTTTTTAAATTTTCTAACCTACCTGCCCGATTAAGGGATCTGACATTCCACGCTCCGATCCGTAGAACGCCAGTTTTCTTTCTACTGATAACGACATCCTCTTGAGTAGTCCCCGCCCGGAGATCCGAATGGGGGACTATTTTACCTCCGGAATATTTTACCCAAGAGGACGTCATCATCATGTAATCATACAGTAAAGCTGCATGCCCTCGGGAAAAATTACGGCTGTAGTTTCCCCTTGCTTTCAGCCGTTCGCAGTACCAGCACAGCAAGGCCGTTTTGGTTATTGTTACAAGGCCAGATCAGTCAATCATCCAGACTGTTGCCCTTGCAAATACTGAAAAGGCTGCTGCCCCTCTTCAGGAACCACACGTTTGTCTGGCCTCTCAACAGATACCCCTCCGTTGTGGTTGCACCTACGGTACAGCTATCTGTATCGCTGAGGCACGCAAGCCTCCCCACCAACGGCAAGGTCCATGGTTCATGGGGGGGGGGGGGGGGGGATACTAATAGTATGAATACATAAAATACATCATTTGTTTCTATTAAAAAATTCGTCAGTGGAGTAGAAGGAGTTGGCCGCTAGTAAGTCTTTCAGGCTCCTTTTAAACTGATCTTTATTTGTAACTAAATTTTTTATGTTTACTTGCAAATTATTGAAGATGAGTGTTCCTGAGTAGTGGACCCCTTTTTGAACTAAAGTAAGTGCTTATAAGTCTTTGTGCAGATCATTTTTGTTCCTGGTATTGTATATATGATCTGAGCTGTTTGTTGGAAAAATAGATGTATTACTTAGGACAAATTTCATTAAGGAGTAAATACACTGAGAGGCAGTAGTTAGTATACCCAGTTCTTTGAAGAGGTTTCTACAGGACGTCCGTGAATTTACTCCATAAATAATACGTATTACACGCTTTTGGACTCTGAAAACTTTTGTTTCACTTGAAGATTTACACCAAAATATTATACCATATGACATTATGGAATGAAAGTAGGCAAAGTATGCAAGCTTTTTCATTTTTATGTCGCCTATGTCTGCTAACGCTCGAATTCCAAATACAGATTTGTTAGGGCGTTTCTGCAGTTCTGTGGTGTACTCCTCCCAACTGAATTTATTATCAAGTTGTAATCCAAGGAATTTAAGACTGTCAACCTCTTCTATCTGCTCTTCTTTGTACTTTATGCATATGCTGGGTGGAAACCTCTTACAGGTTCTGATTTGCATATAGTGAGTCGTTTCGAAGTTTAATGTCAGTGAGTTGGCTTTAAACCATTTATTAATATCCATGAAAATATCATTAGCAGATCTTTCTAGAACTACACTCGACATACTATTTATTGCAATACTTGTGTCATCTGCAAACAAAACGAACTCTGCTTCTGGCAGTGTAACTGATGAGAGATCATTAATGTACACAAGAAAAAGCAATGGCCCTAATGTGGATCCTTGTGGGGCACCACATGTAATTTCTTCCCATTCTGATGATGACTGATGACTTAATTCACTAGTCCCTTGCACTGACACCCTTTGTTTCCTGTTAGCGAGGTATGACTTGAGCCATTTTGCAGCACTGCCCGTGACACCATAGAATTCTAATTTATTTAAAAGGATCTTGGTTCTCCAAATTTTCTTAATAGTGTTCTTCGAAAAGAACGTCGCCTTCCCTTCAGGGATTCCCTTGTGAGTTCCCAAAGCACTCCTATAATACTTATAATCTACTGGTAACACATACAGCAACACGCCTCTGTCCTGTTTCCATGTCTTCCTTTAATCCGAGCTGATGCGGATCCCAAACACTCGTGTAGTAATCAAGAATGAGTCGCATTATTATTCTATACGCAGTTCCTTTTACAGAGGAACCACACTTTCCTGAAGCTCTCACAGTAAACCGAAGTCGACTATCCGTCTTCCCCACTACAATCCCTAAGTGCACGCTCCATTTCATATCGCTTTGCAACGTTACTCATAGATAAATCTACGTATGTCAAGGAGCACACTACTAACGCTGAATTCGAACACGACGGGATTGTTTTTCCTACTCATCAGCAATGGCTTACATTTTTCTATATTTGGAACTAGTTGCCATTCATCACACCAACTAGAAATTTTGTCTAAGTCATCTTGTATCCTCCTGTAGTCACACAACCACGACACCTTCGTGTACACCAAAGCATCATCAGCAAACAGCCGCAGACTGCTGCCTACCCTGTCTGCCAGACCATTTATATGTATTGAAAATAAATGCGGTCCTATCACACTTCCTCACACTCCTGACAATACCCTTGTCCCTGAGGAACACTCACCACGGAGGACAACGTACTGGGTTATATTCCCTAAGAAGTCTTCGAGCCACTTACACATCTGGGAACCTACTCCGTATGCTCGTACCTTCATTAACAGACTTCCGTGGGCCCCGTATCAAAAGCTTTTCGGAAATCTAGCATCTGCCTGTTGCCCTTCATCCGTGGTTCGCAGGATAACATGGGAGAAAAGGGCAGGCTGAGTTTCGCAAGAACGATACTACTAAAAACCATGCTGATTTGTGGACGGAAGGTTTTCCGTCTCAAGCAAATTTATATATTCCAACTGAAAATATGTTCAAGGATACTGCAGCAAACCGATGTTAAAGATACTGGTCTGTAATTTTTAGGGTTTGTTCTCTTACCCTTGATACGGATATACAGGAGTCGCCTGCGCTTTTCTCCAGCCGCCTTGTACTTTGCACTGAGCGAGAGATGCGCGATAAATGCAAGCTAAGTAAGGGGCCAATGCCGTTTAGTACTCTTAGCAAAATCGGATTGGGATTTCATCAGGACCTACAACTTATTAGTCTTCAACTCTTTCACTTGTTGCTCTACGCCAGGAATGTGGCTTAATATGTTCTCCATTCACAAGTCCGTGAGATGGAACAATTATGGTGTGTTTGTACGACTCTCTTCTTAAACACGAAATTTGAACTCTGGTTCGAGTGAGGTAGCGCGGTGGTTATCGCACTGGACTCACATTCGGGAGGACGATGGTTCAAACACCGCGTCTGGTCATCCAGATTTAGGTTTTCCGTAATTTCCCTAAGTCGCTCCAGGCAAATTCCGGGATGGATCCTGTGAAAGGGCATGACCGATTTTCTTTCCCATCCTTGACACATACGGAACTTGTGCTCCGGCCCTAATGACCTCGATGTCGACGGTCCCTAAGCCCAATCTTCTGTCCTTCCCTTTTTTTAGACTTCGGCTTTCCTTTTGCTATCCTCTACTGACACACCAGACCGGTCAACGAGTGACTGCACAGAGCCTCCGACCCATATAGCGCTGTTATTTTTTTGGTCTTGTCATTGGTTTGCTGCAGCAGGCCACGAATTTCTATCCTGTGTTCTGTGCCAACGTGAAGGATGTGCTCTAGTTCTTTGTCTTCCTCTCCAGTTTTTATCCCCCACAGCTCTCTGTAGTACAATGAAAGTTATTCGCTGATCTCTTAACACATGTTCTATGATCATGTCCCTTCTTCTTGTCCATGTTTTCCATATATTCCTTTCCTCGTCGATTCTGCAGAGAACCTCCTCATTCCTTACCTGATCAGTCCACCTAATTGTCAACACTCATCTGCAGCGCCACATCTCAAATGCATTGAATCGCCTCTGTTCTCCGAAATTCTGCCCAAAATTAAAGCCTGTAGTTGATACTAATAGAGTTCTCCTGGCCGGGAATGCCCTTCATGCGGTGTTAGTCTGGTTTTTATGTCCTTCTTTCGTCCATTCTGGTTTATTTTTCTGGCTACGTAACAAAATTTCTTAATTTCGTCCCCTTTGTTATCACCAATTCTGATGTTAAGTTTGTCGCTGTTCTCATTTCTGCAGCTTCTCATTACTTTCGTCTTTTTTAGATTTACTCCCAATCCATACACGGCACTCGTTACACTGTTCATTCCATTCACTAGATCCTGTAATTCTTCTTCACTTTCGCTGAGGAGAGCAATGTAATCAGCGATTCTTATCATTGTTATCCTTTCACCTTAGAGAGGACGAAAATTTCCTCGGGTTCGCGGCAGGATATTTTGGTAAGGTATGTTGGTGGTAGTTGTTATATGCTGCGCTCATCGATCATTTTACAGACGCACGAATCTCTATTAACTTTTACCTGTCGTCACTCGCGCGCTTCTTTTGAACCGGGAGGACGACAGCCTTTGCTTCCTCAACATTTTCTGTATTTAAACTACGGCAGGTGCTTTTTTACGTCCATAATCCACTTTCTCGGAGAATACTCTTTTCAACTCTGCCCATACTTCCACTACGTCCATCAGACTGGTACTAAATGATGTCAATTCATTCTCTAATGGGGTGTTAGCAACTGTTTATTTGCTCTTTCTAGCAAAAATACACTCTTAACTTTCTTGATTTGTTTATTAACTTTAGTAAAAATAGCCACTATGGTGACATTATTGTCAGCAATTCCTGTCTCTATACTGACAGTCGGTGAGGTTAAGCCTGTTTGTAGCTACATGGTATAAAAGCTGTCCACTAAGTGTGGGCTGTCGAACTAGCTGTTCAAGACAGTCTGTCTGTACCCCACACAATAAATCCATAGATGTCCCAGTCTATAATCGGTGGGCTAGTCTCCTCCAATGGATAGTGCATGGTTTCAATATTTCTACGCTACTGACTGTAAACTTTCTTTGAATGACTCTAAAAGTGTCCCAGCGGAATTGGATGGCCGTTAAAAACACCCAACAACTAATTTGATTTCTCCTAGGCCAGCTAGACTGTCACACTCAAATTCGGCCTCAGTGGAGACAATATTTTTGTTTATTGCACTGAACACTTCCCCTCCTATAGCGTCTAATCTATCTTTCTGAAATGAACGTGGTAGTAATGGAAGGTATTATGACAGCTAATGAACTACATGAACATTATTGTGGGCCTTCTCCATCCCTTCACTATTGATATCTTTCCCTACGGCGATGCATCTTCCAGTAGGATAACCGTCGGTGTCACAAGAGTAGAATCGTGCTGCAGTGGTTTGAAGAGCATGATAGTCAACTCACGGTGACGTATCGGCCACAAAATTCGACTGATCTGAATGTATACAACTAAGACGTTAATGTATGCCAGACCGCTCCCACACCACTTTCGCCCATAATTTACAGGAATTCCTTGACCTGTACTTAGACGTGAAGTGCTGCCTCCCTCAGGAAACCATCAGAAGATTCGAGGAATCCATTCCAGGCAGAATCGCTGGTGTATTGCGTTCCAGTCGTGGACCAACAAACAATTAATTTGGTGGTCAAACATGTCAGTGTCTACACAAACACACTGATACAACTATGTTAAAAACTGCGATTTTGAAACTTTCCTCCTCCTCCTCCCTCTTGCCTCCTTGGGTAAATTTCTGCGGACAATTTCCATACGTCTCTCATCTGTGGGACAAGGGAGATAAAATTATGTCATTATTATCATCATTATCTTAACTTCCAAGAAGTAGGGTAACTGCCCCTTGCATCTTCAGAAGTTATTGTTGGGCCCGTCTCATTTTGGGCCTATAGGGGTTTCTTCTTCCTCTTGCTCTGTAACTCAACATTTGTTTTTCAGTGTTTCTTCTGACAGTCTGCTTACATGGCCTTCCATCTGCTCCTACATTTCTCTACTTTGTTGTTTATCCCTTCGACATCCTGTTCTATAATCTTTTCGTTCCTAATACAGTCTTGTCGTGTAAACCGTTTCATTGTTCTTAAAATCTCACTTGAGCTGTCTGTATTTTGCTCTTATCCCCCGTTGTGAGAACCCAGGTAACACCCCTAAATAGCGGAGATGTCACAGCACACTGATCAAGCTTGTTGTCTATATCTCTATTGTGCTGGTAGCTTTTTCGGTTTTCTGAATAATTAAGAATGTTAACTATTCCAGATATTCTGTTACTGACAAAAAATTTTGGTTTGATTGGCTTAACTCCTTTTTATGGTAGTACAGAAAGTAGTGTAGGTATAAAATGTCGATTTTTATATTTATATGAAAAATTGTTGTTTCGAGTTTCTCTTTAATTTGATGAGCGTTTCACTAATTTTGGATGATAGTATGTATTTTTAATTTATTTTGAAATAATTTACTGTACAAGCAGTTTCTATAGGTCTCATGAACACTTCGCCACTTACCACAAGATACATCGTGAACTGTTTGCTTTAGAAGGCGATGATTTATGTTCATTTATAGTAAACAACCTGCTGCGTAGGTGGCCTATACTGTATTGGATTGTATTTTATGGAAATGGGGACCTAGAAACGACGGAGAGGCTTCATCCCCGCTGTAGCCCACAGTGGTACACAAGCCCACAACAGGCTACAACAGTCCATTCAACCCACCGCCGCCCCACACCGTCCCAGGGTTATTGTGCGGTTCGGCCCCCAGTGGACTCCCCCGGGGACGTCTCACACCAGACGAGTGTAGCCCCAATGTTTGCGTGGTAGAGTAATTATGGTGTACGCGTACGCGGAGAAAGTGCTTGCGCACCAATCGCCGACATAGTGTAACTGAGGCGGAATAAGGAGAACCAGCCCACATTCGCCGAGGCAGATGGAAAACAGCCTTAAAAACCATCCACAGACTGGCCGGCACACCGGACCTCGACACTAATGCGCAGGGTGGATTCGTGCCGGGGACCGGCACACTTTCCCGCCCGGTAAACAGTGCATTAGACCGAACGGCTAACCGGGCAGGCTGGACTATATTAGTTGCTGCGATATCACTTCCTGTTTGTGGTATAATGCACGGTATCATCCACGTCTTGTACGACGCATTTCACCTTTCGCTGTGTGCTCAATAAGTGATGTTTTTCTCTTTAATATGACTCCAACACCGTGAATATTTAAGAAGAAGAGAATAAGGGAAACAGATTATGCAGAAGATATCCTATTGGAAGCTCACATCCAGAGAATGAGGTTTTGGGCAAGCAACTCAACAGAGTTCTTCACCATCAAGTGATTCGAAGAAGAAGCTTGTGAACAGTAATAAAGCGTACAATGAAACCCAGTGCCAGTGGTATCAGTTAAATATAAGGTCTAAGTGTACTAAAAACAAATTCAAAATTGCTCTGAGCACTATGGGACTTAACATCTATGGTCATCAGTCCCCTAGAACTTAGAACTACTTAAACCTAACTAACCTAAAGACATCACACAACACCCAGTCATCTACTAAAAACAGTGCTTAATCAAACTACATTACGAAAAATAGTAAAAGTAAATGCAAAAGGATCCACGGAATCCGCAACAGAGGAAGTAGTTGACGAAAATGATGGAAGCAACGAAATTTGCATAGCATTTGATGGATCATGGCAGAAAAGGGGCCCTCATTCTAAAATTCTTGTGCAGCTGGCGTAAGTATTGCTACCGGGAAGGAGCTTGATGTTTTATTATTGTCAAAATATTGTCATGGATGCACAAAAGTCGTTACAAATAATGAAAAGAAACAATTGTATGAACACAGCTGTCAGAAAACATATGAGGGATCCAAGAGAGGAAGGGAAAGGGTCTCAGCGGTGAAGAACTTTCAGTGCCCCCAAGAACATTGTGGGGTTTTTGCTAAAGTTAGAATGTATCTGTTATGTGCAGAATCGAAAGGGTGCCGCAGCGTAAAATCAGGCAGAGCTTTTTTCGTAAAAAGCTTGAAGATGGCAAGAGTGCTATAGGAAGCTTGACTGACAAAGCAGTTACCTAAGTGAATAGTTGGTCAAGAAATTAGAAAGAATACAAACAACCTGGAAGGAATGAGAAAAGCAGTTTGAGCTTCGTTTTTTCACAAGGCGTCAAGTGATGAGAAGCCCCTATGATCAACGTCACAGGGGAATGCAAGGAAAATAAAGGTACTAAAGCAATTTGAACCTAAGCCTGGCCATGATAAGACTCAATCCTGCAAGAACTGGACAGACATCGAGTCTCAAATGTAGAAATATACTACAGAAGCAGCAAGATGCCTCAGGCAGAGAAAGGACTGTATTTGATTGACCCTCAAGAAGACAAAAATTACAAAGCTGGAGAGTTTTAGGCTGTCTCTTCAAACAATAATGAGTTTTCCTTTACTTCAGCTTCTAAGCGCGATTTTTGAGAAACTACTTCTTTTTTTGCAAGTGTTTCCCACTATCTCAGAGACTACTTAAGCTAAAACTCAAATTTTTACTTCTTATGACAGAGGTATTATATTTATGTGGCTCTACAATGGTAGAGATAGCACCCCTATTTTGACCATGAAATATTTTTTTAAGAAATTACATAAATTTTCAAGGCCTTCACTAACAAATTGATATCTCGATTTCTAACGAAGTGACTTACATCATAGTAGATCAGTGAATGTATAAGATATGACTCTACATCCTGGCAAAGGTTTGTTTTATTTTCTTGGATAATTCCTGGGGAAACGGCACATAAATGCATTAAATTTGACATTATCAGCATAGGGTGATGATTCTCTCATTTAAGCCATTATCATCGTTTTGTTCTCTGCCCAGCAGGTGTAACGTATGAATGGCATACTATAATTCTTTGTGATCGTCCAGTACAACAAACAGATCGTCTGCAAAGAAACAGGTGTGGCTGGTTCCATACTGTGATACATGTTATCCAGAATATTCTTGCTTCCATATCCATAAGATGTCTTTTATGTATAAGTTAGATACTGTCTGTGATAAACTGCATCCATCTCTGACAACATGGTTCACAGACATCAAATCAGAATTTCTTGCACCTCTTTTAATCACTATTTTTGGTTCCGTACATCACTTTCAGACCTTTATGATGTGCTTGGAATAACCCCTTTCGTCTAGTATGCTCCATAGTATTTGCCTATTTACACGCTCGAGGTCTTTTACATAGTCAATAGAAGCTAGATACTTTCCGATATTGAATTCGCTCCTTTTCTCTATTGACTATTTCATAATGAATATACTATCTGTCCACGATCTTCCCTTCCTCAAGCCGTTTTGTTCTTCTAATGGGAGTGTTTCACGTATAGCTTGTAATCTCTTGCCAGTCATTCTATTATATATCTTACACGAAGGAACTATCAAACGTATCCCTCTGTAATTATCACAGTTATTCAGATTTACTTTTTTATAAAAGGAGGAATGACAATTGCACTCCTTTCTGGAGTTGGTATATGACATTTCTTCCAGCACATATAAAAAAATGGAGCATTATTAATTTAAGCAGGCTACCTAAAACGGTTACTAATATTAAGAATTAGCAACCGTTAGTTATTAGTTGACGGATTGCCTAAATAACCGCGAAATACTGCATTCCCTATGTCTGAATGCCACTGGTGTCTGCCTGAATGATTGCTTGCCGTCTCTGTCAGTAAGAAACACACAGGAAACTACCACAAAACCTACTGTTTCACGAAAACAACTCAGTGCTAAGCACACGCTTTCCACAAACCTGTGATACGTGACGTCGGACTTCGTTTCACACACATACAGATGCGCACGCCCACAATTACTTAAAACAAGAACAAATATAATATAACAATAATTTTTTAGAACGATTAAATATAAGTTACTTCTCGCAGGATAGACCGTTCTACCGCTGTAATGCACAATCTCTCCCTTTTTTCGTAGTAAAATAAGTTATTTGTCTACTTGATGCACATTCTCCATTAGAGCATCGTATACTCGCGTCTTATGATGATGGCTGGTCTCCTCTCGGACTTGCAGTGTCTTATTTAATCTTGATAATCTGCGTTCTTCAGCGTTGCACTTCAGCTGAATTTTAAGTTCTTGAATCATCTGTCTTGCGTCTTCTTCCTCTCTTGTCTTCTCTTCTTTGATTATATTTTCGAAAAATAATGTCAGTCTCGTCTTAAATCTTGATATATTACTGCAGCAATGCCACTATGATAGCTTACAGGCTACCTTTCCGTTCCAATATTTCCTGCACGCTCATACTGCTTCCACTGTCTCCGTATTGTAATTCTCTTCTCCACGTTAAAAATTCCGACTATTATTTAAAGAAAAGATTCTCTATCCTACAAAATAATCACATTTTTACTGATAAAACGACACACAAGAAAATCAACGGACTTACATTGTTTCAAAGAAATTCCCCGTCACATACTACCATATTTTATAAGTAATTGAATATACACTACAGGCCATTAAAATTGCTACACCACGACGATAACGTGCTACGGATGCGAAATTTAACCGACAGGTAGAGGATGCTGTGATATGCAAATAATTGGATTTTCAGAGCATTCACACAAGGTTGGCACCGGTGGCGACACCTACAACTTGCTGACATGAGGATAGTTTCCAACCGATTTCTCATACACAAACAGCAGTTGACCGGCGTTGCCTCGTGAAACCTTGTTGTGATGCCTCGTGTAAGGAAGAGAAATGTGTACCATCACGTTTCCGACTTTGATAAAGGTCGCATTGTAGCCTATCGCGATTGCGGTTTATCGTATCGCGACATTGCTGCTCGCGTTGGTCGAGATCCAACGACTGTTAGCAGAATGTGGAATCGGTGGGTTCAGGAGGGTAATACGGAACGCCGTGCTGGATCCCAACGGCCTCGAATCACTAGCAGTCGAGATGACAGGCATCTTATCCCCATGGCTGTAACGGATCGTGCAGCCACCTCTCGATCCCTGAGTCAACAGATAGGGACGTTTGCAAGACAACAACAATCTGCACGAACAGTTCGACGACGTTTGCAGCAGCATGGACTATCAGCTCGGAGACCATGCTGCGGTTACACTTGACGCTGCATAACAGACAGGAGCGCCTGCGATGGTGTACTCAACGACGAACCTGGGTGCACGAATGGCAAAACGTCATTTTTTCGGATGAATCCAGGTTCTGTTTACAGCATCATGATGGTCGCATCCGTGTTCGGCGACATCGCGGTGAACTCACATTGGAAGCGTGTATTCGTCATCGCCATACTGGCGTATCACCTGGCGTGATGGTTTGGGGTGCCATTGGTAACACGTGTCGGTCACCTGTTGTTCGCATTGACGGCAGTTTGAAGAGTGGACGTTACATTTAAGATGTGTTACGACCAGTGGCTCTACCCATCATTCGATCCCTGCGAAACCCTACATTTCAGCAGGATAATTCACGACCGCATGTTGCAGGTCCTGTACGGGCCTTTCTGGATACAGAATATGTTCGACTGCTGCCTTGGCCAGCACATTCTTCAGATCTCTCAGCAACTGAAAACGTCTGGTCAATGGTGGCCGAGCAACTGCCTCGTCACAATACCCCAGTCACTACTCTTGATGAACTGTGGTATCGTGTTGAAGCTGCATGGACAGCTGTACCTGTACACGCCATCAGTGCCCAGGCGTATCAAAGCCGTTATTACGGCCGGAGATGGTTGTTCTGGGTACTGCTTTCTCAGGATCTACGCACCCACATTACGTGAAAATGGAGTCACATGTCAAGTTTAGTAAAATATATTTGTCCAATGAATAGCCGTTTATCATCCACATTTCTTCTTGATGTAGCAATTTTAACGGCCAGTAGTGTACAAATTAGCGAAAGTGTTGCATTACCCTGATACGTCTTGCAGGTGTATTGCTGTTGTGACTTCTTCTACCGATCGGGAAGTCACCCCTGACGTTGTTCGTAAACATAACACACAGGGCTGCCTGCGAGTGCAACGCCGCACTCGAATGGATTGCAGCATTTCAGTTGGAAATAAACCACCAGCAGGGAAGCTTTAGAAACGTCATTGGAGAGGTAGAGTGATCATCCATCATGTCACGAAGGACAGTCGCTACCAGTGACTGGCCGCGTGGGATTAGCCGAGCGGTCAGGGGCGGTGCAGTCAGGGACTGTACGGCTGGTGCTCGTGGAGGTTCGAGTCCTCCCTCGGGCATGGGTGTGTATGTTTGTCCTTAGGATAATTTAGGTTAATTAGTGTGTAAGCTTAGGGACTGATGACCTTAGCCGTTAAGTCCCACAAGATTTCACACACGTTTGGAAGTTTTTTTTACCAGTGACTGAGTCAACATCATCACGTCCTGCGCAGAAGGCTTGTTCACCAGTGTAGTTGCGCTAGACGTGTTAATCGAAACAAAGTGATATGGTGTGGGGTAGGAAACGGTTCCAGTTGACAGATAGTGTTGTACACTGCACAGACAGTCCACACAGGGTGATCAATATCTACGACCTTCGAGACAAAGGAATCGTGTGGTCTGAAGTTGGCGTTCGAAGAAGCTACAGGACATCATGTATCGCACCAAACTGTTGGGAGACGATTGTGTGATACTAATCTCCATTCCTGACAACCGTGGAGAGTACTACGTCGTACATCACAACATCGTGGAGCTCGTTACTGTTTGGCAGGAATTATTGTAGAGTGGAAGCCTAAGGGTTAGCGTCGGCTGTTGATTACGGACGAAACTCGGACCCGTTTGTACCCTGGTAATTGAAGACAACGAGTCTGAAGACAACCCCGTAATATCTAACCCTCCAACCATCGTGTCCCACATGTGGAACAAGGGGGTGGTGGAGGGACGGTCTGGGGTGGCGTTACATGGAGTCACCCTACGCTTCTCCTGGTTGTTGAAAGCAGTCTCACTGCTCTACGATAAAGGGACGAAATTTTACAAACGATTGTGGAAATGCATTGGCAACATTTTTGTGACTATTTCATCTTGGTGTATAGTTACTCACGTACTCATCGTAATGTTTACATGTGTGCTTTCCTTCAGCATGCTAGGATCACCAGAATAGTTGGTCTTCCTCTTCCCTGGATGTGAACCCACTGGAGTATCTGTGGGATCGACTAGAACGAGCTGTTTTTGAACGTCAACCACGACCAAGGACACTGTGCAGTTTACACAGGACTGGCATTGTAGAGCGGGACGATTTTGATCAGGGTCTGGCTTGAAGGTCCCATCGATGGTATGCCACGACGGATTCAAGTCTACATCCGAGGAAGAAGACGTTCCACCGCTTGCTCAGCAACGCTGTAGAAATATCTCCACGGGAAACAGACGACTCTGTCGTTACACATATGTTTGCTTTTTTGATTTGGTGGTCTCGGCGCATTGAAAATGTATTTATACGCATACCTCAAGATCAGTTTTGGTTTTCTGTGCCATGACTTTGGAAATAAAGGGGTGATGCAGAACGTATGTAGGTTTGTGTAGCAAGAAATGAAAAACGTGCCTGATAAAATATTCCAATGGCCGCACTGCTTATGCGAGGGGCGTTCAGTAAGTAATGCCACACGATCTTATTCAGAAAGGAGATCGATTTTATTCAGGTTTCCGATACACCATATTATTCCCCGCTCTTTTGGATACAAATCGCTTTTTCTTTACATAATTGGCGTTCAATACGACGGCCTTACGCCACCTTACTGGGAAGGCCTCTATGGCCGCATGGTACTACTACTCTACTGGTAGACGTCGGGGCAGCGTCTTGCTGCGTCAAAAGCCTCTCCTTCATCCTCGTAGCGCGCAAGCAATTCCGCACAGATGCTCCTTCGTTGTTATTTGTGGTTTTCTGTTGGGCTCGAGACAATACCCCAGCTGGTGGAAGAGTGTGTCAGCAGAAGCAACGAGACCTCTAGCGAGCAGCGAGGTGTTCGATTGTGATCCGTCGGTCACCTCGAGTGAGAGTGTCCGGACGTTCCAACGTTGCAGGAACCTCAGCTGCGTGCGACCGGCCGGCTCGCGGGACATCGGACTGGCTTGTGCGACCTTTTTGCGAGAAAGACAGACGCCTCGCCCAACGAATCACCGTGCTTTTGTTCACTGCCAGGTCTCCGTAGACATTCCGTAAGCGCATATGATTATCTGTGGTGCTCTGGTTTCCCACCAAAAGAAGCTGACTGACAGCTCTCGGTTTGCGACACTCCTCCGTCACAGACTCCGTTTTGTAGGCCACGTGTAGCGCCGCCACCTGTAGGAACATCGTGAAACTATGGGAGCTGAAATGGAAATGTGCTACAAAAAATAATGCATCTGGAATGAGATTTTCACTCTGCAGCGGAGTGTGCGCTGATATGAAACTTCCTGGCAGATTAAAACTGTGTGCCGGACCGAGACTCGAACTCGGGACCCTTGCCTTTCGCGGGCACGTGCTCTACCAACTGAGCTACCCAAGCACGACTCACGCCCCGTCCTCACAGCTTTACTTCTGCCAGTACCTCGTCTCCTACCTTCCAAACTTTACAGAAGCTCTCCTGCGAAACTTGCAGAACTAGCACTCCTGAAAGAAAGGATATTGCGGAGACATGGCTTAGCCACAGCCTGGGCGATGTTTCCAGAATTTAAGTCCCATAGCGCTCAGAGCCATTTGTTTCCAGAATGAGATTTTCACACTGCAGCGGAGTGTGCGCTGATATGAAACTTCCTGGCAGATTAAAACTGTGTGCCGGACCGAGTCTCCAACTCGGGATCTTTGCCTTTCGCGGGCAAGTGCTCTACCAACTGAGCTACCCAAGCACGACTCACGCCCCGTCCCCACAGCTTTACTTCTGCCAGTAACTCGTCTCCTACCTTCCAAACTGTACAGAAGCTCTCCTGCATCTTTTCAATTGAAACTGGCTGAGCGAAAGAAAAGTGTTGCATTCTTATTGAACACCCCTCGCAAATGACAGTTTCATGGAAGAAAATTACTGCATTAATATCAACGAGCAGCAGACAGTTACTTAGCTGACAGAGGACGCCCGTTTACCGTATACCGGGAGCTCGTGGCAGTGCCGCGAGCAGCGATCAGCGGGCGGTCGTGGCGCTTTGACGCGGCCGTGCTGCCGAATTTGACGCGCGGGCCGTGGCGGCGGCGAGGGGCGAGGGGCGTCCCGCTACGCAAAAAGCCGGCGGCGGCGTTCCCACAGTGACAGCGCCGGGGGCGGCGTCAGCCCATCTGCCGCCCTGCCGCCCAGGCCGGCTTTTTGCGGCGCGGAATGCAGGCCCGTGTTCCGCTGGACGGGCCCCAGGCGCGCGACAGATGGGCGGCGCCGCCCTCGGCCGGCCGGGCAATTACCGCACGGCCCGCCGTCGCTTTGTGAGCCGATCACTGCGGCCGGTTAGGCTACTGGGGGGTACGTGTAGTGGTCATCACCAACACGTCTGTTTAAGTCTTCCCTGTTAGTGTACGGCTAGAGTCCGCAGAGTTATGCAGACTGCTGCCCCCAGCTGCAGCTGCCATGTTGCACGGAAATAAAAGCGAGTCTAAACCACCGTGGATGGCTTCTGCGTTGGCTCACGACCCGGGAGGTAAGGTAGTTCGAATCCCGATGGTGGAAATAATTCTCGGTGCTGGTATTTGACTGCCAAGGGGAAGGGAGGTGGTGTCACAATGTTCCAGATCACCACACTTCTTACCAATGTCGTGGTTTAAATTCTAAACCTCTCCGTAGTGTTTGAGGAAGTGAGGGCACGTGGCAGTGTTGGTGGTGATCCGTTCGTAGGATGGGGACGTTAAACATGGCTGCGCTCTTGGTGCTATTCGAGAAGAGCGGGCTAGGGCTGCTGACTAAATATCGATATATCGGTACACTGATATTTGTCCAAAAATGTCGATATGTGCAGGCGACTTGTCTCCCCTGATATATCGATATATTGATATCGAAATGACAATACCGAGTGCTGATATTTTTGATTTATATTATATTTTCCTCGCAAATTTCGATAAACATTGGAAGTTGTTCTTTTGAAATTGAAGCGGAAAATAATTTTACTTTCGCTGTGTGGAGGAATCTAACTACTTTTTGATCTTTCAACGCGTCCGGTCTTTCTTTTTGACTGTGTGAAACAAGTATAGATGGCTTGGTTCAAATGGCTCTGAACACTATGGGACTTAACTTCTAAGGTCATCAGTCCCCTAGAACTTAGAACTACTTAAACCTAACTAACCTAAGGACATCACACACATCAATGACCGAGGCAGGATTCGAACCTGCGACCGTAGCGGTCGCGCGGTTCCAAACTGTTGCGGCTAGAACCGCTCGACCACACTGGCCGGCTTATAGATGGCTTGTAAATAACACATTTCAGCTATCAGTCATCCTTTTGAAGTTTTATTGGCAGATCTAGATTTGAGCTAGAAACTAGCCATTTTCAGTGCACTATCATTTTTGATCAATGCACGTAATTACTGTTGGCCAACAGGCATTACATGCATTGATTAAAAAAAATGATAGTGCATTGAAAATGGCTAGTTTCTAGCTGAAATCTAGATCTGCCAATAAAATTTCAATAGGACGACTGATAGTTGAAATCTATTATTTACAAGCCAATATAATAGTCAAAAATGGTTCAAACGGTTCTGAGCACTACGGGACTTAACATCTGAAGTCATCAGTCCCCTAGAACTTAGAACTACTTAAACCTCTCTAACCTAAGGACATCACACACAACCATGCCCGAGGCAGGATTCGAACCTGCGACCGTAGAGGTCGCGCGGTTCCAGACTGAAGCGCCTAGAACCGCTCGGCGACAACGGCCGACAGTATAACAGTCGCTACGTGGAACGGCCCCTGAATGGAGGGTAACCTCATGAAGTATAGATGGCGCAAAGAAGAAGTCCGATTGCACTTGGGGGGTGGCGGTGTGAATGAAATAACAAGATATCCAATGTAAAGAACTGGTTATTTCTTCACATCAGAAACAGTTGCTGAAACTGATGAACAAAAATCTAAATGGCAAGATTGGTCTTTGCGGTGAGCGGAGATGCGTGTGGGGAAATGCTGACGTAATCGGCGCTCGGTGCTACCAACAGGAATTGCTACGTTTAACTGCACCTTGCAATTTTGATACTACAACCGCTAGTTCGCTGGCGTTTGCAGAAATGAAGAAAAAAGAATAGGGAAATCGACATGAAGTGTTCCATGCAAATCCGACATGTAAAGAAACCCAACGACCCATCGGACGCCTCTTATTGTGCCACTTACCTGTAGTAACCATTGTTAGAAAAGTGGTTGTGGCCAAGCATGAACGTGTATCGTTTTCCTTTCAAATCATGCTCTGAGGAGGATAAAAAGGCTGCTAGCTTGTAGATGTATGTAATATATAATAATAAATAAATACTTAAATATACAGCCCTAAAACTGACACTATATTTAGAATGTGCAGTCGACTTTTTTTATTTTTTATTTATTTTTTTTGTTTTTACTGGTACGTCGATATTACTTCCGTCGACGTATCGGTAGGCTTTTTGATACATTTTTTTGATAGACCGATGGCCGATAATGATATTTCTTTAGTTATCGACTTATGAGATTCCCTATATTTTTTAAAATATCAACAGTCCTAGAGTGGGCTATTTGCCAGCATCGGATTTTGCCCTGTCCCCACACACACACACACACACGCACACACACACACACACATATATATATATATAGGGTGAGTCACCTAACATTACCGCTGGATATATTTCGTAAACCACATCAAATACTGACGAACCGATTCCACAGACCGAACATGAGGAGAGGGGCTAGTGTAATTGGTTAATACGAACCATAAAAAAATGCACGGAAATATGTTTTTTAACACAAACCTACGTTTCTTTTAATGTAGCCCCGTTAGTTTTTTTAGCACATCTGAACATATAAACAAATACGTAATCAGTGCCGTTTGTTGCATTGGAAAATGTTAATTACATCCGGAGATATTGTAACCTAAAGTTGACGCTTGAGTACCACTCCGCTGTTCGATCGTGTGTATCGGAGAGCACCGAATTACGTAGAGATCCAAAGGGAACGGTGGTGGACCTTAGGTACAGAAGAGACTGGAACAGCATATTACGTCCACATGCTAACACCTTTTTATTGGTCTTTTTCACTGACATTACCATGAGGGGTGAGGTACACGTACACACGTGGTTTCCGTTTTCAATTACGTAGTGGAATAGAGTGTGTCCCGATATGTCAGGCCAATAGATGTTCAATGTGGTGGCCATCATTTGCTGCACACAATTGCAATCTCTGGCGTAATGAATGTTGTACACGCCGCAGTACATCTGGTGTAATGTCGCCGCAGGCTGCCACAATACGTTGTTTCATATCCTCTGGGGTTGTAGGCACATCACGGTACACATTCTCGTTTAACGTACCTCAGAGAAAGAAGTCCAGAGGTATAAGATCAGGAGAACGCGCTGGCCAATTTATGCGTCCTCCACGTCCTATGAAACGCCCGTGGCCCGTGTTTGTTACAACACGCAACTGAACGTCGGAGGTTTCAAGCGTCAACTTTAGGTTACAATATCTCCGGATGTAATTAACATTTTACGATGCAACAAACGGCACTGATTACGTATTTGTTTATATGTTCAGATGTGCTAACAAAACTAACGTTGTTCCATTTAAAAACACGTAGGTTTGTGTTAAAAATCATACTTCCGTGCATTTATGTATGGTTTGTATTAAACAATTACACTAGCCCCTCTCCTCAGGTTCGGTCTGTGGAATCGGTTCGTCAGTATTTGATGTGGTTTACGAAATATAACTAGCGGTAACGTTAGGTGACTCACCCTGTATATATATATATATATATATATATATATATATATATATATATATATAGAGCACAATTTAAATAAATAAGTAAAATAACTACAGTTCATGAAAGTTGCTACACCGAGGAGAAAACATGTAATTAGAACAAAATTTTTTGAACAGATTAGCTACATGACAATACACAAATGGTTAAAACTACAGAGCTGTGAATGCACTTTGTCAGAATTCAGTACAATATGAAGCTGCCAACGTGCTGCTATCGGAACTTTCAGACGTCGTACATTCAGCAAAAGAGGGACTGGATATGCTGCTGCAGAAACACTTGCACACGGTTTGTACGCGCGTCTATAAAGAATCGCCAGTTGTTACAGGAAAACCAGAACGAATGTAATGGCAGCACTTAGAAAAACCATTCAGTCTCTTTGTAACTGTCTAAAAATTCTTGCTCTTGACTGGACTAATT
Source organism: Schistocerca americana (assembly GCF_021461395.2). NCBI lineage: Eukaryota > Metazoa > Arthropoda > Insecta > Orthoptera > Acrididae > Schistocerca > Schistocerca americana. The sequence continues at coordinate 457,087,860 of NC_060126.1, read as the reverse complement.
TTTCCATCATTTTGGATAAAATAATTTTGGGTATTGGGCCGTGATATTGTAACTACTAAAACAGCTAAACTGCCTACGTATCGACCTACTTGACGCGGTCCTCTTCAACGTTTCGACCTCGTCCAAGGCTGTTTTGAGTGAGCTCGCTACGTTAGTGTACCCTGCACAAGTCCTTTCATCACCGCGTAACCAATGCTGCCTATATCCCCATGAAACTGCATACTGTAATCGACTCTTGTTATCCCCCTCCACTTTTTGCCGCCATACACCCATCCATAAACAAATTTACAACTACATGTCTGTTTGTAATAAGTGACCAAGGATTCATGTTGTACCGGTTCTTCGATTAACCCATATAATTTACCGTACTGCCTTGTAGTGACACAAGATCAGATTATCTTTTTGTCTGAACTGTTTATACCATACGCTTCAGATGTGTGCAGGGGTACACTCTAGATATTCACCTTCAGAAAGAATTCCAAATTCTTGAATTTAAATTAGTTATTAACAAATTTGTCTCTTCAGAAACTGCTTTTATTGCCATAGCCAGTATGCATTTTATATCGTATCTACTTCAGTCGTCCTTAGTTATTTTACTGCCAGGAAGGCAAAATCGACCTACCACTTGTGGTGTCTCATTTTCTAGTCCAGTTCTCACAGCATCGTGTGTTTTAAATCAGCTACATTCCATTGCCCTTGTTTTACTTTTGTTGGTATCCATCTTATAACTTCTTTTCAGTAGATTATCCGTTCTGTTCATCTCTGTTACCACGTCCTTTGCTGTCTGTGACAGAGTTACACGTCACTGGCCAACCTCATAGCTTTTCTTTCTTCTCTCTGAACTAACTCCCTCTTCAAAATTTCTGCTCGGGTTCCTATACTGTTGGTCGATGTACAGACTAATTAAAATCAGGGATAGATTACAATCCTGTCTCACTCCCTTCTCGACAACGGCTTCCCTTTCATCTCCTCCGACTCTTATAACTGCAGTCTGGTTCCTGCACGAGTTGTAAATAACCTTTCGCTCCCTGTATTTTGTCCCTAAAAAAAATGGTTCAAATGGCTCTGAGCACTATGGGACTCAACATCTGTGGTCATGAGTCCCCTAGAACTTGGAACTACTTAAACCTAACTAACCTAAGGATATCACACACATCCATGCCCGAGGCAGGATTCGAACCTGCGACTGTAGCGGTCACGCGGTTCCAGACTGACGCGCCTAGAACCGCACGGCCACATCGGCCGGCTTTTGTCCCTACTACCTTCAGAATTTCAAATAGTATATTCCGTTCAACATTGCCAAAAGCTTTCTCCAAATTTACAAATGCTGTCAATGCAGGTTTGTCTCTCTTAATTCTGTCTTCTTGTTATAAGATACCTCGTAGATCATTGCTTCCCCGCGTATTCCTACATTCCTCCGGAACCCAAAGTGATCTTCATCGTGGTCGGTTTTTACCAGCTTTTCAGCACTTCTGTAAATAATTGGTACAAGTGTTTCTCAACCGTGTCTTATTAAACTGATGGTTCGGTAATATTAACATCTGTCAGCATCTTCCTTCTATGGAGTTGGAATTACTGTTCTTCTTGAACCCTGAGGGTATTTCGCCTGTATCATATATCTCGCAGACCATGTGGAATAGTTTCAGGCAGTCGCAAGGACCTCAGCAACTCTGAGAGAATATCGTCTACTCTACGGATCTTGTTTCGTCTTAGTTCCTTCAGTGCTCTGTCAAACTCTCCTCGCAGTACCATACGTACATCTCATCTTTATCCATTTCTTCTTCACAATCTAGTATTACTTTCAAGCTCGTGTTTCTTGTACAGTCCTTCTGCTTTCCTTTGTGGCTTGTCATATAAGCTCTTGATAGTCAAAACGTTGGTTCTCTCTCCTCCGAAGGTCTCTGTAATTTTCCTGTAAGTAACATCTATGATTCCCCTAGTTATTCTTGCTTCTAGAGCCTTGCGTTTGTCGTCCAGCTATTCCACCTTAGCCATTATACACTTTCTGTTAATTTCATTTTTAGACGCCTGGATTCCCTTTAATCTTCTTCATTTGCTGCTATCAAATTTTAAATAGTAATTTTCCATTTGAAGCCATTTTGAATATTTTTCGACTGTGACTGTCTCTAGAAATATGTAAAGGTTTTTAGCTACCGCTACCAATCACAAAATTTGTTAACCAACGTATAATTTATTTATTGTGCGACATATTTCGGGGGAACATCTCATCTTCAGGCAGTATGGCATTTCAAAAACAATTTCACAATAAGAACATGGGGATGTTAAGCAGTCTTTTCATAAATATTGTGGTTATCTTGAGGAAGATCAAACATCAGTCCAGCTTACAAAGTGACATCACCTCTTACTAGGTTTTCTTTTCCTCCACAGGATAACCACAGCATTTATGGAAAGACTGTTTAACATCTATATGTGCTTACTGTGAAATTTTTTTTATAATGCGATATAGCCTGAGGATGAGATATTCCCCCGGAACATGTTGCACAATAAATAAATAATACGTTAGTTAACAAATGTTGTGATTGGTAGCGGTAGCTAAAAACCTTTACATAATTCCCATTTACTTGAAAAGTGTACTGCACTTATTCACTTTGTAAGTCTACAACAGCTTGCATATTTGCACATTGTTATAATGCAAGTAATCCATGCAGCACGTAAACAGTGGTTATTCCTTCGCGTTTCCGCTTCACAATCAAACCAATAGCAGTCGAGCTGGGCAGCTTTAGAAGGATTCAAATACTGATAATGGTTTTGTTTCTCAGTTGACATCCAGTGGCTAGCTGGCTTTCGTAATCACTGAGCTCTCGTCACCCGACGCACTTCCGCTGTTAGTGTTTCTCTGCTGACAACACAGTACTCCCCGCTTCCTTTCATACTGGTGGGTCAGCGTCTCCTGACGTCTAGTGGTCAATTACACATTAGTGTTTGGATATTTCAGACCACAGACTGGATGTAATGGGTGTTGGGGGTACAAGTGCACATATTGTGATAATTGATATCTTAACATGTACTCATTTCAGTATGTTAGTTGTTTTTCGGGTTACCTCAACCGGCAAAAATGGAACGCTTAGAGGATTACCTCGCTGTCCACCTGTCTGTTCGTCTGTCCAGCTATTATAAAACCTTTTTATTATGAAATAGTAGACATACCAAGTTGAAATATGTGTCACATATTAACGCCTACGGTCCCTTGGTGATGTAAAAAAGTGAAGCCTCTGAGACAATGTAGTCAAAACATACGTTGACCTAGAATTATGAAATTTGCCAAGAAGCAAGGTTTCGCTCTACGTCTAATGCAGGGAATCATAAAATTGTGAATCCGAAATTATAACACACGAAAAAAATATCATTTGCTATCGAATTGTTCGTCTGTCCGTTCATCTATTAGCGGCCCTTTTTCTGAACAACGGAGAGACGTAGAAGTTGAAATTTACGTCGCATACTAAGGATTATGGTCCCTTGGTGGTATAATAACAGGTAGCTTTTAAGTCAATCGAATTGTCTAGAACCATGAAAGGCAAGAAGAAAGGTTTGACAGTACAAGGAAATGAAAAATCAGAACATTTTTAATTTGTAATTATATCACACGAAATACTTCTTTTTCGTTTATTATCCGACTTCACACTTGGAATTAAAACGTTCTGAAGAGTCTTGCGATTCCTGGGACCGGTATCTAGCCAGCATCAGTGTCGACACTGGATGCCGAGAAGGGGTGAACTGTCTGTATACAGAATTAAATTCACACGGAAGCCTCAGTGCACGAGTCCTACGAGCACCTGTACACTTCTTGTCTCTGCGTCTGACGGTCTTCCCACAAACACGTCACAAACTTTAAGAACTGATGTTTTCAGCATGGTCGGAAACGCACCACTATGTAGACTACAAACGGTTCAAATGGCTCTGAGCACTACGGGACTTAAATGCTGTGGCCATCAGTCCCCTAGAACTTGTTAGAACTCCTTAAACCTAACTAACCTAAGGACATCACACACATCCATCCCCGAGGCAGGATTCGAACCTGAGACCGTAGCGGTCGCGCGGGTCCAGACTGTAGCACCTAGAACCGCTCGGCCACCCCGGCCGGCAAGTGGACTACACCTGTCACTACAGGCTGACCGTTTTGCCTCAGTGTATCCACACTTCAACACCTGGCATGCTGCATGGGGTAAAATAAGCACTAATAGTTTGCTCCTGCCACATGTACTTGGAGGTACGATCTAACCTAAGAACATACGACTCGCAATAACTATAGTTATTAGTCACCAAACGAAGTAAATACTGATGTACAGCTGTTCAGTACACTGTCGTCAGTCACCAGTAAAGACATCTGCACTTATACCCCTAACAAACCGTGTACTGTGAATACTAACAGCCATTACACCTTTTACGGTACTCACGATATTACCTATTTATCTGTAGATTTCATACTATCACGAAGATGTTGATTCCCACACCTATACACATATTAAGTCCGATACTCGTTAAGATACTTAAAGAGACCTTTGCAGATAAGAGAACCACTTGTATGAACATCAAGAGCTCTGATGGAAACCCAGTTCTAAGCAAAGAAGGTAAAGCAGAAAGGTGGAAGGAGTATATAGAGGGTCTATACAAGGGCGATGTACTTGAGGACAATATTATGGAAATGGAAGAGGATGTAGATGAAGATGAAATGGGAGATACGATACTGCGTGAAGAGTTTGACAGAGCACTGAAAGACCTGAGTCGAAACAAGGCCCCCGGAGTAGACAACATTCCATTGGCACTACTGACGGCCTTGGGAGAGCCAGTCCTGACAAAACTCTACCATCTGGTGAGCAAGATGTATGAAACAGGCGAAATACCCTCAGACTTCAAGAAGAATATAATAATTCCAATCCCAAAGAAAGCAGGTGTTGACAGATGTGAGAATTACCGAACAATCAGTTTAATAAGCCACAGCTGCAAAATACTAACACGAATTCTTTACAGACGAATGGAAAAACTAGTAGAAGCCGACCTCGGGGAAGATCAGTTTGGATTCCGTAGAAATACTGGAACACGTGAGGCAATACTGACCTTACGACTTGTCTTAGAAGAAAGGTTAAGGAAAGGCAAACCTACGTTTCTAGCATTTGTAGACTTAGAGAAAGCTTTTGACAATGTTGACTGGAATACTCTCTTTCAAATTCTAAAGGTGACAGGGGTAAAATACAGGGAGCGAAAGGCTATTTACAATTTGTACAGAAACCAGATGGCAGTTATAAGAGTCGAGGGACATGAAAGGGAAGCAGTGGTTGGGAAGGGAGTAAGACAGGGTTGTAGCCTCTCCCCGATGTTGTTCAATATGTATATTGAGCAAGCAGTAAAGGAAACAAAAGAAAAATTCGGAGTAGGTATTAAAATCCATGGAGAAGAAATAAAAACTTTGAGGTTCACCGATGACATTGTAATGCTGTCAGAGACAGCAAAGGACTTGGAAGAGCAGTTGAACGGAATGGATGGTGTCTTGAAGGGAGGATATAAGATGAACATCAACAAAGGCAAAACGAGGATAATGGAATGTAGTCGAATTAAGTCGGGTGATGTTGAGGGTATTAGATTAGGAAATGAGACACTTAAAGTAGTAAAGGAGTTTTGCTATTTGGGGAGCAAATAACTGATGATGGTCGAAGTAGAGAGGATATAAAATGTAGACTGGCAATGGCAAGGAAAGCGTTTCTGAAGAAGAGAAATTTGTTAACATCGAGTATAGATTTAAGTGTGAGGAAGTCATTTCTGAAAGTATTTGTATGGAGTGTAGCCATGTATGGAAGTGAAACATGGACGATAAATAGTTTGGACAAGAAGAGAATAGAAGCTTTCGAAAGAAGAATGCTGAAGATTAGATGGGTAGATCACATAACTAATGAGGAGGTGCTGAATAGGATTGGGGAGAAGAGGAGTTTGTGGCATAACTTGACCAGAAGAAGGGATCGGTTGGTAGGACATGTTCTGAGGCATCAAAGGATCACCAATTTAGTATTGGAGGGCAGCGTGGAGGGTAAAAATCGTAGGGGGAGACCAAGAGATGAATACACTAAGCAGATTCAGAAGGATGTAGGTTGCAGTAGGTACTGGGAGATGAAGAAGCTTGCACAGGATAGAATAGCATGGAGAGCTGCATCAAACCAGTCTCAGGACTGAAGACCACAACAACAACAACTCGTTAAGCTCGTGTTTTGTTCACTAAACAACAGTGCAGAACAGTATGGAATGCCTCATAAAAATTAATCACAACCCGGGGGTCTACCGTCTACGTTGCCCTGGACGCCACAGACGAACAGAACTAACTGCTGTTTACAGAATCCGTGTTGAAGAACAGTAAAATGACGAAAAGCAGCCCAATGATCTGCCCTTGAGCTAATATCTTTTAACGAGCAATATCTAAAGTGCACTGGCAGACCCTGGCGAGTGCGGCTGGTGGTTCGCCTGTTCGGTTCCTCGCGGAGGTGTCGGCCTCCACCACCCCCGCCGCCTCCGCCGCCAGTCATTATCCTGATAACTATCGCCGCGCGCCGTGACGGCTCTTCGGCAGAGGAGAGGAAAACAATAACAGAAACCTTGGCGCGCTGTTTTGTTCGGCGGCCGCATTGTCTCTGACAAGCTATCTGGAACGGGCGAGCGCGCGCCTGCCGCCCCCGCCACGTCTTGGTGCGTTCCGCGAGGCCGAGTCGGCGGGCTGCGTGAATGGCCGCCCGCTATCGACAACCCGCGTCTTCAATAAGGATGAGATGTCGCCTGGCCTGCGCTCATTCCTCTGCGAGCCGGCGGGCGCCGCCGCGCCTTCACAGTTCTTTTCAGTCGCACCACCATTCCTCCCACCCCAGCCACCCTACACCCTCACCCCGCCCGCGCTCCTACGTTCGCACTCCTCTCTACCGTACCCTTTCGCCTCGCGTTGTCCGTCGTCTTCGACAACAACAAGTAGCAGTCAGGTGCAGATCCGTCGAGCGGGCGAGCCATCCAATCTCATTTGGAAATGCAGCCAGTGAGTGCAAATGTATCACGCCTGTTCCACCCCCTCTCGTTGCGCGGGCCCTTCGCGCGTCAGCTCGCAACCAGCGTCCTCCCTCGTCTTTACCATCCGAATCACATCTCTTGTTTCCCGCCCTGCCGCCGCCCCCGCCCCTTCCCCTCTGGTACAGAACACACACACACACACACACACACATACCTGGCAGAGTGCCGCCGCCACCAGAACAGTTTCCCACCGCCGTCCCACACATACACGCAGGAATGTGCCCAACGTGGCGAAAAGCCTCGCAAACAGGGTATTGCCGGAGAGAGCTGACGACTCGACTGAATGATGCGGGGAGGGGTGTTCTGGGCGCGGCTACAGAAATCTGCCACCGCGTGTTGCCCCGGAGTATGATCACCCATTAGGAGTTTCCCCAATACAGCTTCCCTCCCCCCATGCAGCTGTTCGATGCACTCTGCTCCTCCCCTCTCGTACCTACACTACTGTTCGCTCCGGCGTTGTTTCCCGAATCGAACTCGCCATTTGTGCTACTTGGCGAGACGCATTATGCTTCCCCGCGCTGTCGTCTTGCTGCTATCGACCGCCAGAGGTGGGCTGCGGTGATGGTCGCTCGCAGAAGCGGGCGCCCCGAGAGGCAGCCGGGCCCATCACACAGATTGACTGGCCGGCCGTGCGGCTGATGGCTACCGAGTCCGATACCGCAGGCGGCCACTGGAGCGAACAACTGGAGTGGAAGGCGGGGGGGGGGGGGGTCTGGAGGAAGGGGGATGGGACGTCTGTCCAGCGGGGCTTCTTTGGCTAACGACGCCACCGCTGCCTGGATGCATCCCAATACGCCAGATGCTCCGGACGACGCAGAGGGGCCGGGCCAGTCCTATCTTCCAGTACACTTGCTCCCAGAATACGCAATGAAGACTCGTTGCAGTATTTCACGAACGGCGTCCATTCGCGGAGTCGTGATGAATGAAATTCAAAGTGGCACGTAGTGAGACAAGCGATCGGAGAACAGAAAATCAACTAGAACTGGCCAACGGTCGAGCGGTGTCTGGATCGGACGACCTTCAGGCCTCTCTTGTAGCATCTGAGAACACATTTCAGCCTAAACATAATGAAGTATATCGAAAACAGAATGACGCCGACTAGCATGGCTGCCGAAAACTTCGACAATGGGAAACCTAACTAGCTTTTTCCTGACATCGCATCCAGAGAGTCTCAGATCCAGGCGATCAGGTGAATGCAGTATTTCTTGGCTTCCGAAAAAAATATCACGCTGTTAAAGTTTTACTTTGTATAATTACATTTGTTTCATTTGCCCGTTTAGTCTTACCTGTTGTAGGAGACCTGCTTCAAGTAGATTATCTTGTTCAGGCATCACCTTGGAAGTCAGCCCCTGGTAGCTGAGTGGTGGCCGCGACGGAATGTCATACCTAACGGCCCGGGATCGATTCTCGGCTGGGTCGGAGATTTTCTCCGCTCAGGGACTGAGTGTTGTGTTGTACTTACCATCATCATTTCATCCCCATCGACACGCAAGTCGCCGAAGTGGCGTCAACTCGAAAGACTTGCACCAGGCGAACGGTCTACACGTCGGAAGGCCCTAGCCACACGGCATCACCTTGGAACATGTTACAAATTTCACTATATACCGATCAACTTATTTTTCCTCACAGAACAATTCTTGTAATTTGTCATGTAGTTCCAGGAGAAATGGTCAGTATTAAGGAATATGACTGGAACGCTCATTTGAAGCAAAAAGCTTCATACCAACAAGTGTCCGACACCGAGAGGTTTGCGAGATACGACACAACTAATGTAGATTAGTTTTTGGGCTACTGAAGGGCATGTGTGCGTCTCACACACCCAAACTTTCGGACGTTTTATTTCTAGCCGCAACCTACCTCGTTCCTTTCGGCCGCTTTGCCCGGAATGCCTTTGTGACAAAAAACGAAAAATGAATACTTGAGATGAACTGCTTCGTCGCATTATAGACGCTGCTGCCTTCGTAAGGCAACGTTCAGAGACACTCTCACAAGCAAGACATATTCTCTCAAGAGACTACACACGCACTGAAGTTGACAGTGGGATATATAGACATTTGTTGTGAACTTCAGAAAAGCTGTAATGTGACGTGCACGATAATTCTTAGAGACGAATATCTCAAAAATAAATATTTCCATATTTCAGACGCATGTCGTAATGTTTGCTAACTGTTGTTCATGTGTACACGTGTAAACCCGACAATGTAACACAGAAAATAAATAACAGTATACTTTAAAAGTGTTCTGTCTCGCAAACCATTAGAAACTGGGTTTATGATCATATTACGTTCTTTGTTTCAAATGATTGTTCTGGTAAGATCCCTGAAAATTGACCAAACTGTATTTTGGCTAACCTAAATATTTTTACACCGCAGTTTCACTGAAATAATCCCTCAAATTTTGGTCCTAAATCGAACACAAACAATGGTCATCTCTGAAAACCAGCTGAGATAGTCTGTAGCTGCACAGTTTTAAAATCCCACAAACATTTCACAGCCACACCGAAGTTTTTTCATCAAAGTACTATTACATGGGGTATCACACAAAATTTGTGTCTCGATTAAGGATATCTCCACGAGGAGGACGTAGTACGTTACTCTCCAAGCAGAGTCATCGACAGAAATAATTTTGGAAATGCTCCAGGGAAGTGTGTCAAGAGCCTTGTTGTTTATGTTGTATATTAATGGTCCGGTAGGCAATATTAGTAGTAGACTCAGACTTTTGGGAGACGATGCAGTTGTCTGTAATGGAGCACTGCCTGAAAAAGGAAAAGAAAAAAAAAGACACAAAGATCTGACGATTGGTTTAAATGTAAATAAATGTAAAACTGTGTACTTTACCAAACGTTTCAAAGTACTGTCCTATAACTACAATGTCCCAACTGGACAGAGAGTAGAAATATCACATAACCCTAGTCGTAGGTAAAGCAGAGAAGCAGATTGGTTCCACTGGTAGGACAGTAATTACTGGTCAGTTAGCGCCTTTCTTGGTGTGTGGCCAGCGACTCGTCCCTTCAACGACGGAGATCGAGTGGAGAAAGCCTGGTGGAGCAGCGACGTGGTGACGTCATCGGCGGTTCGTGAGGCCCGCCTGAATTTGTCTCTTGGATCAGTACTGTTTTATGAAAAAGCAGGAAGATGGCTCGTAAGGTCGACTGTGATGAGCTATTGAGAAGTTCTGTCCAGTGGGGAGGGAGGATGCGACTGTCAAATTAAAACCGACATGCATCGGTCGTTTGAGCAAGAGGACCAGAGTGAGTTTTATCTTAAGACTGTCTCTGTTCATTTATGTGTGACAGCCATTGGCCACGCATCATTCCTTCTTAGTAACAGGAACTAGATCTGACCCTGGAATAGTCGTTGTATTGGGATTACAAATTTGGACTGGTTCAAAGTAACTGAAGTTATGCGACCAGTACCGGTATACACTTTGTGCCCTGAATTACTTGGTTGCGACTGAAGCTAGAGTTTGCCCAACAGTAGTGTTTTAATAAATTGGTTCTACTTGTTAACTGAATTTTGAGTATGCACCTTCAGGGTCGCTTTGAGGTTAAGTGAAGGGATTACCAGTATCACGTTTTTAGTTAAATCCGCTAATGTTCTGTTTGTAAGTAGCTCAAAAATTTATCTGGTAATTTTGCATGGGTACTTCCAGTGCCAGTCTGGTGGTAAATGAAGTTTCTTCAGCAATATTGTTCTGAATTAAAGCTTCTAACGTTTCTTGCTTTTGAATATATTTAGTTTTAACCTAAGAATTTTTGGGTAGTCACATTCAGTGCCCCTTTGATATAACTGAAGCTGGAACTTATCCAGCTCTGTGCTTCGAATTAAACCCGCTAAATTTGTTACATAAATAATCGAAAATTTGCATTGGGTTGGCACCTTCGGTGCAGGTTTGACATTAATTGAAGATGGAGCTTGACCAGCGTGATGCTTTGAATTACAACTGCTGATTCTTTTTTAACGATGGAGTTTCACGTAAGAATTTCGGGTGGGCACCTTCAGTGACAGTTCGTGTTAACTGAAATGGTTCAAATGGCTCTGAGCACTATGGGACTTAACATCTGAGGTCATCAGTCCCCTAGGACTTAGAACTACTTAAACCTAACTAACCTATGGACATCACACACATCCATGCCCGAGGCAGGATTCGAGCCTGCGACCGTAGCAGTCGCGGGGTTCCGGACTGCAGCGCCTAGAACCGCCGGTCACCGCGGCCGGCCGTGTTAACTGAGGATGTAGTTTACCCAGCTGTTGTTTTCGACTGACTTGTATTTGTGCCCTGAAAATTTTATTATCAATAGCGTTGTTATTGTTTGAACTAGACGGTGGATATATGGAGTTTTTTTCTATCCATGCCATTTTGGAAGATAAAGTTTTTTTGAAAATGTTTGCACGTCTCTCAGCCCACCACCACCTCTCGCGAAGACCAGCTTTTTTGCAGTAGTGGTGCCCGAATTACCCTCCCCGCCTTGATGCAAAACACCTTGTTATTTGTTTATCTCTTTATTCTACCAAACTGGTTTAGGCGACAAATATCACCATCATCAGTGGGTTTTTTAATCTAAAACATGCAGAAAATAGCATGGTTGTACATTATTACATTTTTACTATTTGTTTTTTGAAATATAGTTTTCTACCTGCAGATAACCAAATGGCAGAGTTCCAAGATAAAATTATTAGAAATAAAGAGGTACGAGCTTAGATTAACATATCACCACAGCTTACCTCTCTCCTAATGCTTCCGTAATGGAGAACCGTGTGGTAAGAAGTATATACTGGGTTAGTTCTAGAACATCCTGACAAAGAGACACAGACTTTTATTAATTTTCGAGGGGTGTTCAATAATTAATGGAACAATTTTTTTTTCTCAGCAAGTTTCGGATGAAAAGATGCAGAATTTGTTGGGCATCATCGCAGAATATTCCTGCTACAGCCTCTATAGTTTATGAAGAGCCGATACGTGGCGGCGCTAAATGTAGTCTTCAAAATGTGTCTGTAGAGGAGGTGCATTCCAAGCAGAGAGCTGACATTCATTTTCTTTTGACGGAAAACCAGGGCGTCGCAGATATTCATAGGCGCTCTCAGAGTATCTACGGAAAGTTGGCGGTTAACAAAAGCACGGTGAGTCGTTGGTCGAAGCGCCTGTCAACATCGAAACAAGGTCGCGCAAACCTGTTCGAGCTCTCGCGTGCCGGTCGGCCGCAAACAGCTGTGGCACCTGCAGAGCTGGGAAAACGAGTCCAGCGACGCCACAAAAATGCTAACTAACCTCTCCTTCTCTGTGACAACACAAGGTCTCATACAAGCCTGCGCACCCTAGAGAATTCACAGATCTTCATTGGTTAGTTCTCATCCACCCTACAGCACGAATCTCGCACCTTCAGATTGCCATCTGTTTTGTCCAACGAAGAATGCAATCAGAGAGAAGAAGTATGTGGATGATGAAGAGGTTATTGATGGAGCAAGACGTTGGCTCTGAAACGACCAGTAGGTGGTGTCATGTGGGCGTATCGGCCTTGCCAGTAAGATCGTGTAAAGTCTTCACACTGAATGGAGATTATGTTGAAAAATAGAGTTTTGTAGCCAAGAGAGTAAGTAAAGATTTGTTATATTGGAATCCTGAATAAAACCAACCTGATCTCAGAAAAATGTGTGTTGCGTTACTCATCGAATGCCCTTCGTACTTATGCCTTCAAGCCCTTCTTACATTTAAAACAGACTTCCTACAGTGAGTCATCACTATAGTTTGATTAGCACATGAGCAGCAGTGATAATGACAATGTGAACAGGACTGATTATTTTGAATTTAAGAAATGTTATGAATTTCCTCATTACGTTCTGGTTGTAGGTGAGTAGAGGCATTAACAGAATCGTGTGACAACAAGGAAGGAATAAATGTGGAGAAGAAATTGATAGGTCAGAGGATGAGCGAATAATAAAAAGGCAACATTAGTACAAGAGACGGAAGGAAGAAAAAAGATACAACAAGTGATGAGAAAACCATATGTAATTTTCACTGTAACAGATAGGCTGGCTCTCTGTCGGACAAAAGAAAAATAGGTGGAATATGCGGAGCGGAAAGCTAAAATTGTCGCCAAATATAAAGCTTTAATATCCTCTTAAGTGCAGAGTGGGTGTGAGTAAGAAGAATATTTCACATGTTTCCAACTTACCAAACCACATTAAGCTATTTATGTGAAATGTATTACATGTAGTGATTGGAACCAATAATTTCCTTATAGTATCTCTTATGGATTCTTAATTAATAATTCACTGTTGATCAAATCCAACAACATCACAACAGTACTTAAGTACTTCTTAATACGACTGTGAAATGTAATAAGTTTCTTTGCAATGCTTTTTATTGTGAATTAATACACAAAACAAAAGAACCCCTGACAAATTCAGAAGTGCACTAATACACCAATTCTCTTGGAACACTTGATAGTATCTGTCATCAACCGGAGGCTCAGTTTAATTTAAAAAATATCGGTATTGAGAGCTTAAACATCGGTATTACAATATCAGTACATAAGTCTTTGAAACACAGTAACATTTACTTAAAAGACAGAATATCGAATTTCGATGTCGGCAAGAGAATTAGGCTACTTGTTACAACTGCCAATAATTTTGTTGTCATGTACATGAATCTTTTTGTGAACGCACCTCATAACGACGCCTGCGCAACACGTTTTCGACTGTTAAACGTGATCTGTGGCAGGAGGGGTGGCGGGGGAAAGGGCAGGGAGAGAGAGACAGCAATATTTTGAACGAACCAAGGCATGAACATTATCCGATTTTGTAACGCTAAGCGCGACCTATTTTTCTTTATTGTTCATTCAGTGCTTGCTTTCGTGGTGGGAGAGGGGGGGGGGGGTCACATGTTGATATTGAACGCGAAACAGAGAAACGAAATATTACTTATAGATTGAACAAAATAAAATTTGCAAACTGGTACAGAAACGTACCTAACATTACACTTCAGATATTGTATGAAAAGTTGCATTCTATGGATTAAATAACATTCATTAGAAGCCTGGAATTAAAACAACGGCATTTCATATCCAAAGCTCCAAAAAATATTTCAACTGTATATCAGCATCTTCAGTTGCTGACGGAACATTCTGACTGGCAAGATATCTCTCTGTGAACAACGCAGTAGAATAAAGTCTTACTTTTACAGCCTGTGTACTAAAGCTTGTGGTATGTGCAGTGCTGAGTATTGGTGTATATGTTGATTAATAAATATTACAGGCATTTGTGTGAAGCTTTTTAAGCAATTCTGTGAATATAGCCTGTTGTTGTTGTGGTCTTCAGTCCGAAGACTGTTTGGATGCAGCTCTCCCTGCTACTGTAACCTGTGCAAGCCTCTTTATCACCCAATAGCCACTGCGACCAATATCCTCCTTAATCTGATTACTGTACTCATGTCTCAGTCTCCCTGTGCGATTTTTAGCCACCAAACTTCCATCCAGCACTAAATTGGTGATCGCTTGATGTCTCGGAATGTGTCCCATCAACTTATCCGTTCTCCTAGACAGTTTGTTCCACAAATTTCAAAAAATGTTTCAAATGGCTCTGAGCACTATGGGACTCAACTGCTGAGGTCATTAGTCCCCTAGAACTTAGAACTAGTTAAACCTAACTAACCTAAGGACATCACAAACATCCATGCCCGAGGCAGGATTCGAACCTGCGACCGTAGCGGTCTTGCGGTTCCAGACTGCAGCGCCTTTAACCGCACGGCCACTTCGGCCGGCTCCACAAATTTCTTTTCTCCCCAGTTCTATTTAGTACCTCCTCATTAGTTATGTGATCTACCCACCTATTCTTCACCATTATTCTGCAGTGCTACATTTCAAAAGCTTATATTCTCTTCTTTAAACTGTTTATCGTCCATATTTCACTTCCATATAAGGCTGCTCTCTACACAAATATATTCAGAAAAAGCTTCCTGCTACTTAAATCTATATTCGATGTTAACGAATTTCTCTTCGTCAGATATGCTTTTATAGCCATTTCCAGTCTACATTCAGCATCCTCTCTATTTCGGCCATGATTAGTTATTTTGCGGCCCAAAATGCAAACCTCATCTACTACTTTAAGGGTCTAATTTCCTAATCTAATTCCTTCAGCATCACCTGTTTTAATGCGGCTACATTCCACTATTCTCGTTTTGCTTTTTGTGATGTTCGTCTTATATCCTCCATTCAAGACACTGTCCATTCCGTTCAACTGCTCTTCCAAGTCCTTTGATGTCTCTTCCTAAATTACAATGTCTTCGTCAAACCTGAAAGTTTTTATTTCTTCTCCTTGGACTCTAATTACTACTCCAAATTATTCTTTGAGTTCCTTTACTGCCTGTGTAATGTACAGAGTGAATACTTCGGAGATAGCTACAACCCTGTCATAGCCAAACTTCAAAGTTTTTAGTTCTTCTCCCTGAGCTTTAATTTCGACTACAAATTTGCCTGCAACGTGATTTTTGATGAATGCGTAAAGTAAAGCATGTGGCTTCCGACATTTGGAGGTTAACAGAATATTTAGTTGAACTGAGAGTCTTAGCCATCTCACCAGTTACGAAGGATTGAAACCAAACTTGAGTTAATGTTGTAGATAGCGTGTTGCATTGGATACTGGTTAAACTCGCCACATTCAATGGGTAGCCCAATTAATGCTCGACGTGACGGGTATTAGACACCTCTATTTTGTATCGTTCAATCATCAAATTCCTTCCTTTTTAAAGTCACAACCGCAGACAAATACTTTTTGAAATTACTCCCTAACTTTAAAATCCTCTCATTTAACTCGACTACATTCCATTATCCTCATTTCAGTATTGTTTATCTTCATATTGCAACGCTCTTTTTAGGGCGCTATACATTTAAGTTCAACTGTTCTTCCTAGTCTTTCGCGTCTCTTTCGAAATTACAGTGTCATCGGAAAACCTCAAAGTTTTTGTTTCTTATCCCTGAAATTTAATTCCAGTTCCAAATTTCTCATTTGTATTCTCCACGGCTTGCTCAGTATACGCAATAAATAACCTTGGCGATAGGCTACAACCCTGTCACACAGACTACTATTTCCCTTTTATTGCATTCGACTCTTAGAACTGCAATCTGGTTTCTGTATCAGTTGCAGAATATGTTATTTTCAGAATTTCAGACAGTACGGTCAGTCAGTTAAAACCGGTTTGTTCGTTAATGAATTTCCTTGACCATGTGACTGAAATAAACTTTAATGCGAAAGGTAATGTACTCACTGATTCTGTCTGTCAACAATTTGTCAAATATTAACATGTTATAACTGTAATATTATAAAAATTTCAATTTCGATTTTTTACTTCCTAATGTTAAACGCATATTTTCTCCCATCCTGTTCTCATCTGCCTCCTTGCTCTGCTGGTTACAATATTCGTTGCGTTAAAACATTAGGAACTTTGCAAAATTTTACTTTCTTTATGTATGAATAAATGATGGATATTATAATGAACAAGTGCAGGTTGAGAAACAAAGTTCATGGTTTGTACCTAACCTTCAGTGCTCGTTTGCCTAGTTATATTGTCCATCTACTAGGAGAAGGAAGTCCAGATTAATTTTAAAATATGTACAATGAAATAATATAGATACTGCAGGCAGTTTTATCTTTATGGACATTAGGCCTACAATTGTTCTAGACACCATAAATTACTATCTTCCAGCGTGTACATACTGGCCCTTTATTAGCGCCACAACTGAAGAACTCAACACTTCGTAGCAAAGTGACCAGCTGTACAGCAACTCGCATAGGCGCTGAAAGACGTTGCAATTACATACCCATTTTTTACATCCAAAGAAACTTACATATGATTTATCGTTCATGAAGTTAACTTTCAAAATAATTACCGAAACCTTCAATACAGTAATAATAATTTTAAATGTCAGTGAAACTTCCTCGCAGATTAAAACTGTGTGCCCGACCGAGACTCGAACTCGGGACCTTTGCCTTTCGCGGGCAAGTGCTCTACCAACTGAGCTACCGAAGCACGACTCACGCCCGGTACTCACAGCTTTACTTCTGCCAGTACCTCGTCTCCTACCTTACAAACTTTACAGAAGCTCTCCTGCGAAACTTGCAGAACTAGCGCTCCTGAAAGAAAGGATATTGCGGAGACATGGCTTAGCCACAGCCTGGGGGATGTTTCCAGAATGAGATTTTCACTCTGCAGCGGAGTGTGCGCTGATATGAAACTTCCCGCGAAACGCAAAGGTCCCGAGTTCGAGCCTCGGTCGGGCACACAGTTTTAATCTGCCAGGAAGTTTCATATCAGCGCACACTCCGCTGCAGAGTGAAAATCTTATTCTTAAATGTCAGTGTCTACAAATGCAGTTACAGTATTGAAATACATCAAAAATAAAAATAAAATAATTAAATTTTCTGAAGAATAATAAATTCTGTGCTACATTCATGTTATCTCTTTATGCTGGAAAAAATTTGTAGACTTGGAAAGGCAACTTCGATTTTGATCCGATGAGGGCATATGCCACCTGGGAGATAGTGGATGTACTGATAATGGTTTCACCGTCATCAGACGACAGATAACATACTGGCGTAGCTACCAGAGAGCCATCCGTGTCCATCCTTTAATAGGGAATGCTCACAACCAGAAGATTCAGAGTGGTGCAAACGTGTGAAGCAAGCAGGCAACCATGGCATGGAGACGCACTCATGCTTCCCACAGTCAACTGAAAAGTGTGAAATTGGTAAAATTATGGCCTTCTGAGTGGCCGGGTAGTGCTTTTGGAGAAATGCTACACAAGTCGGAAGCGCTGCGTCACTTGTGGAACAGTGGTGGTATAGTGTTCATGTGACGAGGTTGTGATTCATATGGCTCTAAACACTATGGGACTTAACGTCTGAGGTCATCATTCCCCTAGACTTAGAACTGCTCAAACCTAACTAACCTAGGGACATCACACACAGCAGGATTCGAACCTGCAACCGTAGAAGCAGCGCGGTTCCGGACTGAAGCGCCTACAACCGCTCGGCCATAGCGGCCGGCGACGAGGTTGTGGGTGTCCACGCAGCACAGATGGCAGGCAGGATCGTCGTGTTGTAAGGGCAGCAGTGGGGGTTCGTACAGCTACCACAGCGCAGGTAAGAGGGCTTGTGAGCCCAGACGTGTCAACACGAACTGTTGGGAACCGGTTATTAGCAGTGGGACAGGAGGCACGCACACATCTAGGACGTCTTCCACTCAAGCTACAGCATCGACTTGCACAACACGATCATGGCAGTATGCAACGTAAGTCATCAAAATGTTCAAATGTGTGTTAAATCTTATAGGACTTAACTGCTAAGGTCATCAGTCCCTGAGCTTACACACTACTTAACCTAAATTATCCTAAGGACAAACACACACACCCATTCCCGAGGGAGGACTCGAACCTCCGCCGGGATCAGCCGTAAGCCATCTGCACAGCTGTCGGCATGATACAAACTGAAGGAGCAGTACTAGGTCGCCGTCGCTTTTCGTAATGGAGGCGGAGCGGTTGTTCAAAATGTTGAAGAATATGTATAAAAATCAGCTACGGCATTTAAGAATTGTCTCGACAGCATGTCGAAATGATTTGGGAAAAAAACAGGAAATCTAATGGCTCACAGGATCACTGGAAGACGGACTGGCGCCACACGGTGTTCAGTGATGGAAGCAGATTATGGCTGCACGCGAGTGATTGTCGTTTGCGCGAACGACGTAGATCTAGTGAGCTCTGTCTCGTAGATTTCATTCGTCTATGACACACTGGCCGCACCCCAGATCTGAAGGTCTTTAGTACGATAAGCTTCGATGTTTCTGAAGAGGACGCTAATCAGCACTCGTTACGTGTAGAATGTTGTTAGACACATACTTATGTTGTTGCAACAGGAAGGTGATGAGCTGTTCCAACTGGATAATGCTCGCGCACACACTGCCTGTAAAACTCAATGTGCTCTGCAAGATTTGTGGCAGCTTCCCTGGCCAGCACGATCTCCGGACTTGTGCTGAATCGAGTACGTGTGCGATATGACGAGACGAGAAGTGACTCGTGTCACTCTCAACCAACTCTTACAGAAACTCTTACAGAACTGCCGACCGCTGTGGCCGAGCAGATCTGGGCGCTTTAGTCCGTAACCGCGTTGCTGCTCCGGTCGCAGGTTCGAATCCTGTCGCGGGCATGGATGTATGTGATGTACTTAGGTTAGTAAGGTTTAAGTAGTTCTAAGTCTAGATGACCTCAGATGTAAAGTCCCGTAGTGCTTAGAGCCATTTGAACCTTTTTTTCTTACAGCACTACGTAAACAGGTCAAGTAGGTGTGGCATGAAGTGTCGCAGGACGGTATTTATCATATGTGCTATTGACTAGATGTCAGAATCAGCGTCTGCATTGCCTCCCGTGGAGGCTACGCCACTTACAGGCTAAGGCTCATACTAACATTGGTGTCTCAGCATGGGTCGATATCTGGTACGTACTGATCTGTTAACGTAATCGTTTCATGTACTCCATATACACTGTTGCAAAAATAAATCTTGAGTGAATTGGAAGCCTTTAAATGAGTGTACAAATGTATAAAAGTAATTATATTTTTTGAAGGGTAATAAATTTTATGTTACATTTACGTTATCTCTTTATAAATATAGGGTACAATAAAATTTTAATTGTTTAAGATCATTCTAATAAATTCTTACGTCTCAGTTGCACGTTTTTAATTAGATTACATGTCTCGATCACTCTGGACAGTCTTCAGATCTAAAATAAAGGAAAATTAAATCTGTTACATCTAATACATATTTATTTTTACTTTCTTTTAGGTCTGAAGATGATTCACACTGACCGAAACATGTAATCCAATTAAAAATGCGCAACTGTGCTGGAACAATAAAAGAGAATTATATGTCTATATAGTTGCGAAATCTCTCAAGACGACTATATTTTAGCTGTTGTTGTTGTGGTCTTCAGTCCCGAGACTGGTTTGATGCAGCTCTCCACGCTGCTCTACGCTGTGCAAGCTTCTTCATCTCCCAGTACGTACTGCAGCCTACATCCTTCTGAATCTGCTTAGTGTATTCATCTCTTGGCATCCCTCTACGATTTTTACCCTCCACGCTTCCCTCCAATACTGAATAGGTGATCCCTTGATGCCTGAAAACATGTCCTACCAACCGATCCCTTCTTCTAGTCAAGTTCTGCCACAAATTCCTCTTCTCCCCAGTTCTACTCAATACCTCCTCATTAGTTATGTGATCTACCCATCTAATCTTCAGCATTATTCTGTAGCACCATATTTCGAAAGCTTCTATTCTCTTCTTGTCCGAACTATTTATCGTCCATGTTTCACTTTCATGCATGGCTACACTCCATACAATTACTCTCAGAAACGACTTCCTGACACTTGAATCTGTACTCGATGTTAACAAATTTCTCTTCATCAGAAACCCTTTCCTTGCCATTGCCAGTCTACATTTTACATCCTCTCTACATCGACCATCATCAGTTATTTTGCTCCCCAAATGGCAGAACTCCTTCACTACTTTAAGTGCCTCATTCCCTAATCTAATTCCCTCAGCATCACCCGAGTTAACTCGACTACATTCCTTTATCCTCGTTTTGCTTTTTTTGATGTTCATCTTATATCCTCCTATGCATGCAGCATATTTTGGCTATGTTACCAAAATTACACTAAATGTAAATTGGCAATCTGCTTTTTCTTCGATCATGTAAAAAATTTATCTTTGTATCGAGTACTCCAATTCCGCGATGAAATAAGTTCCAGTTACCAGTTGCATTATATTGTGTGCCACACAGCAATGTCAGTTTCATTTGTAGAAAATGATTTAATTAACGTAATGTAAAACGACGTTCTTAACTGGGAAGAAAGGAACCGCAGCTCTCAGCTGAAGGTATGAGCCCAAGGTAGTCTGCAGGAGTATTTACGTTCCCACGTGTCGATAATTTGCGGTGCTGGCTGAGCCGCGGCGCTATAAGGGGAAGCGGGGCCTGCTCCCAGGAACGCTAGGGTGCGGCTCTGCGGCTCTGCGTCCGTCCTTAACTATCGACGGCGGCGCAGCCGCTGAAACGTGAGCACTGCGAGCTGCGTGGCAGCTGCGGCGGCGCCCTTTGAAGTGCCGCGATCCTCGAATTCCTGCGATCGATCGGGGAGCAGGCGGAGGAGGCGGCGGGAGGGCGGACTGCCGGCCGGCGATCTGGGTCGGCTCCCACGCCGCACCGGCCTCTCGAGGGCCCCACCACGGCGGGCGGGTGGCGAGAGGTCGCCGCTTCGAGACCCGAAGGCGACAGTCCAGTATGGGGTGGTAAGGGAACAATTGACAGGTATGGGGGAAAGAAATACAGTAGAAGAAGAATGGATAGCTTTGAGGGATGAAATAGTGAAGGCAGCAGAGGATCAAGTAGGTAGAAAGACGAGGCATAGTAGAAATCCTCAGGTACCAGAAGAGATACTGAATTTAATTGATGAAAGGAGAAAATACAAAAATGCAGTAAATGAAGCAGGCAAAAAGGAATATAAACGTCTGAAAAATTAGATCGACAGGAAGTGCAAAATGCCTAAGCAGGGATGGCTACAGGACAAATGTAAGGAGGTAGAGGGTTATCTCACAGATGTGAAGTTTACCGAACTATCAGTTTAATAAGTCACAGCTGCAAAATACTAACGCGAATTCTTTACAGACAAATGGGAAAATTTGTAGAAACTGACCTCCGGGAAGATCAGTTTCGATTCCGAAGAAATGTTGGAACACGTGAGGCAATACTGACCCTACGACGTATCTTGAAAGAAAGATTAAGGAAAGGCAAACCTACGTTTCTAGCATTTGTAGAGTTGGAGTAAACCTTTTGGCAATGTTGACTGGAATACTCTCTTTCAAATTCTGAAGGTGGCAGGGGTAAAATACAGGGATCGGAACGCTATTTACAATTTGTACAGAAATCAGATGGCAGTTATAAGAGTCGAGGGACACGAAAGGGAAGCAGTGGTTGGGAAGGGAGTGAGACAGGGTTGTAGCCTCTTCCCGATGCTATTCAATCTGTATATTGAGCAAGCAGTAAAGGAAACAAAAGAAAAGTTCGGAGCAGCCATTAAAATTCATGGAGAAGAAATTAAAACTTTGAGGTTCGCCGATGACATTGTAATTCTGTCAGAGACAGCAAAGGATTTGGAAGAGCAGTTGAACGGAATGGACAGTGTCTTGAAAGGAGGATATAAGATGATCATCAACAAAGCAAAACGAGGATAATGGAATGTAGTCGAATTAAGTCGGGTGATGCTGAGGGAATTAGATTAGGAAATGAGACACTTAAAGTAGTAAAGGAGTTATGCTATTTGGGGAGCAAAATAACTGATGATGGATGATGTAGAGAGAATACAAAATGTAGACCGGCAATGGCAAGGAAAGCGTTTCTGAAGAAGAGAAATTTGTTAACATCGAGTATTGATTTAAGTGTCAGGAAGTCGTTTGTGAAAGTATTTGTATGGAGTGTAGCCATGTATGGAAGTGAAACATGGACGATAAATAGTTTAGACAAGAAGAGAATAGAAGCTTTTGAAATGTGGTGCTACAGAAGAGTGCTGAAGATTAGATGGTTAGATCACATAACTAATGAGGAGGTATTGAAAGGAATTGGGGAAAAGAGGAGTCTGTGGCACAACTTGACTAGAAGAAGAGATCGGTTGGTAGGGCATGTTATGAGGCATCAAGGGATCACCAATTTAGTACTGGGGGGTAGCGTGGAGGGTAAAAATCGTAGAGGGAGACCAAGAGATGAATACACTAAGCAGATTCAGAAGGATGTAGGCTGCAGTAGGTACTGGGAGATGAAGTTTGCACAGGATAGAGTAGCATGGAGAGCTGCATCAAACCAGTCTCAGGACTGAAGATCACAACAACAACAACAACAACAGCAACCTTCACATGGAACCTAAGGACGGCCCTGCCCGTACTGGCCCGCTATGAAGTCTCAGTAAGAGCAGTGCCCTTAAAAGACACCAACTGTTTCTTGACTGTCCAGAACGTCTAAATATTGATAAACGATTCGCAAATTGCGACTATGGTTCCACATCAGCTGTAGAATATTTCAGAACAAATGAAAATTCTAGCCCGATTCGGACTCAAACCAGGATTTCCCGCTTGTTACGAGCGATCACCCTAACTATTTTTTATCTCATTTTGCTCGTTAATATTCGTTCCGTTTGTTCGGTGCGGACGTCCAATGGTGCTTGTTCATCATTGTTCCATGAACTCAGTTTTTTTATTTTTTATTTTATTTTATTTTTTTTATTTTTTATTACAGAGGGCAGCTTACCCTCTGACCAAACACGCTGAGCTAAAATGCTTCGGTTATCGGAGCATGCTTCCAGGAGCGGCATAAATCTCGATCTGTCCTAGTGTCTACATTCCTTACTGTTTGCATTATACTAACGTGGTATGGGCTCAGGTTGAGAGAGACTGTCACATTGTCCCGGTACAGAGTGAAATACTGCACTGTAGTGCAGTGTCATATGTTGTGTAATATACTTCAGAGCAACGTTCCTTCTTGTCAATGTCTGTTCCTATCAGACGTCAATAAGAACACAACATAAAAACGTTTTAGCCGGCCGGTGTGTGGCCGAGCGGTTCTAGGCGATTCAGTCTGCAACCGCGCGACCCCTACGGTCGCAAGTTCGAATCCTGCCTCGGGAATGGATGTGTGTGATGTCCTTAGGCTAGTTAGGTTTATTTACAGTAGAGCGTCGATAATCCGAACGTCTGTCAACCGAACGACCGCTTAGCCGAACTGTGTACTCGCTCTCACCTGTTACTCTCCCACCCTACCGTGCATCATCCCCCTCACTCCCAAACCAAGTTTCCCACAGTAGTCGCAGCACTGGGCCACTGCCGGAGGAACATTGCTTCTAATGGGGCCATCACAAGGCGCTGCTGACCGGCCAAGCCGCCAGTCGCTGTGTTTCAACAATCAGGACACTTCTGTGGGCTTGGCACTGGCAGTAGAAGTAGCGGCAGTATCAAAGCTGTTCACAGCAACAACTGCGCCAGCTTAAGAGTTGAATCGTGCCGCTCCGCGCAGTTTGAAGGATTGCGCGACCCAAACAAGAGCTTCTCACGGTGCAGTCACCTTCTGTTCTCTGTTGCGACCACTTGTATGCTGCTGCGTGAAGAAGTGAACTTGACGATACAAAATACTTAAACGGACACGTGTTGTCCTTTCTATGAGGGACAAGTACGAGATTATTAAAAGATTAGAGGAAGGTGAATCTGCAACCACTTTATCCAATGAGTACAAGGTGGGGAAGTCGACAATTACGGATATTAAAAAAGAAAAGACGACCATAGCAAATTTTTTTAGATATGCTTGATTCTACTGATGGATCAACAAGCCGTAAAACTATGAAGCTCGCCACTAACACAGATCTAGATGATGCTGTTTACAAGTGGTTTACACAAAAGAGATCGGAAGGAGAACCTACCTCAGGTCCCATTCTGTGTGAGAAGGCAATGCAGTTCAACGAAAAACATGTAGGGCCTTTGAACTTTAAAGGGAGCACGGGCTGGTTAAAATGCTTCAAGTCAAGACACGGCATTCGTGAGCTTACAGTACAGGGAGAAAAACTGTCGGCTGATTCTTCAGCAGCTGATTCTTTCAAAGTCAAACTAAGGGACGTATTAAGGGAAGAAGATTATGCTGTCGAAAACGTTCACTTGTTTAGATACTGCCTTGCGATGGTTTGAAGCCCAAGATGAAAGTGACCAGTTTCAGATATCTGTAATGAAAAAAGTGCGTGACTTAGCTGCTCGTAAGCGTCTAGGCTTGCTTAGACAGACCAAAATAAAGGATTTTTTTAAAACGTTAATTTTGTATACTGTGTGTATTGTTCATGCAAAATGCGTATGTAATATGTATATATTTTTGTTTAATAAACTGTGCCACATACTATATATTCCTACTGAAGTTGCCTTTGTATGTTCTACATCTACATCTACATTTATACTCCGCAAGCCACCCAACGGTGTGTGGCGGAGGGCACTTTACGTGCCACTGTCATTACCTCCCTTTCCTGTTCCAGTCGCGTATGGTTCGCGGGAAGAACGACTGTCTGAAAGCCTCCGTGCGCGCTCTAATCTCTCTAATTTTACATTCGTGATCTCCTCGGGAGGTATAAGTAGGGGGAAGCAATATATTCGATACCTCATACAGAAACGCACCCTCTCGAAACCTGGACAGCAAGCTACACCGCGATGCAGAGCGCCTCTCTTGCAGAGTCTGCCACTTGGGTTTGTTAAACATCTCCGTAACGCTATCACGGTTACCAAATAACCCTGTGACGAAACGCGCCGCTCTTCTTTGGATCTTCTCTATCTCCTCCGTCAACCCGATCTGGTACGGATCCCACACTGATAAGCAATACTCAAGTATAGGTCGAACGAGTGTTTTGTAAGCCACCTCCATTGTTGATGGACTACATTTTCTAAGGACTCTCCCAATGAATCTCAACCTGGTACCCGCCTTACCAACAATTAATTTTATATGATCATTCCACTTCAAATCGTTCCGCGCGCATACTCCCAGATAT
This sequence comes from Schistocerca americana, assembly GCF_021461395.2. Taxonomy (NCBI): domain Eukaryota; kingdom Metazoa; phylum Arthropoda; class Insecta; order Orthoptera; family Acrididae; genus Schistocerca; species Schistocerca americana. The sequence goes on along the minus strand of NC_060126.1, from coordinate 457,062,199 downwards.
TTTACAGAAGTAACTGCTACCAGTGTTTGTTCCGCTATCATATAATCATACAATAAAGGATCCTTCTTTCTATGTATTCGCAATACATTACATTTGTCTATGTTAAGGGTCAGTTGCCGCTCCCTGCACCAAGTGCCTATCCGCTGCAGATCTTCCTGCATTTCGCTACAATTTTCTAATGCTGCAACTTCTCTGTATACTGCAGCAATGTTACTTTGTAATACTAAAAGAGATGCCTGTTTTTATGAATAAATTTACTGTACAGTACTTCTTTTTGGCAAATAAACATGTACAGTTCGATTATCCGAACAAACCAGTTTTCTGAACACCCATGTCCCCCAATTACTTCGGATAATCGACGCTCTACTGTAGTTTTAAGTTCTAGGGTACTGTTGACCTCATATGTTAAGTCCCATAGTGGTCAGCGCCATTTGAACCATTTGAAAGCATTTTGTATACGTCTTATGTATTGTATTTTATCTGCAACTACTGTGCAGTGTTCGTACATCTATTCTCATGTTGTATGACGATACAGGGTACTTTGGAATGTCTGCTCCATAATTTATGCCCAGTTAATGTGAACAGTCGATGAAATGGACTGGCCGAGTAAAAATTTTTCCATAAAAATGCTCAGAAGATGACGATTTAATTCCGTCTAAACTAGACCCATTGTGTGTTTTTGTTCGATCTGGACGAATAAACTTCTATAATAAGAAGAACAACCGTGTTTAGAGTCTGAGGTCGCCTCCAATACAGCTGACAATGTCAGGGTTTCATCATAAGTATTGGTAGATAATTCCTTGGTGGAGCGATGTTTCGGCATTTAACACAGACTTCAATTAGAGACAGTTCAGTTTGGCCGATTCATTTCACTCTAGGTGTTTTTAAAATCATATTTAGGGAAGGATTTTTTTAATTTTTTAATCTCTGGTATTTTGGCCAAGTATTGGTAGACCTTTTTTATCCAAGCCATAGTTAATGGTTAAAACTTTATCGAATGAGGCTGATTTAAGATTTTCCTGCACCTTTATTTGATTTTCAAATTACATTACCCAAACTGTTTCATTAACTTTTCCCGGTGATATTTTGTATAAAATGCTCCTTTGTTTTTGAACGTCAAAGGTTTTAACTCCTTACTCTATTTTAAGACATTTAGATCACTGAAGAATGTGATCCTCTCTGTATAATAAATGATATCTGTTTCATAAGAGAGCAAGTTTGGGATGATGGACGTGGCGCTTAGGCCGTAAAAATTGTTGGAAAAATATCGCACCCGCAGAGGAATTGTTATCCAGTTTAATGTTTAAACTGTACATGTTTTAAAGAATTACTGTTGTTCATTTTTAGTGGCCTTTATTGTTGCCACTCAAATTTCTATGCTGGCCATTTTCCTTGGAGTTACTTGCTGAAACAAAATTATGAGGACTGTACGTGTTTACTTCTGGGTGTATGGGCTTAGTACTTTCCACTACCGAACTGAGCGTATTATCTTGAGATAATTTTAAGACAGGTGAGTGTACTCTGACGAATTCCACTTTGTTGAAATGACGCCAGGGTATAGCTGAGGTTGGAGACGGTTCTCAAATGTTTTGAGGTGTTTTTAGTAGGATATCTTGAGTGCACTATTTCAGATTGCCGACGACATTAACAATGCTATTTATTTCAAAATTTTCAGTAACAAAACGTTGCCGTTTCTTGTAGCTCTTTATGACGAGTATCTCCTCAGATGACAACAGCCATCTTCATAGAGCTGTGTACATGCACCGTCCGTCCAAAAAGATTCGAGACTGATTTTATTCCTGGTACATAACCGACGCCTGCGCAGTAGCTATGATGACCGCTTGAGCCTGTGTGTGTGTGTGTGTGTGTGTGTGTGTGTGCGTGTGTGTGTGTGTGCGTGTGTGTGTCGTTCAGTCTTCTGACTAGTTTCATGTTGCCGGCCAGGAATTCCTCTCTTGTGTCAACATTTTCACGTCAGAGTAGCACTTACAGGCTATCCTCTCAATTGTTTGCTGGATGTATTTTAATCGCTGTCTCCCTCTACAGTTTTTACCCTTTACCCCTCTAGTACCATGGAAGTTATGACCTGATGTCTTAACTGTCTCGACCACTTGTCAGTGTTTTCCAACTCTCTGGAGAAACTCCTGATTTCTTACATTATAAGTCCACCTATTTTTCAACATCTCGAACAATTCGATTGTCTTCTTTTACGGTTTTCCGATAGTTCATGTTCCACTACCACACAGCGCCGTGCTCCAAACGAACATTTTCAGAAATGACTTCCTTACATTAAGGCCTATGTTTGATACTAGTAGACTTTTCTTAAATAACAACCGTAAACAACAGCCAGTTGTGAACAGGCGGTGTTAAGTAAAGCATATGGAGCTATAGTGTGTCTGCGTTGTTGTGTCACAAGTAGCAGTGCAGCAATATTTCAGAATCAGCCGTTCCATTCTCCGGAATGTTTTTAAAAAGAGAAAAAAGTGTGAAAAAAGTTTGTCCCGAACGCCTTGGCTCTCGAACAAAAACAAGGACGTGTGGATTCCATCCGCGACTTCATTGAAGTAAAGGACGAGCACAGTTCTTCTCTGGAAACAATCATCACAGGTGACGATACTTGGTGTCGTCAATATGAGCGTTCCATAAAACGACAAGTGCAAAAATTCACAAGAAGGGTCAACACTTTGACGACATAAGTGACACTGGAGCTGATGTGATGCGCGACTGAACAACTACCCAAAGTACGACGTGTCTGACAGTTTCTCATGGTTTTATGAACGTTCTGCGCATTTCACTCAAGTTCGGAGAGACAATGTAGAAAAATCCGAAGTGTTAAAACCACAATCTTAACGCTCCTCTCCTTTTTTAGTAACACAGTATCGAGAAAATTTTGGACTGACGGGGTACGTTGATTGAAGAATGAGTGAGAACTTCATCGTACCACCACTGGCTCACTAAATCATCCGACGTTAATTTCACAGAAAATGTGGAGCACCCTTCGAAACGTAGCAAACCAAAATCTTCGTAATTCGGTAGATTTTTGGTATGTGATCGTCAATAAGTTGCATCAACTGGATACCGTGTACCTGAAGAAACTTCCTAGTCCAGCTGAGGACATTATCCATATCTGAGACGGTGCGAAAGTTTCTCGTACTCAAATATAAATTTTCAGCTTTATATGCGAAAATTATACACTGTGAATAATATTCAGTGTAAGCTTTCTAACTGCCTATCTATGTGACTTTGCAATCTTTCTGTCAGAGTGAAACTCTTAGATTTTAATCTGTGCACGTAATGTAACGTTACACTCAGTAGAGGCCGATGTAGCCATTAGTTGTGCTGCATATGAAACGTCTGTATTTAAAGTACCTATTGTGCATCATTACGTACACTGAATGCAGTCCTTATAAAAGCAGCGCATCTGACTTACACATGAGAACAATCTAAATATTTTGAGCGCTAATGAAAAGCATTTACACTGCCACTAAACTAAATAATATCAGAATGTAAGTGTAATCGGACTAGACAATCACTGTAAGTGAGCATACACAATGTTCACTTCTGGCCCTAATAATCACTTTGGCTTACCTGCGCGCTGGCGGACGAACAGCTTTACCTTGCTACTGCCTACCAGAAATAAATCACGCTGCTTGCTATTATTTTTATCAACCTTGTCACTTGCAATGCAAGATCTTGCGCCAGCTTGACATACAATTAACAGTCGGATCTCGCGAACAGCAGAGCGAAGCTAAAATACTTATCTTTCAAAATTTTTGAATAGGAAGAGGGAATAGCAGCTTAATGAGGAATAACTTAAAAAACCTAATTGCAGTTCAGGTTTGTCTTTTAAGCAGGAAAATTGAAAAGGTGTGAACAAGAATGCATTGCTGATCATTGTTACTATAATGTAAACACCAAACACTAGCAAGGGAACCTCCCCATCGCACCCCCCTCAGATTTAGTTATAATTTGGCACAGTGTATAGGCCTTGAATAACTGAACACAGATCAATCGAGAAAACAGGAAGAAGTTGTGTGGAACTATGAAAAAATAAGCAAAATATACAAACTGAGTAGTCCATGGGTAACATAGGCCACATCAAGGATAATGTGAGCTCAAGAGCGCCGTGGTCCCGTGGTTAGCGTGAGCAGTTGTGGAACGAGAGGTCCTTGGTTCAAGTCTTGCCTAGTTTTTTTTTATTTTCAGACAATTATCAGAGTTCAGGCACTCACACATAGTCAACTTCGCTCTCCAAAATTCCAGGCCATGTTCAGATTTGCTTGGACATATGCAGGATTTGGCGGTCTACTCACGGAAAAATTTGAAAACGTTAAAAACATATGCTTTGACAGAGCACCGAAAAAACTGTGCGACTGTGAAACTGTTGCACTCATTTGTTGCAGTTTATGTGAAACACTCTTATGTTTTCATCACTTTTTTGGGAGTGATTAACACATCCACAAGAAAACCTAAATCGGGCAAGGTTGAACAATCTTTTTACCTATTAGCCAAGTGTGCAAGTTAGGTGGGTCGACAACATATTCCTGTCATGTGACGCACATGCCGTCACCGGTGTCGTATAGAATATATCAGACATGTTTTCCTGGATCAAATGTTTTCGGTTCCCATTGGAGAGGCACGTCCTTTCGTCTACTAATCGCACGGTTTTGCGGTGCGGTCGCAAAACACAGACACTAAACTTATTACAGTGAACAGAGACGTCAATGAACGAACGGACAGATCGTAACTTTGCAAAAATAAAGAAAGTTAACTTTTAGCTCGAGGGAAGACTTGAACCAAGGACCTCTCGCTCCGCAGCTCCTCACGCTAACCACGGGACCACGCCGCTCCTGTGCTCGCATCATCCTTGATGTTGCCTATGTTGCCCATAAACTACTCAGTTTGTATATTTTGCTTATTTTTTTGATAGTTCCACACAATTTCTTCCTGTTTTCTCGATTGATCTGTGTTCAGTTTTTCAAGGCCTATCCACTGTGCCAAATTATAACTAAATCTGAGGGGGGTGCGATGGGGAGGTTCCCTTGTAAGCTCCACAAGTGAATACGTTACATTCGCAGAAATAACTCTTTAAAGAAAATTTACCTTTAATATTTCCTGTGCTTATATTGTTACAAGATAATGAAACAACAGTACCTTAGTAGTCAAACAATGCCGGATACGAAAATGTACGTACTAAAAACTGTCCCTAGACTCGACATCTCACTTTCTGCAAAACTACTGCATTCAGCTGCGTATTACCCTCTTCTATGAATTCCCAGACTACAGCAACAGCATTCAGGAATTAGGACTGCGCGCCAGTACATATGCCTGCTTCCAACCACGTCGGACGACCAATTCTCTCTATTCCGTAGACTGACTACTTGAAAACAACATAAACCTTGGAATCCAGAGGACATCATTTACATATGCACTGAGAAAAAGTGTTATCTGTGGCCAGTATCACGTATCAAACTGTCACTTCGAGTACTGTAACAACCTTTCAGGTATTACACGATACTGGTGAGATGTGCCTAGATGCGACGATTTTGTTATCCGGTGTACTTAGATTCTAGCCCCTCATTGCAAAAACACCTTCGCTTGTTTGCAGTGATTAATTTGAATGTCCACTGCTAATTTCTACGTCATGATGTCTTCGCTGTTCACAGGAGAGGTCTTGACAAGTGGAAGGCTCAAAGCGCGGCTGAGTTGCTGACGCGCTATCATCTCTGGTCGCTCACGACCGTCTCTTCGTCGTCGGTGTCCTTCCGTATACGTCTAAAATAATGAGAGAAGCGCTTTTCCAGGACCTAAACGGCCCGCCACTCGATCAAAGTCGGTTCGGCTCTTTTGATCATCGCACTAATAGGGATGAGAGAGGATTATAACTGATCGCGCATGTATGGACCCGTCACCAATAGCGGTGATAAGATGGAGATATCAGCTCCCTGCCGCCGCCGCCGAACCATATTTCCGGATGACGGAAAGGCGCGCGTTGATGGCTAGTGAGGGAGGGGAGGCGGGGGGGGGGGGGGGGGGCGAGGCGTAGGAGGGAACGCCGAACGGGCCACTTACATTGATTGATGATCAATGTATCTCGCTAGGGCAGCGAAGGAGGGGAGGCGCAAGGTCCACGCACGTAATAACGCCACTGTGATTTTACAGAATGGGTTTATAAGCCAACTGAGGAATCACGATCGAGTGGCTCATCAGTAATCACAGAATTACTGACACAGTGTTTCTTTTTATGCGACGGCATTATTCACAGATTAGTTACTACAATTTTTTTGAGAATAATCACGCTCCTTTGGCCAGCTTGATGCGTGACGGTATATTCAGTTGCTTACGACCATGTTGACTGCAAATACCCGTCTGGAAATTCTGAAGGTAGTAGAGGTAAAATATAGGAAGCGAAAGCCTATTTACAACTTGTACAGAAATGAGACTTCAGTTATATGTGTTGAGGGGCATGAATGGGAAGTAATTGTCGTTAAGGTAGTGACACAGGGTTATAGGCTATCGCCGATGTTATTCAATCTATACATTGAGTTAACAGTAAAGGAAACCAAAGAAAAATTTGGAGTAGGAATTAAAGTTCAGGGAGAATGTACTAAAACTTTGCGGTTTGCTGATGACACTTGCCTGGGGGCTTAATTAAATATTATGCAAATAATTTTAATTTTAGTCGGTGCCTGTCCGGTTACGCAGTCTCGTAACCGGTTGGCCCTGACTGGTATTAGTACGCAATCTGACTGCATAGAATAACAATAAAGAATGAAAGGAAATTTCCGTTAAAACAATTGATTAATTAAGTCCCCAGCAACTATAAAAGCTACGAAACAAAAACTACGAAACAACAAAGCACAAGTACAACTGTTCTGTGTGTGGAAGTGTTATTCAACGTACACATCTGGCACGGTTCTTCCTCAATAAGACAAGGTATTTTAAGCACCATTTACACTGAAGTAATTAAAAAAACCAGAAATACTACGATTGCACACAGAAACCAGAATTACACTCTAATACATGAACACAAGCCAGATGCTTTGTTGACTGAACCTGTGACCAAGAGACATTGTTAGTTAGGAAATTTAAAAAAAATAAAAAAAAATGTTTTTTACCTTCATATATATTGACGAAAAATACACTCTGATCATTACAACTTCCCCATTCGAACAGCATCGGCTGTCTAGCCCATCAGAACAATTGCACACGACATGCTCACAACTAGCACTGCTATTGACATCCTCTCAACAAGCACTCTACGACAACATCCGAACCACTACTTCCCACAGCAACTTCTGAACAAGCACTCTCACAACTTCTCAACAAGCAGTGCCAGTGGAGGCGGATGAATAATACTCTTTGGCGCAATCTCTGGCGCTGTGACTCAGTGTAGCCACCTTTCACACTATAATTCTGTCAGAGACAGAAGAGGACTTGAGAGAGCAGCTGAACCGAATGAACGTCTTGAAAGGAAGACATAGCATGAATATCAAAGGAAGCAGAACAAGGATAGTGGAATGTAGTCGAATTAAATTAGGTGATGCTGAGGGAATTAGATTAGGAAACGAGACACTTAAAGTAGTAGATGAGTTTTGTTATTTAGGCAGCAAAGTACCTGATGACTGCCGAAGGAGAGAGGATATAAAATGTAGACTGGCAGTGGCAAGAGAAGCGTTTCTGAAGAAAAGAAATTTGTTGACACCGAATGTAGATTTGTTAGCAAGTCTTTACTGAAGGAATTTGTATAAAGTATAGCCATGTTTGGGAGTGAAACATGGACAATAAACAGTTTAGACAAGAAGAGAATGAATCTTTTAAAATGTGGTGCTTCAGAAGATGTTGAAGATCAGATGGGTAGAGAACGTAACTTATGAGAAGGAAGACATAAGGAATTTGTGACACAACCTGACTAGGAGGGATCGGTAGATAGGACACATTATGAGAAATCAAGCGATCTGCAATTTAGTATTAGAAATAAGTGTTTTGAGCAAAAATCGTATAGGGAGAACAAGAAACGAATAAAGTAGGTTTGCAGTAATTATTCGGAGATAAATGGACTTGCACCTGATAGAGTGGCATAGAGCTGCATCAAACCATTCTTCGAACTGAAGACCATAGCAGCAATGATATTAACAGATCACAATAACAGTGCAAGATACTAATATTTTCCAATTCAGGCAATAGTTGATGGAGTAAACGTTCTCACTGGTCTTATGATATCTTAAGCTTATCGATTACGGATGCTTATTAACCTGTGACTGTTTATTCAGAATAAATACGGAAAACTGAAACCAGTCACTTTTTTGAAATACTTGGTTATTCCATAAACTGCTTCTCGAAACTTTTCAGGTTCGTCTTCAGATGATGCACAGGTCACATGACTATTTCGCAGCGTAATGCTGTGCACTAGCATTCTGATTGGAACATGCTTCAAGGAAGTGTTTATGTGGTGATTCGCATCCAAAATTTACAAAGCCACCTACACTCTGTCATAAGTACAGGATTCGTTTTTGGATATAAATCACCTTACAAACACTACTCATGGCGATACATTAAAGCATGTTCCATCTTCTTGTCACAGAGCCAGCACACAGAATTACTATATAAAATAGTTGTGTAACATTCTACAAAAAGCTTTGAAAACCGGTTTATGGAATAAACAAATATTTCAAAAAAAGACTGCCTGCAGTTTTCTGCATTTATGTACGATACATAGTTTTGTTACACATGGAAATTCGTATTTGTTCTTCATATTCATGACAGAGACGGTAAAGGTAGGTCGGTTCAACAGAATGGATAGTGTCTAGAAAAGACGTTACAACATGAATATCAACAAAAGTACAACAAGTCTAAAGGGATACAGTCGAATGAAACCGTTTGTTGTTGAGGGATGTTGGCGGGGAAGTGAAACATTAAAAGCAGTAGACGAGCTTTGCTAATTGTGTTGCGAGAGAACTAGGCACTATATAAATCGTAGACTGGCAACAGCATTCTTATTTTCAGAGAAGAGAGATGTTTGAAACACTAGTATAAATGTAAGTTTTAAGAAGTCTTTACTGAAGATTTTTGTCTCCAGCGTAGCCTCATATGGAAGTTAAAGGTGGGCAATAAACAGATCAGACAAGAGGAAAATAGAAGCCTTTGAAATGTCGTGCTGCCGATAATTCTGAAAATTAGACGGGTAGATCGAATAACTAATGAACAGGTACCGAAAATATTTGGGGAGAAGAGAATGTTATGGCAAAACTTGACTAAAAGAAGGAAACGGTTTATGGGACATCTTGAGGCATCAACAGGGAATCTCGTTATGGTGGGATGTCTGTGTGTGTGTGTGTGTGTGTGTGTGTGTGTGTGTGTGTGTGTGTGTGTGTATGTGTGTGTGTGTGTGTGTGCGTGCGTGCGTGTGTGCGCAGGGGGTGGGGGTGGGGGGGGGGGGAGAGATAAAAATTTTAGAGGAAGATCAAAGCGTGACTACGGTAAGGAGATTCAAACGCATGCAGGTTGCAACAGTTATGCCGACATGAAGAGGCTTGCACGGAACAGACTACAATGGGAAACTGCATCAGAGCAGTCTCTGGACTGAAGACAACAGGAAAAGTTTGAACTGAAAAGATATATCTACCAAACAAAGAAGTTAATCGAATGTTTAGCGATCTATGATAGGGTCTTGCCATCCGTAAGCACACTACAAGCGAAGTTATCATTTAGGTACCACGTCAGGCAGTCCTGATCCAGACGTCAGCTGAGCTGAGAATCTATTCTTGTCAAAGTGGTTTGAGCTGCTGTTGGACTTAAAGTTATGTAAATGCTTTTATGGTACTACTGCTCCTTCTGGTGGGCCCGCTGATTTCAGCAAGTGGAGGACTGCTCCAGGGGCTTAGGGGCGGTTACCAATCCCCCTCGCATTACATCCTTTTCAGTTCAGGTCAGCAAGTAAGAGATAAGAGGCATTGGCCCTCCTGCTGGAGGTAAAAACCCAACTACGCCAGCACCTACCTGGCCAACTGGCCCCCTCTTGTAGATCCTATGGGCGATGCAGCATTTGCTGCCAAGAGTGCAACCCCACGTTCTCCATAAAGTGCGGCGTTGGTGTGCACCACCGTCGACAACATTAGGTTGCTACCAACGCAGCCATTAACACTGACTAAAGACTTGTGGAGGGGACTGAAGAGTATGGCTCGTCCGCGTTGAGGCCAAATTATACCAGAGGAGGGATGCCCAGTTCTTCTTCGTTCACCAGGAACTCCTCGGTGTTTTTCCTGACGCCATCAAGAGCCTAAGACGAAACGCTGCACACAAGAGCGTGTGCAGGAACTTATGGCCATCTTGCAGGAGAAAAACGAGACCAGCCCAGGGCCGAGGGGGGAGCCATCGCTGGACGAGGAAGAGGACATCAAGATATCGCCACAGACGCAACCTGATGCTGGCGTCGATGCAGCTGTCTGGGAGTATCTCACGGGGCTCCCCAACTCCAAGCAGCGTTTCTCGGCCCTGGATCAGATCATCAGTCCAGGGCTGGAAACCCAGCCTGCCACCATCCTGGGCATGTTCACAGACATCCTCATCGCTGTCAACTCTGTGGAGGAAGAGACTCAAAAGAAGAAGGAACTGTACCAGCAACTGAAACAGCAGAAGATGGAACAGACATCCCAGCAGTAGCTGAAGCAGCACTGGCAGGAATTTGCCCACACATAGGAGGCCTTCCAGTGATCCCCCACTAGCTGTATGCAGTCTCTTGGACAGAACCCTCCTGCAGATGCTACCTGACATCCCCAAACTGCAGGACTTCTGAGCCAATCTCCTCGAAAAGGAGCTATCAGTGACCACCTCCTGGTGCACTCACAACCTGATGACTTTATGGGCCGCTCACTGCCAAAGGGATCGCAGCTTCCCTGCCGCCCAGGAGTTTGGGTCTGGAGCCTGATTCCCACCGAGTTGTGCCGCGTACCATACGAGGTGGTGGTAAAACTGCTGAATCTCTTCCAGGTCTCAAGAGCACTCCCTGGGATTCTCTTTTGGGCCAGTACCACCTTACTCCCCAAAATGGCTGCACCAGCATCCCCAGCTGACTTTCGCCCCATGACCATATGCTTGGTGCTGGCTTGAACTTTTCAGAAAGTTCTGGCCTCGCGCCTGTTGCATCTGTGTGCTGTGGACGAGCGTCAATTGGAATTCACCTTTCAGAATAGGATGCTAGAAAACACTTTCCTTCTTGATCAAGCGCTTGTCTGCGCATCTGTTCCTGCTGTTCAGTCTTTGTTGCATCCATCAATATCTCCGAGTCCTTCGATTCGCTGCACCATGTGCTGATGGCGCATAGCCTTCTGAACGAATTTATCGAGTACGTTGAGGGCTGCTACAGGGCAGCATGACGATGAGAGCGGGGAGCACCAGGAGCGTGCACGACCGTGCAGTCGTCAAGGGGTGTTCGTCAGGGAAACCTTCTCTGCTCCCTTCTGTTTAGCATGGCTGTGGACACTTTTAATCGACTGCATTCCCACGTCAGAGCCCAGATCCTTGGTTGCAGAGTCAACATTGCAGCCTTCGCTGACGATGTCCTGCACTCTGCATCGATGAAGAGGAACCTGCAGTTCTTCATCGACACAGCCGTTTGTGGCGAAATAAATAAAAAAATTAAATTTCTTGGTTTTTTGAAATGAGGAAAAATTACGGATATGGAACTGTAACTTTAGAATTTTTGAAAGGCTTTTTTACGGATTGTATTGACTGGCTTGAATGCGGACAAATACAGTGCTGCGTGAAATATGCCTGTAATATAATTTACCATTCCGATTAATTACATTTTGAATTCTACGTCATTGTTGATTTAATCAGAGTTCTCACCTTAGACGTAGAATTAGTCCTTCTGCCACAATATTAATTCATTAGTCGCCATCGATGTTCTTCTCTTTGTTGACCGTGTGTATCTTCCTAAGTCGGCATCGGTTCACTTCACGACGACGGTGGAACCCAAGGAAATACAATGCTACGTCACTTTAAATAATTCTCGTAAAACTTAGATACTTCTCACTATTTTTTATTCACAACACAATAAGACTTGCTGTGCTCGTCGCACAAACCATAATTACTAACTATATGGCTGCCTTTCCGCACACTCCAAAAATTACGTCCATCCTCCACAAGGCAACAATCGAAAGTGTTCCTTAGCTCCTTGGAGTATGAAACAAAAGAGAATCCAATGTGAACATTACAAAGATTATAATCTACATGCCTCTCAATTTAATCTTTGGCGCAGCTTTTAAGGCATTGTATGTCTCTGCGTCGGAATGTGTCATTACACGTTGCAGCCCTCTCCCACCTGGGACAGCATGTCAACCTGCAGAGAAGTTTCATATTCGACCTAGTGGCCTCGGGCAGTGAGAAGAAGATGAAGATGGATGATTCTGTCACCTTCACAGCTAGGAAAACCACCATTCTGGCTCTGTGAGTAGCTGAGACCTTCCCCTACCTAGAGCTACAGGTATCCTCTTCTGCTCAGTGCCTGTTCAGTCCTCGCTGCCATCTGCAAGAGCAGTTGGACATCGTCACTGAGGCTCCCCTAAAGCAATAACAGCACCTGTATGTCCTCATACATATGTTACTCCTGGTCCCATATCATGGGCTGATCCGCACCCACACTCAGATTGGTGCCCTGTAAGCAGCTGTCAGGAAGCTGTTCTGCTCGCCAGTGAACACCTCGCGGGTTACTTTCATGTCTCTGTGGTCCAGTGGGGACTCGGCATTCCATCCACCTGCTGGATGGGGCCAACCCTCCAGCTTTCTCCTCTCCTGGCGCTGCAGAAGACTGGATCAGTCATGGATGACGCGGGCCTTGGTGAGCTACAGCCCGAGGTCAAAGCACTGGGGCAGCATCTGATGTGGGAAGGGCGCCTCTTGAAGGTGTCGGCGCAGGTTGGGGAGACTCAGGCTGCTCTTCTACATGTCGCCTTCGATGGGGTGGCACTGTCTGCGCCTGCCGCCATCTGAGGGCAGCACCAGTGGCCGCTGACTCCAGTCGACTGATGTCTGGGTGAGACTACATTAACACCATCCGTGCTCACGTAAAAGACAGCAGATGCTGTTTGAACTATAGGACTGCTGAGACTGTCAACCACCACCGTCAACCACCCAATGCAAGTTTGGAGGCAGACTCATGGGTACCCCGTGAAGTGTCATGACGCGGTCGTGAAGTATCTCGCGCGCGGAATCGCGCAGAGGGGCTTCGATGTCTCCGTGGAGCCCCTCCTGTGGGCACCTAAAGAACCGTGCAAGCCAGACATCGTGATGGTCAAAGACGACTATGCCCGCATATTCGACGCGCAGATAGTCGGCGACCACCTCCAGCTCAACTTGTGTCAGAACGAGAAGGCGACAAAGTAAAGAACACCGTCCAGTCTTCGCCTTGCTTCCCATCGTCACCGAGATGACTGCTACATCAGCCACACTCAGCAGAAGGGTCACGTGGTCCCACAATCCGCGTCCAACTTCATTGCGCTGGGCTTGAAAGCGCACAAACTGTCCATCGTCTCATCGTGTGTGTTGGTATCATGCAATGCTTCCCACAGGATTTTCGAGCTTATAACGGCAGAACTCCCGGTGCCCAGAGTCGGCGTCAGGTAGTGTGTTGGATTATTTTCGCCCTGACTCCTGGTGACTGTCTAATCTAGAACAATACCGGCTTCATTTATTTAAATACCTTTATGATAATCTTCGTGAAAACATCTGATCAGAGCTTAATAATAGCTGTGCTCAAAAACAGTAACTCGTGCAGCGTGTCCCTTACAGTTCACAAAATTTTTAAAGATAATTCTGATTTTTTTGGCAGTGTGTATTATCTGTCCATCTGTTTCCGGAAGAGACCATTTTTCGAGTTCGTTTATTGTTGGGTGGCCAGCATAGAATGTCTTTTTATGGAGAGTGTGCCTATTATTTGTTTCCATCGGATGGTGTTAGGCATTTCTACAGATTCCATTAACTATCAAGGTGTTGGCATGGAACACTTAGCTCCTAGACAAGTCGTGATACAGGTCAATAGAGTGTTTTATAGTTTCAAACAAAGGTTTACAATTTCATCTGACGTGCAACATACAACAGCAGTCGCTGATGAACTCGCCGTTCAGCTCCTGTAAGCACCACACACACACACTTCGAATCTAGGTTTTCGAAGACTCCTGCATATCAGTAGCAGAATATTATGGTTTGCTCCCTACAACACTCTTGTAACCGAGGGCATCACACTGATTCAAAACAGCAGAGTCCATTGTCCGTGAGATGTATCACTCCATTATACTTACTCGAATTTTAGTTTGGCTCTTCCTTGGGAAACGCTAGTCGTTTAATCTCATGTGTCTTAGGATGGTTTCTTCGACGAGCACATCCCCAATATCCTTCCAAACCCTTGTACAATGAGAGCTTTGTACTCAATGGAAAGGTAGGCTTAAGATCTGTTTCCTACTTTTAATACCGTCTCGAGCGCTGTGAGGAAAGGAATAAAAGAGCTTATTTACGATCTCATTCACGGTGACATGAAAATTAACTTCCAACTTTTGTTTATGACGATGCCGCATATCTACTTCACAGTCGACACGAACACTTTTAATGAACTTTATTGACCGGACGACGAATCATCTGGTGAGTAACCTGCTTAATTAGCGACCTGAGTTAGGACTGCTCGTACACATACCTCCGAAAGGATGTCTCGAATATCTTTACAATAATTGTGATCTGACTCAAAAGGAACATTCGTGGTATGTGAAACTCGAGGGAGTGCCACAATTTCGTTGAAGGAATTAGGTGCTCAGCTTCCGAAGAAGCGTTTCGGAGCATAGAGATCAGATAGCAGATATTCCCTAAGTAACTGTTGCGTTCTGCTTTGTCAGATACCGCCGCCCTTACATTCACTGCACAATGACGTCCGATGACTACTATCTGCTAACCGACCTCCGTGTCATCCTGTATCATACGGCGTCGCCTGCATGTGGTATGGATTAAGCACACCACACTCCAAGCCTTTTTGTCAGCTTTCCAGACTTCGGAGCCGCTACTTCTCATTACTCCTTAGTTCACCTCGTCAGGCTGAGTCCACTGCGTTCCACTCCTCCTACAATGGAGCATTCCCTGCCAGTACCGGCAATTCGAACCCCGATCTTCCACATCGCATTCAGACACGTTGACCTCTCAGCAGATATGAGTCGCAAAAAGAGTTCGTGAAGGTTTGTTTATTGTTACGAGTAGTGTAGGTGTCAGTTACGCACCCATGAAGGCTTTTCCCGTCTTGAGCAAATTCCAGTTAGCGTCAACAGAAGACACTGTTCGATATTTTGGTCCTAGATGCTCAGACTGCCTTGGAAATGTGAACACCATAGGTGACGTGCTCAGTGACAGAGGATTTTGTTTCTGGACATACCAGTAAACATCCTATTCTTTAAAGCATCGAAAACGGCTTCAAACATTTGATTACAGGAAATTTAAGGTGCTGAATATTTGACGTTAGGGCATGTAGGCAAGATAAAGCTTAGGAAATGTTTGAAATTGCGCTTAAAGTCTGTTGCAAGTCACTAAGTGCTCTCATTATGAAGAACTGGAATTAATATAGTACGGATAATTTGCATTGTACTTTAACCAAAGGAGATATTTTCAAGCATCTCTATGTTTATGACGTCATATCTCATGTAGTATGTATCATACCGTGATACAATTCTGGAGCTACTTTCAAAGGTTTATACGGATACTGTGTGCAAGATGAGTTGAAAATAGACTTATTAGTAAAGAAGTGATAAATTAAAACGTCATGCCTCAAAAAAACACTCATCTGTCGTGTTAAACTCTGAGCATAAGATATACGTGCACAACGTGATCCGGCGGCAAACCCGCGAAGACTATTTACAACACATCCACCGGGAAAGCTTGAAGAGTCACATCTGGTACCTTTACGGGGAGGAGATGGCGAAGAACATATGTGAGCTTGAGAAGTTACGTCGCAAGAGAGGGAGATTGTTAAGCAACCTTGTAGTTTTACTGAGATGCCACGACAAGCACACCATCCCCACGTTTGCTAATTTAAACATTGTATAAATTCTGCGGCTGCCATTAAAATTAAACGACGGGCGAGTGCAGCACTTGAGAGAGAAAGGGTGCGCTATACGTGTCAGGAATTGTGCTTTGCGTCCAGACAATTACTATCACTCCATCTGAAGATTTCAGGGAACTTTTCAGCGGTATCCTGGAACCGGGCAGACAGTCCCACTTGGGCACCGGCTGACTGGACTGAAGGACAAGCTAAGGTTCGTCAAATGACTAAACACGATCGACTCGAAGCCTTAACGCAAGAAGTCTTGCCAAGAAGACGTACCGTGTTTCATCTCACAAAGAAGACTTTGGACGACGCTGCAGTTTCGGCGCTAGAGAAGGGTCTGAATTTTACACCTACACTAGGGACCATTCCCATCCGAGATGTGATTAGTGGAATAGAGCAGGCTGTTTCAAAACTTCCTAAGGATGCTGCCGAAAAGATCAGGCGTGACATGCCGCATCTTCACTCAAGCTTCATCCAACTTTAACATCACCTCAGCTGAAAGAAATGCTCTACGAGAATTGAGAGAAGACGAAGACATCGTCATCTTACCTGTTGACAAAGGAAATGCTACTATGCTTCTCTCAAGCTCAGAATATAACAGCAATATATACAAACTGCTCGACGATCCTGCATATAGAAAATTAAAAAGTGATCCGACGGGTAGGATCCAGAGAAACTCATCAGGAAGAGCTCGATTCCGGCGAAAGTCGCTAAGGGTTTGCGTCAACAGGCTGCAGTTCCTCTTAGACTCTACGGCCTACCCAAGATCCATAAGAATGGGTTGCCTCTCCGTTCCACTGTAAGTAACATAGGAGCACCTACTTATTTTGTTGCCAAATACCTGACACCTCTATTGGGACCTCTCGTAGGCAAGTGCGACCATCGCATTCGAAACTCTGCAGATTTCATAGGTAGCCTGGAAACCCTTAGATTGCAATCATCGGACATAGTAGCATTATTCAAACACGTGCTTAATTCAACATACTTCTTACTTCAAGACCAATATTTTGAACAAGTGGACGGCGTCGCCATGGGAAGCCCTCTGTCTCCTGTGGTGGCCAATTACTTCATGGAGGACTTAACACTACAGTCAGCCACTCTCAAACCCTCTTGTTTTCTGCGGTATGTGAATGATACATTTGTGGTGTGGCCACAATGACTTGATACTCTACCTACGTTTCTTCAGCATCTGAATTCGCTCCATCCGAATATAAACTTCACAATGGAAGTGGAAAAAGATGATACTATACCTTTTCTTGATGTCTTGGTACGAAGGAAAGCAGATGGAACCTTGGGACACAGCGGCTACCGCAAGCCAACGCATACAGGTCTATATCTGCAGGCCACAAGCTGCTATCATCCTGCACAATGCATTACGTACGTTAGTTCATAGAGCACATGTGGTATCTGATCCTAAGAGCCTGTCGAGTGAAATACAACATTTGAAGACAGTGTTCCGACAAAACGGTTATTCCGAGAGACATACGTAATGCATTCAGGCGAGTTCAATCTATGGAGCAGAATGAAGATACCCACCACTTTGGCCTTTTTGCCTTATTTTGGTGCCATGTCGTCAAGAATCGAAAGAGTCCTCGAAAGACACGGAATTAAGTGTGTTTTTCAACCATCTGCAAAACTGGAAAACCTGTTGGGTTCGGTTAAGGATGACCTTGGACTGAGAAAATGTGGTGTGTACAAGATTCCTTGTCAGTGTGGGGCAGCGTATATAGGCCAGACATGCCGCACAGTACAAGAACGCTGCGATGAACGTCAGCGTCACACACGCCTTCGTCAACCGGAGAAGTCGGCAGTTGCGGAACACTGTCTGAATACAGGACATCGTATGATTTATGAAAAATGGTACAAATGGCTCTGAGCACTATTGGACTTAACATCTGAGGTCATCAGTCCCCTAGAACTTAGAACTACTTAAACCTAACTAACCTAAGGACACCACACACATCCATGACCGAGGCAGGATTCGAACCTGCGACCGTAGCGGTTCCAGACTGTAGCGCCTAGAACCGCTCGGCCACCCTGGCCAGCATGATTTATGAAAAGACGGAAGTTTTATCCCCGGCATCATCTTTCTGGGACACGTCAGAAAGGAAGCAATACATATCCGTACAGCCGATAATCTCATCAACAAGGATACGGGATTTCAAATGAGCACAGCCTGGAACCCTGCATTGGCTGCTATTAAATCACGACGCGAAGATCAAGATTCTTCGATAACAGGCCCGTCATAACACTGGGCTAGTACGGTCGCTTGTGAGTAACGTCTGGCCGCACTGTTGACAAACGCAGAGTACAGCGCACGAGCGGGAGAGCCGCTCTGAGATTTCCGGCAGAGGGAGTTTCAATAGGGAAAATCACTGCGCATGCGCGATTTCCGCGGCTGTGAATTCCTCGCGCGCGTGTTCTAAAAACGGGGCGTCGGTGTGCGGATACCGTCAGTCGTACCTAGCCAGGAGCCAAGTTGAACCACCTGAAGATATCGGACAGTTGCTCTGAGGAAATATTGTGGAATTTGCACAACGTGATCCGGCGGCAAACCCGTGAAGACTATTTACAACTCATCCGCCGGGAAAGCTTCAAGAGTCACATAATATATACCACTTAATCAGTAGATTATTACAGCATTTAAAATTTTTAAATTCGCTCGATAATTACTCGACATACTAAATTTTTTTCTGGAAATCGGTAGATAGGCAAGTGAAACGTCCCCTTAGAAAAAATAGTGAATGACTGCCGATAAACTTCTTACATTATTTGATTTTCAAACAGCTGAGCACAACTGAACGTACTCAGCCATTACTCTCTTTACTTATTCTGATCAACACTAAACTGGCACACAATATTTTTAGCGCAACGCAATCTGACTTTTAATAATCCCTACAAAAGAATGGCCCTGACTAAAAATAACCTATACCTTTCATGAATCACTTACCTCACAAAAATCTTTGTTATTAGAACTACTGCAATACAGCGAGCGCCAATACCGCCAGCTAAATAAAAGATTCTAACTACTGAAGTCACTAACTACTGATAGGCATAGTTAGCAAATGAAAGATTTTGATAAAGAACAAACAATGTATTTACCTCAGTAGTGCTCAAAAGTCATTTCATGAGATCCAGTCTTACAAATTTACTGTCTCTGATGGACATATGTCCAGATCATTCGCTCTCAAAACTCCGCCATCTCTCTTCCCACATCCACCACTGCTGGCGGCTCACCTCCAACTGCGCAATGCTACGCGCTGTTAACAGCCAACTGCCCAACACTACAATAGCAAATTCCAACAATGCAAACCAGCCACAGACTTCACACAGCACAGCCAGTGATTTTCATACAGAGCGCTACGTGGCGTTACCAACATAAAAATCTAAACAGCCTACTTACACAAGCAGTAACTGGTTCTGGGTTCCGGTATGGTCGCTTAGTATTAAAGTTTTCCGAGCCAAGGATCACAATGATTGAGGCACTGGACTGGCACACGGAAATCTTAAATACATGTCCAGTCATTCAGATTTAGGTTACACATAGCTTCCCTAAATCGATTGAAGTGAATGCTGAGATACGTCCTTTGAAAAGGGCACGCCATCTTCCATTCCTCGTCCTTGTCGTGAACCATTTAGTGCTCCGTCCTTCGTGAACCTCCACTGACATGCAGATGCTACGACTCCCGTGACCCTCCGTTGACGAGAAGTTGATCCCTAATTTTCCCTTTTCCGTAAACTTCCATTTGAGCCTGTACTAGATTGATGGCTACAAACTGGTAGCAGTTAAAACAGAGGTACCTACGTAGGTAAGCTGTGAGGCGTTCCTGGGTGACCCAGGTGGAAAGAGAAATCATCGTAAAATTTGGGAGTCCAGGTCCGGCTTACAGTTTTAATCTGCCAGGAGGATGCGAAACAACGTACGAGCGGCTGCAGTTTGAAAAAAATTCATTCTGGTAGTTTCATTCTTAGCTTCCAAATTATGACACATACTACTTCATGTCAGCCGTACTGCATGTGTGTGCAAAACTCAAGAAAGGAAGTAATGCATATGGGGTTTGGAAAATCCACGTTACGAATTGTAACACGAAGGAGACTCACCGAAGATCAATGTGTTCTGAGCCGTATCCCGTAAAAAGGTTTATGGACCATTTTTCTTTGCGAAAAGATCTGTAACAGGAATGTTGGAACAATGGTTGTTCCCTCTAGTTACGGAAGATTCCCAAAACTTCATTTTCCAACAGGACGGAGCTCCAACCCACTGGCACCGTGATGTACGAGGCTTTGTGAATGACTCCCTTACTCAGCGCTGGATCGGTCGCAGGGGACTTGAGGAGCTGCCCTGCACTTCTGGCCACCGATGTTTCCTGATCTCACACCCTGCGACTACGTCTTATGGGGTTATGTGAAGGAAGCTGTATACATCCTGCCTCTACCAACCACTCTGAATGATCTGCGAAACATGATCACTGCTGCTGTGCACTCAGTTACAGTTCCTTGTGGTAGGCGTTGCAAATTCTGTGATTGCCCTCATCTCCTCTGGGTCTGGCATATTTCCTTCCCCTGAGATGACATGAGCCAAAAAATGTGCTTGTCTTCCTCCAAAACAGGACTTTTTTATATTTAACGTCAGCCCATGATTTCTTAATTTGGAGATCACTTCTCCCAGAAGATTATTGTGAGATTCCCATGTCTTTTCCGCAATGAGGATATCATCAATGTAACATGTTATTCTCTCCCTTAACCCCTCATCCAAAATTGTTCCTAATCCTCTTATAAATGCTGCAGACGAAATATTCAGGCCAAAGGGGAGTCTCTTAAATTGATAGCATCTACCAAATGCGATGAACGCAGTGTATCTTCTACATTCTGGATCCAACTCGATTTGCCAGAAGCTGGATTTCAAATCCAGAGGGGGAAAACACCGAAACTCCATGGAATTTGTGCAGCAACTCATCGAGCCTCTCGGGTTTGTCGGTTTCCGGAACTATGATTGTATTGATCGCGTGTGTGGGACGAGTTTGGCTACCGCATCGATGTTTGCCGTGCAGCAGACGGTCGCCACATTGAACATTTACATCATTTATCACATTCCTAATTATTAAACAATTATTAATAACTAATTAATTACAAATTAATAAATTTATTAAATTTATATAAAATATTATGAAAAAGAAAGCTTTGAAACTTCCTGTTTTGCCGGCCGGAGTGGCCGAGCGGTTCTAGGCGCTACAGTCTGGAACCGCGTGACCGCTACGGTCGCAGGTTCGAATCCTGCCTCGGGCATGGATATGTGTGATGTGTTTATGTTAGTTAGTTTTAAGTGGTTCTAAGTTCTAGGGGACAGATGACCTCAGAAGTTAAGTCCCATATTGCTCAGAGGCACTTGAACCATTTGAACTTCCTGTTTTCGTTGGTATAAAGTTTGTTAATTTTGGATTTGTACTTGAATAAATACGAAGTTTTGAAAATGGGTCCATCATTTAGTATAACCCTGTACATCTGGAAATGAGAAGTGAACATGGTACTGCCGGCCGCGGTGGCCGTGCGGTTCTGGCGCTGCAGTCCGGAACCGCGGGACCGCTACAGTCGCAGGTTCGAATCCTGCCTCGGGCATGGGTGTGTGTGATGTCCTTAGGTTAGTTAGGTTTAAGTAGTTCTAAGTTCTAGGGGACTTATGACCTAAGATGTTGAGTCCCATAGTGCTCAGAGCCATTTTTTTGAACATGGTGCCAAAGGCCGACATCTTTTATACAATTACTCCTTAATACGTTAAGGAAATTTCTATATGTAAATGATGCGGTGCTCGATGTTTATATTTCTTACAGTACTCTAGGTTTTGTTCAAGTAGATATAATAATAAATACATAACGGTAGGCAGAAGTGTGACCGTAAAGAATTAAAGATCACATGGAAAAGGTGTGATACTAATGACAACATTTTACGCATAATAACATCTTGATACGTGAATGACCTTACCTGTCAGGCTTTTGCTATGGCTCTGTATTGATAAATAATCTGAACTATGTTTGTTTTAACTTATTTTTGGAATATGACAATTTATTATAAGCTTACATGTGACAGGCAACGGCCTTGCCACAGTGGATACACCGGTTCCCGTGAGATCACCGAAATTAAGCGCTGTCGGGCATGGTCGGCACTTGGATGGGCGACCATCCCGCCGCCATGCGCTGTTGCCATTTTTCCGGGTGCACTCAGCCTCGTGACGCCAATTCAGGAGCTCCTCGACCGAATAGTAGCGGCTCCGGTCAAAGAAAACCATCATAGCGACAGGGAGAGCGGTGTGCTGACCACACGCCCCTCCTATCCGCATCCTCAGCTGAGGATGATGCGGCGGTCGGATGGTCCCGATGGGCTACTTGTGGCCATAAGACGGTGTGCTTTTACATGTGATGGATGACAATGTACATTTCATAATGAATTTTGCTTTTTAAAAGATGACACTGCAATTTTTCAACACGCAATGTTATTTTAAACTTGTGGTTCAAATGGCTCTGAGCACTATGGGACTTAACATCTGTGGTCATCAGTCCCCTAGAACTTCGAACTATTTAAACCTAACCAACCTAATGACATCACACACATCCATGCGCAAGGCAGGATTCGAACCTGCGACCGTAGCAGTCGCGAAACTTCTGGTTTAAAATATTTCGTAAACCGTCTTGAAAATGATTTTGATGAGATTGGAGAGAAGATATAATCGCAATGTGGCACATGCATCGAAATTTATCGATTTTCGGACACTGCTACGTAAACAACTGCGTACTTCCTGGTTTGTGAAAATATTACACTAGGTAAGTGGCCATTGGGGTGTCAAGCGATTAGTGTATGCTACGACAAAATTCTGCAGACCAAAATACACTCCTGGAAATTGAAATAAGAACACCGTGAATTCATTGTCCCAGGAAGGGGAAACTTTATTGACACATTCCTGGGGTCAGATACATCACATGATCACACTGACAGAACCACAGGCACATAGACACAGGCAACAGAGCATGCACAATGTCGCTACTAGTACAGTGTATATCCACCTTTCGCAGCAATGCAGGCTGCTATTCTCCCATGGAGACGATCGTAGAGATGCTGGATGTAGTCCTGTGGAACGGCTTGCCATGCCATTTCCACCTGGCGCCTCAGTTGGACCAGCCTTCGTGCTGGACGTGCAGACCGCGTGAAACGACGCTTCATCCAGTCCCAAACATGCTCAATGGGGGACAGATCCGGAGATCTTGCTGGCCAGGGTAGTTGACTTACACCTTCTAGAGCACGTTGGGTGGCACGGGATACATGCGGACGTGCATTGTCCTGTTGGAACAGCAAGTTCCCTTGCCGGTCTAGGAATGGTAGAACGATGGGTTCGATGACGGTTTGGATGTACCGTGCACTATCCAGTGTCCCCTCGACGATCACCAGTGGTGTACGGCCAGTGTAGGAGATCGCTCCCCACACCATGATGCCGGGTGTTGGCCCTGTGTGCCTCGGTCGTATGCAGTCCTGATTGTGGCGCTCACCTGCACGGCGCCAAACACGCATACGACCATCATTGGCACCAAGGCAGAAGCGACTCTCATCGCTGAAGACGACACGTCTCCATTCGTCCCTCCATTCACGCCTGTCGCGACACCACTGGAGGCGGGCTGCACGATGTTGGGGCGTGAGCGGAAGACGGCCTAACGGTGTGCGGGACCGTAGCCCAGCTTCATGGAGACGGTTGCGAATGGTCCTCGCCGATACCCCAGGAGCAACAGTGTCCCTAATTTGCTGGGAAGTGGCGGTGCGGTCCCCTACGGCACTGCGTAGGATCCTACGGTCTTGGCGTGCAACCGTGCGTCGCTGCGGTCCGGTCCCAGGTCGACGGGCACGTGCACCTTCCGCCGACCACTGGCGACAACATCGATGTACTGTGGAGACCTCACGCCCCATGTGTTGAGCAATTCGGCGGTACGTCCACCCGGCCTCCCGCATGCCCACTATACGCCCTCGCTCAAAGTCCGCCAACTGCACATACGGTACACGTCCACGCTGTCGTGGCATGCTACCAGTGTTAAAGACTGCGATGGAGCTCCGTATGCCACGGCAAACTGGCTGACACTGACGGCGGCGGTGCACAAATGCTGCGCAGCTAGCGCCATTCGACGGCCA
Organism: Schistocerca americana; assembly: GCF_021461395.2. Taxonomy (NCBI): domain Eukaryota; kingdom Metazoa; phylum Arthropoda; class Insecta; order Orthoptera; family Acrididae; genus Schistocerca; species Schistocerca americana. The sequence goes on along the minus strand of NC_060126.1, from coordinate 457,037,955 downwards.
ACACCGCGGTTCCTGGTGTGTCCGCTGTGCCGTGCGTGTGACTATTGCTTGTACAGCCCTCTCGCAGTGTCCGGAGCAAGTATGGTGGGTCTGACACACCGGTGTCAATGTGTTCTTTTTTCCATTTCCAGGAGTGTAGTTGCCAGTTGTTCTCTTTTAGACTTTTGCCCGCATCTCGTGGTCGTGCGGTAGCGTTCTCGCTTCCCGCGCCCGGGTTCCCGGGTTCGATTCCAGGCGGGATCAGGGATTTTCTCTGCCTCGTGATGGCTGGGTGTTGTGTGATGTCCTTAGGTTAGTTAGGTTAAGTAGTTCTAAGTTCTAGGGGACTGATGACCATAGATGTTAAGTCCCATAGTGCTCAGAGCCATTTGAACCATTTTTTTACACGTTTCACGCCGTGCACGCTAACAGCCTTCTGTCCGATGGGCCATTAAACGTTATTCATCTGAAAAAAACGCACCTGTCGCCACTCACTCCGGTATTGCCACGCAAATTCCATCCTTCATCGCCGATGAACAGCAGTCAGCATGGATACAGAAACCAGGGGCCGGCTGCAGAGTCCATACTAAGGAGCGTACCCTGAACGGTCGCTGAGGAGACGCTGGTGGTAGCCCGTAGGTTCATACGTACAGTTAGTTGCCCAACAGTTGCACATCTATTAACCCATACACATCTCCACAACTGTCATTCACCCTTTTTATCGGTCGCCCGAGGTCCGACACAGTTTCCCATGCAAAGTATTATAACAATCCCCTGCTTCCTGGGATTTGCGAAATTACTAGTTGACAATGACCATGAATCATGAATTTTGACCCGCGTCGGGATAAGGCATCCTTATCCGAAGTAAATAATGATTATTCCGCGGGAAACAGGAGACGTTATAACTTGATCGTTACTGAATGAGTAATTTCATTCAAAAAAGGTCGGTAAATGAAATAATGGAAATAATTTGGAAATTAATTTTGCCAGTGGTAATTTTACCGAAAGAAGTGATTAAGTTGTAAAAGCAATTAAGAAATCTGTCGCCGGGGCAAGTGATGAGCGACAGTACTGTTAAGTACGTGAATAATTGTGTCAAAAATAAAGTTTACCTGCTTGTAGCGCAGCAGGTGGAACGGGAACTTTTACGTAAGTGCTGTGTCAGGCTCAGTAGTCATATAAAAAAATGTCATAACAATCTAACTACACTTAAACATTAATGGTTAACTTTCAATAAGTATTTTGATAATTATGTTGTTCATAATTTGTCAGCTAAGTGCAATGTTGACAACACAGATAATTATCTATCGAGATTTCGAATAATGGACTGTCGTTCTGTCTTTAAAATTAGGTACTTTGCACTGTTTAATCTACTGATAATGAAATATATTGCTAATAATTGATTAACTACGTTTTGAATGATAATAATTCATTAATTGGGGGATCGTCAGGTGGAATAAGCTTTATTGTTTCATGAAATATCCTTGAACTAACTTCAGCTGAATATGCATTGAAATAAATCTTAATAATCAAATTTATCACTTCTGTCTATTATTAAGTTACTACGGTTGGCGTAAGCTTATTAAGTGCAACAATTAACTACGATAACCAGTCTGAAATTTACTCTTCACCGTCTATGCAAATAATTTGATAATTAACATATTTTCTCTTGATAATGGCATGACACACTCGGTTCAATAAGGTAAGGTTGGAATGAATCTACTTGGTGTTATTGTCGGGTGGAATGTAACTGCAACACTTCGATTATAAAGTGCTTGTTATTAATTGTTCAACTTCAGAGAAAAGCAGTCACTGGCAAGCATTCTACAATTTTATCCTACGAAAATTACGTAGATCTTACTTCCCTCGTTGTCGGTGGATCGAAGGAAGTCCACGGCAGCGATACAATGTGGCAGAGGGCTTTTACTGTTGCGACTTGGGCCCACAGTGCGCTTCACATTTAAGTCCTCGTTTCTTCAGCACTATGCCCATTAATCCATAATAACTTGCCCGGCCAAGCTTCCAGATATGCCGACCATTACTTTCCCGTCGTACTTGGATCCACGCACTAGCCGTTAGATGTAACACAGCTAGGACTAGCAGCACTCGACTGTACGTCTTACTCCGAGCACGGCGTCACTGCTACTACTGCCCGCTGGCGCGCTCCCGCGCCCAGCGGCACGACAAAACAATCTTTCTGACTTCAACGTTAACTAAATATGACCTGACTTGTCACTGTTAGATATTACATAATTTAAACATAGTATTTACAATACATATTTACACTAGACAATAAATCGTATACAAACAGTTTCATGTGTTAAGTAAGCGGAAAAATTCATAGCAAGGACTGCGTTGTAACGTCACAGTATAATTTAAACAAGGCGGAACGTGAGCAATTTACAAACTTAGCCGTTTCGTAAATGCTTCGAGCTTTTGCCCGAAAGCCACTGATCATGTTCTTTCGGACGTCAGACAAATCGCTCCGTTTCCGCATTACGACAACGGCTGTTCTGATTACCGCCTGCCCCCAACAAGCTTTATATACTCTCCACCGTTAGTACTTCCACGTGCTGTGTATGAGTAGTTACTGGAGATACATCTCGATCACAGGCGGTAGTCACATTAAAGTGACTGGACTATATAGAAGTCCCATGCTCGCTTCTGTCAGTATGTTCAGGCCAGTCTCCGGAACTACCGTTGGGATTTTGATTCGGTTTTGACTAACAGATAAAGTGATACACAAGGAAGGTCGAACATATATTTGTTATAAATAATTCGTTGAAATTGATTAAACTACACTAAATTAAAGTTCTCCGCTGCTGTGTAAACGAGGACACTGCCATTTACCAGTACAGCTGCCACAACTCAACACCGAAGCTTGAGCAGAACCCGATTCGGGCTTGGCGGTCTACTGGTAAACTGCGAGCCTGAAAACTCAAAGGTAGTGGAGTCGAATCATGGTCAAAAAACAGTTTTTCACTGTATTTTGACTTTGTACTCACCTCTCAATGATGTGGACATTCGACAGAAGCAGAAGGTGACAGGGATGTCATGTTGAACTGTCGGCGTCATTTTCAAGCGTGGAATCGCATTTGGGCTTGATAGTCCAGTGGTAAACTGCACTCTTGGCAATCAACACATTTTTTCTTAGCCTAGCAATCACATTTCAACGACGTTGAAATTCGTTACAAATAAAATGTGTTTCTAGCGAATCAGCATTACTACACTACTGTCCATTAAAATTGCTACACCACAAAAATGACGTGCTGCAGACGCGAAATTTAACCGACAGGAAGAAGATGCTGTGATATGCAAATGATTAGCTTTTCAGAGCATTCGCACAAGGTTGGCGCCAACGTGTTGACATGAGGAAAGTTTCCAACCGATTTCTCATACACAAACAGCAGTTGACCGGCGTTGCCTGGTGAAACGTTGTTGTGATGCCTCGTGCAAGGAGGAGAAATGCATACCATCACGCTTCCGCCTTTGGTAAAGGTCGGATTGTAGCCTACCGCGATTGCTGTTTATCGCATTGTGACATTGCTGCTCGCGTTGATCGATATCCAATGACTGTAAGCAGAATATGGAATCGGTGGGTTCAGGTGTGTAACACGGAACGCCGTGCTGGATCTCAAAGGCCTCGTATCACTAATAGTCGAGACGACAGGAATCTTATCCGCATGGCTGTAATGGATCGTGCAGCCACCTCTCGATCCCTGAGTCAACAGATAGAGACGTTTGCAAGACAACAACAATCTGAACGAACAGTTCGACGACGTTTGCAGCAGCATGGACTATCAGCTCGGAGACCATGCTGCGGTTACCCTTGACGCTGCATCACAGACAGGAGCGCCTGCGATGGTGTACTCAACGACGAACCTGGGTGCACGAATGGCAAAACGTCATTTCTTCGGATGAATCCAGGTTTGGTTTACAGCATCATGAGGGTCGCATCCGTGTTTGGCGACATCGCGGTGAACGCACATTGGAAGCATGTATTCGTCATCTCCAATCTGGCGTATCATCCGGCGTGATGGTATGGAGTACCATTGGTTACACGTCTCGGTCACCTCTTGTTCGCATTGACAGCACTTTGAATAGTGGATGTTACATTTCAGATGTGTTACGACCCGTTGCTCCACCCTTCATTCGAACCCTGCGAAACCCTACATTTCAGCAGGATAATGCACGATCGCATGTTGCAGGTCCTGTACAGGCCTTTCTGGATCACCAACTGAAAACGTCTGGTCAATGGTGGCCGAGCAACTGGCTCGTCACAATACGCCAGTCACTACTCTTGATGAACTGTGGTATCGTGTTGAAGCTGCATGGGCAGCTGTGCCTGTACACGCCATCCAAGATCTGTTTGACTCAATGCCCAGGCGTATCAAGGCCGTTATTACGGCCAGAGGTGGTTCCTCTGGGTACTGATTTCTCAGTATCTATGCACCCAAATTGCGTGAAAATGTAATCACATGTCAGTTCTAGTATAATACATTTGTCCAATCAATACACGTTTACCATCTGCATTTCTTCTTGGTGTAGCAATTTTAATGGCCAGTAGTGTATTAGTGCTATGTGAGAGTTTATTACTGTTCACCGTGTTAACTTTTCTGTTAATTTTGAGGAATTCACATTAAATATGCTTAATATACCCCGTCCCAACCAAAATATGACTCTGCGAAGTCGAGCTAGTTCCTTCCCTCACTCCAGTATAGTTTTCTTTCTCATAACACAAAGCTACTCATAAGCAGGAAGACAATTTTGAAACGTAGACCTCATGATATATTCTTACAAGTAATCTCTCTGTTGATTACATTTTCCGTGATAATCACGGAATCTTAAATTTTTAATGAATTAACAAGTGAGATGAAAACTTAAGTCACCAATAACAATTTGTCCATTTTATTAGGACTGTTGAGCTCCGTGGCCATGGATAATGATATTTTACTGTAAAAATACAGCAACCAGCCACTTTTTAATGCGTTTTATTTATGCCAATATGCATTTCGGGTTTGCACCCATCTTCAGCTGTCAAATCACATGTATCTTCAATTTCTACAGTGGTACAATATCGACAGCAGTTTGGATGCTGCAGCTGGCATTCTCCTCTCCTTGTTTTTTCTTGGCTTCTCTTCTTTTTTGTAAGAGCACAAACACTTTTTGTCACTTTTTTTACACTGGCGCAAAACGTGACAAAAAGTGATTGTGCTGTTACAAAAAAGAAGAAAAGCCAAGAAAAAACAAGGAGAGGAGAATGCCAGCTGCAGCATCCAAACTGCTGTCGATATTGTACCACTGTAGAAACTGAAGATACATGTAATTTCACAGCTGAAGATGGGTGCAAACCCGAAATGCTTATTGGCATAAATAAAACGCATTAAAAAAGTGGCTGGTTGCTGTATTTTTATAGTAAAATATCATTAAAGTCATCAAAGCCCAAAACAAATATTAGGTGGGGGTGGAGGGTTAGGGGGAAGGGAGATGGGCACCGAAATGTCTCTGACCTAGGGCACTGCCGTCTGTAAATCTAGCCCTGCATGCAGGCAGATAAATGACTAACCTAAACATGAAGGAAACATACAGTGCTGGTAGTGTCTGCATAACTTTGCCAAGCCTTTGTCGTCTACGACTACGCGTGCATTACGAGGACCTCAGGAGCCATCAGTCGCGCGGAGATGACTCGTTGTCGAGGTTCCCGTCACGTCCACGGCGTGGAACTGGTCGGATCTGTGCATAGTAAGGCTGTCGGCCGGTCGCGCCGTTTATCAGCCGCTGCGCCCCCTCCGAGGGGTGGGACGGCGCGTGACCCGCATGCCCGCGCCACCACCCCGCGGGACGGCGAGCCTCGCTGATGAATGTCCGGCTCCGGGTGGGCGGGGAAAATCTCGCGATTGAATTCTCCGCTCTCTCCCGGGACGCTGCAACAACAGGCGCTATTATCCGCTTCTATCTCTTGATTTATTACTTTGCGAGGGGGTGGGCAGTATCATAAAAAAGAGAAAGAGGAATTATGTGAAGTGCCACAAGGTGGGGCACCTTTGACCTACGTGATCTGCTTCAAGGAAACTGTAAGTGAATCTTGCCAGTCACAGTAACAGGTTCTTTGACTGACCCTTACGTGAGTAAAGTGGTGTAAGATATCAGAAATGGCTAGAAGAAAGATATACTTCAGAGGGAGATATGCACTGATAAGCCAAAACATTATGACTACTGCCCACCGCGAGGTTACATGCCACCTGGTGACGTTTCGGGCACGTGATACGCTATGAAAAGTAGGTAAGAGCAGCAGAGACGGATGGGGCACCATCGTAGCGAAGATGTGGGTTGCAAATGGGGAAATGCACTGAGATAAACGACTTTGTCAAGGGACAGAATATTACACTACTGGCCATTAAAATTGCTACACCAAGAAGAAATGCAGATGATAAACGGCTATTCATTGGACAAATATATTATACTAGAACTGACATGTGATTACGTTTTCACGCAATTTGGCTGCATAGATTCTGAGAAATCAGTACCCAGATCAACCACCTCTGGCCGTAATAACGGCCTTGATACGCCTGGGCATTGAGTAAAACAGAGCTTGGATGGCGTGTACAGGTACAGCTGCCCGTGCAGCTTCAACACGATACCACGTTCATCAACAGAGTGACTGGCGTATTGTGACAAGCCAGTTGCTCGGCCACCATTGACCAGACGTTTTCAATTGGTGAGAGATCTGGAGAATGTGCTGGCCAGAGCGGCAGTCGAACATTTTCTGTATCCAGAAAGGCCCGTACAGGATCTGCCTCGTGCGGTCGTGCATTATCCTGCTGAAATGTAGGGTTTGGTTGGTTGGTTGGTTGGTTTGGGGAAGGAGACCAGACAGCGTGGTCATCGGTCTCATCGGATTAGGAAAGGATTGGGAAGGAAGTCGGCCGTGCCCTTTCAGAGGAACCATCCCGGCATTTGCCTGGAGTGATTTAGGGAAATCACGGAAAACCTAAATCAGGATGGCCGGACGCGGGATTGAACCGTCGTCCTCCCGAATGCGAGTCCAGTGTGTAACCACTGCGCCACCTCGCTCGGTGTAGGGTTTGTCAGGGATCGAATGAAGGGTAGAGCCACGGGTCGTAACACATCTGAAATGTAACGTCCACTGTTCAAAGTGCCGTCAATGCGAACAAGAGGTGACCGAGACGTGTAACCAATGGCACCCCATACCATCACGCCGGGTGATACGCTAGTATGGCGATGACGAATACACGCTTCCAATGTGCGTTCACCGCGATGTCGCCAAACACGGATGCGACCATCATGATGCTGTAAACAGAACCTGGATTCATCCGAAAAAATGACGTTTTGCCACTCGTGCACCCAGGTTCGTCGTTCAGTGCACCACCGCAGGCGCTCGTGTCTGTGAGTTGATAGTCCATGCTGCTGCAAGCGTCGTCGAACTGTTCAAAATGGCTCTGAGCACTATGGGAATTAACATCTGTGGTCATCAGTCCCCTAGAATTTAGAACTACTTAAACCCAACTAACCCAAGGACATCACACACATCCATGCCCGAAGTCGAACTGTTTGTGCAGATGGTTGTTGTCCTGCAAACGTCCCTGTCTGTTGGATCAGGGATCGAGACGTGGCTGCACGATCCGTTACAGCCATGCGGATAAGATGGCTGTCATCTCGACTGCCAGTGATACGAGGCCGTTGGGATCCAGCACGGCGTTCCGTATTACCCTCTTGAACCCACCGATTCCATATTCTGCTAACCGTCATTGGATCTCGACCAACGCGAGCAGCAATGTCGTGATACGATAAACCGCAATCGCGATAGGCTACAATCCGACCTTTATTGAAGTCGGAAACGTGATGGTACGCATTTCTCCTCCTTACACGATGCATCACAAGAACGTTTCACCAGGCAACGCCGGTCAACTGCTGTTTGTGTATGAGAAATTGATTGGAAACTTTCCTCATGTCACCACATTGTAGGTGTCGCCACCGGCGCCAACCCTGTGTGAATGCTCTGGAAAGCTAATCATTTGCATATCACAGCATCTTCTTCCTGTCGGTTAAATTTCGCGTCTGTAGCACGTCATCTTCGTCGTGTGGCAATTTTAATCGCCAGTAGTTTATTACGCAAAAGTTATGAACGAGTATCTCGAAAGCGGCAAAGCTGGTCGAATGTTCAGGTGCAACTGCCGTGGGCATCTACGGAAAAAGGTAGGAGGACAGTGAAGCTACGACTAGGTGCCAAACGGTTGGACGTCCACGACGGGGGTTTGAAGGCTTGTCTGCTCTGTAACGTAGGACAGATGGTGATCTGTGGCATCTCTGCCGAAAGAGTACAATGCTGGTGCACGCGCAAGTGTTTCAGAGCACGTCGTTAATCATGCATTGTCGAACATGGAGCTCCGCAGCAGACCACCCCTACGTGTTTAAGTGTTGAGCCAACGACATCGTAATTACGATTGCAGTTGGCGCGAGGCCATCGGGAATCACCGTCGATCAGTGAAAACGTGTCGGCTCATATGAGCAGTCAGTTGTTCAAGATTTGGGCGTCTTTCAACCCATAAATATCTCCACAGCTGTCATTCACCCTTTTACCTATGGCCCATGTTGCACCACAGCTGTCTGGATGCCCATTTTGGATTTCGCCATTTGTTTGTCACCACAAACGCCGTCATCGAAGTGACTAGCTGCTCGAAACGTGCAGCGCACCACGGACGCAAGCTTTTGGGAGCAGTATTATGCCACGGGAGGCTTTCTCCTGCGCAGGTCTGGGACCTGTCAGTGTGTCTTAGATTAAAGACACGCTGACAGCTGCGAACTACCTACATCCCTTCAAGCTTGATGTCTTCACCGACAGTGATGTCATATTTCAGCAGTATAATTCTCCGTGTCTCGGAGCCGTATCGGTGCTAAGTCGTTTGAGGAGGATTATAGGGAACTCACGTTGATGTCTTGGCGATCGAATTCGCCTGATGTAAATCCTATGGAACTCATCTGGTTTGGTATCGGTCGCTATCACCGCTTACGCAAAACAGCGGCTCGTTATTTACTGCGCAGAATCGGTAATGCATTTCATTCTAAAGACGGACAAACAAGCTATTAAAAACGTGGTCATAATGTTTCGAATCTCCGGTGTATAGCATTTACATAATACTGTAGAAATAAACTTCACTATGTGATCCAAAGTATCAGGACACGACTAAAAACATGCGTTTTTCGTATTAGGTGCATTGTGCTACCATCTACTGCCAGATTCTCCATGTCAGCGACCTCAGTTGACATTAGACATCGTGAGAGAGCTGAATGGGGCGCTCCGCGGTTCTCACTGACTTCGAACGTGGTCAGGTGATTTGTTGTCACTTGTGTCACATACGTGTACGCGAGATTTCCACACTCGTAAACACTCCTAGGCCCACTGTTTACGATGTGATAACGAAGTTGAAACGCGAAGGGTCACGAGCAGCACAAAAGCGTACAGGTTGACCTCGTCTGCTGACTGACAGATACCGCCGACAGTTGAAGAGGGTCGTAATGTGTCATAGGCAGACATCTATCCAGACCATCACACAGGAATTCCTAAGTGCCTCAGGAGCCACTGCAAGTACTATGACAGTTAGGCGGGAGGTGAGAAAACTTGGATTTCATGGTAGAGCGGCTGCTCATAATCCACACATCGCGCCGGCAAATGCCAAACGACGCCTCGCTTGGTGTAAGTAGTGACTGAACAGTGGAGAAACGTTTTTGGGAGTGAAGAATCACGGTACACAATGTAGCGATCCGATGGCATGGTGTGGGTATGGCGAATGCCGGATGAGCGTCATCTAAGGCGCGAAGAGTGGCCGCGCGGTTAGAGGCGCCATGTCACTGACTGCGCGGTCCCTCCCGTCGGAGGTTCGAGTCCTCTCTCGGGCATGGGTGTGTGTGAGTTGTTCTTAGTATAAGTTAGTTTAAGTTAGTTAAAATAGTGTGTAAGTCTAGGGACCGACGATCTCAGCAGATTGGTCCCTTAGAATTTCACACAGATTTGAACATTTTTTGAACGTCTTCTGCCAGCGTGTGTAGTGCCAAAAATAAAATTTTGGGGTGGTGGTGTTATGTTGCGGTCGTGTTTTTCACTTAGGGGCCTTGCACCGCTTGTGGTTTTGCGTGGCACTATCACAGCACAGGCCTACAATGATGTTTTAAGCACCTTCTTGCTTCCCACTTTTGAAGAGCAATTCGAGGACGGCGATTGCACCTTTCAACCCGAACGAGCACCTGTTTTTGATGGACGGCCTGTGGCGGAGTGGTTACACGACAACAACATCCCTGTAATGGACTGGTCTGCACAGAGTCCTGGGCTGATTCCTATAGAACACCTTTGGGATGTCTTGGAACTCAGACTTCGTGCCAGACCTCACCGACCGACATCGATACCTCTCCTTAGTGCAGCACTCAGTGGAGAATAGGCTGCCATTCCCGAAGGAACCTTCCAGCACCTGATGGAACGTATGCCTGCGAGAGTGGAAGCTGTCATCAAGGCTGAGGGTGGGCCAACACCATATTGAATTCTAGCACTATCGATGGAGGGCGGCACGAACTTTTAAGTCACATTCAGCCAGATGTACAAATATTTTTGATCACATAGTGCAAGAAGACGCAATAAGAATGGAACCTAAGACGCCAGTTATCGGATTAGAAGGTTGTGACGTAGTTATGCAGTATTTCTGCTCTACGCTTCATCTTATATATCGAAGAAAGCCTATAGCCAATGAGAGAGAGTTTCAGAAATGAGTTTAAAACTCAAGAGTGAAAGGATATCAGGTATCACTTTCGTGGTTCAAATGGTTCAAATGGCTCTGAGCACTATGGGATTCAACTTCTGAGGTCATCAGTCCCCTAGAACGTAGAACTACTTAAACCTAACTAACGTAAGGATATCACACACATCCACGCCCGAGGCAGGATTCGAACCTGCGACCGTAGCGGTCGCGCGGTTCCAGACTGAAGCGCCTAGAACCGCTCGACCACTCCGGCCCTCACTTACGTGGTATTGAGGAAGAATTACAGGACGTCTTGAGTGTAGTGAATAATCTGTTGGGCACATAATGAGGATTGGAAATAAAGGAAATAAAGATCATAGTATTAAAAAGTGGCAGAAAGAAGATTAGCTACAAATTTAATATCAAAATTTGGGACCATATACTAGACTATGTTATGGCAATGCTGGAAGCAAAGTGATGAATCTCATATGGAACGATGACATATGGAGCAAATTCGCAAAGGCAACACACTCTTTGCCAAAACAATTCCGGTTGTACCAGACATAAGCAACTGAGAAGGAAATTTCTGAGAATGTACTTCTCGAGCACAGCATAGGACGAAGTCAAATTACGGGCTGTGCGAAAAGAAAAAAAGAAGGAGTATTTAATCGTTGAAGACGTGATGTTGCAGAAGGATGCTACGACTAATTACGATTATGCAGTTCCTGTGTTGTTAAGAAGTACGATGTAATGTTCCTTCGGATATGCCTTCATGTCCGAATCAACTGGCACTGCAGTTACTGTTACCGTCATGGGATATAAGAAATGTATTTGCAGTTGTGAATATGGAGAACCATCCGCTGCACAACGGAATGACAACAGTGAAAATTTATGCTGGACGGAGTCTCGAGCCCATATTTCCCACTTTACGGGAGCTGCCGCCTTAACCGCTTTGGCTATCCGTGCGCGACCCACGCTCAGCCCCAAACTTCCATGTACCGCCGTTCCTTCGTCACAGCCTGTACTCGTACACACATTACGCAATTCTCGTGTAGGGGAAGCCTTTTTAATTGAAAGTGACTCCCTGGTATCGGAGACGTCCGCAACGAGACGTAACGATCTGCAAAATCTCCACATGCTGTTGCATTCGCAAGCGTTATTCAAAGTGGTTTCTCCCAGCTGTCTCGCAGGGATAACAACATCGTGTACTGTTCTCTCATACGCTCTCGAATACCCGGATCTTCTTCTCATAATGCTACAGTAAGCGCGAATTCTTGCCAGGGGATTCATTTCATTCCCATGAATCACGTACAATTTTCGCATGATCCCACAATAATAAGTGGACTGGTATGACATCGTATCAACGAACCGGCGACGAAGCGGCACCTAGGACTCCTCGTCCTCCACAGTTTTCAGGAAACGTCGGACGCAAATGATGGTGAGCTTCGTCGTATCATGTTGCAACCACAATTGTTGCATTTTTAGAAACGTCCAATGGCGTGTCAGTTTATTACTTCGATCGGTTCGGAATGAAACTTTTGTTGCCAATAATCAACATATTCACCATCGTTGTGTAATACTCAAATTATTTCCGTTTTCGTCACACTATTCACGTACTCCATTCCATTTTAAATGTCTACTGATTACTTTAGGAAACTGCTTTACGGTGAACACACATTTACTCAGTTTATTCAGAACTGCTTTCGTGTTCATCCTTTATAAACAATGAGAAGCCATAAAAATGTATGCCGTAATTATGTCAATGTTTTCCCGCACACCGCATCATGAAACTCAGCCACTCACTTCTTTGGGAAGTGAAACTCCCGCGCCGTTCTCACTATCCTCCTCCAGTTCTTCCTGTCTTGTGCCGTTTTCCCCCACTCAGCGATACTTCACAGCCTGAGATCAACTCGTCTTCCCATCTACTTCTTGGTTTTCCAGGGGGCCCTGAACCTTCTATCTTCTTGTCATGTATCTGAAGGACTATTCTGCTACTGACCATCCTTGTAACATGGCGTGCCCATTGTAAACGTCTCACTGTGTCGGTGTTCACTACCGAGAGTTGGTCGGCTGGCTTTACTAGTTCTCCACGGTATCTTTAAACCCATATTTGCGTTACTTTGGAAAATGTTGACTCAAAGACTTTTCTGTACACGTTAGTTTCGAAAACAGAGACAGAGTTGGTGTTCTTCTTTTTTGATCATGCTCTATGCTTCAGCTCCGTAGAGCAGTACCGGTCTAATGATTGTGTTGTAGAGTTTCAGCTTTGCTTCCCTGATTGAGAGTTTGGAGGATAGAAGTTTTTGGTGAGAAAAGTACACTTTATTTACGTTCAGTAGTCTAGGGGTAAACTATAGGGAGAGACTGAACATATACAATATGTACAACAGCCAAGAGGGAATAATAAGAGTGGACGACCAAGAACGAAGTGCTCGTGTTAAAAAGGGTGTAACCCCAACTGTTCAATCTGTATATCGAGGAAGCAATGATGGAAACAATAGAAAGGTTCATGAATGGAATTAAAATTGAAGGTGAAAGGATATCAATGATACTATTCGCCGATGATATTGCTAACTTGAGTAAAAGTGAAGACGAAATACATGATCTGCTCAAAAAAAAATGGTTCAAATGGCTCTGAGCATTATGGGACTCAACTGCTGAGGTCATTAGTCCCCTAGAACTTAGAACTAGTTAAACCTAACTAGCCTAAGGACATCACAAACATCCATGCCCGAGGCAGGATTCGAACCTGCGACCGTAGCGGTCTTACGTTTCCAGACTGCAGCGCCTTTAACCGCGTGGCCACTTCGGCCGGCATCTGCTCAAAGGAATGAACATTATAATGATTACAGAGTATGGATTGAGAGTAAATCGAAGAAAGACGAAGGTAATGAGAAGTAGTAGCAATGAGAACAGCGAGAAACTGAACATCAGTATTGATGGTCACGAGGAAGATGAAGTTAAGGAATTCTGCTACTTAGGCAGTAAAATAACTAATGACGGACGGAGCAAGGAGGACATCAAAAGCAGTCTAGCAATGTCAAAAAGGGCATTCCTGGCCAAGAGAAGTCTACTAATATTAAATATCAGCCTAAATTTGAGGAAGAAATTTCTGAGAATGTACGTCTGGAGTATAGCATTGTTGTTGTTGTTGTGGTCTTCAGTCCTGAGACTGGTTTGATGCAGCTCTCCATGCGACTCTATCCTGTGCAAGCTTCTTCATCTCCCAGTACCTACTGCAACCTACATTCTTCTGAATCTGCTTAGTGTATTCACCTCTTCGTCTCCCTCTACGATTTTTACCCTCTGCGCTACCCTCCAATGCTAAATTTGTGATTCCCTGATGCCTCAAAACATGTCCTACCAACCGATCCCTTCTTCTAGTCAAGTGGTGCCACAAACTTCTCTCCTTCCCAATCCTATTCAATACCTCCTCATTAGTTACGTGATCTACCCACCTTATCTTCAGCATTCTTCTGTAGCACCACATTTCGAAAGCTTCTATTCTCTTCTTGTCCATACTAGTTATCGTCCATGTTTCACTTCCATACATGGCTACACTCCATACAAATACTTTCAGAAACGACTTCCTGACACTTAAATCTATACTCGATGTTAACAAATTTCTCTTCTTCAGAAACGCTTTCCTTGCCATTGCGAGTCTACATTTTATATCCTCTCTACTTCGACCATCATCAGTTATTTTACTCCCTAAATAGCAAAACTCCTTTACTACTTTAAGTGTCTCATTTCCTAATCTAATTCCCTCAGCATCACCCGATTTAATTTGACTACATTCCATTATCCTCGTTTTGCTTTTGTTGATGTTCATCTTATATCCTCCTTTCAAGACACTGTCCATTCCATTCAACTGCTCTTCCAAGTCCTTTGCTGTCTCTGACAGAATTACAATGTCATCGGCGAACCTCAAAGTTTTTACTTCTTCTCCATGAATTTTAATACCTACTCCGAATTTTTCTTTTGTTTCCCTTACTGCTTGCTCAATATACAGATTGAATAACATCGGGGAGAGGCTACAACCCTGTCTCACTCCTTTCCCAACCACTGCTTCCCTTTCATGCCCCTCGATTCTTATAACTGCCATCTGGTTGCTGTACAAATTGTAAATAGCCTTTCGCTCCCTGTATTTTACCCCTGCAACCTTCATAATTTGAAAGAGAGTATTCCAGTTAACATTGTCAAAAGCTTTCTCTAAGTCTACAAATGCTAGAAACGTAGGTTTGCCTTTTCTTAATCTTTGTTCTAAGATAAGTCGTAAGGTTAGTATTGCCTCACGTGTTCCAACATTTCTACGGAATCCAAACTGATCTTCCCCGAGGTCCGCTTCTACCAGTTTTTCCATTCGTCTGTACAGAATTCGCATTAGTATTTTGCAGCTGTGACTTATTAAACTGATAGTTCGGTAATTTTCACATCTGTCAGCACCTGCTTTCTTTGGGACTGGAATTATTATATTCTTCTTGACATCTGAGGGTATTTCGCCTGTCTCATACATCTTGCTCACCAGATGGTAGAGTTTTGTCATGACTGGCTCTCCCAAGGCCATCAGTTGTTCTAATGGAATGTTGTCTACTCCCGGCGCCTTGTTTCGACTCAGGTCTTTCAGTGCTCTGTCAAACTCTTCACGCAGTATCTTATCTCCCATTTCGTCTTCATCTACATCCTCTTCCATTTCCATAATATTGTCCTCAAGTACATTGCCCTTGTATAAACCCTCTATATACTCCTTCCACCTTTCTGCCTTCCCTTCTTTGCTTAGAACTGGGTTGCCATCTGAGCTCTTGATATTCATACAATAGGTTCTCTTCTCCCCAAAGGTCTCTTTAATTTTCCTGTAGGCAGTATCTATCTTACCCCTAGTGAGACAAACCTCTACATCCTTACATTTGTCCTCTAGCCATCCCTGCTTAGCCATTTAGCACTTCCTGTCGATCTCATTTTTGAGACGTTTGTATTCCTTTTTGCCTGCTTCATTTACTGCATTTTTATATTTTCTCCTTTCATCAATTAAATTCAATATTTCTTCTGTTACCCAAGGATTTCTATTAGCCCTCGTCTTTTTACCTACTTGATCGTCTGCTGCCTTCACTACTTCATCCCTCAGAGCTACCCATTCTTCTTCTACTGTATTTCTTTCCCCCATTCCTGTCAATTGTTCCCTTATGCTCTCCCTGAAACTCTCTACAACCTCTGGTTCTTTCAGTTTATCCAGGTCCCATCTCCTTAAATTCCCACCTTTTTGCAGTTTCTTCAGTTTCAATCTGCAGTTCATAACCAATAGATTGTGGTCAGAATCCACATCTGCCCCTGGAAATGTCTTACAATTTAAAACCTGGTTCCTAAATCTCTGTCTTACCATTATATAATCTATCTGATACCTTTTAGTATCTCCAGGATTCTTCCAGGTATACAACCTTCTTTTATGATTCTTGAACCAAGTGTTAGTTATGATTAAGTTATGCTCTGTGCAAAATTCTACAAGGCGGCTTCCTCTTTCATTTCTTGCCCTCAATCCATATTCACCTACTATGTTTCCTTCTCTCCCTTTTCCTACTGACGAATTCCAGTCACCCATGACTATTAAATTTTCGTCTCCCTTCACTACCTGAATAATTTCTTTTATCTCGTCATACATTTCATCTATTTCTTCATCATCTGCAGAGCTAGTTGGCATATAAACTTGAACTACTGTAGTAGGCATGGGCTTTGTGTCTATCTTGGCCACAATAATGCGTTCACTATGCTGTTTGTAGTAGCTAACCCGCACTCCTATTTTTTTGTTCATTATTAAACCTACTCCTGCATTACCCCTATTTGATTTTGTATTTATAACCCTGTAGTCACCAGACCAAAAGTCTTGTTCCTCCTTCCACCGAACTTCACTAATTCCCACTATATCTAACTTCAACCTATCCATTTCCCTTTTTAAATTTTCTAACCTACCTGCCCGATTAAGGGATCTGACATTCCACGCTCCGATCCGTAGAACGCCAGTTATCTTTCTCCTGATAAAGACGTCCTCTTGAGTAGTCCCCGCGCGGAGATCCGAATGGGGGACTATTTTACCTCCGGAATATTTTACCCAAGAGGACGCCATCATCATTTAATCATACAGTAAAGCTGCATGTCCTCGGGAAAAATTGCGGCTGTAGTTTCCCATTGCTTTCAGCCGTTCGCAGTACCAGCACAGAAAGGCTGTTTTGGTTAATGGTACAAGGCCAGATCAGTCTATCATCCAGACTGTTGCCCCTACTGAAAAGGCTGCTGCCCCTCTTCAGGAACCACATGTTCATCTGGCCTCTCAACAGATACCCCTCCGTGTTGGTTGCACCTACGTTACGGCCATCTGTATCGCTGAGGCACGCAAGCCTCACCACCAACGGCAAGGTCCATGGTTCATGGGGGGGAATGTATGGTAGTGAAACACGGACTGTGGGAAAACCGGATCAGAAGAGAATCGAAGCATTTGAGATGTGGTGCTACAGACTAATTTTGAAAATTAGGTGGACTGATAAGGTATGGAATGAGGAAGTTCTGCGCAGAATCTGAGAGGAGAGGAACATGTGGAAAGCCGGCCGGAGTGGCCGTATGGTTCTAGGCGCTACCGCCGCAGGTTCGAATCCTGCCTCGGCATGGGTGTGTGTGATGTCCTTAGGTTAGTTACGTTTAATTAGTTCTAAGTTCTAGGCGACTGATGGCCTCAGAAGTTAAGTCGCATAGTGCTCAGAGCCATTTGAACCATTTTTTGAACATGTGGAAAACACTAATACGGAGAGGGGACAGGATGATGGACAACTGTTAAAGCATGAGGGAATGACATACATGGTACTAGAGGAAGCTGTAGAGGGCAAAACCTGTAGAGGAAGACAGACATCCAGCAAATAATTGAGGACGTAGGTTGCAAGTGCTACTCTGAGATGAAGAGGTTAGCATAGGAGAGGAATTCGTGACATGCCGTATGAAACCAGTCAGAAGACTGATGACCAAACAAAAAAGTCTAATTTGGTGTTCAACCTGTCTTAAATTTACACCAAGATATGTGAAGTTGAGAATATTCTTGAAAGAATAGTTTTCTGTGTGAAAGTTATCACGTAGTTCGGTAGACATTTTCCTTCCGTATGATTAGAAGAATGGTGAAGATAGATGGCTAGATCACGTAACTAATGAGGAGGCACAGAATAGAATCGTGGACAAGAGAAAATTGTGGTACAACCTGACTAAGAGAAGGGATCAGTTGGTAGGACACATTCTGAGGCTTCAAGTGATCACCAATATAGTATTGGAGGGAAGCATGGAGAGTAAAAACCGTAGAGAGAGAGACGAAAAGATGAATGGAGTAAGCAGATTCAAAGGCATGTAGGTTGCAGTGGTTACTCGAAGATGAAGAGGCTTGCGCATGATAGAGTAGCATGGAGAATGGCACCAAACCAGTCTTTGGACTGAAGACCACAGCAATTCTGTTTTTTATCACTAATTTTTAAAGCTATTATCGGGGCGTTTCATTTAGCCTCTTGAACAATGTTTCAGTTTTGCGACTGTTGTTTGCTATTAAAACTACATTTCTCATGAGAAGGTTGAGGATAAGTGGGGATAGCACAGCACTGAAATTATAGCTAATTCTGATGATCGAAGAAAGGCGGTAATCTCGCAGGAATAAAATTCAAGCACCTTTTGCCTAGCACTCCAGAAGCAATTTCGCTCGTAACTGTTGTTATACACAGAAGAGCCGAAGCAACTGGCACACCTGCCTAATATCGTGTAGGACCCCGCGAGCACACGGAACTGCCGCAACACGACGTACCATGGACTCGACTGACGTCAGAAGCAGTGCCGGAGGGAACTGACACCATCAAACCTGCAGGGCTCTCCATAAATCTGTAAGCGTGCTAGGGGATGGGAGATATCTTGTGATCAGCACGTTGCAAGGCGTTCCAGATACGCTCAATAATGTTCATATCCGAGAATTTTGGCGGCCATCGGAAGTGTTGAAACTCAGAAGAGTGTTCCTTGAGCAATTCTGGACCTGTGGGGTGTCACATTGTCCTGCTGGAATTGCCCAAGTCCGTCGGAATGCTCAATGGACATGAGTGGATGCAGGTGATCAGACAGGATGCTTACATACGTTTTACGTGTCAGTGTCGTATCTAAACGTATCAGGGCTCCCACATCACTTCTACTGCACACGCCCCACACAATGACGGAGGCTCCACCAGGTTGAACATTCCCCTGCTGACATGCAGGGTCAATGGATTCATGAGGTTGTCTCCATACCGTACTCGTTCATCCGCTGGATACAATTTGAAACGAGACTCGTCCGACCAGGCAACAAGTTTCCAGTCATCAACAGTTCAATGTCCGTGTTGGCGCGCCCCGGGCGAGGCGTAAAGCTTTGTGTCGTGCAGTCATCAAGGTTACACCAGTGGGCCTTGGGCTACGAAAGCCCACATCGATGATGTTCCGTTGAATGGTTCGCACGCTGACACTAGTTGGTGGACCAGCACTGAAATCTGCAGCAATTTGCGGAAGGGTAGCGGTTATGACACGTTGAACGATTCTCTTCAGTCGTCTTTGGTCCCGTTCTCTCAGCATCTTTTTCCGGCCGTAGTGATGTCGGAGATCTGATGTTTTACCGCATTTCCGACACCCACGGTACACTCGTGAAACCGTCGTACGAGAAAATCACCACTTCATTGCTATCTCGGAGATGCTGTGTCCCATCGCTCGAGCGCCGACAATAACACCACGATCAAACTCACTTAAATCTTCATGACCTGCCGTTGTAGGAACAGTAACCGATCTAACAACCGCACCAGACACTTGTCTTATACAGGGTGTTACAAAAAGGTACGGCCAAACTTTCAGGAAACATTCCTCACACACAAAGAAAGAAAATATGTTATGTGGACATGTGTCCGGAAACGCTTACTTTCCATGTTAGAGCTCATTTTATTACTTGTCTTCAAATCACATTAATAGTATAATGGAAACACACAGCAACAGAACGTACCAGCGTGACTTCAAACACTTTGTTACAGGAAATGTTCAAAATGTCCTCCGTTAGCGAGGATACATGCATCCACCCTCCGTCGCATGGAATCCCTGATGCGCTGATGCAGCCCTGGAGAATGGCGTATTGTATCACAGCTGTCCACAATACGAGCACGAAGAGTCTCTACATTTGGTACCGGGGTTGCGTAGACAAGACCTTTCAAATGCCCCCATAAATGAAAGTCAAGAGGGTTGAGGTCAGGAGAGCGTGGAGGCCATGGAATTGGTCCGCCTCTACCAATCCATCGGTCACCGAATCTGTTGTTGAGAAGCGTACGAACACTTCGACTGAAATGTGCAGGAGCTCCATCGTGCATGAACCACATGTTGTGTCGTACCTGTAAAGGCACGTGTTCTAGCAGCACAGGTAGAGTATCCCGTATGAAAACATGATAACGTGCTCCATTGAGCGTAGGTGGAAGAACATGGGGCCCAATCAAGACATCACCAACAATGCCTGCCCAAACGTTCACAGAAAATCTATGTTGATGACGTGATTGCACAATTGCATGTGGATTCTCGTCAGCCCACACATGTTGATTGTGAAATATTTACAATTTGAGCAAGTTGGAATGAAGCCTGATCCGTAAAGAGATCATTTGCACTGAAATGAGGATTGACACATTGTTGGATGAACCATTCGCAGAAGTGTACCCGTGGAGGCCCATCAGCTGCTGATAGTGCCCGCACACGCTGTATACGGTACGGAAACAACTGGTTCTCCCGTAGCACTCTCCATACAGTGACGTGGTCAACGTTACCTTGTACAGATGCAACTTCTCTGACGCTGACATAAGGGTTATCGTCAACTGCACGAAGAATTGCCTCGTCTATTGCAGGTGTCCTAGTCGTTCTAGGTCTTCCCCAGTCGCGAGTCATAGCCTGGAATGTTCCGTGCTCCCTAAGACGCCGATCAATTGCTTCGAACGTCTTCCTGCCAGGACACCTTCGTTCTGGAAATCTGTCTCGATACAAACGTACCGCGCCAAGGCTATTGCCCCGTGCCAATCCATACATCAAATGGGCATCTGCCAACTCCGCATTTGTAAACATTGCACTGACTGCAAAACCTCGTTCGTGATGAACACTAATCTGTTGATGCTACGTACTGATGTGCTTGATGCTAGTACTGTAGAGCAATGAGTCGCATGTCAACACAAGCACCGAAGTCAACATTACCTTCCTTCAATTGGGCCAACTGGCGGTGAATCGAGGAAGTACAGTACATACTGATGAAACTAAAATGAACTCTAACATGGAAATTAAGCGTTTCCGGACACATGTCCACATAACATCTTTTCTTTATTTGTGTGTGAGGAATGTTTCCTGAAAGTTTGGCCGTACCTTTTTGTAACACCCTGTATATGCGTTGCATATTTCTGTATTTGAATACGCATGCCTACACGAGTTTCTCTGGCGCTTCAGTGTATGACACCATTAATCTAACTCTTTAGTCGCAGCGTGTACGTTCTCGCTTTGCAGGTGTTGGAGACCGATAACTTGGTCCCAGCCAGACGCTGCAGCCCCCGCCCGGCTGCCGCAGCGTTCAGGGCCCGCGGCGACGACAGCTATAGGCAGGCGCGTGGTGCGCCGATCGCCGGCCTGCGGGATTTCTGGCATATCTCGGCGCGGCGGTATCTCATGGCCGCGCCGCGCCGCCCCGCCCATTGTCCGATCAGGAATCCGAGCGCGGCGCGACGTGGGAAAAGCGGCGCCGGCGCCGTTTCGCACTGCGTAATTGGCGCCACATGGCGCCTGCCTGCCGCCTGCCTGTCTTTCCGATCGAAGCTCCCGTCTGCTGAACACGTGACCGGGGTAATTCCCATCCACGTCGTCGTCGGTCGGAACCACACCGACGGGAAAAAAAGTGCGCAACAGCAAGAAGCAGTTGTGCGACTTAAACGAAAATTGGCAGGCGTTTTCCTACATCTGAAAGATAATGCTGAACCGTGATTTACTTTCAAAGAATATTCTTAAGAATTTATTTTATTTACTAGCGATTCATCAAGAACATTTGCGAGATGCTGGGGCTAGCAGTGTATTTAACACTAAATTCTTCTCGAATCTTCATATGGAAATGATGCTCTAAGCCCCCCCCCCCCCCTTTTCTAACTCCTACTTTTGCTGTTACACATGGATTAAGAAGAAACGCGAACTGACTGTAATCGACCCTGCAAGTGGAGTAGAAAAGAGATTGGCACCTGCAATAATTTAACTGGACAGAAATTAAGGAAAGTTTCATTAACGTTGTGAGAAATGAAAGGGTTGCTCTACCGATTAACAGAATGAAAGTTCCGTCCAAAATAACAATTTGATTTATTATGACTAAACTCAAAATAATAAACAAAACACATGAAACATTTACAATACATCAAATTGGATACTCAGCTAAAGCCTGTGAAGGTGAAGTTGTCCATAAACTAGATTGTGACATTTATGACCAAGTGGTATGTGGAGCCAATTCTTTGCAACTCAAATATTAAGAGAAACACCAACATTAATTGCTGCTACAGCAGTGATAACTCAGACAATGAACACCCAAGACAGAACAAAGTTAGAAAAGACGAACAGGCGTGCTCCGCTGAGCTCTGATTATCACCTAGCAAAATTGCCTGCTTTGCCGGTGCTGCGGACGTACATTACCAAGCTGTCATCTTAACTGCAAGGACACGATCTGGCGTACCGGAGGCGATGACTGGTTGCTTCGACGTCCCGGCGTGCTGATGATAATGTTGCGAGTATAGCCTGAAACAAATTATCCTGGTCTGGTTGTTACAGACTAAGGACTTCCTAGCAATACGAATGTGCCTCTGAGGGAGACGAAGAAGGCCCGCTACACAATCACTGACGGTACTGTTATTGATTTTAACAAGTGAAGTCACACAGTAACTCCGATACAGTCAACTTGAGTCAAAACTGCCCAAGACACACAACATAGGCCGCTTGTATGTAGAACACTCAATTGCCAACTGTACTCGGAAAGTGACACTGAAGTCGAAACTTCAGCAACTTCGTCAAACAGTTACAATCAAATAGAAGTATATTAGACAGCCAACGGAAGGCATGCTGTCCAGAGCTGCGAGAGCTCAGTCTTGTAACCTACTCTGACCGAAAGGTGAGAGCCGACTCTCTCAAGAGCACCTGTGCAAACAGAACACAGAACATTCCCGCCCCCACAACAGTGGCCATGGTTCAACGTTCCAATCAGCAACTCGAAAACCGGCGGAAAATTCCACTCTATTGCCGACGCACTACTAGTCCACCAATGGAGATTCATGGCGCCAATTTCTGCACCAATTTTGCTACGTCACGGAACTACCCCGTGAGCAAGCCAATCACAGTTATGATTTTGCAGAAAACGCGGGAATTTGCTCGCCAAGACTGCCTGGGAACACAAGTCATTCCCACACCTCGCTGGTAGCCCGCCAGAAAGTGTTTTCACTACGTTTCTGCGAAGTAACGGAATCTCTATCCCAGCCACTCCATCAGGCCCCTGTGGGCGTGTCGCCGCCGCTCTTATGACAATGTCGGCGTCTGGAAGACATTCACTCGACTTCCTCACACCCATCGGCTTAACCCTTTCAAGATCAGAAGAGCCCGCCTGTCACCGGGCCACCAAGTTGCGAGACACGTTGCGTGGGAAGTCCGCATGTGAAGGAATAGCGACTTTTCACCGCATGCAATTAGAGAGGAAAATCGAATTACTCAGAGTAAGATAGAAATATGAGAGGGGCTCATGCCACCTCTCACATTAATATATTTAATCACGCTATGTAAGCATGGAAGTAGTTGCCAGGCAGTAACTGATGAAATCATTACCAAATTCCTTTTAACAGGTGGGAATTTTATTCACTTTAATAGTGGCTAAAAGCATTTTTTAAAAGAAACAGATTAAAAAATAAAAATCAGAAAGCACCCTCTAAATATCAAAGTTACGATTTATTCAGAGGCAGAAAGAAACAAGTTTTGACTGCATGAGCTTTCGGGCAAAGAACTTTGTCGCTTCCTTTTGACATGGCTGTAGTTACGAGCGCTCACAAGAGCCTCTGAAAGACTACACTGGTGCAAATCTGCAACACACCAGATAACTTTAAACTAAGAGTTTTAACCATTTACACAAGCACACTAACTATGCACCCCCGCCCTCTGTAGGAGGGATGGAAATGGTACAAAACACTAACAATTAAAATATTAGCTTTGCCACCGAAGCTGCAACTTGATTTTAACTTCTAAGGAAAGTCTTACAGTGAAAGGGTGGCAACTTTATATACTAAAATGGTCATTTAAATAAAAGCCCATGAAATGCAATCTTATATAAAATTATACAAAGTTGGCCAAACAATAGTTAAGATGCTCTACGGTTCACAGATACCGCCTCTCAAGGTCATAGGCAATAATATGAAAGTTTCTAAAGATCAAAACACATTTCAGGTATTAGGCCGTTACACTCCAAGCAACAAATTCGTTAACACACCAAATCCGACAAATATGACAGAGGCAGCCACTAACACGGTAGATTGATAGGGAGATTACCGAACAACCTGAACCGCAGGTTGCCTTAATCCGCCCCTACTCCACAAGGGAAAAACGGACCACCCAATCTATAAACAACCATCTTCCCGCGGGTGGGCAAACGGAGAAGAATGGAGGGACGACCCCAAAGCAAAACGGCTGGTGACCTCACCAAGAAAACAAGTAGAATTTAACAAGAGTAAATCAAACAACATATCACCAATCACTTAACTTCTAATAAATTGCGATTTCTCGAGAACACCTGGCGCAGCACCCCCAAATCGCTCTCCCGAACCGTCCGCTGCCAGCCTCTTCAACGGACGCAGGAAGGCGCGCCGATCTCCCGTCTCACGGCGTCGCAGCTCGCACCGGCCAGACTGATGTCGTGGGTAGACTCCTGCTGCTCTCGTGTCGACCGCGAAGCCACTACCCCTCGCTATACGCCGCGGCCCACTTGACTCATATGGCGACCCCACATGCGCCGCCGCTCAACACGGACAAGTCATCTTGTGTCTCAGTGCGCGACCGACCAACCGATCGATCCAACCGTCAATGATCATTGGCTGAGCAAACTTGAGCAGACTGGTGGCCTAACGCGCAGACTCAGATGCACGAACTAAGCCCCGACCGGGCGTCCACTCGCTGAGTTTTACTGGCGGAGTGGAAACACTCTCATTTTGCCGTCATAAAGGTTGATCCATACGACAGACATACTAGCACTGCGAACGACAGACAGACGTTAACTGCCTACCAAATCCGGACAAGAGACAGACCCAGACTGACCGACTGGCGAGCTCATAGCGCCCCTTAAACGCACGTGAACAGGCTTTTCCACCAGCGGGAGACACCAAAGCTGCGATTGCCACAGCGGTGCCACCGCCAGAAGCGGAGGGCGACTGCTTCACACTACGCGCTGCGGCGCGCTCTTCAAAACAGCAATTTTTACCACGGCTCAGATGACGAATTTCGCACCGATGACGTAAGAGTGGCTCCAGTAACGCCACTATGAGGATGCAAATCAGGTTTGCTTCAAATACAAGCTGTGACGCTCCTCAACATTAGATACCTTTGAGGTTGCAAGTGGTGACCTGATATTTGTCAACAATGGCTTTAAAGCGACAAAGCCCCAATTATGAAAAACCCACTGAGTTTGAACGACGTTGTGTAATAGGGCTACGGAAAGCTGAGTCTTGTGTCTACGATACTGCTGGAAGATTTGCTGGGAATGTAGACACTGTATACGATTGCTGGCATACGTGGTCACGAAAATGTACGGTCCCAAGAAAACCGGGCTCCGGTGGCAGTACCCAGAGGGAAGACCACCGTGTTTGACGTATGGCTCTGGCGCATCGTATTGCATCTGCAGCAGCAATATGAGTAGCAGCTGGCACCACAGTGACACAACGAACTGTTACAAATCGGTTACTTCATGAAGAGACGCCCTGTAGCTTGCGTGCCACCGACCCCAAAACACCGCCATTTGCGACTTAAGGGGCGTCAAGCGACAGCTCATTGGAGGGCAGGCTGGAGGTCTGTTGTATTTTCTTAAGAAAGCTGGTTCTGCCTCGATGCCAGCTATGACTCTGTGTTGGTTAGAAGGTGGTCAGCTGGATCCTGTAACCAACCTGTCTGCGTGCTAACCTCACTGAACCTACACCTGATTTCATATGACAGCAGAAGCACTCTCAGAGTTATTCCGCGCACCTTGACTGTAAATTTGTATGTCAGTATGGTAATTCAACCTGTTGCGCTGTCATTCATGAACAGCATTCCAGAGGCTGCCTTCCAACAGGATAACGCTCGTTCACATACCGCTGTTGCAACCCAACATGATCTACAGAGTGTCGTAAGGTTTACTTGGCCTGGCCAATCACCTGATCTGCCTCCAATCGAACACATATGGGACATCATCGAACGACAACACCAGCGTATCCACAACCGCCATTAACCGTCCTTATACGACCGACCAAGTGCAACAGGCACGGACTCCATCCCACAAACTGACGTCTGGCACCTGTACAACACAATGCATCCACTTTTGCGTGCTTGCGTTCATCATACTGACGATACAACGGTTGTTAATGTAACAACATTTGATATTTGCAACGGCGTATCTCGGGCTTATGTTAACTAGTGATCTTGCCGTTTTAATCCTTACATACGTTACCTACACAAATTTATTCCGAAAATTTCGTTACTCTATTTTTTCTTATGTGTTGCGAGTTTTTCCATCACTGTACTTTGATGTCATCTGGTTGTAATAAGATACCAGAGGGCTCTAGCTTCTAACGGCATACCTTCACCGACTCTTCGTGGGGTATATGTAGGAGGTAGCAGTATATTGATTCATTCTTATGGGAACCTACGCTACCGTAACGTACGCTTCTCGGCTTTCAACATAAAACAACTTCGTGGTGCACAGCGCCTTTCTTGTAGTGTCTGCCACTGGTGCTCGATGAGCATTTCCGAGATACTCTCGTACTTAGTAACCTGAGACAAAAAGTACTGCTCTTGTCTGGATCATCTCTATTTCCTCTATCAATACTATGTGGCAGGAATCCCATACCACCACGCAGTACTCAAGAATTTGCCGGACAAGGGTTTGTAAGCAACTTCCTTCGGCGGTGGAGTATATTTCTTGAGGATTATTCAAATGAATTTCAGTCTGACACCTGCCTTGTAGTGTCTGCCACTGGTGCTCGATGAGCATTTCCGAGATACCCTCGTACTTAGTAACCTGAGACAAAAAGTACTGCTCTTGTCTGGATCATCTCTATTTCCTCTATCAATACTATGTGGCAGGAATCCCATACCACCACGCAGTACTCAAGAATTTGCCGGACAAGGGTTTGTAAGCAACTTCCTTCGGCGGTGGAGTATATTTCTTGAGGATTATTCAAATGAATTTCAGTCTGACACCTGCCTTGTAGTGTCTGCCACTGGTGCTCGATGAGCATTTCCGAGATACCCTCGTACTTAGTAACCTGAGACAAAAAGTACTGCTCTTGTCTGGATCATCTCTATTTCCTCTATCAATACTATCTGGCAGGAATCCCATACCACCACGCAGTACTCAAGAATTTGTCGGACAAGGGTTTGTAAGCAACTCCCTTCGTCGGTGGAGTATATTTCTTGAGGATTATTCGAATGAATTTCAGTCTGACACCTGCCTTGTAGTGTCTGCCACTGGTGCTCGATGAGCATTTCCGAGATACTCTCGTACTTAGTAACCCGAGACAAAAAGTACTGCTCTTGTCTGGATCTTCTCTATTTCCTCTGTCAATTCTATCTGGCAGGAATCCCATACCACCACGCAGTACTCAAGAATTTGTCGGACAAGGGTTTGTAAGCAACTTCCATCGTTGGTGGAGTATATATCTTGAGGATTATTCAAATGAATTTCAGTCTGACACCTGCCTTGTAGTGTCTGCCACTGGTGCTCGATGAAGTTTTATTTATTTACTGATTGCTTCCTGTAGATCTTTAGACCCTATTAAATAACAGTTAAAAATCATATTACGTACCAGTTCCAATTTTAGCTGAGAGAACGTATGACATACATTGGCTAAAATAGAGAAAATGAAAATCCACCAACAGCCTCATGAGGTTTCCGATGCTACATACTATTTACTGTGCAGAAGACCACAACACACGTTCAGTCTAGGGCTTCTCTGACGGACTCAAGCACAGCGTGGGGATTCTCGAACGCCTTAGCTCCTAGCATTGAGTCGCTTGACAACGCCGTTCAAATGAAATGTGGTCTCATCTTAGAAAAGAACACAACAGTCGGCCAGAATGGCAACAGAAAAGTTTAAACGAGCACTGTAATCCGTTCGTTAGAGTGATTGCACTATCTGGAGCTTGTATGCACAAAAAAGAAGTTTTTTATGCATGATGCGGTGCAGTGTTGTCTTCGGAATCTACAGCTGACGTAAGACTCTGAGGAGTGACGTCTTGCGACTTCTCACGAAAGCGTCTCTCACTGTCTGACTTGTGTGCGCACTGGGTCCAGACATAGGCCTGCCTGTAGTACGGAGATCACAGACACTCACAGTGTACTTAACCCTCGTATAACGCACACTGATGCTTTTAACATCTACCGGCTGTCTGTGGTATGCCACCTGGATTTTTTTCTGGACTGTTTCTGGTGAGCCGCGTGGGATTAGCCGAGCGGTCTGGGGCGCTGCAGTCATGGACTGTGCGGCTGGTCCCGGCGGAGACTCGAGTCCTCCCTCGGGCATGGGTGTGTGTGTCTGTCCTTAGGATAATTTAGGTTATGTAGCGTGTAAGCTTAGGGACTGATGACCTTAGCCGTTAAGTCCCATAAGATTTCACACACATTTGAACATTTTTTTTTGTTTGTTCTGGTGACCCTGTCTCACGATAACAGAAGGCACATTGGGCTTTCTTCTGGTGTGAGTAGGCTACATGTTGGCCGGGCTTTGTGGCCGAGTGGTTCTAGGTGCTTCAATCCGGAACCGCGCTGCTGCTACGGTTGTAAGTTGTAATCCTGTCTCTGGCTTGGATGTGTGTGATGTCCTTAGGTTAGTTAGGTTTAAGTAGTTCAAAGTATAGGGAACTGATGACCTCAGATGATATGTCCCATAGTGCTCACAGACAATTAAACCATTTGAAGTACATGTTGTTTGCAAAGAGTGTCCGATTTCGCATTAGTTGGGCATGTCACATGCAATTCATGTATATCATATTTTATGTCTTACCTGTGGCAACTGGTATATATATATATAGCTAGAAACTAATTTTGTGTATCCCAAGCGCGTGTTGTGCGTCAAATACTATCCATTATATTTATGGGTAGTAATGGCACTCAAACACTCCCTTGGGATACACACAATGCTACTTTTACGTCTGAATATTCAGCTGTGTTCTGTTTGCTAGCAGTTCCTCAAAAATCACATAGCTGGTTCGTCACCAACATGGCCGCCGCTACCTACTGCTCTGTAGATCTCATGGACGGACCAAACTGAGAAGTAAGACGTCGCAGAGTAAAGATTGTAGCTTCTCATGAAAGACTAACCGCATCTGGACATGTCTTCGCAGCCAAACGCACTCGCATGAAGTTCCAGTAAGATATCAGTGTACGTCCATTGTACTTTTCCATACGACTACAAATTATTATTCCAATTCGTCATATATTTATATATGGTTATTCCCAAAACCTACTGACCACTTTAACCGCTGTGGTGTGACTGCATTCGAATGATAGGAATGTAGAGAAGTAGCAAGTAGTTTCGAAAGCTTGTTGGTACGGACAGTGTTTAGCAGGAAGTACCACTGCTGAGTTCATTGTAAGAGGTATGCTATGTATGCGCTGCCTGCAACAGGCAAGACTTAGGAGAGTCTCTGACCAGAGAGCAGTATGTAGTTAGTTGTTGCTTGTCGCTAGTCGACATTAGTCTTCTTTAGTCTGCAGTAGTCTTCAGTAGTCTGCGTGAGTCGGCAGTAGTCGGCAGTAGTTGGCGCGTATCTGCGCTTGTCTGCAGTCTGCTCTGGTCGGGACTCTCGAGGATGAATATTATTGTAGAAGGTAAAGAAGCAGCCTTGCGCGTATCTAGTAATGTATGTTAACTGTCATCCAATTTCTTTTAAAAAATGCCCCGGTAATAATTTTTATAATATAAAGTAATTTTTAAAAAAAATAGCATTCATTTCAATTTAAAGAATATATCCAATGCATGATCATTCCTTTCCTGAATCACAAAGCATAGGGGAGCATTGCACGGAGCTGTGCCGAATTTTTTTTAGGTAAGAGCAGATATATTCGCAGTTTTTATTGAGGTAAGAATTTTTGCTTTTTTTTATTTAGGAATTTTTCCGTTTTGAACTTAACATTAAATGAGAAAATAATTTTGTGGGTACATTAAATGTGAATGCATTTCTGCACAGAGATTATGAATGGGAACCAATTTTGTTCAGAGGTTACAATATTTAAAATTCATTTAATTATTATTTCGGTGGGGAGGTTACACTTGGTTCATTATAATTATTTTTGTGGGGAGGCTACATCATTTCTACCCTAGACAAGCGAAATGAAATCCCAGAGACATCCTGGCGCTCTTTTGAACTAACAGTCGATCGTGGGTTATCAAACGAAACTGTCTGTTTCGTTATAATTCCTCTACAAGTTGCAAGTTTTTATTATTTCTACCAGTACCTTGTACTCTTCGGTATTACCGAGGCATTTTGCGAGCTACCTCCAAGGAAGGTCATAAATGTGCTCTATCATTTTTTCCAGACGCTGGACTGACGGCTCTTGTGAATTACTCTGGCATATACATCGAGCAGGAAGTTTTTGTTTGGATAGAGTACTTAATTACAATGAAACTCACGCTGGCGTCGGTCTGGCCTTGGCGACTTGCGTGCCGCTTAATTTGTTACTCCTACTCTTTCGCTGATGTAGAGCTTACTTGATGCCAACAGCGTTCTTTAAATTAAGCTGATTGTGTGACTGGTGAGTTGTGGTACAGTCAGCGTGAATAATAAAAGGAATGCTATTGCTGTTTACTCTAGGTAGCTAAATACACCGGAAATTTGTACCACACTCTGTGGTACTACGAATCTGTTGGTCTCCACTCGAGCTTAATTCATTACACAAAGCACCAACTACACCTGCATGGGTCACTGAAATAATCGTATAAAATGTGGTCTTCAGATTAATACTGTAGTACTCTATGATTTCACTGAAAGAGTAATCGTGTGCATTAATCGAAATAAGAATGCTCTGAACCAATAGAATATTTTGGTCGATGTTTCTTGCAGGGTTTGACAACAGTGTAATGACCATAGATCGATTTCAGAGCTGCAAAGAGAGTGAGGGTTGCATCTCAAAATCTGTTGCTTGGTCTGGTCAACTAAAACAATTTATGAACACAGACATGTTGGTAAAAATGGCGAACAGGGTTCTACACAAGTACCTCCGGGTATTCGGAAGACGGACGACTGAGGAAAAATTATAAGCCATACAGCAAATGGGCACACATTAGTTGTTAGAGCGTCTCTCCAAGTTTTAACTCCCATTACAGGTGCTCAACATGAACGCCGTTGATACTGCGGGAATCTGCAACGCAACCCACGTTGGAAATCTACTAATTTGGTTGCCTATATGCAGGCGCGAACTACAGGTGATAAAGATAGATATGGAAACAACAAAAACAGAACACACGCCTAATACGGTATAGGAACCCCGTTGACATTCAAAACAGATACCAGTCGGAATGGATAAACACAGTCCTGTATAGTTTTGAAACGGAACCTTTACACCGTTCTTCCTGCCAAGTAGTGGTAAGAGCAGGTAACGATGATGGAGCCGGCCGCGGTGGCCGTGCGGTTCTAGGCGCTGCAGTCCGGAACCGCGGGACTCCTATGGTCGCAGGTTCGAACCCTCCCTCGGGCATGGATGTGTGTGATGTGCTTAGGTTAGTTAGGTTTAAGTAGTTCTAAGTTCTAGGGGACTGATGACCTAAGATGCTACGTCCCATAGTGCTCAGAGCCATTTGAACCATTTTGAACGATGATGGAGGTGGGTAGAAATAACTCTCTCCAAAGCAGAGCACAAAGGCTCAGTAACAGTAAGTTCTGGTGGCTGTGGTGGTCGGAGGCGAGTCGAAAATTCATCCACGGATCATAAGACCAGACCTGCGCCGATGCGGACTGTCTGAACGGGGGACCTGTCATGTTGGAACACAGCATCACCACTCAGGAACAAATATTGTACTGTGGGAGGAGGTAATCAGCCAAAATGTTAATATAAACTTTGACAGCAATGGGTCCAAGTAAAGTAACCATGCAGCTCATGCAGTGCCACGGCATGGTTGCCCAAATCGTGACCCAACCCGCTATGTTTCACTATTGGGACATAAACTCGACCAGAAGTTGGAAACAGTGTGAAACAAGAGTCGTTCGACAATTACCTGCTTATGAAGCCCCATTCACGTTGTTTTGGTGCTGACAGGTTGGTCGAGTGTTACAATCAGTTCTGCAGTGACTTTCGCAGCTGCGGTAACAATCCTCTTCAATGACCGTCTTTCTCCAAGAGGGTGATCGTCCACCCCCCTCCCCCAGATCTAGGTTTCAGGAAAAGAAATGTGATTTAAAAGTTGGTATTAGCAACTTTTTAACAGGGTTGTGATTGGAAATTTTATGGCTACTTACAAGTCTTCATTCGTCTTCAGCACGAGTAGATTAAGAATACACCAAATCCTAGGTTTGGACACCTCTCCCCCCCCCCCCCCCCCCCCCCCCCGCTACTAACTACCGTATGGGCGTCCTTGTCTGCCACCATTACTCAACATGCAATTTCGTCCGCTTTGTCACTTAGCGGATAGTTGTTTTCCGCTTTCCCTGCATGTGGTATAAATCTTTGATACGGTAGCTCTTGAAATACTTTGCACTTCGACTACATTGATTACCGGAACACCCACCATAAGCCCAGCAATAATTTGCCCGCTTTTTAATCCAATTATCTCTGACATAATGCACACACAACTACACAAAGCTCAGCTGTGACCGCGACTGACACTTGCAACGTATTGAGGACGTTGTACGAGCGACGTTGGCTGTCAACTAGAACAGCACAGCCTGCAGGCTTTGATAGCATCTGAATTAATGGTCAGGCATGCATTTCCCGCTGTTTTTCCGATGTTTCTATCCAACACCTGTGAGCCTACATGTTCTGACACTCCTGCACCCTAGTGCGACTACGTCACGGCGCGTATTACGAATCTAAACTTGTTCAGATGGTCTAATCCCTTGCTATGCGTCGCTCTTCTGTAAGTATTGTAGTTGTCGAGTAGCCTTCTTCTGAAAGCATAGAGGTATTTTTGAATAACCTTGTACATTCTGGATGTATTTCATTTCACAACCTATAATGATAAAAGCGCGCGAAAATCTGAGGGGCGCGTTGGAAATTCGAGCAACAGCTCCATCAAGGTTTCGCTGTGGTTATAGTTTTACCTGCGTACTGCTGCGTGGGCTGCTGCGGTGTCAGTGACCTCAGTACCACACAGACCTAGAGGCGGAAACACCGACCCCTCCTTCATGAAGACGGCTGTTCGACACTTGTCGTCTCTAACACCGTCCGTACACAAGTGGACTCTTGTAATACATTGAAAATCAGTGGCCTGTTTTTCAGCACTTGGCTTCTGCGAATTTGTTGCCCTAGCACTTCACAAGCTAACAACCCAACTGGAGATTCACACGCGCTCTTCCCACAGGAACAGCGAAAGAATTCGTCTGGTAAGTTTCCTGGAGAGGTCGATTTTGCACGATATTTATGTCTTCTTTAGCCTCGCTCAAACTTCCTGTCCCAAAGAGTGACCATCATCATCATCATCATCATCATCATCATCATCATCATCATCATCATCATCATCATTTAAGACTGATTATGCCTTTCAGCGTTCAGTCTGAAGCATAGTCCCCCTTATAAAATTCATCCATGATCCCCTATTCAGTGCTAACATTGGTGCCTCTTCTGATGTTAAGCCTATTACTTCATTCTTAACCGAACCCAGGTACTTTCTCCTTGGTCTACCCCGACTCCTCCTATCCTCTACTGCTGAACCCATGAGTGTCTTGGGTAACCTTGCTTCTCCCATGCGTGTAACATGACCCCAGCATCTAAGCCTGTGCGCCCTGACTGCTACATCAATAGAGTTCATTCCCAGTTTTTCTTTGATTTCCTCATTGTGGACACCCTCCTGCCATTGTTCCCATCTACTAGTACCTGCAATCATTCTAGCTACTTTAATATCCGTAACCTCAATGTTATTGATAAGGTAACCGGAATCCACCCAGCTTTCGGTCGCACACAACAAAGTTGGTCGAAAGATTGAACGGTGCACAGATAACTTAGTCTTGGTACTGACTTCCTTCTTGCAGAAGAGAGTAGATCGTATCTGAGCGCTCACTTCATTAGCTTTTCTACACCTGGCTTTCAGTTCTTTCACTATGTTGCCATCCTGTGACAATATGCATCCTAAGTACTTGAAACCGTCCACCTGTTCTAATTTTGTTCCTCCTATTTGGCACTCAATCCGTTTATATTTCTTTCCCACTGACATTACTTTCGTTTTGGAGATGGTAATCTTCATAACATAGTCCTTACGTTTCTGATCTAGCTCTGAAAAATTACTTTGCAAACTTTCAATCGAATCTGCCATCGTCCGCAGCTCGTGGTCGTGCGGTAGCGTTCTCGCTTCCCACGCCCGGGTTCCCGGGTTCGATTCCCGGCGGGGTCAGGGATTTTCCCTGCCTCGTGAAGACTGGGTGCTGTGTGCTGTCCTTAGGTTAGTTAGGTTTAAGTAGTTCTAAGTTCTAGGGGACTGATGACCATAGATGTTAATTCCCATAGTGCTCAGAGCCATTTTTGAATCTGCCATCACAACTAAGTCATCCGCATATGCAAGACTGCTTATTTTGTGTTCACATATCTTAATCTCACCCAGCCAGTCTATTGTTTTCAACATATGATCCATAAATAATATGAACAACAGTGGAGACAGGTTGCAGCCTTGTCTTACTCCTGAAACTACTCTGAACCATGAACTCAATTTATCGTCAACTCTAACTGCTGCCTGACTATCTATGTAAAGACCTTTAATTGCTTGCAAAACTTTGCCTCCTATTCCATAATCTCGTAGAACAGACAATAACTTCATCCTAGGAACCCGGTCATATGCCTTTTCTTGATCTATAAAGCACAGATACGATTCCCTGTTCCACTCACAACACTTCTCCATTATTTGCCGTAAGCTAAAGATCTGGTCCTGACAACCTCTAAGAGGCCTAAACCCACACTGATTTTCATCCAATTGATCCTCAACTAATAGTCGCACTTTCCTTTCAACAATACCTGAGAAGATTTTACCCACAACGCTGATACCTCTGCAGTTGTTACAATCTTTTCTGTTTCCATGTTTAAAGACTGGTGTGATTACTGCTTTGTATAAAATTCCTCCCAGTATGCAACTAAGAGCCATGTGTCGCCAGTCACGGGCCTTGCCAATCCTCGGTCATCTCCGTCACTGACAGTTTTAAAAAAATCGACCGTAAATACTTATTACTGCATCAGTATCATTCATAAAGCTTTGTAGTGACGAATCAAAATTTTCGTATCACTGGAAATTTCATTACTTTGCCTACGCTCAACAGCACTCTCACCGCTTAGCAAGTTTTGTATAAAAAACCCTCGTGATGTAGTCTAATTGTAAAGTGCCGATTCTCTATGTCAAACGCCGACGAACGAAGCGGCACACTTAATAAAAGTTTAATCACACGTAATCATAAGTGGCACGTAATGCATCCCGAACTAGATTCAAGCCAAGGCTGAGTACCTATCCACTAAATTTGAGCGTTAACTGTCTGAAAGTCTTGGTACCATCTTCGATTGCTTCTGACACGACAATACGCCAGAAATACTGCAGTAAAACTTTTACTTTTGAGGCAATTAATCACAAGAGTAATATAGGGAACGTGTTAGGAGATTGATTCCTTCGTCCATATCAGAGGCTGACGCCTATTACGTTTAACATTTGATACCAGGGTATTTGATTATCGTGCTCAAACTCTGCAAGTGTATTCTGCAGTCTCCTTACCGCTCCAGCCGATCTTCCCGCGGGTACCACTGCCCCCGCTCCGCTATGCTATGTTGCAACAGATGACGTCCGTGCATGTCCACAAATGGGAACAGTCACTTGCTACCCCTCGACTGCAAATATGGTCGCGTTCCGTAACACAAAGACTTAAATACCGAGTTCGAATCTAATATTATTCGATATAAAATTAATAAAAAGCACAAAATGTAGAGCACGTTCTATCGCGTAACGTCACAATTTGTTCCTTATGCTACTGAATAACTTCCCGCGAAGTATGCTTATAGATCAGAAAGCTGTTGTTACTCCTCTATGTGTATTTAACTCTGACTACATACTATCTTCCCTTCTCCCACTCGTCACCATAGTCTGCTGTACATCTAATCTTATCTGCGCTGTCTTTATGGGCTATATATGTTTATACAGGGTGGTCCATTGATAGTGATCGGGCGAAATATCTCACGAAATATGCATCAAACGAAAAAACTACAAAGAACGAAAGTTGTCTAGCTTGAAGGGGCAGACCAGATGGCGCTATGGTTGGCCCGCTAATGGCGCTGCCATAGGTCAAACGGATATCAACTGCGTTTTTTTTTTTTAAAATAGGAACCCCCATTTTTATTACATATTAGTTTAGTACGTAAAGAAATATGAATGTTTTAGTTGGAACACTTTTTTCGCTTTGTGACAGATGGCGCTGTAATAGTCACAGATGTATAACTACGTGGTGTCACGTAACATTCTGCCAGTGCGGACGGTATTTGCTTAGTGTTACATTACCCCTTTTCAAATGGACCGTTTACCAATTGCGGAAAAGGTCGATATCGTGTTCATGTATGGCTATTGTGATCAAAATGCCCAACGCGCGTGTGCTATGTATGCTGCTCGGTATCCTGGATGACATCATCCAAGTGTCCGGACCGTTCGTCGGATAGTTACGTTATTTAAGGAACCAGGAAGTGTACAGCCACATGTGAAACGTCAGTGACGACCTGCAACAAATGATGATGCCCAAGTAGGTGTTTTAGCTGCTGTCACGGTTAATCTGCACATCAGTAGCACACAAATTGCGCGAGAATCGGGTATCTCAAAAACGTCGGTGTTGAGAATGCTACATCAACATCGATTGCACCCGTACCATATTTCTATGCACCAGGAATTGCATGGTGACGACTTTGAACGTCGTGTACAGTTCTGCCACTGGGCACAAGAGAAATTACGGGACGATGACAGATTTTTTGCACGCACTCTATTTAGCGACGAAGCGTCATTCACCAACAGCGGTAACGTAAACCGGCATAATATGCACTATTGGGCAACGGAAAATCCACGATGGATGCGACAAGTGGAACATCAGCGACCTTGGCGGGTTAATGTATGGTGCGGCGTTATGGGAGAAGGGTAATTGGCCCCCATTTTATCGATGGAAATCTAAATGGTGTAATTTATGCTCATTTCCTACGTAATGTTCTACCGATGTTACTACAAGATGTTTCACTGCATGACATAATGGCGATGTACTTCCAACATGATGGATGTCCAGCACATAGATCGCGTGCGGTTGAAGCGGTATTTAATAGCATATTTTATTGCAGGTGGATTGGTCGTCGAAGCACCATACCATGACCCACACGTTCACCGGATCTCACGTTGGGAAAGTTGAAGAATATTTGCTATCGTGATCCACCGACAACGCCTGACAACATGCGTCAGCGCATTGTCAATGCATGTGCGAACATTACGAAAGGCGAACTACTCGCTGTTGAGAGGGATGTCGTTACACGTATTTCCAAATGCGTTGAGGTTGACGGACATCATTTTGAGAATTTATTGCATTAATGTGGTATTTACAGGTAATCACGCTATAACAGAATGCGTTCTCAGAAATGATAAGTTCACAAAGGTACATGTATCACATTGGAACAACCGAAATAAAATGTTCAAACGTACCTACGTTCTGTATTTTAATTTAAAAAACCTACCTGTTACCAACTGTTCGTCTAAAATTGTGAGCCATATGTTTGTGACTATTACAGCGCCATCTATCACAAAAAGCGTTGAAAGTGGTCGATCTAAAACATTCATATTTCTTTACGTACTACACGAATATGTAATAAAAATGGGGGTTCCTATTTAAAAAACGCAGTTGATATTTGTTTGACCTATGGCAGCGCCATCTAGCGGGCCAACCATAACGCCATCTGGTTTCCCCCTTCAAGCTAGACAAGTTCCGTTCTTTGTAGTTTTTTCGTTTGACGCTTATTTCGTGAGATATTTGGCCAGGTCACGATCAGTGGACCACCCTGTATAGATAGTGTCCCGGGAGGAATCGTCAGTGTTCAGGGATATGACAGGGACGATCATACGACGCAAAAATGCCTAGTAAATACGGGCTCTAAAATGTATATCTTAAGAAATATGAACACCCATCAGTAGAAGAGATGTGTTTCACAGTAGCGAAGATGAACAAACGCTCTTAGCTCTTAAAGTACGCAGATTACAGTCTATGTTTATTGGACATTATGTTCTTGTTTTGGTCCATACTACCACATCTCAAAATATGGAAAGCAAAGATCTGTCAGCAGAACAGATTTGTTTTACGATATTTAAGATGAAGAAGTGTTCATAGCTTTTAAGGCGTTTTTGCTTCGAATGATCGTTCCTGCCATATGCCTGAATGTTGCCGCTACTCCTGGGACAGGCTGCATAGAGAGGTGCGAAAGAGTTACGTAGTTCGTTGAAAAAATGTTCTTCAAATTTTCTAGGTACTTTTTCTCGATGTGTCCTGCATTCTTCTTCGAGTTTCTGCCAGTTAACATTTTTCAGCATCATCATCTTGAGGTTTGGAGCTCTTCTGTCCGCGTTTTCTTACAAAAGCATTTGTCTTTTGAGAGGGTCCACCTTGAGCAAAACATAATTTTTATCTTTTCTTTTATTTCCCAGGTATGTTTCGCTGAAGTTTCAGAATCATCAGTGGGCTTTTCTTGCTACAACGTGCTGTGGTTTCCCTGGATTTTTATTTTTTTATTGCAATTGTTTTCTTTCACAGTTCGTCATTTTTTCTGGTTTCCGCATTATCTTCAATGTGAAGAGCTGCACTAAGTAACTTTAACTCTCTTTGTCTGCAAACTACACTGCACTAAGTAGTTTTCACTTTCACTGTTTATAAACTTCAGTGAAAGTGAAAGTTACTTAGAGCATGTCTTCACAGTGAAAATAATGGGGAAACCAGAAAAAATGACCAACTCTGAAAGAAAAAAATTGCAATAAAGAACACACAAAAATCCGGGACAACCACATCATGTGATGACCAAAAAGATAATTAAAGGCCAATGATGATGCTGAAACCTCAGTGAAACATCTCTGGGAAATAAAACAAAAGATAAAAATTCCGTTTTGCTCGAGGCGAACCCTCTCCAAAAACCAATCTATTTTCCAATATATCTGTATTCTTTCTCTGCAGTAAAACGAACCTTTGGCCATCCGCACTGCCCTTCTTTATATACGATCATTGTCACCTATAATTCCATTTTATAATGGTTCTCTATCAGTGAATCGTAGCCTGTCATTTACCTTACCAATAAATGAGTCTATGTGGTCTTTGCATGCTGTATCTCGACACGTCGCTATTCCCAGGTATTTCCATGACGTGAACGAATCTGATTGTGACTCACTAATCATGTGGTAAAAGTGTACCACGCTTTCACGTTTAGCATAGTATCCTGCCTTACATTTCTCTACTTTCATTTATATCTATGTAGCTACACTGCAGTTCACACTTAGGTGTTTGGCAGAGGGTTCGAGATTACTTCTTGAGCGTTCCACTCTAGAATTAGAAGTTGGCATTCTCAACAAATAGGTCATTTCTATTTTATTATGGTGGTCATTTCTCCCATTGTCGATACGAGTTAACAAAATATTTTCGCATCACGAGGAGAAAGTTAGTGGCTGAAATTTCATGAAAAGGTCTCGAAGTAATGTAACACCCTTCTGTTCTACTGATTGTCACCCCAACTCGCTTACCGTATCTATGACACCCTCTCCCTTATTTCGGAGTAATACAAAACGAACTGTTCCTCTTTGAACTTTTTCGATACCCTTCGTTAATCCTCTCTGCTAAGGATCCCATATCGCATAGCAAAACTACCAGAGGATGAATAAGACTAATGTAGGCGGGCTATTTAGCAGATCTGTTTTATCTTTGTAAGTTTTCTGCCAATAAAATGTCTTCCCCTGTGTCATTTTGTATTGATAGTTCAAGTTTGAGTTGTTCGTAAGTGTAATCCCAAGATATTTAATTTTATGTTTTCAGTCGTTACTTAGTTGCTTCTATATTCTTAGAGTTATGATCCACACGTGCAACTAGATTTGTGTGGCTTGTATTATCAGATAGTTGCCCGTCTTTACAACAGGTCAATAGTTTGCGAGATATAATGGAATATTAATGCAGCTCTTAACACGTGGAATATTCTCATACGTAACTGCATCACTTGCAAATATTCTGAGGTTGCAACTAACGCTATCCATTGAGTCATTGACGCATAATATGAACACTAAGGTATCATTAAAAGTTGTCTCTGATTAGTGTATTTGGTTTCTACCTCTGAGTCAATTTCCAAACGACGCTCTCTTCTGCCACAAGGAGCAAGAAACGGCCTTCGACTCCAGAGACTGCAATAAATCGCCTGCGGCCAAACAGACGGTGGGAAGGAACCGTACGTTCCGGGAGCTCTCTACGGAGAGCAGAAAATGAGACGCGCCGGAGGAAAAAAATGTGAGAATTATTACAGTCGCTACGGAGCCAGCAGCCGCCACTGGGCGATGCGCCTCATCGAACGCGCCTAATATCGATATATCACGTCGACGCTAGAAGTCGACCCCGGTAACAAGGCAGCCCGTTCCTTCCCTTCCCGTGGGTCCTGCGCCTCGTAATTCCTCCAGTTCTCATATCCGCCGATCGTTTCGCCGGTGGTGGAATAACGCCCTGGGGGTTGTACTACCTCACCAAGTATGCTGTCTCGCTCCCCCTCTCACAGACGTCATATTTTTCTTCATCCGGGTCACATCTCCGCATGGGATTCCAAGGCGCTACTCGCTTCCTTAACTCGCCTAATGAATGGTCTCTCAGGAGTACCTTTCAATCGGAATCGAGTCATAAATTTCACAGAATATTCCTCGAGAGAACTGCAAAAGTGAACGACCCTGTTACTTGCGCCAACGCTTGCAGGCGCAGACCAAGCGAATTTCTCCCTGGTCTTCAATCCAAATTACGTAGGCAGGGATTGTTGTTATTTGGCGTACACCTACTTGTTTGTCTATTTCTTATTTGAAAGACGCATACCATTCAGGACCGCAGTCCATCATTAAGGGTCTGCGTGTTGCGTACACCCGTGGATATCGGCAGTAACACCGACTTTGCGGATAAAAAAGCCTGTGCCGATGTAGTGTTGTTACTGTTTTGGTGGTTGTGGTCTTCACTCCACGCTAATCTGTCCTGAGCAAGTTTCTTCATCTCTGCATAGTTACTGCAACCTACAGTTACTTGATTTCAGAACTCAAGCCTTGGAATCCCTCTACTATTTTTACCCACCAAATTTCCATTATAGGCGATTCTTCGATACCTCGGTATGTATTCTTACCAAATGGGCGGTTCCTTGATGCCTCAGGA
The DNA here is from genome assembly GCF_021461395.2 of Schistocerca americana. Classification (NCBI taxonomy): domain Eukaryota; kingdom Metazoa; phylum Arthropoda; class Insecta; order Orthoptera; family Acrididae; genus Schistocerca; species Schistocerca americana. Next base: position 456,996,367 of record NC_060126.1, on the reverse strand, counting down.
TGTGTCCCATAAACCGACCCCTTCTTTTTTTTTACCAATTCGATGTACTGATCCAATCTTCAACATTTTCTTGCAGCGCCACATTTAAAAAAGCTTCCGTTCTCGTCCTGTCTGAACCGTTTATCTACCACGTTTCACTTTCGTAGAAGGCTACATGTGCTATGCATCAGGTGGGTTATGGTACCAGATCATTCTAGTGATATTAATCGTCTAATGAAATCAGTGTATTGCTTCCTAACCAACGGAAAATGAGTACACATATAACAGAGGTGTTCGATTGTGCATTATGCCCTTATCAGATGCTTTAATCAACATACACTCTATGAACAATTAGTGAATAATATAAAAGAATAAAGGAGCCGGCCGCGGTGGCCGAGCGGTTCTAGGCGCTTCAGTTTGGAACCGCGCAGCTTACGGTCGCAGGTTCGAATCCTGCCTCGGGCATGGATGTGTGTGATGTCCTTAGGTTAGTTAGGTTTAAGTAGTTCTAAGTTCTAAGGGACTGATGACCTCAGATGTTAAGTCCCTTATTGCTCAGAGCCTTTTGAACCATTTAGAACAGAATAAAGGGGAATTATTAAATAAGTGACATGTAGGAATAGTCCATCAGTACAAAGATATACTTGGGCAACAGTGTTAACACTCATTCTCAGATTTATGTACTTCAAAGAAAAATAATACTGAATGGTGTCCCAATGCAGAATAATATTATACACTGTCAAACATATATGAAATGACGTACCCAGCAGAGCAAGCAGAGCTTACTGAGGCAAAGACGAATGGATGACGAAGGCACTGTGCAGTGCTCCAAATTCGTTAATCTGTACCAATTCTCAATACTCTATCAGTTCACTCAAGTCCGACTCACAAAATCAAAGTTTAGTAGCACTTGTTTGCCAGCACTCAACAATTCTCTTTGTTACAAACTGCCGCTCGCCACTACATTACTCGAGTAACTGTTTTACCTCATTAATTATCCGAAAGTCCAATCTAATTTTCAACATCTTCCTCTAGCAGCACATATATAAACCTTTCATTCTCTTCTTGTCTGTATTGTTTACCATTCACGTTTCACTACCCCAAAAGCGTGTGCTTCAAAGAAATTTCCTTAAAAAAACATTCCTAAGATTTAAATTCCTATTCGATGTACGAATTTCTCAAATGGTTTCCTTGAAATTGCAAGTCTGCATTTTATATTCTCTCTGCTTCGGCCTTCGTCCATTGTTTTGCCGCCAAAATAATTAACGCAACTAGTACTTTTAATGTCTCGTTTCCTAATCTAATACCCTCAGTTTCATACGATTTAATGTTACTACATCCCATTGCCGTTGTTTTAGTATTAGTGCTACTCATCCTATAATCTGTTTTTCAGACACTACCAGTTCCCTCTTACCGGTTTTTCCACTCCTTTACCATAGCTCACAGGATTCCAATTTCATCTGCAAATCTCAAAAATTTCATTTCCTCTTCCCGATCGTTAATTCTTTTTCTAAATTTATCCTTGGTATCCTTTCTTACTTGCTCATTGTACATTCCTTTCTCAAACAGCCTTCTTTTTTTGTCGTTCGACTCTTACAACAGCAGTCAGGTTTCTACACAAGTTGTACTTATACTTCCGTCCCCTGTATCTTATCTCTGGTGTCTTCAGCATTTCAAAGGGTGTATTCCAAGTAACATTGTCGAAACAGCTTTCAAATAAGCGAATAGCAATAGACTTTCAAAATTTTCATCGAATTATTTACAAGTTATATACGTTGTGAGTCCATGACGATGTTACAGGGCTAAGGGAGAAGGGTAAATGTATCAGTTCCAGGTAAGGAACCCTGGTGCGGAAACGACCGAGACCAAAGCTATAAGCGAAAATCTTTCTTGATACCTATGACAGTGGAATATATGCACATGTACTGTTGCTGTAAGATTGTAGGATAGGCAGTTTCCAGAGATTTGAATTTTTTTATTTAGTATATCTAATAAAAATGGGCTCTAAAATACATACCTTAAGATCTATGAGCACTTGTCATCTTCGATACTGCCTAACACAACTCTTCCACAGCGGACTCTTCATTTTCCATGTTTTTGGAGGAGGTAGTATGGACCAAAAAATGAAAAAATGCCAAGAAATTAGGGGTTCAAAAAGCATACCTTTGCGAGCACTTGATTAGCTTCGGTACTTGATTAGCTTCGGTACTTGATTAGCTTCGGTACTACGAAACACGTCTCTTCCTCTGAACAAGTGCCCATATATCTTGAAGTATAAAGTTTAAATGGCGTGTTTACCGGACATTATTTTTCTTTTTTTGGTCAATACAACCTCTTCCAAAAATATACAAATCAAAGAGCTTGCAGCAGAAGAAACGTGTTTCACAGTATCGAAGTCAAACAAGAGCTCATAACCCTTGAAGTATACGCATTTAAGAGTCCATGTTTACTAGACTTCTTTTTCTTGTTTTGGCCTCTGAAAGCTGTGACTCTACAGTCTTAGCAACAACTGTAACGGTACATGTATTCCACTGTCAAAGGTATCAGAACGGTTTTTGCTTTGAACTTTTCGACACGGCCCAGGGACAGCCGTGCGATTAAATGGCTACGAAAGAATCAGGGGAAATTTATGCATTTACCCTTCTCCATCACACCTGAAACTTTGTATCATTGTCATGGGATGGCACAGTGTTTCTGTGATTTGCAATTTTTCTAAATTTACACTACATCGATGTACTAAGCACTGATGTTAACAAATTATTATTGTTATTCAGGATGACCTAAGGGAAACGGACGTCTTTAGATTAGCTAGTACTCCGATGACAGGTGTGGTAGGGAAAGACCACATACTTCGTTAACTGTTGAACCAGGCCCGTGTGAAACACGGTCAGTGGGGTGTACGTCACAGCACATGACGCTGCAGGTCTTAAGAGTGTCAGCAGCCGTCTCCGGCCGGGTGAGAGTAACTATTTGAGACGAGTTTAATAATTCTACTGGCTTAAATGCATGTAAGCGCTGGATAGCTGGGACCTTTTCATTGACATGTTGATTTCCGGTAGTCTGTGTACGCAGACAGCCAAGGCTATTAGTATGACAAAGCAAGTTCGTTGTGGGGCCCGTTTTCTAGTGGGCGCCACTGTGAAATTGTCCACTATTTCAGTACCACTGTAACAGTGGATGATAGAACATCACGTGTTCACGTACGAAATCTTTGTTCTAAATGCTGATCCTGTCTTCTCCACTCGGTGGCCCTTTCGTAGCCATTTAATCGCACAGCTCCAAGTCACAAACTATCCTGCGATGGGTTACACTTTCCACAATAACAAGAAACATTATTAAGAAGAAGTTGCAAGATTTTGATAAAAAGACGGGAACAGGTAAAAACGTCGCCATTGTGAGAATGGAATCATCAGGAGATGAGACGATCCGCACGCCATCATGGACTTTGTCTAGGAATGAGCTGAGAGTCTGTCAGGGTGCTCTTGGATTTCGAATTCCAATCTTGTAAAAGTCTGTTGCGTCAGCAGGTCAAAGATAACGACGTCCATAGTATATATTTTATTGTTTTGATTATTAAAATTGTAGACATCTGGGACACATTAAATCCGGGAGTGATGCTATGTTATATTCTGTTGGAGGGAGGGGGGGGGGGGGCTGGGGAGGAGAGAGACAGGAACAAAGCAGGAACCTCTCTACACCAACCGAAATCTGTTTGGAGGTTGTGGACTGTAAAAGAAGGAAACTAATCGAATGGACGGTCCAGAGACGAAGAGAGAATTTCTTGACAGATTCGTTTGGTGGCAGACGCTACAAGAGGAGTTGTGCGTAACAACGCGGGTTACAGTTAAAATACCGAGAGTGTGCGTTCGTAGAAGATTTAATAGCATATTGCATCTTCCTACTGCTGTATAAAAGTATGAGGGTAACTCAATAACCATCTGCAGCTTTGCTCTAATTGTCTTCGGGTTGTCTCTGCTGCTTTTTGAACTCACCAGTCGCTAGATGGCACCGTTGTCTTCGCCTGTTGTAGATAGTAACGTTATCACACCGTTCGAGAGTGACTTCGCTACACGAGCCACCCTCCACCACACTGCGTAACATGGCTTGTTGAGCACAGATGTATGCATACTTGCATCACAATAACAAAGTGAATAATGGCTAGCTGTCTATAGGGAACGTACCACAGCAACAACCAATCAAAGAATGTCGTCGCACTTATTCTGTTGACTACCGTCATTTAGCACTCTGACCTCAGGTTCAAATGGTTCAAATGGCTCTGAGCACTACGGGACTTAACATCTGAGGTCATCAATCCCATAGACTTATAACTACTTAAACCTAACTTAACCTAAGGACATCACACACATCCATGCCCGAGGCAGGATTCTAACCTGCGACCGTAAGCTGCGCGGTTCCGGACTGAAGCGCCTAGAACCGCTCGGCCACAACGGCCGGCATACCTCAGGTCGTACAGTCATCCGCAGCCAACGTTTCCGGCCGGTAACGTAACGACTTTGGTCTGTTTTCGTTTTTCGCGTTGCTTCTCCGTTTGGTGTGTTTACATCAACACAATTAGGCTACAACAATTAGGACAAAGAAAGTAAAATACGAATTTCAAAGGCGATCAGTGAGATGCCAAGTTGGTGGGAGAAATCTCTGATCTATCATCTTTTTTTTCTTTTTTTTCCTTAAGAAAAAATATTTTCAAATCCTATTTCCTATATCATGTATATTCTTGTTAATTAAACTGTAACTGCTGTATAAAAATATGAGGGTAACTCAATAACTATGTTCAGTTTTGCTCTAATTGTCTTCAGGTTGGCTCTACTGTTTTTTGTGTTCACCAGTCGCCAGATGGCACCGTTGTCTTCGCCTGTTGTAGATAGCAGCGTTATCACAGCAGTCCGCTTTGGGATGTCGCTACGTAAAGATGGCCACATCACTCTGTTTTTGCACTATAGAAGAACTGCGTTCCGTAATGCATTTTTTGTGGTCTGAAGATGCACCAGAAGCAGCGATTGACAGAGGACTTTCAGCACAATAAGGGGACAATGTTTTCTCACAGTAGTGTGTTTACCAGTGAACTGAACAGTTCAGAAGTGGTCGACCGAGAATGAAGAAAGAAGAAAGAGCTTAGTTTCCAGCTACAGGCACAACTGATGCCAGTACTAAACAAGCCAGTGCCTTGTATTCCAGAAACAGACGAGTTACTGTTTATGGTGTGGCAAATAATAAGCAAATTAGTCGTGGTTCTGCTAATCAAATCATACTTAACAGGCTCAAGTTCCGCAAATTGTGTGCAAGGTTCGTTCCCAGACAACTCTATGAAGAGAAAGCACCTACTGCACCGTCATGCTGACGATGTTGAAGCTGAATGATCGGATTGCAAATTGTTTGATCCACTTAAAGATGCCTCAAGAAGCTGTCGATTCAGCGCCGGCCGCGGTGGCCGAGCGGTTGTAGGCGCTGCAGTCCGGAACCACGGGACTGCTACGGTCGCAGGTTCGAATCCTGCCTCGGGCATGGATGTGTGTGATGTCCTTAGGTTAGTTAGGTTTAAGTAGTTCTAAGTTCTAGAGGACTGATGACCTACGATGTTAAGTCCCATAGTGCTCAGAGCCATTTGAACCATTTGTCGGTTCAGCTCCGGTCAACAGGTGGAGGAACTGGTGCAGACGTCGCTTTTTGCGCAACAAAAACTTTTTTTTCAGAGGATGTAAGAAGGCTTGTGCAATGCTTGTGTTGTAATAAACTGTAAAAATTCATTGCAGATACTTACTGACTTACCCTCATAATAGTTACCAAGCGACGCGCCCGAAACTTACGCACTTTTATACTTTTAAATAGTGACAGTGTTTGGAGTAAGTGCATTTGTCGGGATAAGTGTAGTTGTCGGAATGAAGAGAGAACATATTCAAAGTGAACCGAATGACGTGAAATAATGATCAAAAATTTGTGGTACATCCTGTTGTCCAAAAATGAGTTTTGCATTCGGAATGTTTCTCCCGGCTTATACGACGGGCAGAGATCAGGTACAGACAGTAGGGCCATATAACCAACAACTTAACTCGTCAAACACTTTCACTTACAGTAAGCACTCAGGCTATAGTAGCAATAGATAAATCGCAATTCAAGGCGACAATGAAAAATATGTTTGTAGTTTCGGGAAGTACATTTGTTTAGCAAAATCAACTTGTGTGACGGACGGAGATACCAGACTACCGCAGTGGTCACGATTATTGTCTATGACAGTGCTGTATACAAACTATCCAGCTTTTAAATACTTTGAAACAAAGAAAATGGTGAATGAGATTTTCACTCTGCAGTGGAGTGTGCGCTGATATGAAACTTCCTAGCAGATTAAAACTGTGTGCCGGACCGAGACTCGAATTCGGAACCTTTGCCTTTCGCGGGCAAGTGCTCTACCACTTGCTCCTTATTTGTGATTAATGAATTATCTTCGTAAAATATTGGTATGAAACTGGGTATCCATGATTACCCTTTGGTTGTGATAGTTAAATCATTTTTACCTGGATATTTTCGATAAATTTTAAGTTAGCGTAAAATCAGTATGCAATTTCAGAACCGGTTCACAACACCTTCCCAACGATATCTCGTTCATTCCCATTACCACGTGTTGAGAAAATGGCAGTTAACTTGAGAAATAATACGTATCCACAGCAACTTACCAATTCTGACTCATTCATTTAGACCAACTGAGCGTCATTATCTCTTTGTGTGTCTCTCTAATTGTCAATGTTCCCTGTCTGTCAGCCACAGTCTCCTGTCCTACTAACACTGTCTCATTGTCACTGTCTCCCCCTTGCTCACTCTTATTTCCACTATCTCATTCATTCCTTCCCCCTGCTGCTATCTCTTATACTGTCATTATCAATCTCTTCCTTGCCGGCCGGTGTGGCCGTGCGGTTCTAAGCGCTTCAGTTTGGAACCGCGTGACCGCTACGGTTGCAGGTTCGAATCCTGCCTCGGGCATGGATGTGTGTGATGTCATTAGGTTAGTTAGCTTTAAGTAGTTCTAAGTTCTAGGGGACTGATGACCTCAGAAGTTAAGTCCCACAGTGCTCAGAGCCAATCTCTTCCTCATTGTCATTGTCACTGACTGTGGTATCACTTACCTTTACCACACCACTGGCGTTCTACAGTTGGTAACGGAATTGCAAGTTTCCGTCAGATGCCGAGAGCAGTTGGTCAGGATCTGGCGGAACCAGTGGTGCGTGCTCGCTGAGCCACGCCTCCAGTAGTAGCTCTGGACTATGAGCGCCCTCTGCTGCCACGATATAGTACGGCCTTCGGCGGACACTTGGTCAACTTGCACTTGGAACCTCATCGCTACGACACCGTCGCTCGTGTTTAATAGTTTACTGTGTATGAGTTGGACACAAATTCTTGCCGCATTATTTCTAATGACTCTTCGTTCACTTCGAGCCATACAAGTTAGATAAATATACGGTTTTTTGTGTTAACTTGTTGCTTAATCATTTCTGCTCCCGTCCAGCTTCCATATGATGACAGTTGCTGCACGAATCTCTGCTTGTTGTACACTTTTCCCTGCTACAGCAAGGCATATCACTCATATGAAAAGAATTTTATAGGTCAGAAAATTTTGATTGTTTACTTATGTGAAATTGAAATAACGCAAAACTATGTAATTTTACATATTAAGACCGGATAATATGTGGACAATATTTTTGCATGTGCTGAAGTACTACTGCAACATAGGATTCCCAGAACCGTCGGGTTCGATTCCCGGCGGGGTCAGGGATTTTCTCTGCCTCGTGATGGCTGGGTGTTGTGTGCTGTCCTTAGGTTAGTTAGGTTTAAGTAGTTCTACGTTCTAGGGGACTGATGACCATAGATGTTAAGTCCCATAGTCCTCAGAGCCAACCAGCCAGAACCCTCCTGATGATAACGAAAGCAGTGTATATTTCCCCATGCTAAGTCACTCCGTAAGCTAAGTCACTTCGAATCCTGCCTCGGGCATGGATGTGTGTGATGTCATTAAGTTAGTAGTAGTTCTAAGTTCTAGGGGACTGATGACCCAGAAGTTAAGTCCCATAGTGCTCAGAGCCAAACTTCACACCGGATTTTCGTGCGTATTTTACGTGTACGAGTAAGGTAACTTTTAGCCTCTGTACCTAGGAAACGGATAAAGGTATCAAGAACATTTTCAAGGCTGTTCAAGATTGGCGTCTTGGGAACATATCGTAAAAATTTCAGTCGGTTACTGAGCATAGGCGACTTGAAATCCCCGGCTCGGTTTTGATACCCAAAGAACACGTTCTATGGGATTTCTCAGGAACTGCCCGTGGACAAAATGATGTCCCAATAAGCCTAGGTCACAGCTAAGTCAAATAGAACCAACCTATTTGTTCCATTTGCATAAGCTGTTGGAAGTATGTAATATTCAAAGTTTGACCCTGTACTGTAGGATAGTGACAGTAAGACAATTACTCTGTTAGGTATACAAATAGATTGTAGCCCAACGACTACCCACAACACTTAACCTTGCATTTATATCAGCAATAGAACCCGAGGTATAAGCCACGGAAAAATTCCATTTTTATGAGTGGCATTTTTGAAAATACCCTGTCGCGTGAGTACCGACGTGGGCTGACCTGAGGCATAAATTCCACAATGTAACCAGAATAGAAACTTACGGTGTGGTGTACTGAGATACCACACGAGAAGAGTTTGCGACAGTTGGTACCAGAAGTACGTTGGACGTCCGTATGCAGCAGTAACATCGCTGCACGCAAACCAGTCATGCTGCCCGCGAGTATCACATCCCCTGGAGCGACAGCGTCACCAAAAAGAGAGACGCGCGCTTAAGTAAACTTGCACGAGCAGAAGTAGTCATCGTGTCTTCAAGTCGTCGAGTGAGATAGAAACAGTGACCTATAGATAGACCGTGGTTAGTGTTCAGTAGAAACAGAAGAGTGCGTAGAATTTTCGTGTATGGACAGAGACCACCTGCCCAGACATTTAAACTGAGTACTGTTAGTTTGGAACTGTTCTTAGAATATTACATTAAGACAGAAGATTAGTTTTCTTCTGACTTCAGTTCAGGGAACACTATTTAGTTTGTGCCCATGGAACACTAGTCAGCGCAGGTCAGATAGGCTAAACCTGCACTCTAAAATTGGTGTAACAAGAGTAAAGAAAGTTGAGTAATATATTTTACTATTCACTTTTCTGTGTTACTGTCATTGCGTGTGTGCTACCCTAGATCCTACATACCCGTCCTAATCCATCCTAATCCGTCCTATCAGGACACCTTTATTAGACTTTTTCAGCGGCTACGGCATTTCCATCAAAGTGAGCGCTCCAAGACCATGCGTACAGCTGTTGTTATCGCAGCTATACTGTGATAGCAGAAAAAAAGGGAACCGACGACTCTGCCCTCTCCCTTGCTAGACTGTCAACCAGTTTGTTATATTGGCCGAGGAACAGATGTAGACAGAACACTGGCAAGTTGCGTCGCCAGTGGACAGGAGCACGGACCATAAATATAATAGACTGGCCCTGACGTCATTTTCGTGGCTCCATCATCTCTGGGCTGAAGTCACGTCAATGTTGGCAAAACATGGTTGTTTCGTGTTGCGCTTATGGCTGTATTCAGCGCTTTGTCGGGGGAAATGGGATTACATTTCCGGTGTAAGTGTTTCTATGATAGTGCAGATGCGTTTATCGAAATTTGATGAAGTGACTTTTATATGTTTTTTACACCTGAAATAGAGTATCACGTAAATTAAAGTGTTGAAAGTGATGCCTGTAAAGTATCTGTGATAATTCGATTACAGAAGTAAGTATAATTGTTTCTCGTTCCTACTCGTAGGTTCCCTAAGGATGAAAAAAACCGAAGGCAGCTTTGGATACAGGCCCTGAAACGGGAAAACTGCAAAGTCTCACCTTTCATCTAAAATATATTTTTTTTTAAACTGACAGTTTAAATTTTTGTAAAAAGTGTGGAAACTGAACCTTGAAGTGCACCTAAAATTGATACTCTAAAATGGACCTGCTCCTAAAGTCGACAATTTTGGCACCTATAGTTGACATAATTCCCATATTCCATTTTCTTTTATAAGTGACTAGAGCTCAAAACGTGGCGAATCCAATGTTTAAAGTTTTGACACGAGCCCAGTCTTACTGTTTAAGGGGGGTAGGACGTCAAACGGGCCGACATGGAGAAGGAGAGGCATCACAGGACATTTTAATTTCCACTGTCTATACTTTTACAGGTAAATTCAAAAAACTTTGTCAGCATGACCAGGAAGGATTTAGGATTCACACCCGTAGCAGAGAAAGTTCAAAAACATAACAAAATAATTTTTTTACATGTGAAATTTCATCATTTTTTCACTTACTATTGGCTGCATTTGTTACTATAGGTACACTTTTCTTCACAAGTAAGAGAGATTCTTTGCTGAATTTTGCAGAGCATACAAACCATACTTACATGTGTCTGAAACTCTAGAATCTATTTAATTTATGTAAAAATGAATTAGCTGTTACGTTTTAAACTTTGTGTTTAGAAAAAAATCAAATTTATTAGTTAATTATCTCAATTTTTACCACAGTTTTTAATAGATTTGGAAAATTCTAGAGTTTCATACACCTCTAAGTATGATATGTATGCTGTGCAAAATTCATCAAAGAATCTCTCTTACTTGTGAAGAAAAATGTACCTATAGCAACAAATGCAGCCAACAGTAATCGAAAATATTATGAAATTTCACATGTAAAAAAAATTATTTGTTATGTTTTTGAACTTCCACTGCTATGAGTGTGAATCCCAAATCCTTCCTGGTCATGCTGACAAAGTTTAACGAATTTGTTTGTAAAAGTATAGACAGTGGAAATTAAAATGTCCTGTGGTGCCTCTCCTGCTCCATGTCGGCCCGTTTGACGTCCTAGCCCCCTTAAAGGAATTTTAACGACATTTTACTTTAATTGATAGTTTATAGTAATTTCCTCCCACTGCCCACCAGAGTGGCGTTCGATGTATTTGCTAGATTTTATAAATGGTGCTGTGAACAAATCGAGGTCAAATGTAGCTCTGGCATAATTTTTCGCAAATAAAAAAGTAATTTTTGTTGGAAGCGTTTGGCAGTCAATTGAGAAATGTGGAGAAAATACGATACAGATATAGGACGGCAGACCGCTGATTTGAAATCCCGCCACGTTTTGCCAACAGTCCCGTGGTTTATGTTGGAGCCACACCAGCCCTATAGCTTCTGCACAGCAAGGCCAGTCTACTAGTATCTATGGTCGAAGGACAGGAGTCACGGACTGTCCTCGAAGAGATCGCGCCCCTAATACGGAGCAGCTCTTCGGTCGCCCCGGAGACCCTGCCGCCTCCGCAATAAACTGCCACCGGAGGGACGGCCGAACTGCGGGGGCGGAACCGGCAAGTGCCAATACCTGCGCTGGCCATCAGCCGCGGCCGCGCCTCGTTAAGCCCGAGTGGTCGCCGTCCAGTTAACCAAACGTTTGGCCGTGACGGCAGCGCCAGCGGGGAGGCGCCGTTCCTCCAGCAGCCGGCGGTAGTTACCCCCGGGAAGTGGCCTCTAGGGGGACCGGAGCGCAGGAGGAATCAATCTTGGACGGCCGGAGCGCGGTCGTAGCGGGGATCGGCCGGGGCGCCCTCTAATTGCTTGTCCCGAATCATTTTCGCGCGCCACTGGCCAGGCGCCCGGCGACCGCTGTAAATGCGCTACGGCCGCCTCCCCGCTGCACAGTGGGGGCGGTGTGCCACTGACACCCGGCTCTTCGGCAGGCGGTGGCGGATATTCCGCGGCCTGGAGCTGGAGCGCCTCCTCAGCGGCTGACAGCGCCGCCCGCTGCCCACGGACCGACTTGAGCGCCGGGATTACACAGCACTGTCGCAGCGTCGCTGAGGTCCGACCGCTGTCCGTGACGTGACAAGGCGGCTGTGCGCCCGGAACCTCTGCCTGGCACCTGCGTAGTGAGATCAGAAACGCAGCGAGTGCGAGTACAGTATTGAGGGTTGCATACATTAGAAATCAAGGCGCCAGTTACGTCACTGCCACACTGGCTTCCTTCCTTCCTACTGCAGTTCCGTGAGTACGGCGAGTGCAAGAACGGCGGCGCAGCTGTCATTTTCTACTCTTACAAGGGAACCTCCCCATCGCACCCCCCTCAGATTTAGTTATAAGTTGGCACAGTGGATAGGCCTTGAAAAACTGAACATAGATCAATCGAGAAAACAGGAAGAAGTTGTGTGGAACTATGAAAAAAATAAGCAAAATATACAAACTGAGTAGTCCATGTGCAAGATATGCAACATTAAGGATAGTGTGAGCTCAGGAGCGCCGTGGTCCCGTGGTCAGCGGGAGCAGCTGCGGAACGAGAAGTCCTTGATTCAAGCCGTCCGTCGAGTGAAAATTTATTTTCTTTATTTTCGCAAAGTAATGATCTGTCCGTTCGTTCATTGGCGTCTCTGTTCACTGTAATAAGTTTAGTGTCTGTGTTTTGCGACCGTACCGCAATACCGTGTGATTAGTAGACGAAAGGAAATGCCTCTCCAGTGGGAACCGAAAACATTTGTTTGCAGGGTCATAGGTCAACCGATTCCTCCAGACGAAAACACGTCTGATATATTCTATACGACACTGGCGACGGTATGTGACTGATTTCCTGAAAGCTGTGGGATTATAGCGTTCCCAGTGAAATAATACGAAAAGACTTAAAAAACAGTATTTATAAAGAAGAGACATTTAAAAATTGAATAATGTACATTTTTCTCATGTACCCGTAAAATAATAATTTTTCTATGTAAATTTCGAGGGCAAAGAAATATAACAAAATGATCTAAAGAGACGACAAGATACGCTCCTTTGTTAATTTTTTAGTCCTCTTTTACTACTTCTCTTGTCTTGGCTGCGTGTAGCCGGACATCTTGCGAGTGCTGGCAAATGTAAGCATATTTGTACTAATGAAGCAGATAATATATTGATTCAATATCATTGTTCAGTTTAATTTGTAAGAGGTGATCCCGATTTCACGTCCGCCTTCCTTTGAATTAACCTGCATTTGAGTAGTTTACAGTTAAACAATCGTAGCGGCCGATGCAACCAACAACGCCATTACGTGGATATATTAACTTACAAAAAATTTGCGGAAGCGAAAAACTCGTCCGCTATTAACGTAATATTTATTTTTCTCCACAGCCGCCCGACGTTGCAGAAAATACGTAGCTTTAAGATTCTTATTTTCAGTATCACAGCTGTGAGCCAGAGCCAGGACTCCGACTACAATGCAATGGTTAACAGAGGTAAGAAGAAATACTCTCGCGCGTGTGTGGGCCGCAATTGTAATTAATAACTAAAGATTGATTGCTTTAAAGTGAACTGACTAGCCGAGGAAATTAATATGAAAAGTTTATTCCATTGTTCAACTTATATACTCATGTTTTAAGATTCAGCGAGTCTAATTCCACTGAAGATCAATATTGTTAAAAAAAGGGAGAACTTCACAAAAGCGTTTAATTGTAAATCAAAATTATAATGAAGTGTCATTTTGATTAAGGCCCACCACGTAAGTCAGCAACAATTAACGTTACCAATAAATAATATATTAAATTACGACGGCCGACGGACGCGAGAGGTTCTAATCCTATCGGGTGTAATCAGTTTTTTGTTTCATCTTTATCGAAAAGACTACGATAATTATTTAAAATCCATAAATTGGTTAAAATGTAATTAGTTTCATTTATAATCCTTTGCCGCATCCTTTCAGTTACTCTATTACTTTTTTGCTCTCACTTTTTGCTTCCATTTATTCGTTTCTCATTTGTAATCTTTATCCACGTTTTTTATCTAGTTTTATGAATTTTTTTAATTTCATCCTTTCCGTTATGTTATATCTTCATCCATGCTGTTAGTTACTTATTTTGTTTGAATTTCATTTTATTAGTAATATTTGCTTTGTTTAAATCTTGAATCTTGATCTACAGTTCCAGAATGAAATTTTCACTCTGCGGCGGAATTATTTTGCATTATTTTGTCCATGGTGCGAGAAGGATTATTGTTTTAAATGAACGTATGATTATTAGTATCCAAAAGGTTTACATCTAGTAACGAAAAAACGTTTTTAACAGCCAGTATAAATAGATTAATTTGTGTTTCGTTTTTTGTCCAATTAAACGTTATTTTCAGACATCTACATGTTACGATAGGGGAATAAAGATACTACACTTCCTGGCAAATTAAAACTGTCTGCCGGGCCGAGAGTCGAACGTTTTTTTGTAATTATATATATATATATATATGTATATATATATATATATATATATATATATATATATAACAACTATACATTTTTAAAACATTATTTTCTATTAAGTTATTGAATTCTTTCACTTGGTTAACATTAATGTTTTCTTATAGGTTTTCGTTTGTATATTCTTTTCTTTTGCATTTTTCTCTTATTGTTGTTCCTCGAAGCCTTTTCCATGGCCATTTGTCGTCTTTTTTGTGGGTAAACCATTGCAGCACAGGCATGATACTTTATATCTATCGTCAACAAATTGATTATGAATTCAGATCTGTGTATGTGATGCACTTTGTGGTGCTGCAGGCAGGATGTGCATGCGGGTTTGATATCTTTCTCTAGTCAGCACTGTTAGGTGGGACAGTATGAGAGAAAACATCAGAATGACAGATGGAGCAGAAGTGAGAGAAATTTCTACATATACTACAACTAAAAAGTAAACTGAAGAAGAAAGCAAAAATAATGTCTTATTATATAAGAGAAGCAGAGAGGGAGGTATAAATTTTATAAAGCACATAGTAAAGGAAAACCTTCATTTTTTATGAGTAACTGGTGCTTTTCACTAATTAATGCTTATATTCTAAACAATATAGTACAAATAATGAAGTATATTTCGATGCCATGCAACACCGTATAACCGAAATAGCTGTTGTCATTTTTTTTTTCACAAACACACGTTTAGAAACACTGGTAGTACTATTGGACGTACTTTTGACTGATTTTTATGTGAGCATGACAGATGTTTAGTGGGATGCACTTTGTAACACAGATTTCACTGAGAAGAAATACTTTAGAAACTATACTTGACTATTTGAGGTGAGAGGAAAAAACTTTCTCTTTCATGGTGCACTTGTTCACTTTCACTGCACACTTTCTTCTTGTGGTGAGTGTGGTGAGGTGGCTGGGGACGGAGCTGAGGGTCAAAGGCTGTGGACGACTCTGCCGATTGCAGTGGAATCTGCAGCAAGTTTTTGAAGTTCTCGCGGTAACGTCTGTGCTGCTGAGACGTCTGAGCTACCCAAGTACGACCCACGACCAGTCTCCACAGCTTCAGTTCTGCCAGTAGCTCGTCTCATACCTCCTAAACTTCACAGAAGCTCTTCTGCGAACCTTGAATAAGTAGCACTTCCGGAAGAAAGGAAATCGCGGAGACATGGCTTAGCCACAGATTGGGGGTTGTTTCCAGAGTGAAATCTTCACTCTGCAACGGAGTGTGGGAATGGGTCGTGAGTCGTGCGTGCGCAGCTCAGGTGGTAGGTCACTTGCCCACGAAAGGCAAAGGTCCTGAGTTCGAGTCTCAGTCCAGCACACAGTTTAAATCTGCCAGGAAGTTTAATACCAGCACACATTCCGCTGCAGAGCGAAAATTCCGTTCTGAAAATACTACACTCAGAGGGATAAAATTTCATATGAACATTAAATAAGAGGAAATAAAAACACCGTGAGTTAAAAGTGCAGGGAATGATTAGTGGCCGGCCGGAGTGGCCGAGCGGTTCTAGCCGCTACAGTCTGGAACCGCGCGACCGCTACGGTCGCAGGTTCGAATCCTGCCTCGGGCATGGATGTGCATAATGTCCTTAGGTTAGTTAGGTTTAAGTAGTTCTAAGTTCTAGGGGACTGATGACCTCAGCAGGTAAGTCCCATAGTGCTCAGAGCCATTTAAACCATTTTTTTGAATGATTAGGAATGAACATTGAAAAAGTAATTGATTCAAAATAAAGGCCGTTCGACAATGACGAAAATTAAATTACAGGCCTATCAGCTACGTAGCTTAACCGCTACGCTACGGCCACTCTTTGTTCTTAATAATAATTTTAATGGTGTAGTCAGTCACAAGAAGCACTGACATTTTGTTTCCACGATTACTCGTAAACGAGGGCTCACTAGGGAGAATGGCTGCGGAGTGTGATGCCTGGAACCCTAACCTATTCAGCCATATAGGTGGTCTGCAAACGACAATCCTACCCCCGGAACCCTCTCCATGTAACTGTAAATTAAAAGGATTGTTGTGTGTTTACGTCTTTTATTGGTTCAAATGGCTCTGAGCACTATGGGAGTTATCATCTGAGGTCATCAGTCCCCTAGAACTTAGAACTACTTAAACCTAACTAACCTAAGGACATAACACACATCCATGCCCGAGGCAGGATTCGAGCCTGTGACCGTAGCGGTCGCGCGTTTCCAGACTGAAGCGCCTAGAACCGCTCGGCCTCACCGGCCGGCCGTCTTTTATTAGTAGCTTATTACATGTACTCGTAACCTATGTACCATATAATCCCCACGTTACAACCGTTATTATTTTTCTGAAGGAATCATAAATGTTTAGGAATGAGAATATGGAATAACAGAGAACTGGCTTCGATAACAGTACACATATTAAAACGAAAGTAAAACGTTCCTCACGGAGGATTAACTCGCTGTGTTTCTTGGACTGCGGCCAGCTCCGAGTGGCCAGTTAGCAGCCAGCAGCGACTGTATCGCCGTCCGGCCAATCCCTTGCCGGCAAGGGGCCGTAGATTGGAATTGGCTGTATAGCAATCTCCCGGGAGAACCACTTAAACCTATACAGTAGTAAGTGTCTTTGGCGGTTTTCGTCGATCTTAAAACTCAGGCCCGACCCTTACTCTCTCGCCGTTTCCTCTCCCAATTGCCACCGCACTCCTGCCCTCGCTCATTCACACACACACACACACACACACACACACACACACACACACACAGAGTCACTCTAACGGGAGCAGTAGCAATAGGGCAGTGGCCCCTCGTCTTATCGGGAACACAAATATTGGTAGCGGGCCGGTGGTACCAACCTCCCAGGCCGAAATGGCACTAAACTGCACCACGCAGCACGGAACGTTGTCTCACACACAGGGACACACGCACACACAGCAGGTTCTGTGTGTACGCTTTCTCTCCTCGGCGGCTGTTCAGAAATTGGCAACGACCGCTTCTGGTCTCCACGACTGGTCAAGGCCTGCTGCTACTGCAGACTTGGCGGAGGGGGTGGGGGATGGGTTTCAGAGCCGCTGCGAGAATCGTGGAGCGGGGGAGTGGGGGGTGATTTCGCCGGCTCGAGGCTCGCTGGAAGAGGCCCGCCGCGTCCGAACTGCCCCAAGATATTACATTGTAATGGCTGTCCGCGGTCGGGTAATGCTGCCCTCCGGCGATATCTGCCGGCCCCGGTCACAACTATAACCAATAGCGCGCGCCCGAATTGCGGGGGAGAACGGCGCAAATTTTTATATAATGGGCCTTCTGCTACAACCCGTAAACGTATCTTAACGGCGCTGCAGGAAGAAGGGCCGCGGACACACCGCGGCTGCTGCGCCAACTTTGATGGAACGTCATTATTGTGGCAGCTGCCTCGTAACCCGTCCCTGATGGCCGCGCCCGCACTCTGGGGTCGTCTTATACCCGAACCGGAACAAGGCCGCTCGACGCGGCGGTTTGGCGGTAAAAGTGTGTAGCACAAATTAACTCCTGTTTATTCTGCACGGAGGACGGTGAAGACATCGTCATTCGAAGAAGTATTCGGAGCACAGAAGTTCCTATTCTGAACAGTGTCAGTGTTGCAATGCGGTTGCTTCGGATAATGAGACAATGCAATTCAGTTTTTTTTTTTTACCTGTTTGAAGAGAAGACATCTATACACCACTTTATAGTAACTTTTCGAGAAATCATAGCGAGCTAAAATATAAAAGTAAAGACTAGAATAGAAGCTTTTGAGATGAGAAGAATGTTGAAGGTTAGAAGGGTAGATTAGATCACTATTGACGAAATACTGAATCGAATAGCAGAGAAAAGAAATTTATGGCACAACTTGACTAAAAGAATGGGTCAGTATAGAGGACACATACTGAGGAATAACCGGATTTGAAGTTCAAGGTAAAAAAATTCTGTGAATGTACGTTTGGAGCACAGTACTGTATGGCAGTGAAGCTTAGACTGTGGGGAAACCGGAACAGAAGAGACTCGAAGCACTTGAGATGTGGTGCTACAGAAGAATGTTGAAAATTAGATGGACTGGTAAAGTACAAAATAAGGACGTTCTCCTCAGAAACGGTGAGGAAAGGAATATATGGAAAACAGTAACAAGAGGAAGGGACAGGAAGATAGAACATCTGTTGAGATATCAGGGAATAACTTGCGTGGTACTAGATGGAGCTGTGGAGAGCAAAAACTGTAGAAGAACACAGAGATTGGAATACATTCAGCAAATAATTGAGGACGTAGGCTGCAAGTGCTACTCTGAGATGAAGAGGTTAGCACAGGAAAGAAATTCGTGGCGCTCCGCATCATATCAGTCAGAGAACACAGAAGAAAAAGTTAGGAAATGTAGGGAACAGTAATTGCGGAGGCAGACCAAGACTTTATTACAATAAGCAGACTCAAGTGGATGTAGGTTGCAGTAGTAATGTACGGATAGACCAGCGTGAAGAGTTGCACTAAACCACTCCTCTGACTGAAAGCCACAAATCAACAACAAACGTGAGTTTTAACTCTTAAAACATAGAAAAGAAAATGTTGGCTGCAGGCTTATATTCCATACCAGAAGACAGAATGCGTGAATTACAATACCAAAGCACCAAAAGAGCGAGAAAGAGAGTGGGGGAAAAGTGTGAGAGAGAGAGAGAGAGAGAGAGAGAGAGAGAGAGAGAGAGAGAGAGAGAGAGGATGAAGTGAAAGAGAGAGGGGAGTACAGGGAGGGGGGAGAAAGAGGGAGTGGGAGAGGAGAAGGGGAGTGAGAGGGGAAATGTGAGACTGGTAAGGGTAGAGGGCCAGAGTGTAGTGAGGAGAGGGGATGAGAGGAGAGAGGAGAAGAGAGAAAGAGGTGTAGAGAAGGCGAGGGGGACTAAAGCGTGAAGAGCGTGTGTAGAGAGAGAGAGAGAGAGAGAGAGAGAGAGAGAGAGAGAAGAGGGTGAGTGGGGGAGGGGGGCAGAAGAGTGTGAGGAAGAGGATTCACCAAAAATACAACAGGAAGTGAATCTCAAAACAGAATAAACTAAAGCATTGCAAAGTACTATACCACAAACTCTCAATGCATCAAAAGATTAATTTTGGACAGAACAAGTCATATTCAAATTAGTGAGAAAAAAGAACGAAGAAGTATATGTGACATTCTAGGATCTGCAGATGTATAAAATTTATTCAAAGCAAATGCAATAGAGAGTTCAAACAACGTTAGGAAATGAAGATTAAGATTTTGCGGTCGCTACAAAAGACGGAAGCCACATACATTTTACGAGAACAAGAGTGAGGTCTAAACGGATGCCATGGAAATACTGCTTTCCTTCACATAAAGTTCAATAATGGCAAGTTGACCAGGAATAAAGGGTGAAAACATCTCGGAGAAACTTGGCCAAATACGGCAGTTACAGAAGAGTAGAAGCACGTATTGAAAAAATTAAAGGAATACGAGCACAAAGAAAGGGAAACCAATCTCTTTAAGGGAAAACCAACCTCTTTAAGTGCTGTATAGTCTGAAATCATACATTTCATTATCATTAGACTTGATAATATCATTCCAACTTCAGCCCACCCTGCCTCGGAAACGTTTTGACGTAGAGGTCAACTTCAGAATAATGTTTTACACACAATAAAAATTTTCAGCAAAAGAAACACATAGAACAGCTCCGCCATGAAGTATTCAAATAATGTATGATTTGTAAACTTAAAATCGTAAAATTTCGTGAAAAATTAGAGCACATCACTATTTCCAAAAAAGGTGATTAGAGTTACAAAATAATTGTATATTTCAATCAGTGCTGTAAGCTATTAATTATGCGTTTATTCACCCTTCACTTAAATGGATACTTCACTTAGTGTTAAGAGTACGTAATAATCAGATTATTTTTGTAATCAAGTTTCTGTCTTGAATGATTGTTAAAAGTGTTGTTAGTAGCAAAATCGTATTCAATTTATAGCAAATAGAATGGGTCACACTATATATTAATAAATTATTTGAACCGGTTGTAGTCAAAGAATGTCAGAATTTAAAGCTATGACTTAGTGTTGATGTATAATTTGGGTAGAGCCCATTTGCTGTTGATATTACTTCCGAACTTCAAATGACATCGTTCACTTACTCATCTTTGAAATCTGTACCGTCCATCTAAGCAGACAACAGTGCACCTATATCGGGATGGGTAATGAGGAGCTTGCTATTTAACGGGAACGCTACCCATTACTAAAACTGTGACTTGTGTGTGACGATGACGGTTGAACTTCGTGGGTGTACATTAAATCATTTGACAAAAAAAAAAAAAAAAAAAAAAAAAAATCCATTTCTTTGCCTGGTTGCTGTACCTTTTGCAGTAATACTAAAATTGGGATCAATGTTAATAACCTGTTTTGCTGGAGGCTATTGTACAACATTTGTTCATATATGCCGTAGGAGAATGATTTTATCGCCATTGACATCCTACTTCTTATGTTTGAATCGACTCACACGGCACCCTGTAACTTACTTCCTTGTGAAATATTGCCCATGTTCGATCTTAACCATCCCTTATTTTCCTCCTGTTTCTAAGCCTTACAGTTTATTTTCTATGTTTATTTTGAATCCGAGTTCTGTATTAAGCAGGCTACGCACCCCATTCAAAATACATTTCCTTAGCTGACCAAAAGCCTCCTCCAAACCTTACGTAGTTACTTCCTGGCAGATTAAAACTGTGTGCCCGACCGAGACTCGAACTCGGGACCTTTGCCTTTCGCGGGCATGTGCTCTACCAACTGAGCTACCGAAGCACGACTCGCGTCCGGTACTCACAGCTTTACTTCTGCCAGTACCTCGTCTCCTACCTTCCAAACTTTACAGAAGCTCTCCTGGTAGAGCACTTGCCCGCGAAAGGCAAAGGTCCCGGGTTCGAGTCTCGGTCGGGCACACAGTTTTAATCTGCCAGGAAGTTTCATATCAGCGCACACTCCGCTGCAGAGTGAAAATCTCATTCTGGCTTACGTAGTTACTTTACAACTTGCACTTCTAGTCCATAGGCAAAAGGTAATCGAAAAAATTGAAATAATCTACGGAGACCCTGTCATACTCTCTTTCTAACTTGAACTTGACTTCAGATTCCCATTAAGCACTCTTCGTTTCAGAGACATTATCAGTTACTCGTCCGCCTTGCAGATCATAAATGGAAAACTAGTGTAGCAATCGTTCCCCTTGTAATTTTGCTGAGTGCAGCGCTAATCACTATTATTTGTGACGAACAAGTAGGATACTTTCACTATGTTAAATAATGTTGAAAACAAAAGCGAAGAAGTATACGAGTTAAGATACAGAATTCTTGGAATAAACAGCATTTGTGCAACTTCTGCAGAAACATGAAAGGTGTACACTCCGAGTTATGTATCAGTTAATAAGACGCTTCCGTCTCTGCCTTTGTTCAGCGGTTGTTGTGGAGGCAACTTAATGTCATAACCAGATTCCAGCCTGCTATGAATACATTTAATTAATGCGACACATTTACTGTATTGGACGTGAAGGTGGCACACTGGAAATACACAAATGACTCACGGTACCCTTGACTTATAGAGCACCGACGTTATTGTCTTTTAATCAAGTAGTAAATATTTATTATTTTAGAACAAGAAATGCTTAAATCGTATCCAAATGAAAAATTGTGCCCAGACAAAACATACTTAATTACATCTAGCGTTTTCTTCGGAATATCATCAAGAACAATTTGCGTACTTTTTGCCGTTTCCTCAAAAAAAAACAGCTGCCTTTCGATTGCTAGAGATTCTCATTTAGAATAACTTTCATTGGAGAAAAATACTTAAAATGGATGAAAGAGCGATGCATGAGTAGGGCTGGCAATTGATATTCTCTTTGGAATCAGCGTTTAGCATATGACATGACGTCTTAATAATCTTTCCCGGTCGACAAGATCATTATAACTAGGAAGAATATCTTACACCGAAAAACAACGCTCCTAATTTCAGAGCTGGCAGCTATTTTTCCTTCTTTCTTTCGATCTACTTATCACTGAGGGAAAATAAGTACGTTTCAAACTGTTACTCTTGAGAATGAAGTTCAAATGGTTCAAATGGCTCTGAGCACTATGAGAATGAAGTTGTTTACTCGAGTATGAAGAGGGGATGTACGTGGTAGACGTCTGAGAACTGGCTGACAGATAAATGAGCTTTACCTACGAACACAGCTCCATGTAGACAGCTTTAAGCTCTTTTTTATATAAACCTCTCCTTTTGCTGTTAGTGAAATGTGTTGCCAGGTATTTCAGAAGAGTTAAACCTATCATTAATAATAGGTTCGTGTTTGACAGAAACTGCTAGTCGCCAAAGACGTTACTGTTAATTATTCTCCCTTTACTCTTCAGTAACGTGAAAGGAGACGCCTAATGAGTTAATCATTTTTAAAAGCCCTCAAAACAACTCGGTATAGTTACAAGAAAAATGCAAAAATGTATTTAGAATCGATGTGTTAAACTAAAATTATTATGTTAGATGTGGATATCAAATAATTTATTTGTTAGCGAAATTAGATCCTTTTTTTCTTTTTCTACACTCAGTAGGAATGCTGTTAAACATATGCCCTTTAGGAGTGACTGCAGAGTGTGTGAATTCTGAATATCTTGCAACACTGATTGCTACCCCTGACGAGATTCCTTGGAGAATCCGCCTCTGTTACAAAACGTGTGCCACCACCCACTACAGTCGATAATAACATTATTCAGTGGGGCCTCCCGGCCAACAATGCCATACGATCATTTCATTTCATTTCATATTCAGTATGTGCATAGCAGATTTGTTGCTTTTAAGATAGAACGATGCCATGAGAAACACCCTTCTACAGACAAACTGATCTTCATAGTTAAATGAAAATATTTGTCGGCTTCATGTGTCAGCACCAGTCAGCACCACCTGCTCGAGAAAATTCTCTGTAGCGTAGTAAATGATTCAGCAGTGAACTGGAAGAGCGGGCACCCAAAGTCAGCATTTCCAGCCTAAATGCTTAGTGCTTTTACAAACTCACGGCTGAATAACTCTGGAACATTCACATAGATTTTGACAAAAGAGCCAAAAATAATGCAGTTTTTTTGAGAACGATATTAGTATCAATATGTTAACTCTCCTTTTGAGATGTCACGAAGATCAGGCACCTCTGGTATCGAGCTTTCGATCACACTACACTTTGTAATGTGTCGAAGACACAAGCACTTTCTCATTCGCGTGTGCTTGGCGCCTCAACTGCCACATTACTTCCCTGCACAGAATTGGTATGTTGGTGTCAACTTGCACTGTCAAGTGTATGGTTCATATCCTCTACTCAGATGTTTCTATAGACTCACGAATTGTAATATTTCTTAATGATGGCTTCATAAAAGCCCACGCTTCTTTTTTTTTAATTTTGAATTTGAAAAACTGAGTTTATCCAAGTTGTTAAGGTTGTCTGTTTGGAGAAAATTTTTATCACGTTGCAGTCTCTATCTAATACACTACAGGCCATTAAAATTGCTACACCGCGAAAATAACGTGCTACAGACGCGACAGGAAGAAGATGCTGTGATACCCAAATGATTAGCTTTTCAGAACATTCACACACGGTTGGCGCTGGTGGCGACACCTACAACGTGCTGACATGAGGAAAGTTTCCAACCGATTTCTCATACTCAAAACAGCAGTTGACCGGCGTTGCCTGGTGAAACGTCGTTGTGATGCCTCGTGTAAGGGGGAGAAATGCGTACCACCACCTTTCTGACTTTGATAAAGGTCGGATTGTAGCCGATCGTGATTGCGGTTTATCGTATCGCGACATTGCTACTAGCGTTGGTCGAGATCCAATGACTGTTAGCAGAATATGGAGTCGGTGGGTTCAGGAGGGTAATACGGAACGCTGTGCTGGATCCCAACGGCCTCGTATCACTAGCAGTCGAGATAACAGGCATCTTATCCGCATGGTGGTAACGGATTGTGCAGCCACGTCTCGATCCCTGAGTCAACAGATGGGGACGTTTTCAAGACAACCACCATCTGCACGAACAGTTCGATGACGTTTGCAGCAGCATGGACTATCAGTTTGGAAACCATGGCTGCGGTTACCCTTGACGCTGCATCACAGACAGGAGCGCCTGCGATGGTGTACTCAACGACGAGCCTGGGTGCACGAATGTCAAAACGTCACATATTCGGATGAATGCACGTTCTATTTACAGCATCACGACGGTCGATTCCGTGTTTCGCGACATCGCGGTGAACGCACATTGGAAGCGTATATTCGTCATCGCCATACTGGCGTATCACCCGGAGTGATGGTATGTGGTGCCATTGGTTACACGTCTCGGTCACCTCTTGTTCGCATTGACAGCACTTTGAACAGTGGACGTTACATTTCAGATGTGTTACGACCCGTGGCTCTACCCTTCAGTCGATCCCTGCGAAACCCAACATTTCAGCAGGATAATGCACGTCCGCATGTTGCAGGTCCTGTACGGGCCTTTCTGGATAGAGACAATGTTCGACTGCTGCCCTGGGCAGCACATTCTCCAGATCTCTCACCAATTGAAAACGTCTGGTCAATGGTGGCCGAGCAACTGGCTCGTCACAATACTCTTGATGAACTGTGGTGTCGTGTTGAAGCTGCATGGGCAGCTGTACCTGTACACGCCATCCAAGCTCTGTTTGACTGAATTCCCAGGCGTATCAAGAATGATATTACGGCCAGAGGTGGTTGGTCTGGGTACTGATTTCTCAGCATCTATGCACCCAAATTGCGTGAAAATGTAACACATGTCAGTTCTAGTGTAATATATTTGTCGAATGAATACCCGTTTATCGTCTGCTTTTCTTCTTGGTGTAGCAATTTTAATGGCCAGTAGTGTACAAACAAGCTTTGCTTACACGCCGTTGCGATTATCAGTACCACTCCAGCTCAGTAACTTCATTCGACGTTAATGTAAAGTTTAACATTCCTTTCCCATCGTGTGGAAAGTCCACGGTGGCGTTGGGTATAATTTTGGTGAAATTTGGTGACATTGTGACATCACTAACCCACATTACACGTCACACAAACTTCTGAGTTTTGGCCTTTTCTTCGCATGTGTCAACACCTTGCTGTTTAAAGCGTCGCCGAGCCTGAAGGTGACGTCAGAGGGCGCCACGCTTTTGTACCACTATAGAGGAAGGGTTTGGGAAAGTTAGAGACAAATTTCAAAATTCTGCGTCGAATGGGAGACAATTACGAGGTTTCAAAAAAGTGATCTTTTAACTATGTCGCGCAGTGTATCTCAGAGAAATGTACGAAGTCATTGGGAAAAGATGGTCCTACGTCATTGAAATTGCCATAATCAATTAAATACAATAATGTGTATGGGTGTATGTACTGGATGACACGATCGCTCGCAATGTACCAAAGTCTCCCAGATCAAAAGTAATCTGGTTTCAGTTCTGATTAAATTTGCTTATAATATTCCGGTATCGAAGACACTTTAATATAGTGGTTTCTAATTTAAAAACTAAGAATAATGGAGCACAAATAGCTCAACATAGTTCTTTCTTGACTGTATCTTGCTGAAGTAATGTAGTTCTTTAGTTATAATGATGTGCATAAGCTCACTTCAGTATCGTAGATGTGTATTTCGCTCTTAAAAAAAACAACAAAAAAACAACAAAAAAACGTTGTTACGTTTAGTCTCGCATGTTGATTTCCTACAGTGTTGACTGTTTCTGAAGACGTTCTCAATTAGACTCATATTCAGCAGCAGCAGGGCGAAGCAGTGTGATTTTAGAAGCACCTTACTTGACACGACTCTGAAATGTTATTTTTGTGCAGCAAATAAAACTCAGCAATGGCAAAAAATTTACTTCGTTATAGGTCAACGCGAAACAAATGTTACAACAACAGTCAGTGTTAAAATTCCTCATTGTGAAACCTAAATTTGTTCTCTCACTGCTGTTTTTCTTTTCTCTCCCTCTCTCTTTGATAGCCCTTCCACTGTTAGCATAGGTTATTTTCTCACGCTAAACGCGTTTTCCATTCGAATGCAATTTCAAAATAATAGTTTGTAACTGAAGTTTCCAAATTATAAACCATGAAGTGGTGCAACGATGACGTCTCGTGCCTTGTCTTCAGATGATATCATTGTTAGCTTCGGCTTTGCTATTCAGATTCAATTGGCAATTCCATATGCAGTTTTACAGCTGACATTTTGCTGGACGTCTCTCAGAACACAATTTTTATTTCGGATGGTTCAAATGGCTCTGAGGTCATCGGTCCCCTAGAACTAACAAGGGAACCCCCCTGAGATTTAGTTCTAAGTTGGCACAGTGGATAGGCCTTGAAAAACTGAACACAGATCAATGAAGAAAACAGGAAGAAGTTGTGTGGAACTATGAAAAAAATAGGCAAAATATACAAACTGAGTAGTCCATGTTGAAGATATGCAACATGAAAGAATATGAAAACTCAGGAGCGCCGTGGTCCCGTGGTTAGCGTGAGCAGCTGCTGAACAAGAGGTCCTAGGTTCCAGTCTGCCCCCGAGTGAAAAATTTAATTTTTTATTTTCAGCACATGTTCAGATTTGCTCGGACATATGCAGGATTTTACGGTCTACACACGGAAAAATTTGAAAACTTTAAAAACATATGTTTTGACAGAGCACAGGGAAAACTGTGCTACTGTGAAACTTGCATTCATTTGTTGTAGTTTATATGACAAACTCTTACGTTTTCATCACTTTTTTGTGGGTGATTATCACATCCATAAGAAAACCTAAGTCAGGCAAGGTAGAAGAATCCTTTTACCCATTCGCCAAGTGTACAAGTTAGGTGGGTCGACAACATATTCGTGAAATGCGACGCACATGCCGTCACCAGTGTCGTATAGAATATAACAGACGTGTTTTCCTGTGGAGGAATCGGTTGACCTATGACCTTGCTATCAAATGTTTTCGGTTCCCATTCGAGAGGCACGTACTTTCGTCTACTAATCGCACCGTTTTGTGGTGCGGTCGCAAAACACAGGCACTAAACTTATTACAGTGAACAGAGACGTCGATGAACGAACGGACAGATCATAACTTTGCGAAAATAAAGAAAGTAAACTTTTCGCTCGAGGGAAGACTCGAACCAAGGACCACACGTTCCGCAGGTGCTCACGCTAACCACGGGACCACGGCGCTCCTGAGCTCACAGTATCCTTGATGTGACATATCTTCCGCTTGGACTACTCAGTTTGTATATTTTAATTATTTTTTTCATAGTTCCACACAACTTCTTCCTGTTTTCTCGATTGATCTGTGTTCAATTTTTCAAGGCCTATCCACTGTGCCAACTTCTAACTAAATCTGAGAGGGGTGCGATGGGGAGGTTCCCTTGTTAGAACTACGTAAACCTAACTAACCTAAGGACATCACACACATCCATGCCCGAGGCAGGGTTCGAATCTGCGACCGTAGCGGTCGCGCGGTTCCAGACTGAAGCGCCTAGAACCGCTCGGTCACACCGGCCGGCTACATTTCGGATGCGTTACGGAAAGCTACTACGCAAACCGTGTAAGACAAACTTCTGGTTTTCATTTATTGTAGCCCTCCTCTCCGATGTGTTGCACTATTCATCAACGCTGTTACACTGTGTCACCTAAATGTATCACCTGCCAAAACTATATAAACTGTGATGTGAAAATGACACTGTTAAGACAACAGTTGTGTGGTTCCAGAAGGCCTGTCAACGTAAGCTAGCGAAAGACATAGTCTAAAAAGTACAACAGTCGTAACCATTTTTACATCTACAAGGTCCAGTCACATTAAAGTGACCACCACCAATGTTCGAAGTAAACGTGCAACAACCGCTCATGGAGGCAGGCGGCAGCACTAGCAGTGGAAGGTATATAAAGCGTGCCGTGGGGACGCACAAAAAACAATGTAGTCGCTGTTGAAATGCAGAAACGGAGCGATTTATTTGACGCCCAAAAGGACATAATTATTGGCTTTCGAGCCAAGGGTGGAAGAATTTCCGAAATGGCTAAGTTTGTAAACCGCGTGCCGCCGTATTTAAAGTATATCGTGCTTGACGAAATACCTGGCGCCATGGGAACTGTGGTGCACCATGGACCATTAATAACAGGGGTGAACATCGGCTGGGAAGATGTGAGCGGGCGAACAGACATGCAAGTGTTGAGCAGCTGATGGCCCAGATGAACCCAGTGGAAACCAACAGTGTCTCCACAACAACAGCGAAAGTTGTCGCGTGTGGGCTTCCACAACAGGCTCCTAGTTCATACACCGATGCTTACTGTTGTTTGTTGGCAGCGAAGGCTGGAATCTGTGTGCCAACACCACAAGTGGACTTCCAGTGAGTGGCGACAGGTGGCCTTTTCAAATGAATCACGTTTCATGCTCCATCGGACAGATGGCCTTTGGCCTGTACTGCCCTGCAACAATCGTCATACCAGACCTGAGAATGGAGCGTTACAGTCTAGCGGCTACTTTCGTGGCACTCCGTGGGTGACAACGCCCTTCTGGAAGGAACAATGGATCAACAAAAGCATATAGCTATCCTTGCGGAGCCTGTCCACTCCTGCGTGCAGTTTGTTTCTACTGGAGATGATGGCATCTACCAGCAGGACAATACAGCTCGAAGAGTACGTGCTTGGTTCTCAGAGCACTTGAATGAGTTTAAAAAAAAATGTTCAAACGTGTGTGAAATCTTATGGGACTTAACTGATAAGGTCATCAGTCCCTAAGCTTACACACTACTTAACCTGCATTATCCTAAGGACAAACACACACACCCGTGCCCGAGGGAGAACTCGAACATCCGCCGGGACCAGCCGCACGGTGCATGACTGCAGCGCCTGAGACCGCTCGGCTAATCCCGCGCGGCTGAATGAGTTTAGCTCACTCTCCTGGCCACCAAACTCCCTGGATGTAAACCGAATCGAGAATCTGTGGGGCCATCTCGCACCATTGTTCCTCAACTAAGAAACCCAGCACAGCTGACGACGGTGCTGTGGTCAGCATGGCTCCACATCGCCATGGGTACCTTCCAGGACGTCACTGACATTCTTCCTGAACGTCTGCACTGCAAAAGGTGGTCAATGAGGCTTTTGACAGCTGGTCACGTTAATGTGACTGCACCATATATATGCACTCAGCAAGCCACTTTGTACTACATGTGGGAATGTATTTCGAACTAGTATTAGATTCTTTCTGTTCTATTCCCTTCGCGTACCGAGCGTGGGAGAAGGGACTGCCTAAGTGGCTCTGCCGATATCCTAATCTCTCTCATCTTGCTCTCATTATCCCTATTGAAGTTTTACGACAATGCCA
Source organism: Schistocerca americana (assembly GCF_021461395.2). Classification (NCBI taxonomy): domain Eukaryota; kingdom Metazoa; phylum Arthropoda; class Insecta; order Orthoptera; family Acrididae; genus Schistocerca; species Schistocerca americana. Next base: position 456,966,785 of record NC_060126.1, on the reverse strand, counting down.
ATATGATAATCGCACAGCGTTCTTCGTACACATGCTCTCTAAAAGCCAACAGGACTTCGTATGAGCTACGATGTCTGTGTTCTCCGAACATTTCTGTTACACTTCCTTACGGACTATACCCACCAGATGCACAGCACTTTCCGCAAGGTTCTCAAAACAACTGAGCCTTCCGTTCGTCTTCCCTAATACCGATTTTCCGTGACCGTCCCATTCCGTGCCGCTTCTTGTTGTTGCTCCTAAGCACTTATACAGTGTTACATGCTGGAAATGTTCACTGCTCATCAGGTAATTGGATACTATTTGGTTCTTTTTTCTTATAGGCGTTATCTTGCATTTACTCAAATTTAAAGAGAGCTGCTATTCATTACACGAAGTGCAAATATCGACCGACATTTCTACGTATCTTCACTATTCTCAGACGACGTTATTCACGTGTAGAGAACTGCATTGTCAACGAATAATCTTACAGTATTGCTGTGTGGTAAATCATTCATGTATATTGAGAATATGAATGTCGAGTATTCATAATAACTTAAAATTTGTTCCAAAAGATGTGAAATTTCTTATTGTTGAATGAAAAATTCAACATATAAATTACAGTATTTTCAATATTAAGTTTGTGTTTGATTGTAACCTCCAACTATAAAACTATTTGATAAATCTAATTTTTAATAGACTTTAATATCTTGTGGATGCCGGTTCTTTTATCTGATTATTAGTAAAAAATGAACATATTTTTTACGTGCCTCTAGTATGATGCGGAAAAAATTGGTTCAGCAACGTGGTTTTATTAAAACAGCTATTTGTAATTCTGTCGAGAATGAGAAACATCCTTTACTTGTGATGACTATTTTCGGACACCACGTCCATTACCAAACCATCGCTTATAAACAAATTACAGTGATTATTACAAACTTTCTTTAAAGTAAATAGACTCATGTACAGATGACATAGCTCTTGGTTTTATAAACAGTTACATACTTTCATTGGAGGTATTGGAACACAATACATTCGGTACAACTGCAGATAGCCACAATTGACAATGATGAATAATATCTACAAAATCATCTACAACATCTACGGTCATAACACAAAAAGTTATGAAAACAATAATCGGGTTAAATATATAGCGCCACACTACGGCGCAATTCGAATTATGTAACGAATGCTTTTTGTGACAACTCTTTGTAATAACGGCTGGAGGCTTTGTTCATCAACTTTATTCCTGCCTTACGTAGGATCGTGAGATCATTTAAAATTTTATTTGAACAAAGCCGACTAACTGTTGGGAATATTCCATCGCTAGTGTAAATTTTTACATATGGAAAACAGACACCACGCGGAGTGGCCGCCCGGTTCGAGGCACCATGTCACTGATTGCGCGGCCCTTCGAGCCGGAGGTTCGAGTCTTCCCTCGGGCATGGGTGTGTGTTGTTAAAAAGTCCCCTAGAACATAGAACTACTTAATCCTAACTAAGCTACGGACATCACACACATCCATGCCCGAGGCAGGATTTGAACCTGCGACCGTAGCGGTTGCGCGGTTCCAGACTGAACAGCCACACAGGTAGGTGTACCTGTAGGGACGACGACCTCAGCAGTTTGATCCCTTAGGAATTTACACACATTCGAACACTTGAAAACAGACGCCTAGTTTTGATCTCATGTGTCACGCCACGAAACCTTCATCTTTAGTGGTAAACTGCAATGACAGATTACGCAGTAATGTGGCTCTCTATAGTCATTTCCCATTTCTCACTGCATTTTTGTAAATAAACTCTCTGTTTTACTACATGCCGCTCTTCTAGCGTGTTCTATGCATTATGTTATGTGATTACAGTTATCCCGTAGTATGGCACTGTTGTTTTAACCCGGTATTGTTTTGGTGATACTTTGTGTGACGGATATTTTGTGATTTATTAGTAGACATGAAGTAGTTACAGGTTTTAAGAGCTAAATTTGTTACTCGGTTAACCCGATGTAGTAATGCCACTAAAGGAAATGGCAGATCGTGCCTCAGAGCGCGCTCAGGTTCTCGTGCCACTACTATAGTCCACTTCATTTATCTTGGCGGTTCGCGCATGCCCGCCCAGACGCGGGAGATTGCTGCGTTGCCAGTTGGCCAGTTGTACGCACCAAGAGAAGCAGCGCCATAGTATAGTTCGCAAACTTATCTTTAGCCGGGGGGGGAGGGGCGGGAGGGGGGAGGGGGAGCGCGCAGTTTATGAAGTAAAGCCACCACGGCCGCATTAACCCTTTCACTGCTACAGAGACGTGCTCCCCGCATTCTGCTGCGATGTTCTCGTCATGGCACTGCTCGCCTGTGCAGACACATGGTGTTTCGACTGCTTTGACACACTTTTATCATTCGATTTCACAAAAACTATTTGGCCGAAAAATTTGATTTTTACACATCTTCTTGACTGATACCTTCCCCCCCATAAATGACTTAATTTTGTTTCGATGTTCAACGCAGTTATTGTGCAGCATTAGATGTGGTAAACCATTGCACGAAATTTTGAAGAGTTTGCAAAGGTAAAAGTCCATAGCGTATACTTTCCGAATGGTCGATTTTAGTTGCCACTAGAAATTTCAAAAAATTACATTCAAACGAATAAAATTCATGAAGTAAGACACTTCGATATTGTTTTTAAAATAAAGAAAATATTAAGCAACAAGCAAGGTTTGAACTCAAAAGCTTTCACTTAGCAGCCACAACCTGTAACCACTACGCTAACACAACTTGTCATTCAATACATCTCCCAGAGGACTTTAAAATGTTACGCAAAATACCGACAAACACTGTTGGTATGATTATTAATTACTCACGTTTCGTCGAAGTACAATAAGAAATAAACAATTACCGCTGTTCTTTATTGCGAAAAAGCGGTTAGTGAGAAGGATAAAACGCCTTTCCTTGCTATCGCCTGAATTAGGAGGCTTATTGCTTGTTTGGTTTAATTAATTAATAGAATATGAAGCAATTGGTATAAAGAATGCTTTTTCCAAACTTTCTATAAAAGAAAGTCTGCTATCAAGATATTGCTTTTGTTCAATTCCTTTATTTATGACTGAACGTTTCGAAAACTGAAGACACTCGTCCGTGCTCTGCACTGCAGTCGAGCTCTGGCAACGTCGTTCTCTGTTCATTATGGCTGACTGTTTTGTGACATCAGATGCGCAGAACGAACCTAAACTCGGCCGTCGTCATAATTGACGCACACTTTAGTATACAGCGGTTTCTAGCGCGCTTACCGTTAAGCGGCTATAACTTCATGTATCAGTTGTCCTGGTGCTGTGTCGCAAGAAGCTGTGATAAAATGTTGTACATGATTTCGTACATGTTAGTCGTGATTGCTGATTGTGACTATTTGCAAGTGTGCCGGTTGTATCATGATTTAATACTTACGATGGAGGTGTTAACTGTTTGTTTATACTATGTCCTCTGTATGTGAAATTGCTCGATTTAAAGAAAGTTTTAACAACTAGTGTTATTTGTTTATAGGCGAAGATTTGATAATGGGTAGTGTGTCCGAAACAAGTAGCCTCAGATAAAGGATGTTTCTCATTGCAAGTTCGACAGACGAAGAGTAGTTTTAACATAATTTTTTATTGTAAATTTTAACCCAATATTGAGCGTCCATATATGTTTCAAAATAAATAAATAATCAAAATAAAGATAACTGTGCGTGCTGTGACAATCGAATCAGCAACGTGTCTGTTACAACACAAATGCTCCAAGCACGAAGCGTCAGACAGCTTTCTTACGAAAGTCTAGCGGAAATGGTAAAGACTGCCAGTCTTGCTTGCGAGGTGCAGAGCCTCTGAATCATGGGCTCAGGTGGTTCTGTGAGCGTGTAGGCAGCGGATTCCTTGACTCGCGCCGTCGGGGGTGGGTTTCCAGGTTCTACTTAATAGGTCAGGAGTCCACTAAACATAGGAAATGACTAAACGGGTAGCGGGGGCTGTGTGTGAGGGACGGGCGGTTTCTTTAGGTTAGAGCAGGGCTTCCCAACCTTTTCAGCTGGTGGACCCCTTCTTCAGTTGAAAATCCATGGTGGACCCCTAGTCAGTCAAGAGCACAGTAACTTTAAATTTCAGAGCGAAACCCATGGGAACTGAAAGCTTCTTAATGCAAGTTCCATGTTCCCAATGACCGCCCCTCCCCCCCCCCCCCCCCCCCCTCCTCGCGAAGTATCAATAGTCTTTGGTTTAGAGATGAATGAAAACAACTTGAAGGTCAAAAATCGACTTATGAAATAGGTAGTGCACTGACAAAGCAAGTTTAACATTTAATTACGCCTGGGGACGCACACGTGCCAGCGAACACTGTGATTGGTCGACAAAGCTCACTCCGCGCATGCGTAAAAGGTTTCAGCGCATGTACCGCCGTGAGCCGGCGCTCAAACGACCGCCGTATTATTGCGAAACAGTCGAGCAGAGAAGCCGCATTCTCCGGCACTGAACTGTGTATGCGTTCTCACTTAGGAACCGCAAAGGCTGCTTGGGAATACGACCTGAAGTACGCATATATTTCACACGAAAAAATAATAGTGATGAATTTGATTTTCACATTTTTATTCAATAATTTTACTCATTATTTTACACGATTTGGTGAAGGGTGGCCTCGGACCCCCTAGAAAGAGCCGGCGGACCCTTAAGGGGTCCGCGGACCACACGTTGCAAAGCCCTGGGTTAGAGGGTCGCAGAGAAACACAGAAAGGGCGTCCGTCTAAAAGGCGACAGGTAAAACACAGCAAGTTAGTTGTAGAAACGAGCGGAATTGTAGTTGTAAATTGTGGTAGTTGTGTTGGGAAAGAAGCTCCAAGCCCTAATAGAAAGCACTGAAGCTCAAATAGTTATAGGTATAGAAAGCTGGCTAAAGCCGTAAATAAGTTCAGTCTAACAGTGTTCAGAAAGGACAGATTAAATATAGTTCATGGTGTAGTATCTATTGATGTCAGAAGTAGTTTGCCTTGTAGTGAAATTGAAGTAGATATTTCCTGCGAAATAGTATGCTGTAGAGGTTTACCTGACAATCGGACTAAACTATTATTTGGATCATTTTACCGATCCTGACTCAGACGATGTAGTTGCTGAACAGTTCAAAGAAAACTTGAGTCTCATTTCAAATAGATACCCCACTCAGAGTTATAGTTAGTGGTACCTTCAATCTACCGTCGATACGCTGGAAAAATTATACATTTAAAGCCGGCGGCAGGCATAAAACGTCATCCGAACTTGTACTGAATACTTCCTCAGAAAATTATATTGAACAATTAGTCCAAGCGTCCACTCGAAGCGTAAATGGTTGCGAAAGCACACTTGACCTACTAGCAACAAATAATCCTGCACAAACAGTGAGTATCGTGACGAATACAGGGTATAGCGACCACAAGGCAGTTGCTGTTAGGCTGAATGCCGTAACTCCTACAACCATCAAAAAGAAACGCAAAGTATATCTATTTAAAAAAGCTGATAAAAATGCTTTTAACGCCGTTTTAAGAGACAGTCTTCACTCCTTCCGATTCGATCATGTAAGCGAAGAAAAGTTGTGAAATGATTTCAAAGAGGTAGTATCGATAGCAATTGAGAGTTATATACCACATAAATAAATAAGTGATGGTACTGATCCCCCATGGTACACAAAACGGGTCAGATCGCTGTTGCAGAAGCAGCAAGGAAAGCATGCCAAATTTAAAAGAACACAAAATTCCAAGACTTGCACATTTTTACAGAAGTTCGAAATATAACTCGTATTTCAGTGCGAGATGCTTTTAATAATTTCCATAAAGAAACTCTGTCTCAAAATCTAGCAGAAAACCCAAAGAGATTCTGGTCATACACCAGTGGCAAGACGCAATCAATACCTTCACTGCGCGATAACAACGGTGAAGTCACTGATGACAGTGCCACTAAAGTAAAGTTATTAAACACGGTTTTCCGAAACTCCTTCACCGAAGACGACGAAGTAAATATTCCTGAATTCCAATCAAGAACGACTGCCAAGATGAGAAATGTAGAAGTAGATGCCCTCGGTGTCGCAAAACAGCTTAAATCACTTAATAGAGACAAGGTTTCTGGTCCACATTGTATACCAGTCAGGTTCCTCTCAGAGTATGCTGATACAATAGCTCAATATTTAGCAATTATATATAACCGCTTGGTCACAGGAAGATCCGTAACTAAAGACTGAAAAATTGCTCTAGTCACACTACTATCCAAAAAGAGAAGTAGGAGTAATCAGTTGAATTACAGGCCCATTTCACTCTCGTCGATTTGCGGTAGGGTTTTCGAACATATACTGTATTCGAACGTTATGAAGTACCTCGAAGAAAACGATTTATTGACACATAGCGCGGATTCAGAAAATATCGTTCTTGCGATACACAACTAGCTGTTTATACTCATGAAATAATGAGTGCTATAGACAGGGGATATCAAATTGATTCCATATTTTTAGATTTCCAAAAGGCTTTCGGCACCATTCCTCACAAGCGTCTTCTAACCGCACTGCGTGCCTATGGAATACCGCCTCAGTTGTGCGACTGGATGCGTGATTTCCTGTCAGAAGGATCACAGTTCTTAGTAATAGACGAAAGTCATCGCGTAAAGCAGAAGTAATATCCAGCATTCCCCAGAGAAGAGTTATAGGCCGTCTATTGTTCCTGATCCATATTAACGACATAGGAGACAATCTTAGTAGCCGTCTTAGACTGTTTCCAGATGATTCTGTCATTTATCGTCTAGTAAAGTCTTCAGATGGCCAAAAAGGAATTGCAAAATGATTTAGATAAGATATGTCTATGTTGCGAAAAGAAAAGTGTGAAGTTATTTACATGAGTACTGTAAGAAATCCACCAAATTTCGATTACGCGATAAGCACAAAGTCTGAAGGCTGTAAATTCAATTAAATACTTAGAGGTTACAAATATAAAAAACCTAACTTGGGACGATGACATAGGTAATGTTGTAGGTAGAGCAGAACACTTAGAAAGTGCAACAGGTATATTAAAGAGACTGCTTACTCCACCCTTGTCCGCCCTATTCTGAAGTATTACTGTGCGGCGTGGGATTCGCATCAGGTGGGACTGACGTATGACATCGAAAAAGTACAAAGAAGGGCGGTTCGTTTTGTATTATCGCGAAATAGGGGAGATAGTGCCACAGACATGACACGTGAACTGGAGTGGCAATAATTAAAACAAAGGCGTTTTTCGTTGCGACGGGATCTTCTCATAAAATTTCAATGACCAGTTTTCTCCTCCGATTGCAAAAACATTCTGTTGGCACACACCTACATAGTAAGAAATGATCACCACGATAAAATAAGAGAAATCAGGGCCCGCGCAGAAAAATGTAAGTGCTCTTTTTTCCCACGCGCCGTTCGAGAGTGGAACGGTAGAGAGACAGCTTAAAGGTTATTCATTGAACCCTCTGCAAGGCACTTCATTGTTAACAGCAGAGTGATCACTTAGTTGTAGATGTAGATGTAGAATTAGATGTAAATTTTCTTTTGTTGATTTGCGCTCCGAGAACTTACGAGTTTTCTCTGAGAAGGCTGAAGTTTGTGCACTAACCAAATATTCTGCAGCTATGACAAAAATCTGAAAGGGTAGAGCAGTCCGTAAGGTGCCTAAGATAGTTGTATAGAATCACTTTCCTCATGTGGCAACAACGTAATCACGTGTACGGTGACTGCCGCTGTCAAGAGATCGTAGTAGCTTTGTGCTGTTGGTACACTGGATAGTGTTACGTGTTAGCATGCAGGAGGTTGAGGCTTCGATTCTGGTTAGTGGATTACTGGTTTTTATTTGCTAAAAGTAGTCTGCGTGGTACGGTATTTGGCGACTTAATCGTCATACTGCGATTATAGTGGGTCTTCTACAAAACATTTGAAGTTACGCACTACGAGCACAGAAATGGAAATACCATGATTTTCACTGGTCAGCTTTTAAAGAATCCTTTTGCATATCGTGGACGAGAATTGTTTCGCACCACTGCATCCACTAGATTCCAAACCTGCTTCTATGTACACTCCCCCAAATTGACCAATCGATTAATACCAACTCTTATTGTTGTCTTCTTCAGGTCCATTACAATTTCAAATGGTTCAAATGGCTCTGAGCACTATGGGACTTAACATCTACGGTCATCAGTCCCCTAGAACTTAGGACTACTTAAACCTAACTAACCTAAGGACATCACACAACACCCAGTCATCACGAGGCAGAGTCCATTACAATTTCTTTAGGGCCTTACGTTACCAGTAGGGCTAGCAAAGTCTAGCAATGTGCTTTGCAAATAATTTCGACGGGACCATTGGGTGGGAGGGGGGGGGGGGGGGGGGAGGAAGGGTACACAGAAAAGAGGTCTGGAATCTAGTAGATGCAGTGGTGCGAAACAAATCACGTCCACGACGTCCAAAGAACTTCTTTAAAAACTGACTTGTCAAAACGATTGTACTTTCATTTCTGAGTTCGTAGTACGTAATTGCAAATGTTTTGTAGATGGCACAATGCAATCGCTGTATGACGATTAAGACGCGAGATACCGTTCTACGCAGACTACTTTTGGCAAATAAAAACAAACATGAGATTTTCACTCTGCAGCGGAGTGTGCGCTGATATGAAACTTCCTGGTACATTAAAACTGTGTGCCGGACCGAGACTCAAACTCGGGACCTTTGCCTTTCGCGGGCAAGTGCTCTACCTACCCAAGCACGACTCACGCCCCGTACTGGTTTTAATCTGCCAGGAAGTTCATATCAGCGCACACTCCGCTGCAGAGTGAAAATCTCATTCTGCGAACATCCCCCAGGCTGTGGCTAAGCCATGTCTCCGCAATATCCTTTCTTTCAGGAGCGCTAGTTCTGAAGGGTTTGCAGGAGAGATTCTGTAAAGTTTGGAAGGTAGGAGGCGAGGTACTGGCAGATGTAAAGCTGTGAGGACGGGGGGTGAGTCGTGCTTGGGTAGCTCAGTTGGTAGAGCGCTTGCCCGCGAAAGGCAAAGGCCCCCGAGTTCGAGTCTCGGCCCAGCACACAGTTTTAATCTGCTAGGAAGTTTCATATCAGCGCACACTCCTTTGCAGAGTGAAAATCTCATTCTGGAAACATCGCCCAGGCTGTGGCTAAGCCATGTCTCCGCAATATCCTTTCCTTCAGGAGCGCTAGTTCTGAAGGGTTCGCAGGAGAGCTTCTGTAAAGTTTGGAAGGTAGGAGGCGAGGTACTGGCAGAAGTGAGGCTGTGAGGACGGGGCGTGCGTCGTGCTTGGGTAGCTCAGTTGGTAGAGCACTTGCCTGCGAAAGGCAAAGGTCCCGAGTTCGAGTCTCTGTCCGGTACACAGTTTTAATCTGCCAGGAAGTTTCATAAACAAATATATCTCGACCCACAGTCGAACTCTGGGCCTCCTGCATGCCAACCCAAAACATTATCAACTGCACCAGCTGCACAGCACTGCTGGATCTGCTGACAATGGTAGTTACCGTACATGTGATTACAGTGTTGCCAGATTGCCAATCTTGAAAGTCCATTTACTGCCCGAAATATGCGCAGGACTAAATTTTGTGAGAGACATTCTTGTATTGCCAGTATGTGCGTCTGAAAAAAAAGAAAATGTGGTCAGCGCAGCTGACTGCCAGGCAGAGGGCACTGGTTCGACCGGATCGGAGCTTTAATCCACTCAGGAACGGGGTGTGTGTCGTCCTTACTATCATTTCATCATCATCATCGACGCGCAAGTCACCGATGCGGCGTCGGGAAAGGAAGACTAGTACCAGACGGCCGAATGTCCCGATGGGGTATCACAGCCAAAAATGCCATGCGACAGTTTCACCGAACAATTATCATCCGCACCTCAGCTGCTTGTTGTATTATCTGCAAACTTTTGTTCATCGTATATACACACATCATCAATTCCAACTATATACACCAAAGGTCAATTCCAACCCGTCAGGATATTTTCAAGTTATATGGAATCTGGGAATTTATAGGTAGGGACAAAACTGAAGGACTGACGTTGACACTAATGTACTGATGACATGAGTAAAGACAGGTACAGTACTGCGATACATCGAGACTCTTCGTGCATCCACATGTCATGGCGGATATGGAAAGCCAATGTTTCAATGTGTTCAGAAGCCCTCACTGATTCCAGTTACCTCTGGCACATTAATAGTTTGTTGGTCTGAAATTTTTCATTTGGTGCAATCACATTGAATATAACTTAGAAGACTAAGTGAAAAATAGGTATAGTGAAAACTGTGGCTTTAATATTTAGTTGAATGTGTCGCTGAGACAGGGAACTACCCCAAGGATACCGAATTCCTATTAAAGTGTTGCCGAACTACTACCACAAAATTGCTGGCCACTGGTATTACGGTAAGTTCCTGAGAGAAACGGGACGAGGCGTTGGATTTTAATTTCCTCCACGGTATCGATCGTTAGAGAGAGAAATGAAACTTGTTGACGTAAATGTCCAGTCCTGAAACATCCCCTTTGAACAATTTATACAAGACTGTGCCTAAACTGACATACAATATTTTTAGCGCAACGCAATCTGACTTTCAAAAATCCCTATAAAAGAATGGCTCTGACTAACATTAACCTATACGTTTCACAAATCACTTACCTCACAAAAATCTTGGTTACTCGAACTACTGCAATACAGCGAGCACCACTACTGCCAGCTAAATAAAAGATTCAAACTACGGAAGGCACTAACTACTGATAGGGATAGTTAGCAAATGAAAGATATTAATAGAGAACAAACAATGTATTTACCTTAATAGTCATAATATATATAGCAGTTCATGACAAATTACAAAACTCCGCCATCTCTCTCCCCACATCCACCACTGCTGGCGGCTCACCTCCAACTGCGCAACGCTACGCGCTGTTCACATCCAGCTGCCGTTGCCCAACACTACAATGGCAGACAACAATGCAAACCAGCCACAGACTGCACACAGCACAGCCAGTGATTCTCACACAGACCGCTACGTAACGTTGCCAATAAGAAAACATAAAACAGCCTACTTACAGTCCTATAAAAAAAAAAATCTACAAAGAGCGAGGACGAAAGACTGCTAGCTGCGTACTCAAGTTTACGTAAGTATATCTGTCTGTGACAGCTATTCACAGCAGCTGTCATGCGAGGAGCAAACGGAAAAGATCCTGAAATTTTTGGTACTTGTTGTCGATGCATTCCACATGCGTCAGAAGCGCAACGGTTCAGGCTGTCTCTGGATGCCGCCAGCCATCTGTGTGTGTAAGGTTGGCAGGACTGGACTAATAGCCGCTCGTTAAGGTCTGCCTGCGACTACATTTGTATTAAAACGTTAACTAAACAGGCGGTAAAGCGCCTTGCCGAATCAGTCGAGTTTTTGCGCTGCTGGTGAGGTCCACCTGGTGGAATGGAAGCCTGCGGATGTGCACCTCCCAAAGAAAAAACCGCACACACGCCGCGTTGGCAAGATGACTTGCCTCGTTAAATTGTCCGATCAATTAACAAGATCCGGCTTCTTTACCGCGTAAATATGTACGGAATCTCTTCACGAGTCACTGCTCAGCAATTGAGGTTTTGCTGGTCGTTTTTTGTTATTGATTAACACTCACTTTCATATAAAGTCTTTTGTTCTTTGGTTAAATGGTTCAAATGGCTCTGAGCACGTTGGGACTCAACTTCTGAGGTCACCCGTTCCCTGGAACTTAGAACTACTTAAACCTAACCAACCTAAGGACATCACACAGATCCGGGTTCCCGGGTTCGATTCCCGGCGGGGTCAGAGATTTTCTCTGCCTCGTGATGACTGGGTGTTGTGTGCTGTCCTTAGGTTAGTTAGGTTTAAGTAGTTCTAAGTTCTAGGGGACTATGACCATAGATGTTAAGTCCCATAGTGCTCAGAGCCATTTGAACAATTTTTTGAACATCACACAGATCATTGCCCGAGACAGGATTCGAACCTGCGACCGTTGCGGTCTCGCGGTTCCAGACTGTAGCGCCTAGAACCACACGGCCACTCCGGCCGGCTTCTTTAGTTAGGATGTGTACATTGTTTGCCTTAGCCAATCTCACGATTGCCCTCCTGAATGTGGTAATTAATCACGCTATGTGGGATTATTTCGTGAAACAACTGAAAATATTTAGTTCAGATAAATCTACATCCGGTTCCTTAAAAAAATGAATCAAAAAATTTTATTTTTTAAAATAAGTTACAGATCACACACACCCTATCGTGTGAGTTGAGTACATTCCTTAAAAGTGCATTCCTTAAAAGAAAGAAAAATTCTGCATACCATCTTCTGTAGAGTATCACAATGATATGAAGAGGGAGGTGTATATGTGAAATTCGGAAAGAAAGTTAATCTGCCAAACCACTGTAACTACTATGCTTCCTAACGATAAACAGTAGATTTACTTACATGGTGATTCAAAAAGAATACCACAACTTTAAAAATGTGTATTTAATGAAAGAAACATAATATAACCTTCTGTTGTACATCATTACAAAGAGTATTTAAAAAGGTTTTTTTCACTCAAAAACAAGTTCAGAGATGTTCAATATGGCCCCCTCCAGACACTCGAGCAATATCAACCCGATACTCCAACTCGTTCCACACTCTCTGTAACATATCAGGCGTAACAGTTTGGATAGCTGCTGTTATTTCTCGTTTCAAATCATCAATGGTGGCTGGGAGAGGTGGCCGAAACACCATATCCTTAACATACCCCCATAAGAAAAAATCGCAGGGGGTAAGATCAGGGCTTCTTGGGGGCCAGTGATGAAGTGCTCTGTCACGGGCTGCCTGGCGGCCGATCCATCGCCTCGGGTAGTTGACATTCAGGTAGTTACGGACAGATAAGTGCCACCTATCAGGAGGTTTAACACCATACTTCGTTCGAAATGCACGCTGAACAACTGTCGTCGATTCTCTTCTGCCGTACTCAATAACACAAAAAGCTTTCTGTTGAGCGGTTACCATCTTAGCATAAACTGACGCTGACGCCTAGTCAACAGCGCCTCAAGCGAACAAATGTACAACTAAACGAAACTTTATAGCTCCCTTAATTCGCCGACAGATAGTGCTTAGCTCTGCCTTTTGTCGTTCCAGAGTTTTAAATTCCTAAAGTTGTGGTATTATTTTTGAATCACTCTGTACTTTGTCCAATTTTTGGATCACCTACCACTTCTTGTTTGGAAAAAATTATGAAGTAAATCTTTACCCCTGAAGATGTGGATCTAAGGCCGCGAAACTAGTCGAAACAGAAATAAAGATTTATCGTACAGCCGAAGCGGCCTCATTCACGGTGGTTCAGTTCTACAGCTCTGGGTGCCCACAGTACAAAATTTGCCGTTCTGTATAGGTCAGTTTGTGGGAGATCAGGCTCCCTTCTTGGGAGTACGTGGGCGGCAATCACGTATGTCATTAGCTGACATTGCTTCCACTTGTATGAGTCAGACGTCTTCTGTTTTCTTTCCTATCGGCCCCTCCTGGTCATCTCTTGTCTCTTTCGACCTTAAAGGTATCAGGTGCGAGGTCCGAGAATATCTTTAATTTTCATTCTCTAGTCTTGGCTATTGATAAAATACCGGGTAAAACTCGCTCGTCAGCCTTGGTGAAGGCAAGTGTCTAGCAGGAGGACCTCCTTCTGCTAAATCAAATCACCTTCTTCGGGCAGGAGTCTGTTCGGAGTGCTAATGCGTCTCCAACGTTAAACAAATTTCACTCTGTCGCTTAGCGGTATACTGATTGGAATGGCTGGGTGATCTGTTCATATTACCTGGTGTAAGAGACATGGGACAAATTTCGAGTGCTTAAACAGAGGATACTGTAGCACAGAGGGACTCACAAAGTATTGATTGCTCACATGGATTTTATAAATCAGATACAAATACTAAAGATAAATGCATTTCAACTCAAGCTACATAAATTTCCCATCAACACACAAGGCGATGTGAGTCATTCTAATATCAAATATTTCCCTGCCATGTTGCAGAAAATATTTTAAGACCAAGAGGTAGGAAGTAATTAACGTCGGTATAGAGCCAGTGCAAAGTGTGTGACCAGAAATGACCACGGTCACTTGTCTAGAAATTTATGTTCGTTTGACGAGAATTTATATGTGAATTATAATGCATATAATAAAGAAATGTGGGCCGCTATGAGAGTTTGTACTTAAGCTTTGGGGGCCAATGGTGAACGGCCGTATTACGATGCTGAACCATGAAAATTTGCTGTAGCAGAACAACTTAAAACACGTTACATGTCTGCAGAACTAAGAGTTTAGTCTTAAAGATAAGTGACTCAACCATGGCGTATGCTAAAAGACCCTTTTTCTAATTTAAAGAAGGTTTTGTGCTCTACAAAAGCAAGTTTTCAGCCGTGAATGTAACACTCTTTGGTACAAAAAGAAGACAGGATATTGGGACAGGAAACGCGTAACTCTTAAAATGAAACAAATAATTGTACAGATAAATTTTGAAGATTTTGTGAATAATACTTTTCGAATTTGAAAGCAGAAATGCGTTTCATGAGTATTCCGTTATCGAAAACGAGAAATAATACCAGACTATTTAGCACTGACGCTACATCGAAAACTTGGTGACTGAGAAGTAATTATTTCTATCTGTCATTGAGAAGTATTGCCTTCTAAGCTTGAAAACTAATATTTCGAATACAAAAATATGTCATCTTAAACATCAGTCGCACAATGCAACGCTGATGCGATAATGACAAGCGAAGAATAGTGTAATTGTTTGAAACTGTTCTTATTTCGGGAAGAAGGACAATAATATCGAGAGAATGGCAATATACGGTGTCTCAAGAGCCACAGTAAATATTTTAGGACGTGGGTGTATAGAACATCTCCAATATTATTGGCTACGGATATGCAGCTGTTAGGATGTAACACAAACAAATTTTCAAGGAAAGTGTTAAGCAAAGGAAATGATTAAACTCAAATTTGGTTTTCATAAATCCGACCTCCGACTACAATGCTGGAAACTGGGCCAGTTGTGACCTAGGCCTTTTGTGTTACAATATAGTTTTACAGGGCCCCGTTATCCACTAATTTACATGCGCATATCGTTAACGTCTATATGCAGTATGATTTTTGAACATATAATGTATTCGAGCATTATGAATTACCTCGAAGAGAACGGTCTATTGATACGAGGTGCATTCAAGTTCTAAGGCCTCCGATCTTTTTTCTAATTAACTACTCACCCGAAATCGATAAACTGGCGTTACTTCTCGACGTAATCGCCCTGCAGACGTACACATTTTTCACAACGCTGACGCCATGATTCCATGGCAGCGGCGAAGGCTTCTTCAGGAGTCTGTTTTGACCACTGGAAAATCGCTGAGGCAATAGCAGCACGGCTGGTGAATGTGCGGCCACGGAGAGCGCCTTTCATTGTTGGAAAAAGCCAAAAGTCACTTGGAGCCAGGTCAGGTGAGTAGGGAGCATGAGGAATCACTTCAAAGTTGTTATCACGAAGAAACTGTTGCGTAACGTTAGCTCTATGTGCGGGTGCGTTGTCTTGGTGAAACAGCACACGCGCAGCCTTTCCCAGACGTTTTTGTTGTAGTGCAGGAAGGAATTTTTTCTTCAAAACATTTTCTTAGGATGCACCTGTTACCGTAGTGCCCCTGGAACGCAATGGGTAAGGATTACGCCCTCGCTGTCCCAGAACATGGACACCATCATTTTTTCAGCACTGGCGGTTAACCGAAATTTTTTTGGTGGCAGTGAATCTGTTTGCTTCCATTGAGCTGACTGGCGCTTTGCTTCTGGATTGAAAAATGGCATCCACGTCTCATCCATTGTCACAACTGACGAAAAGAAAGTCCCATTCATGCTGTCATTGCGCGTCAACATTGCTTGGCAACATGCCACACGGGCAGCCATGTGGTCGTCCGTCAGCATTCGTGGCACCCACCTGGATGACACTTTTCGCATTTTCAGGTCGTCACGCAGGATTGTGTGCACAGAACCCACAGAAATGCCAACTCTGGAGGCGATCTGTTTAACAGTCATTCGGCGATCCCCCAAAACAATTCTCTCCACTTTCTCGATCATGTCGTCAGACCGGCTTGTGCGAGCCCGAGGTTGTTTTGGTTTGTTGTCACACAATGTTCTGCCTTCATTAAACTGTCGCACCCACGAACGCACTTTCGACACATCCATAACTCCATCACCACATCTCTCCTTCAACTGTCGATGAATTTCAATTGGTTTCACACTACGCAAATTAAGAAAACGAATGATTGCACGCTGTTCAAGTAAGGAAAACGTCGCCATTTTAAGTATTTAAAACAGTTCTCATTGTCGCCACTGGCGGTAAAATTCCATCTGCCGTATGGTGCTCCCATCTCTGGGACGTATTGACAATGAACGCGGCCTCATTTTAAAACAATGTGCATGTTTCTATCTCTTTCCAGTCCGGAGAAAAAAAAATCGGAGGCCTTAGAACTTGAATGCACCTCCTACAAAGTCAACACCGATTTACAAAATATCGTTCTTGTGAAATCCAACTATCTCTTTACTCAAATAACGTGATGAGTACTGTCGACAACGGATTCCGTATTTCTAAATTTCCAGAAGGCTTTCGACACCGTACCTCACAATCGGCTTGTAAACAAATTCCATGTTTAAGGAATATCGCCTCAGTTACTCCCGATTTCCTGGCAGAGAGGTCACCACAATTCGTAGTGATTGACGGAAAGTCATTCAGTAAATCAAAAGTAACTTCTGGCTTTCCCCAAGGTAATGCTGTAGGCCTGCTCTTGTTCCTTGTCTACACAAACGGTTTAGGAGAGGTTCTAAGCAGCCGTCTTACGTTGTTTGCAGATAATGCTGTCGTTTGTCGTCTAGTGAAGTCATCAGAAGAACAGAAGAAATTGCAAAGCGATTAAGAAAAAATATCTGTACGTGCTAAAATTGGAATTCACCCTAAATAATGAAAAGTGTGATGTCATCCACATGAATGCTAGAAGGAATCAGTTAAACTTCGGTTACAAGATATATCGTTAAAATCCAAAGGCCGTAAATTTAACTAAATACCTAGAATTACGATTACGAACAACTGAAATCTAAAATAATACATGGGAAATGTTGTAGGGAAGGCGAACCAAAGACTATATTTTATTGGCAAAACACTTAGAAGATGCAACAGGTCTGCTAAAGAGACTGCCTGCGCTAAGCTTGTCCGTCCTCTTTTGGAACACTGCTGCACGGTCTGGTGTTCTTACCAGATAGAATTAACGTAGTAAATGAAGAAATTTCAAAGAAAACCAGCACGTTTTGTTTTATCGAGAAATAGGGGAGAGAGTGTCTCGGACATGTTATAGGTTTGGGGTGGACTCAATTAAAAAAAACTCATTACTCGTTGCGGCGGGATCTTCTCATGAAATTTCAGCCACCAACTTTCTCCACCGAATGCGAAAATATTTTGTTGAGGCGACCTACCTAGGATGAATAAAATAAGGGAATTCTGAGCTCGCACTGGGTGATACAGGTGTTCGTTTCTTCCACACGCTGTTAGAAAGCGGAATAATAGAGAATTATTGTGGAGGTGGTTCGTAGCTCTTCTATTGGGCACTTAGTGTGACGTGCAGAGTCGCCAGGTAGATGTAGATGTAACTGTAAAGGAGGTTTCAGCATTACTGGAAGATATGCATTTGGCTTCAATGGATCTGCTGAAATGGTCCTGTTTCTTGCCTACTCCGTTAGATTCTTGCCGATTGGGATGTTTGAAAAGCGAAGTCTACAAAGAAAAACTCAAGAGACGAATAAATGGTTCGGATTATGAACAGTCCTGTCCTCCTAAAAGGACGCTAAGGCTCCCTCAAAAGAGTTGTCAAGGTAATTCGAAGGCGCAATGAATTAGGAGGTAAAAATTAGGTTTGAATTTAATCATTTATCCTCAACAGTTTCTCTGAATATTTATTTGCGCTACCTTCTAATAGCTGTATCTCCCTTAGCGACACAAATTGGGCAAATGTTATATGGAACGGTTTATCGCAATAGCCTGTACTACCTGCCGCCTAAAATATTTACTATTGCTATTCTAAATCAGATTGAGTGACACGATGTAGGCCTATAATCATGTGCATATGTCCTACGACCCTTCCTCAGGAATGACCTGCGCTTGTTTCCAGTCGCTTGGTAACCTTCGTCCCTCTAGCGATTTGCAATAAATTGACGATAGAAGCAGAGCAAATTCTTTCGTATAATCTTTGTAGAATATTGTGAATATCTCATCTGTCGCCAGTGACTTTCACCTACTTAACGATGGTACACACATCAAGAAAGTTTTGCATCACCCCGGTTTCCAGAACTCCTGAAGACAAACGTTGACTGTGGGTCTTGTATCACAGACAAAGTCCCTTTGATGGTTCAGAGATGTCACTAAACCCGCCCAAAGACGTAAACAACCATGCATGAGCCGCGCCTATTAGACGGAGGGGGCCCGACAGCTGATCAATTCCAGTCATTCCACCAGGAAGGAGGTACACCGGCTCGTCTGTAGTTCAGCCATGCCTAGAAGGTCAATACTGCGGTTCGATCCCGTCCGCATTGTTACTTTGTGCCAGGAAGAGTTCTCAATAAGGGAAGTGTCCAGGCGTCTCGGAGTGAACCAAATCGATATTGTTCGGACATGGAGGAGATACAGAGAGGCAGGAACTGTCGATGACATTGCTCGCTCAGGCCGCCAAAGGGTTACTATTGTAGTTGATGACCGCTACCTACGGATAGTGGCTCAGAGGAACCCTGAGAGCAGTACCACCATGTTCAATAATGCTTTTCGTGCAGCCACAGGAAGTCGTGTTACGACTCAAGCTGTGCGCAATAGGCTGCATGTTGCACAAGTTCACTCCCGACGTCCAAGGCGAGGTCCATCTTTCCAACCACGACACCATGCAGCGCAGTACAGACGGGCCCAACAACATGCCAAATGGAACGCTCGGGATTGGCATCACATTCCCTTCACCGATGAGTGTCACATATGCCTTCAACCAGACAAAAAAATGGTTCAAATGGCACTGAGCACTATGGGACTTAACAGCTGTGGTCATCAGTCCCCTAGAACTTAGAACTACTTAAACCTAACTAACCTAAGGACATCACACACATCCATGCCCGAGGCAGGATTCGAACCTGCGACCGTAGCAGTCGCGCGGTTCCGGACTGCGCGCCTAGAACCGCGAGACCACCGCGGCCGGCCTTCAACCAGACAATCGTCGGAGACCTGTTCAGAGGCAACCCGGTCAGGCAGGACGCCTTAGTCACACTGTCTAGGGAGTGCAGCAAAGCGGAGGTTCCCTGCTGTTTTGGGGTGGCATTGTGTAGGCCGACGTACGCCGCTGGTGGTCATGGAAGGCGCCGTAACGGCTGTACGATAAGTGAATGTCACTCTCCGACCGATAGTGCTACCATATCTGCAGCATATTGGCGAGGCATTCGTCTTCAGGGACGACAATTCGCGCCCCCATCGTGCACATCTTGTGACATACTTCAGGATAAGGACATCACTGAAGTAGAGTGGCCAGCATGTTCTCCCGACATGAACCCTATCGTACATGCCTGGGATAGACTGAAAAGGGCTGTTCATCAACGACGTGACCCACCAACCACTCGGAGGGATCTACGCCGAATCGCCGTTGAGGAGTGGAACAATCTGGACTAACAGTGCCTTGATGAACTTGTGGATATTATGCAACGACGAATACAGGCATGCATCAATGCAAGAGGACGTGCCACTGGGTATTAGAGGTACCGGTGTGTACAGCAATCTGGACCACCACCTCTGAAGATCTCGCTGTATGATAGTAGAACATGCATTGTGTGGTTTTCAAGAGCAATAAAAAGAGCGGAAATGATGTTTATGTTGATCTCTATTCCAAATTTTCTGTACAGGTTTGGGAATTCTCGGAACCGAGGTGATGCAAAACTTTTTTTGATGTGTGTAGTTGCTTTCCTACTCCTTGACTGGTCATCTCAATATCTGCAATTTCGATGTTGGTACGATGACTGAAACGAAGGACCGCTCTGCGATCGATCTCTCTGAAACAATTTCGGAAGATCGAATTCAGTATTTCGGCCTTCTCTCTGTTATCTTCCGTTTCGGTGTCGGTACGGTCAGTGAGCGAGTGGGTAGAGGATTTGGAAACACACTGATTTTACGTAAGAACGAAACCTCTTAGGGTTTCTCGCAGATCGGTTGACAGAATTTTACTTTCAAAGTCATTGAATGCTTCTCACATTTCTCTCCTTGCGCTCATTTTCGCTTGTTTAGCTTTCGTCAACTAGATTTTGACTTCTCTTGAATATGTGATGAACCTCTCTTTGTTTGTGTATCAATTTTCTAACACGGCTATTGAACCACGGTGGGTCTTTCCCCTTTCTTAAGACCTCGCTGATAACATCGCTGTCTAATGCATATTGAACGATGCTATCGAATTTTTTCCATTTGTGCTCCACATATTTAGTCTCAGCACTGAATATTTGATGCCGACTACCTCGGATACTTGGCGATTTTTAGTTATCTTGTAAACATTCCTTGTAAAACTCGTGGCCGTAGTTGCTATCACAGCCTTACGATTACTGGTAAGATTATTTGCTCCAAGTAATTTTCGGAGAAGACGTTCAGTACTGCTGCGAAATGGACGGATCGAACTATAGCTTAAGTGAATACGGCGTTCTTTCTTTAGCGTTACACAGACGGAAAAAAGAACAAGAAAAATAGAAATTACGCTTTGTTGGTGCGTTCTTTTTAAGTAAGTAAATTTTTTCTGAAACTCTTGAACTGGTGTTGGATGCATACGTTTCTCTGAATTTCGAAACACAATTTGGAATACATCGTAAAACCAGTAGGTCCGAGAAGTGATAAGATCAATACCAGCATGATGGACTGTAAGACAGAGACAACTAGAACGGCGATAACCGCACATCTTTTTCTACTGGTGATAACAGTCGGAAGTTGGATTTACCCCTTTAAAGTACAAAACCCCTTCGATATGCTACTTGGCTGCGGAAATTTCAACACTTTGTTTCGAAGCAGTCAAGGACTTCACTAAAGCTAGTAAAAATCCAATTTTTTCTTGATACTTACTTCATTGCAGTTTACCAGTACACTGAGCAAACTATGAATTTCGTGAACACGTTACACTTC
This sequence comes from Schistocerca americana, assembly GCF_021461395.2. Classification (NCBI taxonomy): domain Eukaryota; kingdom Metazoa; phylum Arthropoda; class Insecta; order Orthoptera; family Acrididae; genus Schistocerca; species Schistocerca americana. Next base: position 456,945,607 of record NC_060126.1, on the reverse strand, counting down.
TACAATGAGATTTTCACTCTGCAGCGGATTGTGCGCTGATATGAAACTTCCTGGCAGATTAAAACTGTGTGCTGGACCGAGACTCGTACTCGGGACCTTTGCCTTTCACGGGCAAGTGCTCTACCAACTGAGCTACCCAAGCACGACTCACGCCCCGTCCTCACAGCTTTACTTCTGCGAGTACCTCGTCTCCTACCTTTCAGGAGTGCTAGTTCTGCAAGGTTCGCAGGAGAGCTTCTGTAAAGTTTGGAAGGTAGGAGACGAGGTACTGGCAGAAGTAAAGCTGTGAGGACGGGGCGTGAGTCGTACTACGGTAGCTCAGTTGGTAGAGCACTTGCCCGTGAAAGGCAAAGGTCCCGAGTTCGAGTCTCGGTCCGGCACACAGTTTTAATCTGCCAGGAAGTTTCACATTACACTTCTGACTGGAGTTATGACCCGTAGGAAGTAATGTACACGAAGACTGGCAGGAAAAACAGGACGGATGGCAAGTTGCTGCCCACGAGTATGGAGACACGTGTTATTAAGCTTACGAAAAGTTAGAAATCTTAGAACTAAAGTCTCACTGCTTCAGATATTCTTATTCTACGGTAATAGAGAGAATGTCCTTTCTCAGACAGTGGTCCTTGTGTACATTAATTTCTACGTCCAACATCTCTGGTCCTAGACGTGTCAGATTTATTTCCGCAATTCTTCCTTCCCGTAGACAACCTGAAATCAAGTGCCTCTACGTAAACGTGCAAAGCTCCGAAACGAAACTAAAACAATGTTTTACCACCCAGGTAACGTTACGTGGCACGGGTGTGCTGTAGGCGTGAGAAACAGGAAGCGAGCGTGGGAGTGAGACGGAAGCGCATGTAAACAGAACAGAGGCACTGATCATGAGTTAGAGCAGCTCTTCAATACTTTCAACGGTTTACATGAAAAAATTTCCTTAATTTTCTCGATTTAACAATTTCCATACAAGATAATACCTTCCATTTCAATATCTTCCGCAAAGAAACATATTCAGATAATGTCATTCCTGCTGACTCAACTCATCCAAAATCTCATAAACTGGCGTTTTTTCATTCCGCCGTTCGCCGAATGGTAACCACTCCTTTATCGCCTGCTGATCAAGTGAAGGAATTAAATGTCATCAAAGCAATCGCTGTTAATAATGGGTACAACCAGAATATGATCGATTACCTGCTCAATAAGAAAATTTCCCAAAATTGTTCGACTTTGAGCAATAACCTCCCCACAGATACCACAGAAACTAAAAAATTTATTTCCATCCCTTTCTTGGGTAACATATCATATAGGATTAAACGTCTTCTAAATAAAAAATATAACTGTAACGTCTCCTTCTCTACAGATAACAGTTTAAAAAGAAATCTTATACAGTCAGTAGAGATTGCCAGCGATTGGTTTTCTAATTCAGGTATTTACAAACTAACCTGTAATAACTGCCCCTCATACTATATTGGTCAAACAGGCAGAGCTGTGAAAACACGATATAAAGAACATCTATTAGGTAGAAAAGGAACGAATATTCACAACTCTACTTTTGCTGAACACCTCTTGATAGCAGGCCATACGCCCAAACAGTTAGAAGACACGGTTATCCTACACAGACAAGTCAAAGGACGGAGACTAGATCTGTGGGAAGAGTTATTTATTTTTAAACATCTAGAGCTCAAAGACGGTAATATACTGAACGATCACTTGAACCTTGCCTGTAGACAATTCTTCCAAGGCTTTAAACCCGTACTGTTTAATATATAACATTAATGTTGGTAACCTCAGTAGTCTATTTCCTCAGGAAGCTATAATGCACATTCAAATCTTTAAGCTCACTACCTTTTATGTAATGTGGTATTCTCACGATGTATGGCTGCCACTACATCGGCCCTCATGTAATTTTCTCTTATTCTAAAACCTTGGCTCCCTGAGAATGTATATTAACTGGATTGTTGACCAGGTTTCGTAATTTATGTCTTAAGAGCCATTAGTGATTATTCTTAAAGTTTTGATTTATATACGATCTATGTGCTTCACTAATATGATAACATAACTTTTATATTCTGGCTGTATATGGCACTGCATGTAACTTATGGCTTTTTGATGTATGTATCTACGTTATCGTTCCTATACCTCCCACAATGTCATAACGGGAGTGTTAAATGCTTTCCTTTTATTTATTGTCACTCTATCTAAGGACGCAATTAATATGGATATTTTACATGTTGCTTCAGTACGCCAATCGGCACATAGTTCGCGACCTGAGCGCCACCTGCCCTGGCTGCAGTGCTACTACGCTGGCCGATTTTACCCAGTCGCTTATGCGCTCTCCAACTTCCATGTACTTATTTTTATTTGTCTGACAAACCCTATTCTCAGGGCTATATTTTATTTGGACTAATGGAGTTATGCAGATGTTTGTAAAAACGACAATGACATATCACTTCATGTTAATGTAATACTGTAAGTACCAGGAATCCTTCTTATATTTTGTAATACAAGATTCTCCTAATATATATTAAACTCTATTCTTGACTTATGTTTCATACCTTTTAATATAAATTACGATGTTCATTGTCCTCAGGCCGCCTTCTGAAGAAGATAGATTTAAATCTATCGAAACCTAGGTAAAGATTACTTTATCCTGTGCAACTGGTCGGCTGTTTTTAGTCCTATTACGTGGAACCGTTGCTGTTGCGCAGCTATGTTTAAAATACAGAACAGAGGCTGCTGTGGTCCGATCGTGAGAAACATTGTAGATCTTAGGCAGATAACTCCGGTAATATCTCGGCCGTCCGTACGTAGCTACATGTAACAGCCCGCTCCATCAGTAATCCTGCTGGAAAATAAGGAATAATTGACGTGTGCAGCGGCCACATTGCAGTAGTGTTGACAGCAACACTACTTCATGACACGGATTGCCGCTATATATGGCACGTGTAAACGGACTTCCGGAGACTAAGCTCGGAAAGGGTAAGGCTGAGGAAAGCAATTTAGCGCCCTTTCCGAAGGAATCGTTCCTGTATTAGCCTTAGCCGTTTTATGAAAACAATGTTGTTGTTATGGTCTTCAGTCCGAAGGCTGGTTCGATGCAGCACTACACGCTGCTCTATCTTGAGCAAACCTCTTCATCTCCGAGTAACTACTGTAATCTACAGCCTTCTGAATCTGCTTACTGTCTTTATCCCTTGGTTTCACTCTACGATTATTACTACTAAAGGAAGATGAGTTGCAGAAAGAACTAGGTATTATTAAGCAAATAGCATCAGCTAATGGATACAAGACACAAGATGTTACACGTATGTTTAACAAGATCAAAAACAAATCCGCGGGTATCAGTAGCGATTCTAGGAAAATTAAAGTTCAGAAGAAGTTCGTCACCCTGACATACAAAGGGCGTGTGTCAGAAAGAATTGCTAAATGCTTTCCAAAAAAGCATCGCAGTGGCATTTCAGAATGAAGGGCAAATGGCACATTGACTAAGACATAAACCAGCAACGACAAAACAAATGAAATACAATAATTCCGGAGTATATAAGATTAAATGTGCTGAATGTGACAGTTATTATATAGGAAAAACAGGGCGGAATTTTGAAATTCGATACAGGGAACATTGCAGTCATAGCAATCGAACAGCATTTGGAACACATGTAAAAGAGAGTAGACATGAAGTGAGTAATATAAATGAACAAATGGAGGTGCTACATAAAGCTCCAAAAAGTCTATATCTCAACGTGCTCGAAAAGATTGAAATATACGGTCATCAAAGAAAAGCCCCAGGCCTACTACTTAATGAGCAAAGTGATTTTATGCACAGGAATCATGAGATTTTTAAAGACCTGTTTTAGGCTTACTCTTGAATGCAACAGCACGTCCCAGTAAGAAACAGCTGCAGCGGAACGGCCCATCAGCGTACTGGCGGCGAGGTGAATTGGGCGCGGCGGAAGAGGACTCGGCGTGGCGTTGTGTCCGTTCTGACGTTGGGAAATCCACTCCACCACCAATCAAAACAGAGAAGAGGAAACGCACATTTTCGAAAGAATATCTACATTTTAATTATATTTTATGTTTCTTTATAAAGAAATTTTAAATCAGTGTAATTTTTTCGTTTCATGGTCCACTCAAAAAAGATTATTCATATGTTATTACCCTAAAAATTGCTTTATTAAAAAGAATATTCGCCATTAATATATACGGTGAAATAATAACAGATGCACAATTGTTATAGGTAGAGGGCACTTTTTACTGTTACCAATCAGGCTACTCTTAAAAACTGCAATATAAGGTTTTAACAGATTGAAATTTACTTTAGTTGCGACAGCGAACCGAGTGTTCTGTACGGACAAGTTACTCTGTAACTACAATATTTAATATGTTGGCGTTTAATACGTTCCAAAATTTCTTTTTGTAAACTAAGATATTTCTATCACTAACTGTATCTCTCTTAATAATTCCATTTTTAACTTTGTCTAACAGATCTGAAGATGGGCAGCTAGCTCGAAACCGGTAATTGAAAATAAAGAACAGCGATCGAAGACTGAAACGCTATATTTTACTTGTTTCTTTACTTATTTCATCCTTTGCTGTCTTCGCTATTTCATCTCTCAACATTGCCCATTCGTCTTCTACTGCATTCATCTCCATTGTTCCAGTCAATCGTTGCCTAACTTTCCCTCTGGAACTCTCTCGTTCTTTAGACTTATCCAGGTCCCATCTCCTTAATTATCTACCTTTTTGCAACGTCTTCAGTTTTTAATCTGCTGGTCGTAGCCAATGAATTATGATCAGAGTCCACATCTGCCCTTGGAAACATTTTAAAGTTTAAAATACATTTACGAAATTGTTATCTTTGTTGTATAATCAATCTGAAACCTTCCGCGGTCTCCAGGTCTCTTACACATATACAGCCTTATTTCATGATTCTTAAACCAAGTGTTACCGAAGATTAAAGTATGCTTTGTGTAATATTCTACCAGGCGGCTTCCTCTTCCTTTCCTTTCCCTAAGTCCATACTCTCCTATCATTTTCCCTCCCCTTCTTTTCCTACTATAGAATTCCAATCCCCCTCACAATTAAATTTACCATTCCGTTAATTAAACTAAAGAAAACTCAAGCATGATGCCCGGCCTTGGGTGTGTATTTCACTCCTCTCGAATCGAGTGACTTGCACCATCCAAACGGCTTGGTTCAGTAAGTCAGTTTTCAAAAAGATTAGGTTCAAGTTATCAACTGTGGTGCAATAAAAAAAGCTAAAAAGACGGGCTGAAGGTTATTAAAGATATTCAGAACCAGTCAGAGTGTTGCACAACCGTTACTTGAGCAGTCGAAGTAATTAAGAGTATGACCTCACGAACAACGAACAATGCGTCTGTTATTCGAGAAGCATCTGTGAAGATCGGTAAGTTGTACAACAGAGAAAGCTTAAACATAAGACAACTGGCGAAAAGGAACAGATCCCATACGCTTGCAAAAAATGTGTCATTTCTCGTCAGTACATAGACACCACTGATTTCTCCTAAATCGGTTCCTAAAGACTTTACAATATCGAAAAGAATGCTTGTGGGCACGTGCAGTACTCCCGACTCATTCCCAACCACCACCTCCACACTCCGCAGCCCACCTTACGGTGCATGGAGGAGGATGCTTCTCATACCACTATCATTCTCAGCACTCCTTGTTCCATGCGCGTATGCCGCTAAACCTCAGCGTGAGCGGAGGAAATTTCGAGTAACGAATGTGGGAGGAAGGAACTCTTCCTGAAACGCACACTTCAAGATTTCAACAGTAAACTTTTCCGTAGTGCACAAGCCTCTCTTACAGTGTCAGCCAATGGATTTCGGTGAGCACCTCCGTTAGGTTCTCACGCTTAAACATTAATAAATCATCGCCAAGGTAAAATAAGTTAGAACGGAAAGTGATAGTCTTAGGAAAGGCCAAGGATTGTGTCCTAGGCCTCTGATTTTATGGTCTGACACTTACCCACTTAGATATCGAGTGAAACAATTTCTAAATGCTCATACCAACAAGGAGTGGCCAGTGCTCGTAGTATGTGGACCGAGGTAACATAATCTCACTGCTTCGCAGACGTATTTCATTCAGTATACAGGGTGTAACGTAATTAATAGCGATAACTGACAGGGGTGAAAGAATACGAAAATACAAAAACAATTTTCCAGTCAACATTGGTCCGCAAGCGAGCCGTGTGAGAGACAACAGCAACTTGTGTTTATGTGTATCGTTCATGAAGTTTAGAATTCAAATACAAATCTCCCGAAGCAATTAGATGTAACTCTAAAAAATTCTAGAGAAAATCGACTTTGAAGTTTTTCTAAAAAAAAGGTTGCTTTCCCGACTGGTCTCTTGGCTTTGTGGCATCGTGTTCCCTTGCCACGTGGGTGGCCTGCATTCGCATCCCGGCCATGGTAAATTTTTAAACAAAGATGCTTTCCTATGAGCATTTCTGTGAAGAGTAAAATTCGTAAACACAAAAAAATTTGATTTGCAATTTTTTTATGAAGTAACCTTTATTAACTACCTTTTATAAAATGTAGATAAATAACGATTATTATTTTATGAAATGAAAACTGGATTTTGATTTGCCATACTGAACTGGAAATAATAAAACATCCTGTTTTCATAAAAGTAACAATTGTGTAAGTGTTGATTAGCATATATTTGACGAATTGTATATTTAAATGACAAAGGTATTTGACCTGAAGAGAAAAAATCCGAAAAAAGAACACTCCGAGATTTTGTTGTCGACTGTATCGTTTCATTTACGATAGGTAAAACATATAGCGCGCAGTTACTTATATATGACACGTAACACAACTATAAGGGGGGATATTTCTAACCATTTACACTCATAGAATACATCTGAAAAGGTCAAGATCTTAGTTACAGATATTTTCATTTGCTGCATATTAAATACCCCGTGTAGTTCCATTGCGTTATGAAAATTTGCTCTCTCCATCTCATTCATTAAAAGTACTCATATCATGTTGTTAGTTATTGGTGGGTCAAATTTTATACTTAGAGAAATACTTTCACTGCGCTAATACCAGAATCATAATTTGCTGTGCTTTCACGGGTAGAAGCTTAAAAGGTAGGGCAGCTGAGAAAATTGCTCAAGAATGTAAGACAACTGAAACAATAAGTTTACTGTTAACAGCGTCTATTTTATATCCAATAAGTGTTTCAGATATTTAAGCCTCCATGATGAGGTGGAGTTTTGTGAATTAACACGACGTGTATATGTTGTGTTACTACGTTAGGATAACCTTTGGCCCTATCTCCAGCGGTCACAGGCTCCTTTTTCTATCGTATTACATCACATATACTTTGTAAACGCTGAAAGGAATAAAGCATGTTGGTTTATTTCAGTTTATACAAAGAGTGTCTGAAGCAACACGAGGGAAAAAAGGGACTCTGACGACTGGAGATTGTGTCAAAGGCTACCCCAAATCGTAACGATAGCTCGCACTTGATGATAGAGGTTAAACTTCTGAAACGCATAGTAGAAATAAAATAAATTCTGGCTGGTACAAGCAGACTTGTAGTTTCAATTGGCTTCAGTAACAGTCACGATTAAACGCAACCTACAAGGTGACAATTATTGAACTATATGAAATAAAATCGTCATAACTCCTGAACAGTTTACTTTAGGACGTTCAAACTGCACGGTTGGCCGCGGAGTATGATGGGGATTAGTATGTGCGTGCATGGTTTGACTTAGCGACGAATTCCACTTCCATTAGGATGGATTCGTCAAAAAGCAAAATTGGCGCATCTGGGGTACTGAGAATCCGCATTTCGCGATCGAGAAGTCTCTTCACCCTCACCGGGTGACTGCGTGGTGTGCAACGTCCAGTCACAGAATAGTCCTTGTGATATTCCTTGATGGCACGGTGACTACCGAATGGTACATGTAGGTTTTGGAAGATGATTTCATCCCAATTATCCAAAGCGACCCTGATTTCGACAACATGTGGTTCATACAAGAAGAAGTTCGACCCCATCGAAGCAGGAGTGTGTTTGATGTCCTGGAGGAGCACTTGGGGGACCGCATTCTGGCTCTGGGGTACCCAGAGGCCACTGGCATGCGGAGTACCCGAGCGGTCTGGGGCGCTTTGTCACGGTCCGCGCGACTCCCCCCCCCCATCGAAGGTTCGAGTCCTCCTTCGGGCAAGGGTGTGAGTGTTGAGTTCGATTAAGTAGTGCGTAAGCTTAGGGACCGATGATCGCAGCAGTTTGGTCACATAAGACCTTACCACAAATTTCCAAAAAAAACTCTCCGGATCTGAACTCACGCGATTCCATTTTGTGGGGCTATATTAAAGACGAGGTGTACAGCAATAAGCCCAAAACCGTTGCTAAGCTGAAAACAGCCATTCAGGAGGTCATCGGCAGCATCGATATTCCGACACTTCAGCGGGTCATGCAGAATTTCGTTATTCGTCTGCGCCACACCATCGCCAATGATGGCAGGGATATCGAACATGTCATAAACTAAATCCGAATATCTGTAGTGAGGTTTACCTGTTGAATGAAGTGTACGCACGCCGTGATTTGTAAATAATTTACCTTTTTATTTTTCCTATAGTTCAAAATGTTGGTAGAAAATCCGAAGAAATTCTGGTCGTACGTAAAGTACACAAGCGGCAAGACGCAGTCAATACCTTCGCTGCGCAGTCCCGATGGTACTGTTACCGACGACTGTGCCGCTAAAGCGGAGTTATTGAATGCAGTTTTCCGAAATTCCTTCACCAGGGAACACGAATGGAATATTCCAGAATTTGAAACACGAACAGCTGCTGGCATGAGTTTCTTAGAAGTAGATACCTTAGGGGTTGCGAAGCAACTCAAATCGCTTGATACGGGCAAGTCTTCAGGTCCAGATTGTATACCGATTAGGTTCCTTTCAGATTACGCTGATACAATAGCTCCCTACTTAGCAATCATATACAACCGCTAGCTCACCGATAGATCTGTACCTACAGATTGGACAATTGCGCAGGTCGCACCACTGTTTAAGAAGAGTAGTAGGAGTAATCCATCGAACTACAGACCTATATCATTTACGTCGGTTTGCAGTAGGGTTTTGGAGCATATATTGTATTCAAACATTATGAATCACCTCGAGGGGAACGATCTATTGATACGCAATCAGCATGGTTTCAGAAAACATCGTTCTTGTGCAACGCAGCTAGCTCTTTACTCGCACGAAGTAATGGCCGCTATCGACAGGGGATCTCAAGTTGAATCCGTATTTCTAGATTTCCAGAAAGCTTTTGACACCGTTCCTCACAAGCGACTTCTAATCAAGCTGCGGGCCTATGGGGTATCGTCTCAGTTGTGCGACTGGATTCGTGATTTCCTGTCAGGAAGGTCGCAGTTCGTAGTAATAGACGGCAAATCATCGAGTAAAACTGAAGTGATATCAGGTGTTCCCCAGGGAAGCGTCCTGGGACCTCTGCTGTTCCTGATCTATGTAAATGACCTGGGTGACAATCTGAGCAGTTCTCTTAGGTTGTTCGCAGATGGTGCTGTAATTTACCGTCTAGTAAGGTCATCCGAAGACCAGTATCAGTTGCAAAACGATTTAGAAAAGATTGCTGTATGGTGTGGCAGATGGCAGTTGACGCTAAATAACAAAAAGTGTGAGGTTATCCACATGAGTTCCAAAAGAAATGCGTTGGAATTCGATTACTCGATAAATAGTACAATTCTCAAGGCTGTCAGATCAACTAAGTACCAGGGTGTTAAAATTACGAACAACTTCAGTTGGAAAGACCGCATAGATAATATTGTGGGGAAGGCGAGCCAAAGGTTGCGTTTCATTGGCAGGACACTTAGAAGATGCAACAAGTCCACTAAAGAGACAGCTTACACTACACTCGTTCGTCCTCTGTTAGAATATTGCTGCGCGGTGTGGGATCCTTACCAGGTGGGATTGACGGAGGACATCGAAAGGGTGCAAAAAAGGGCAGCTCGTTTTGTATTATCACGTAATAGGAGAGAGAGAGTGGCAGATATGATACGCGAGTTGGGATGGAAGTCATTAAAGCAAAGACGTTTTTCGTTGCGGCGAGATCTATTTACGAAATTTCAGTCACCAACTTTCTCTTCCGAATACGAAAATATTTTGTTGAGCCCAACCTACATAGGTAGGAATGATCATCAAAATAAAATAAGAGAAATCAGAGCTCGAACAGAAAGGTTTAGGTGTTCGTTTTTCCCGCGCGCTGTTCGGGAGTGGAATGGTAGAGAGATAGTATGATTGTGGTTCGATGAACCCTCTGCCAAGCACTTAAATGTGAATTATTAATCATGTACGTGTAGATGTAAAAATTAAAGTATTAGGAGGATCAGAAAGTAATGTCGCTTCTGCGAATGTCGAAATTCATTTGTTATTTACTAGCTCATTGCGTACATTTTTGGCGTTAATCTTATTTTTTTCCGTTTACGGTGAAATCGTCAGCCAAACACCGGAAGAGGTACATATCCGGCATCGTATACTTTTTGAGCATCGCAAGGATAGTAACGCAATAGTTGCCACCAAAAACATTTGCTATGTTTATCCAAATGCATTAGAAATTCGTAAACGGCGAAGGAGGTATTCTTAGTTGAAATCCGTAATTTTGCTCTTTTAGACTCGTATCGATCAGGACGAACAACTTCAGATAATCTCATGTTAAGCGTGGAAGTGAAAGCAAACCTGGTGTCAGACAATCGAGGAACACTCTTAACCATTCTTGGTAGACCATCCAAGAACAGTTGCAGCGGATTGCATAGCAACATAATCCAGAAGCGGTTTCTGATCGCTGGATCATTGGAGATGAAAAATGGGCCCTCCATGCAGAGCTAAGCTAGGTTTACAATCCAAAAAGGCGCTTTTGTGTTTTTGGTGGCGTATTCACCAGGCCGTTTATTTTGAAGTGCTGAAACTTCGGCCAGACTGTCAATGCAGACCTTTGCTGTAGAAACTGGATCGAATAAATCAATGTTTAATTTAAAATTGCCAAGCCGTTAACAACAGCAAAGGCGTTAGTTAGCAGCATCATAATGCAAGAACGCACAGTGCAAGACGAACGCTGGGAACAATCAATACCGGGTGGGAGGTACTGCCCCACCAAACACGTACGTCTGGTATTGCGTCACCGTATTTCAATTTATTCCCACTGCTCCACATTTTGTAAGTGGAAAAAAAGTGAAAATGTGGATGATGTCGAAAATACCATAGCCAGATGTTCTGCTCAAAAACCAATTGATTTTTATCGACCTAGCATTGAGAAGTTGCACACTAAATGAGAAAATATTGTTGATAACTAGGGCGATTGCAACATTGATTAAAAATAGAAACTTTTTGACGATTTATATATTTGAATTTAATGTAAAAAAAGACTTACGAAGGCTATTCGGAAAGTAAGGTCCGATAGGTCATGAAATGGAAACGACTGTGAAAATCAAAACTGTTTTATTTGCAACAGTTAACTACACCTTCCTGCTACTTCTCTACATAGTCACCGCACCGACTTCCACACTTGTCGTAGCGTTGTACCAACTTTCCCATACCCTCGTCATAGAAGGCAGCCGCCAGTGCTTCCCGCCAATTCTCTACGCTGGTCTGCAGCTCGTTGTCAGTGCCAAAATGTTTTCTTCGCAGCCAGTGGTCTATTTGAGCAGAGATGAAGCTCAGCGTGAGCAAATTAGTGGATGTATTATGGCTGATCAAACACTTCCCAATCTAAAACGCCGCAGGAGCATTTTCATTGTCCCTGCAAAGTGCGGCCGAGAACTACCATTAAGAAGGAAACGCATGACAGTTGTGTTATGTGGGCTGCATGACATCAGGTAAAATCTCTTCAAATGGTTCAAATGGCTCTCAGCACTATGGGACTGAACATCTGAGGTCATCAGTCCCCTAGAACTCAGAACTACTTAAACTAACTAACGTAAGGACATCACACACATCCATGTCCTAGGCAGCATTCCAGCCTGCGACCTAACAGTCGCGCGGATCCAGACTGAAGCGCCTAGAACCGCTCGGCCACCGGAGCAGGCTAGAATCTCCCACCAGGCCCTCATACTATTTTCACGGCATCTTTATGTGGTCATTGCGCTCTCAGAACTGAAAAGAGCGACGTGACGCGATCGTCGGGGATACCAGAGACACTACCCAACACATCAGTGCAAAGCGTCACCGGATGTTCACTGTGGTTTCCATTTCGCGCGTGATTGGACCTTACTTTCCGAATAGGCCTCGTACTTTCCGGTTCCCCTACTAGTGTGTACATAGTTCCGCATAGTCAGCGCGTACACAACTTTCCCACTAGAGCGCGCCCCGCTGAGCACAACAGCGGAGGCGCAGCGCTCGTCCGTCTCCGCACTACGAGATGGCGCTGACATAGAAATGGCTCTGAGCACTATGGGACTCAACTGCTGAGGTCATTAGTCCCCTAGAACTTAGAACTAGTTAAACCTAACTAACCTAAGGACATCACAAACATCCATGCCCGAGGCAGGATTCGAACCTGCGACCGTAGCGGTCTTGCGGTTCCAGACTGCAGCGCCTTTAACCGCACGGCCACTTCGGCCGGCTGCGCTGACATAGAGACGGACCAAATTCTGCTTCCGCCGATCCGCGTATTAATATGTAATGCAGCCAATGAGATTGCTCCTAACGTAGAACCTTTTCTCCTCGCTGATCACACTCGCGCGGTATTATGATGAGTGTACAGACCTCTGAATAGGCAGTCTGCATTTGTCTGCGCCAGTCTGTACCTTTCTAAAGTTTCAGTCTGCGCCTAATAAGATTACCATATTCCTGCATATAGCCAAGAAGATAAATGTATAGACACTTTTGTCCAGTATGAGAGATATATGTGAGAATAAGATTAACGTACCAATACCAAAGGAACTTCAGACTGTCAATTGTAACTAGCATCCAGAACCAAGTTAAGTAATTTTTATGCTTGTTATTATTTTAATAAATGTGTGTGAAAATTAATCAAGTTCTGTTGAAAGTTGGTCACTGTCAATCTGCTACTCTAAGCGTGCAAGTGGCATTTCTATCGTCTGATCTAACGGCAGTAGATAAACACGCCACGATAAGACCACGAGACATATTGCTGACACTCGCCTACTTCGTTAGAGCGACAAGTCAAATAATCTGATGGTGTGTGTACTGAAGGTGTTTCAGTACGCACACCACACCTACTATCAACTTGATGATTGGAATACTTTCGTTTATATCGTCTTGTGTTGGTTCCCGCCGATGATTGCGATACGCTCTGCAAATGTAAGATCAAATCGGGTCTACAGGAAGAAGAATTCGTCACGCATCTGTCATTACCGGTAAGGGTCAAGATGTGGACGCCATGGTAGAGGAATCAACGTCCGGAAAGAAAGAGAGAGCGCCTCTTCCACGAGAAATGAGAAGCGCAGAGCGCGCAGAAACGGCGCAGTAGACTAGGAAGAGGGACACGCGATCTTCCGCACGCGAGCGACCGGACCGTGAAAACCCGGCGCCAGGTGGGAACAGGTGGCGGCCAGTATTGCCTTACGCGGCCGTTCCGCTGCCGGCCGCGGCGCTCGGGTTTCGCCTTCTCCAGCAGAGCCGCACAAAGATTTGAAACCCGGTCACCGCTCGCGATGAATGGGAACCGAAAGACGAGAGCGGCCTCCTCCGATCCGTGACTCCGGAGGAAACAGTACCGCCGCCGTCACTGCCTCTGCGCTCGGCTGGGCGCTGCCGTGCTTTGTACTCCATACACCTGAGCCTGTCCCCCCTCCCACACACACCTTCCTGATGCCGCTTCCGGCGTGTCGACACGGGCAAGGTGCACCTTTCACGAAAACGATTCCACCTGCCACCACTACCGCCTTTGTACGCCCTCGAAGCCGCATGCTTCATCACGTTCGATGCATGACGTAAGCCCTTCCCTTACCAGTACGTAAGTAGCAGTCTCGTTGTCAACCTGTTGTTGTTATCGTTACGATCTTCAGTCGGAACACTGCAGCTCTCAATGCTGTTCTACCCTCTATAAGCCTTTACATGTCTGAACAACTGCTGCAAGGCGTGCTTAAAAGTAGTGACTCTGAATGTTTTATGTACAAACTGTTAAAGCTTCTTAAATGAAACAAACGTTATTACACTGCTGCCCATTAAAAATTGCTACACCACGAAGACGGGGTGCTACAGACGCGACAGGAAGAAGATGCTGTGATATGCAAATGATAAGCTTTTCAGAGCATTCACACAAGGTTGGCGCCGGTGGCGACACTTACAACGTGCTGACACGAGGAAAGTTTCCAACCGATTTCTCATACACAAACAGCTGTCGACCGGCGAGGCCTGGTGAAACGTTGTTGTGATGCCTCGTATAAGGAGGAAAAAAGCGTACCATCACGTTTCCGACTCTGATAAAGGTCGGATTGTAGCCTATCGCGATTGCGGTTTATCGTATCGCGACATTGCTGCTCGCGTTGGTCGAGATCCAATGACTGTTAGTAGAATATGGAATCGGTGGGTTCAGGAGGGTAATACGGAACGCCGTGCTGGATCCCAGCGGCCTCGTATCACTAGCAGTCGAGATGACAGACACCTTATCCGCCTGACTGCGACGGATCGTGCAGCCACGTCTTGATCCCTGAGTCAAAAGATGGGGATGTTTGCAAAACAACAACCATCTGCACGAACAGTTCGACGACGTTTGCAGCAGCATGGACTATCAGCTCGGAGACCATGGCTGCGGTTACCCTTGACGCTGCATCACAGACAGGAGCGCCTGCGATGGTGTACTCGATGACGAACCTGGGTGCACGAATGGCAAAACGTCATTTTTTCGGATGAATGCAGGTTCGGTTTACAGCATCATTATGGTCGCATCCGTGTTTGGCGACAGCGCGGTGAACGCACATTGGAAGCTTGTATTCGTCATCGCCATACTGGTGTATCACCCGGCGTGATGGTATGGGGTGCCACTGATTACACGTCTCGGTCACCTCATGTTTGCATTGACGGCACTTTGAACAGTGGACGTTACATTTCAGATGTGTTACGACCCGTGGCTCTACCCTTCATTCGATCCCTGCGAAACGCTACATTTCAGCAGGATAACGGACGACCGCATGTTGCAGGTCCTGTACGGGCCTTTCTGGATACAGAAAATGTTCGACTGCTGCCCTGGCCAGCACATTCTCCAGATATCTCACCAACTGAAAACGTCTGGTCAATGGTGGCCGAGCAATTGGCTCGTCACAACACGCCAGTCACTACTCTTGATGAACTGTGGTATCTTGTTGAAGATGCATCGGCAGCTGAACCTCCCTACACGCCATCCAAGCTCTGTTTGACTCAGTGCCCAGGTGTATCAAGGCCGTTATTACGGCCAGAGGTGGTTGTTCGGGGTACTGATTTCTCAGGACCTATGCACCTAAATTGCATGAAAATGTAACACATGTCAGTTCTAGTATAATATATTTGTCCAATGAATACCCGTTTATGATCTGCATTTCTTCTTGGTGTAGCAATTTTAATGGTCAGTTGTGTAACATTTGGCATTTTTGTTATTATTGTCTACAGTCTGCATCCTCTGCCACTAGAAGGCTCTGAATTGTAGCGTGTAACATGGCGGTGTTTAACGGTGCGTGAGAAACGGTACCTCGTAACCGAGTTCCGAATTCAAATTGTTCGTCCACACATGGAGCACCCTCCCTTTCGACACTACATTGCCAGACCACATAGGAGAGCTGCAAGAATTCGACGCCTTGGCTTCCTCTATACAATTAAGACTTGGCCCTATTCGATTTTCATCTCTTTCCAAAGCTTTAAAAACACCTTCTACATCTACATTTACACTCCGCAAGCCACCCAACGATGTGTGGCGAAGGGCACTTTACGTGCCACTGTCATTACCTGCCTTTTCTGTTCCAGTCGCGTATGGTTCGCGGGAAGAACGACTGCCGGAAAGTCTCCTTGCGCGCTCGAATCTCTCTGATTTTACATTCGTGATCTCCTCGGGAGGTATAAGTAGGGGGAAGCAAATTATTCGATACCTCATCCAGAAACGCACCCTTTCGAAACCTGGACAGCAAGCTACACCGCGATGCAGAGCGTCTCTCTTGCAGAGTCTGCAACTTGAGTTTGCTAAACATCTCCGTAACGCTATCACGCTTACCAAACAACCCTGTGACGAAACGCGCCGCTGTTCTTTGGATCTTCTCTCTGTCCTCCGTCAGCCCGACCTGGTACGGAACCCACACTGATGAGCAATACTCAAGTACAGGTAGAACGAGTGTTTTGTAAGCCACCTCCTTTGTTGATGGACTACATTTTCTAAGGACTCTCCCAATGAATCTCAACCTGGTACCCGCCTTACCAACAATTAATTTTGTATGATCATTCCACTTCAAATCGTTCCGCACGCACACTCCAAGATATTTTACAGAAGTAACTGCTACCAGCGTTTGTTGCGCTATGATATAATCATACAACAAAGGATCCTTCTTTCTATGTATTCGCAATACATTACATTTGTCTATATTAAGGGTCAGTTGCCACTCCCTGCACCAAGTGCCTATTCGCTGCAGATCTTCCTGCTTTTCGCTGCAATTTTCTAATGCTGCAACTTCTCTGTGTACTACAGCATCATCCGCGAAAAGCCGCATGGAACTTTCGACACTATCTACTAGGTCATTTACATATATCGTGAAAAGCAATGGTCCCGTAACACTCCCCTGTGGCACGCCAGAGGTTATTTTAACGTCTGTAGACGTCTCTCCATTGAGAAGAACATGCTGTGTTCTGTTTGCTAAAAACTCTTCAATACAGCCACACAGCTGGTCTGATATTCCGTAACCTCTTACTTTGTTTATCAGGCGCCGGCCGTGGTGGTCTCGCGGTTCTAGGCGCTCAGTCCGGAACCGCGCGACTGCTACGGTCGCAGGTTCGAATCCTGCCTCGGGCATGGATGTGTGTGATGTCCTTAGGTTAGTTAGGTTTAAGTAGTTCTAAGTTCTAGGGGGCTGATGACCACAGATGTTAAGTCCCATAGTGCTCAGAGCCATTTGAAGCCGTTTGTTTATCAGGCGACAGTGCGGAACTGTATCGAACTCCTTCCGGAAGTCAAGGAAAATAGCATCTACCTGGGAGCCTGTATCTAATATTTTCTGGGTCTCATGAACAAATAAAGCGTGTTGGGTCTCACATGATCGCTGTTTCCGGACTTCGCTTTGATAGTGACGAACCGATGCAAGCAGAGGTGAGGTTGTGGCTCCGTCAACGAAGTCAAACATTCTGTAGTGATGGTGTCAAAAAACGGTCTATAGTTGGGGGAAACTTGTTCGTCGCTTTGAAAGTTTACCGTCATACCTCCATGCCTAGCGACCCCAGATGAAAGTTGATGCGATCAAGCCCTGAATCAAAATTGCGCAACGGATAACTGGGGAGAGGAGCTTGAGAGCGCTACCTAGAGAGCGTGCCCTTTCAGTACGATACTAGGCAAGGGGCTGGAGGGCTCACACGCTGATGTGTGGGTCCCTGCATTCTGTAGCTTTTATTTTAAATAAATTCGTTTAACTTGATTTCTTTGTGATTTTTTAAGGTATGTTAAAGATTGAAGACAGTTGAGTTCCTATTTATTTTAAGCATTATCACACGGCTTTACACCGATAGCAGCAATTGTTTCAGTTTACAGGTGTTACAAATTTTCAACTTATAGCTCGGGTATATTATCATACTAAACTGCACGCACATTTCTACAGGTAAGATGGAATTGCGTTGGCCAAATGTATATCAGCAAAGTCTCCCAACATTTTACATAGGACATCCACTACGTGAGGAGGATAACGGGCAAACTGGGGACCAGATACATTAACACAGGGGGTCAAATTTCCTAAATTAACGAGATCATTCATTTCCTTACACAATCCGAAGCTGGAAATAAAAGAATTAGTACAAATATTCAAATACCTCTCTTCCATGCGTGAACATTGAGACAGACGCACTGAGGGCACGTCTGCTCACTTACCCGTCTTCTGTAACACTCCTAGAATATGGCGGGCACCTGGAGGTCTTCCTGGACCCCGGTGGAGAGGGTGGTCGAACCACTTGGCCGTGACCAACCTCTTCACCCCAAATCTTGTGACACTGGAAAGTATTTGACTTTTACCTGCCTGTGCTGTCTCTCTGATCCCCTAGCCAGGAGTAAGGTTGGCACTACTATACTACAGAACTACTTCCCAACAAAGATTTGGCCACGCTTTACGGAAAGGTGTGAGGAGGATTAGAATAGTTCAAGTGCAGATACACATCCACGTACAAGAAATGCATAATACACGACACATATAAATACGTATTATGAAGCCTGACACATTTCTTTCCACCCGTCCACATGGATTCTGTTGCATCCGCGGCCGGCCGCGTCGTGTGATAAAATTGGCTGCGGAGCCGCCTCTGTTTCTATTTCCCGGTGCAAGCGAGCAGCGAAACCTGCTGCTTATAGAGCGGAAACTACTGTACCGTTTCAGCCTGGGTGACTGTGTTGAGAAATAAATATATAGACGTGAAGAATAAACGAATAGAATGTTAATAACGTTTGTTTTACTTTAATAACTTTTAAAAATTTCGCATGGGAAAATTCGCAGTCATTACTTTTTAGAACATCCTCGTGTGTATTTGTAGCTCACGGGCGCTCAACGCCGGCACCTTCTCGTACTCCCACTTGAACCTCCTTACAGTATTTATGCCGAGGCTTCCGGCAGTAGCTTCTACCGCCTTCGCGTCCCTCCGTTACCAATTTGAATAACTCTTCATGTACACATTTCTTTTTTTCCTAATTCTAATCATTAGTTACTCGATCGACCTATCATATCTTCATCATTCTTCTGTACCACCAACTTTTAAAAACTTCTATTGTCTTGTTTACCTAAATCTTTTATCGCCTACGTTTGATTTCACATAAATAAGCTCATAAAAGACTTCCTAGCACACAACTTAATATTCAACATTAAAAGTTTCTCTTATCTCAGAAATGCCGGTTTGCGTTTCATACCTTCTGTACTTCAGCCTTCGACAGTTATGTTGCTTCCCAAATAGCAAAATTCGCCCGTTATTTTTAGTATATCATTTCTTAATCTAATCCCCTCAGCATCGACTCGTTTATTGTACATTCCATCACATTTGTTTTATTTTATTTTCTTGTTCAGCTCATAACCTCTTTCTAATATAATTGCCAAACAACACAGTTTTTTTTATTTTCTTTCCTCCCTAAACTTTAACTCCTTTTCTAAATTCGTTCATCGTTTCATTTACTGTTGCTTAGTGTACACATTGAACAATACGCTATGTGACACCCTTCTCAACTATTGGCTTCTCTTTCATGTCGTTCTAGTCTTATTACAGAAGTCTGGTTTGAACAAGTTATAAATGACCACTGTTTTCCTGTGTTTTATCTCTGCTTTTTCTGCATTTGAAAGAGCGTATTCGAGTCAAAACTGCCAAAAACGTTCTCTAAATCTATAAATAAACGGAGGTTTGCCCTTATTCAGTCGACCTTCTCAGCTGAGTCGCGGGATAATTATTGCTTCCACAGATTCTACATATATCCGTTCCCCAAACTGATTTTCCCCTCTGTGGGTTTCTACCAGTTTCTTTTCCATTCCTGTGTAAATGATTCGTGCCAGTATATCCCAACTGTCATTTATTAAACTGATGATTTGTTAACACTCACGCCTGTCAGCACTTGGCTAGGGACAAGGTATCGAACAAAAATAGTAATATTGTACTCATGATTACTATTGTAAGCAAAGGATCATATTCACAATAATATCGAAAGGAACGTATCGAAAGAAGAAGGTAGAGAGATAGTGGATTTTCGTAAGTTCCAAAATAGAGTAATAGAAGCGTTAAATCATGCAATGTTTGATTTACGTTTTTGATTACAATTTTTATGAAATCATGAAATAGATTATCACAAAAACAATGAATAGTACCCATAAGTAAATAAATTAAACCTTACCTAAACTACCCCTCCTTCCACTGTACAGTCACTCAGAAACAATATTTTATCCAGGCGTTTCGCTGACAATCTTTTATGTGACTTAAAGTGTGCTGCCTGTCTTCAAAAACAAACGCTCGATGGGCGCTGACGTCTCTGGAATTGTCACGTAACCGTTGGCCAGTTTATAGAACTCGGGGAATAAAACTTTCGTGCCTTTCGCCCGCTCTGAACAATTTGCCTCAGTGATGACACAGGTGTTGCCAAATAACAAAATAAATGCTCACTCTGTATTTTAGATCAGAGAGAGCAGTTTTGGGGGAGGCGATTTCTCCACTTTTTTTATGATGAGTCGCTACAGCCGGCGATGTTAATAGTAGAGGTACCAGTTGCTGATAAACATTTTATTCTAGACACCCCCTTACAACAAACTCTGCAATTGTGAAAAATATCTATTTTTGAATCTTGGGTCAAACAAGCGTGATATTAAACCAAAATGGTTATCTTTGATTCGTCGAAATCTGCCATGTACTGGCTTGCTTAGCTCATTTCTTGCTGTCTCTATCAAGTGCTTTCAGCGCTTACTTAAACCACTTATCTGTGTTTTCAGTCACTTACTGCTCACCTGATAGGACCCATTAGACGCAATACCTGCGATAATGTAGTAAATACCAAGGAATTGCAACTGCGAACAATTTAAATTGGAAGACACACACAGAAAATGTTGTCGGGAAGGCTAACCAAAGACTGCGTTTTACTGGAAGGACACATAGAAAACGTAACAGCTACGCTTGTCCGTCTTCTTTCAGAATACTGCTGCGGGGTGTGGGATCTCTACCAGATAGGACTGACGGAGTACATGGAGAAAGTACAAAGAAGGGCAACACGTTCTGTATTATTGCGAAACAGTGGAAAGAGTGTCACTGAAATGATGCAGGGTTTCGGGTGGACATCTTAAAACAAAGGCGTTTTCCACCGTTACGGGATCTTCTCAGAAAATTTCAATCACCGATTTTCTTCTCGGAATGCGAAAATATTTTATTGACGAGGACCTACGTAGGGAGACACGATCATCATAATAAAATAAGGGAAATCAGAGCTTGCACGGAGAGACATACGTGTTCGTTTTTTCCGAGCGGTGTACGATATTGAAATAATAGATGATTATTGTGAATGTGGTTCGTTGAACCCTCCGCCAGGCACTTAAACGTGATTTGCAGAGTAGTTGTAGATGTACTGATCGTTTTTTGAATAAGGGAAATTTGTTGACATCGAGTATAGATTTATGTGTCAGGAAGTCTTTTCTGCAAGTATTTGTATGGAGTGTAGCCATGTATGGAAGTGAAACATTGACGATAAATAGTTTGGATAGGAAGAGAACAGAAGCTTTTGAAATGTGGTGCTACGAAGCAATGCTGAATACTAGATGGGTAGATCATGTAAATAACGAGGAGATACTGAATAGAACTGGGGAGAAGAGGAATTCGTGGCACAGCTTGACTAGAAGAAGGGATCGGTTGGTAGGACGCATTCTCAGGCATCAAAGGATCACGATTATAGTACTGGAGGGAAGCGGGGGAGGGGGGGGGGGGATCGTAGAGGGAGACCAAGAGATGAATACACTAAACAGATTCAGAAGGCTGTAAGTCGCAGTATTTACTCAGAGATTTACTCAGAGATGAAGAGCCTCACACAGGATTGAGTAGCATGGGGAGCTGCATAAAACCAGTCTTTGGACCGGAGACCACAACAAAAACATGAGTAAAGGTATCGAATAGAAAATTATCGGTACTTTGATGTAACTACACGGTACCAGGGAGTATTACCGGTGTCCCTGCATTTTCCCATTTTTGTCAGATCTGCTCTACTTATTTCTCACGTAGCGCAATATATAGGGTGATCAAAAAGTCAGTATAATTTGAAAACTTAATAAACCAGGGAATAATGTAGATAGAGAGGTAAAAATTGACACACATGCCTGGAAGACATGGAGTTTTATTAGAACCAAAAAAAAAACAAAGTTCATAAAATGTCCGACAGATGGCGCTGGACAGCAAAACTCCTACCGTGACGGGTGAGAGGTACGCCGATATGTTACAGAATCGTATCATCCCCAGCTTGGCTGCTAAACACCTGCTGGAACGTACGATGTTTATGCAGGATGGCGCTCCACCCCATCTTGCTAGACGCGTGAAAGATTTCTTGCGCTCGTCGTTTGGTGGTGATCGTGTGCTCAGCCGCCACTTTCGTCATGCTTGGCCTCCCAGGTCCCCAGACCTCTGTCCGTGCGATTATTGGCTTTGGGGTTACCTGCAGTCGCAAGTATATCGTGATCGACCGACATCTCTAGGGATGCTGAAAGACAACATCCGACGCCAATGCCTCACCATAACTCCGAACATGATTTACAGTGCTGTTCACAACATTATTCCTCGACTACAGCTATTGTTGAGGAATGATGGTGGACGTCTTGAGCATTTCCTGTCAAGAACATCATCTTTGCTTTGTCTTACTTTGTTATGCTAATTATCGCTATTCTGATCAGATGAAGCGCCATCTGTCGGACATTTTTTGAACTTTTGTATTTTTTTGGTTCTAATAAAACCCCATGTCATTCAAAGCATATGTGTCAATTTGTACCTCTCTATCTACATTATTCCGTGATTTATTCAGTTTTCAAGTTTATACTGACTTTTTGACCACCCGCTATTTCAGAAGTGCTCACTATTACAGCACATCCGGAAATGTTGAGCAATAACACTGGCCGTCTAGAGGCCGTTTTAGAGCGGTATATGACGTCATGCAGCTTCGCAATGTCCGTCCGCCGAAGTGCCTGGCGACCAGAACGATTAATCGAGTGTCGCGCGTCGACCAAGCGCCGCGGCTGGTGTCGATACATCACAGTCGGGCCGCCGATGTCGGGGCGAGGCGCGCGCATCGAGAATGCCGTGTCGAGATACGGCGGCGGCGGCGGCCGCTATCGCTCTTGGCGACGTCGCCTCCGCCTGCGCCGCCGCCCCCCGCTCCCACCCCCGCCACCGCCCCCAGCGACACAGCCGAGTTCTCACTCGATCGCCTGCCGCCGACTACACCGCCGTTCACAGACGCACTGCCTTTCACATTACCTGCACGGGCCACGATAAATTGTGACACGGTTTTCGAGCCACGGAGCCTTATTCTTTCGGTACCATTAGTCGGACTCCTCGCTCGCAAGTGTCTGACAGAGCTTTTACATTTATTTTTAGTGCCTTACACAAAAAATCCATATCTGGCTGCTATACTGAGAAGATCGCTAGCTCTGAAAAGGAGCAAAAAGCATCTTGTACGAGATGTTCCAATATATATCACTATCTCTGACAAGTTTTACACATCAACTGTTTGAAGTGGACTATAATTCAAGATGCTGAGACTCCGAGTAGCGGCGACCGAAATTAACTAGTATTCGTTAGCCTGGA
Source organism: Schistocerca americana (assembly GCF_021461395.2). Lineage (NCBI taxonomy): Eukaryota > Metazoa > Arthropoda > Insecta > Orthoptera > Acrididae > Schistocerca > Schistocerca americana. The sequence goes on along the minus strand of NC_060126.1, from coordinate 456,922,152 downwards.
AGACGTAACACCAACAAACAGCAATAAGTAAAGCAATAAGACAAAATGAGTGAAAATATAGGTTCGTGATAGGCTAAATTTCCATCGGTTGGTTGGGGAAGATCAGACAGCGTGGTCATCGGTCTCATCGGATTAGGGAAGAATGCGGACGGAAGTCGGCCGTGCCCTTTCAGAGGAACCATCCCGGCATTTGCCTGGAGTGATTTAGGCCAATCACGGAAAACCTAAATCAGGATGGCCGGAGTCGGGATTGAACCGTTGTCCCCCCGAATGCGAGTCCAGTGTCTGACCACTGCGCCACCTCGCTCGGTTTTCCATCGGTACTGTTGTTAAAGCAAAGTGAAAGCCGTACGGGTTTACTAAACCAGAATCCTATGATTAAATGTGTACACGTTTCAGTTAATGTGCATTTGCAGACCGATAACTCTTTCAGCAAGTCCGCAGCTCGTGGTCGTGCGGTAGCGTTCCCGCTTCCCGCGCCCGGGTTCGATTCCCGGTGGGGTCAGGGATTTTCTCAGCCTCGTGATGACTGGGTGTTGTGTGATGTCCTTAGGTTAGTTAGGTTTAAGTAGTTCTAAGTTCTAGCGGACTGATGACCATAGATGTTAAGTGCCATAGTGCTCAGAGCCATTTGAACCATTTATCTTTCAGCAACATTTAAGAATCACAGCCTATCGCATTTACATCGCACTGCATATACATAAAGTTGCATATACAGCACCCTCAAGGACAGTGTTCAGTGGCACCAGGGTGTAATTTTTGAGTACTTAGAAGCTGCAGCGTTAGTGATTCACTTATCACGATCATCGCCGATCACATGACGCTCTGAACCCCTCTCTGTGGGCCGTCTGTCTTGATTCTACATCTACATCTACATCTACATGGATACTCTTCAAATCACATTTAAGTGCCTGGCAGAGGGTTCATCGAACCACCAACAATTCTCTATTATTCCGATCTCGTATACCGTGCGGAAAGGATAAACCCCTGTATCTTTCCGTAAGAGCTCTGATTTCCCTTATTTTATCTAGGTAGTCGTTCCTACCTATGTAGGTCGGTGTCAACAAAATATTTTCGCATTCGGAGGAGAAAGTTGGTATTGGAATTTCGAGAGAAGATTCCGTCGCAACGAAAAACGGCTTTCTTTTAATGATGTCCAGCACAAATCCTGTATCATTTCTGTGACACTCTCTCCCATGTTACAAGATAATACAAAACGTACTGCCTTTCTTTGAACTTTTTCGATGTACTCCGTCAGTCCTACTGGTAAGGATCCCACACCACGCAGCAGTATTCTAAAAGAGGACGGACAAGCGTAGTGTAGGCAGTCTCCTTTGTAGATCTGTCACATTTTCTAAGTGTCCTGCCAATAGAACGCAGTCTTTGGTTAGCCTTCTCCACAACATCTTCCAATTTAAGTTGTTCGTTATTGTAATACCTAGGTATTTAGTTGAATTTACGGCTTTTAAATTAGACTGATTTATCGTGTAAGCGAATTTTAACAAGTTCCTTTTAGCATACATGTGGGTGACCTCAAAGTTTTCGTTATGTAAGGTCAACGACCACTTTTCGCACCATTTACATATCTTTTCTAAATCGTTTTGCAGTTTGTTTTGGTCTTCTGATGACTTTATTAGTCGATAAACGACAGCGTCATCTGCAACAACCGAAGACGACTGCTCATATTGTCTCCAAAATCGTTTATATAGATAAGGAACAGCAAAGGGCCTATAACACTAGCTTGGGGAACGCCAGAAATCACTTCTGCTTTACTCAATGACTTTCCATCAGTTACTAGGAACTGTGACCTCTCTGACAGGAAATCACAAATCCAGTCACATAACTGAGACGATATCCCATAAGCACGCAATTTCACTACGAGCCGCTTGTGTGGTACAATGTTAAAAGCCTTCCGGAAATCCAGAAATACGGAATCGATCTGAAATCCGTTGTCAATAGCACTCAACACTTCGTGTGAATAAAGAGATAGTTGTGTTTCACAGGAACGATGTTTTCTAAACCCATGTTGACTGTGCTGTGAACTACTGTGTTGAGCTTAGAAGTGACCATACAACTATGGCCTACCGATGCGTACGTACTGCTACAGTTACAGCAATTTGGGCGGGGTAACATTGTGGGCCTGCGTGCAGCCTGGTAGACGTACTGACGGGTTGTTGTACACGCTGGGTACAGAGTATCGATGGTGTGTCGTTGTTTACAACAGTGATCTGTGGAACATTCCCACGCCTGTACACACCAGATGCGGACGTCCGTTTGCTACATAGATACTTCAAGATCGACGCATTGCGAGAGCAACGATGGCCAACAGATCATCATCCAGGAACCAAATCCGATGTGACAACACGGACTTGGTCTACGGTCTGCTTGCATCAAAATAAGGTAAAGTGTGTCTCTTCCCAGGCTACCACTGACACGACACAGTTAAGTATGGCTACTACGGTCCGAAACAATTGACTGGAGACTGTAATGGTGCTCTGTTATCTTTAGTGATGAGAGTATATTCTAACTGTATGCGACTGATGGACATACATGTGTACGATGCAGTTCTGATGAACTGCCTAGTCTGGAATACATTCTTCCACGACTAACGGGTCCCATTCCGGGCTTCACGGTTTGGGGCGCCATTAGTTATTACTGGCGGTCAGATTTGGTGTTTCTCCAGAGTAAAGTAACCAGTGCCAGCTACATTGCGTAGGCTGTTATCCTAGTGCTACTGCCCTTTCTTAGACACGAAGGGATGTGCTTTTTCAGTAAGACAGTGCTCGTGTTTTTCGTGGCCAACTGCCTCGACCAGCACATTCTCCAGGTCTCTCACAAATTCAACACGTATCGGATGTGATGTAATGAGAAGTTGTCAGCACTCCAGAGTCTGAAAAACAATTGCGAGATTGTAACAAAAGAGGAATGATGTTCAGGGCAGTCTAAGCAGGATGCGATTCAGCACCTTTACGATGGGCTGCGTGCTGGAATACACCCCTGTGTTTTCGCCAGAAGGGGTATCCTCAGTGTACTGACGCGACTGATTTGTACCAGTTACTGTGATGTGTGAGTTTCATTTGGCTTGAATTTATAATCATATACCCCTAGAATGATGAACTACCTGTCATCTCACTTGTCAATAAACTGACCTAGTTCTTGAAGGTGTTCCACTTCCTTTTTCTTTTTTCTTCCAGTAGTGTAAAATACCGAACAAAGTCTGAGAATCATATATAGCTTCTCTCAGACTTGTCACTGGTAGTCGTCTTGTAGCTAGGATCTTGACAGTGAAATACATAAAATATGCAAAATCGGGAAAAACAGGATCTCCTGAGGAGGGTTACCGACAATATTGATCATCCATTCGCGAATAGAATAGGAAAAGGAGGAAGTAATACATGGTAAGAGAAGTTCCCTCGACCGTACACCGTAAGCTGGCTTTGTGGAATATACACTCCTGGAAATTGAAATAAGAACACCGTAAATTCATTGTCCCAGGAAGGGGAAACTTTATTGACACATTCCTGGGGTGAGATACATCACATGATCACACTGACAGAACCACAGGCACATAGACACAGGCAACAGAGCATGCACAATGTCGGCACTAGTACAGTGTATATCCACCTTTCGCAGCAATGCAGGCTGCTATTCTCCCATGGAGACGATCGTAGAGATGCTGGATGTAGTCCTGTGGAACGGCTTGCCATGCCATTTCCACCTGGCGCCTCAGTTGGACCAGCGTTCATGCTGGACGTGCAGACCGCGTGAGACGACGCTTCATCCAGTCCCAAACATGCTCAATGGGGGACAGATCCGGAGATCTTGCTGGCCAGGGTAGTTGACTTACACCTTCTAGAGCACGTTGGGTGGCACGAGATACATGCGGACGTGCATTGTCCTGTTGGAACAGCAAGTTCCCTTGCCGGTCTAGGAATGGTAGAACGATGGGTTCGATGACGGTTTGGATGTACCGTGTACTATTCAGTGTCCCCTCGACGATCATCAGTGGTGTACGGCCAGTGTAGGAGATCGCTCCCCACACTATGATGCCGGGTGTTGCCCTGTGTGCCTCGGTCGTATGCAGTCCTGATTGTGGCGCTCACCTGCACGGCGCCAAACACGCATACGACCATCATTGGCACCAAGGCAGAAGCGACTCTCATCGCTGAAGACGACACGTCTCCATTCGTCCCTCCATTCACGCCTGTCGCGACACCACTGGAGGCGGGCTGCACGATGTTGGGGCGTGAGCGGAAGACGGCCTAACGGTGTGCGGGACCGTAGCCCAGCTTCATGGAGACGGTTGCGAATGGTCCTCGCCGATACCCCAGGAGCAACAGTGTCCCTAATCTGCTGGGAAGTGGCGGTGCGGTCCCCTACTGCACTGCGTAGGATCCTACGGCCTTGGCGTGCATCCGTGCGTCGCTGCGGTCCGGTCCCAGGTCGACGGGCACGTGCACCTTCCGCCGACCACTGGCGACAACATCGATGTACTGTGGAGACCTCACGCCCCACGTGTTGAGCAATTCGGCGGTACTTCCACCCGGCCTCCCGCATGCCCACTATACGCCCTCGCTCAAAGTCCGTCAACTGCACATACGGTTCACGTCCACGCTGTCGCGGCATGCTACCAGTGTTAAAGACTGCGATGGAGCTCCGTATGCCACGGCAAACTGGCTGACACTGACGGCGGCGGTGCACAAATGCTGCGCAGCTAGCGCCATTCGACGGCCAACACCGTGGTTCCTGGTGTGTCCGCTGTGCCATGCGTGTGATCATTGCTTGTACAGCCCTCTCGCAGTGTCCGGAGCAAGTATGGTGGGTCTGACACACCGGTGTCAATGTGTTCTTTTTTCCATTTCCAGGAGTGTAGATGCAGATGTAGATATAATGTCCCAGATAAAATTACTAAGCCATTATTGGAAGAAATAAAAGAAGTTTGGCACAGCTCTCCTAAAATTATCAGAAGTCTCACAACCTAATAGGAATCAAACAATTTCGGATGTGATGCTAAAAGCAACGTGGGTAATCACCTTGACAGCCATGTGTACTTAAGCCATTTGCTATAAATATGGAATAATACATTGAGATAAAGTTTGCAAGTCGTAGTTGTCGAAACAGAAGTCTTATACACAACATACAATTACATCCTGCAAAAGGAAGGAAATAATCTCATCAAAAACCACTTTAAAAAATAGAAAAGAAAGATTTGTGTCATATATTATGACTAGAAATGGAAGGCTATCATATGGTTGTTGAACATATTAATTATCGAATACCAAAATACTTAATAGACTACTCTCTACAATATTCATCATTTTGTTTCGTTATGGCCTCCATAAGGACAAGGGACTACTTTCTGCTCCTTTCAGAACATCTTCATCCTTTCCCTTCTTCTCTCACGCTGTTTCCAACATTTTCAGTGCCCTCTTCACTTGTCTGCTCTAATTGTGACTATGTCTTTTTCCTCTACTCTTCTGTATCATTGATATCTGCGATACTTATCAGGGCGTACTTGCTTCAGAAGTTTCCCATCCTATTCATCTTGATTCCCAGTTATATTCAAACCTTCCTGAGTTAGACAACCCAATCCGTTTCTAGCCTTCCCCTTCCTATTCGTTGTGTCCAATACTCTTTTGGTCATTCTGAACACATTCACCTCGATGCCATGTCTCGCAACTCTTCCCTTTTTCAGTCCCATTTGTACCGGTTCTCTCCTTATGCTGCCGTACAGTTCCTCCCTAGATCTTCTTATCCACCTCCCTCCACATCTTTTAGGGACTACTGTTTTACTGAGTAGTGCCTCTGTCTTCTTTCCGTAATTATTCTGCTCCATATCTTCCTAACGCTATTTTCTCAGTCTCAAGTAGTAACGCATTCTTCCATGTCAACCTTCTTGGTATTTCACATCTGTCTATATATATATATATATATATATATATATATATATATATATATATATATATATATATATATTGGTGTGGATTCCTAAGGAACCAAATTGCTGAGGTCATAGGTTCCTAGACATACACACTACTTAAACTAAGTTAAACGAACTTATGCTAAGAACAACACACACACTCATGCCCGAGGGAGGACTCGAACCTCCGGCGGGAGGAGCCACGAAATCCATGACAAGGAACCTCAAACCGCGCGGCCACTCCGCACAGCCAATGGACATAACTGAATGCAGGTGACTAGAGGGATCCTTACATACGTGTCACCTGACGGAGTAGTATCTAGACGTATCAGGGGTCCCACATCACTCCAACTACACACGTCCCACATCATTACAGAGCCTTCACCAGCTTGAGCAGTCCCCTGTTGACATTCAGGGTCCACAGATTCTCACGGTTGTCTCCATACCCATACACGTCCATCCACTTGTTACAATTTGAAACGAGACTCGTCCGACCAGGCAACATGTTTCCAGTCATCAACAGCCCGATGTTGGTGATGACGGGCCCAGGCTAGGCGTAAAGCTTTGTGTCGCGCAGTCAGCAAGGGTACAGGAGTGGGCCTTCGGCCCCGAAAGCCCATAACGACGATGTTTCGTTGAATGATTCGCACGCTGAGACTTGTTGACAGCCCAACATTGAAATTTGCAGCAATTTGCGGAAGAGTTGCACTCGTGAAATGGTCATACGGGAAAGTCTACACTTCATCGTTACCTAGGAGTTGCTGTGTTCCATCGCTCGTGCGCCGACTATAGCACCACGTTCAAACTCACTTAAATATTGATGTCCTGCGGTTGCAAGAACAGTAACCGATGTAACAACTGCAACAGACAATTGTCTTATAAAGGCGCTCAGATGGTTCAAATGGCTCTGAGCAATATGTGACTTAACTTCTGAGGTCATCAGTCCCCTAGAACTTAGAACTACTTAAACCTAACTAACCTAAGGACATCACACACATCCATGCCCGAGGCAGGATTCGAACCTGCGACCGTAGCAGTCGCTCGGTTCCAGACTGCAGCGCCTAGAGCCGCTCGGCCACCCCGGCCTGCTATAAAGGCGTTGCCGACCGCAGCGTCGTATTCTTCCTGTTTACATATTTCTGTGTTTGAATACGCATTCCTATACCATTTTCTTTGGCGCTTCAGTGTAAACGGCCAACACTTGTTCATCATTTCCTTATTGTTACGGGTTCTTCCTGTTATGTACATACTACCAGGTATTTCAATATGCGTGATGACTGGGTGTTGTGTGATGTCCTTAGGTTAGTTAGGTTTAAGTAGTTCTAACTCCTAGGGGATTGATGACCATAGATGTGAAGTCCCATAGTGCTCAGAGCCATTTGAACCATTTTGAGCCATTTCAATATGCCCATCTTTTGCTCGGCACCTTCTAGCATTTTTGAGTTCTCAGAGGCATTCACTGTGAGTGTGTTACTGTGAGTAATCCTCATTCCCTCTTTAGGTCTATCGTGCCTAGGTTGCCGAATTGCATCTTTGCGTTTTCTTGCCTTTCACCTACTATCGCTGTGTGGCCCTGTTGTCCTCTTACGTCCCAGTGCAGTTTTCGTACCCCATGTCCGTCTTTTCTACTCACATTTCGTTGTTTATTGCTCTTCACTGTCTGATCATTTCAACCAGCGCTGTCTTGAACAAAGACAGTGCGTGTCCATTTCATTATTTTAAACTGGCCTTGATGTCAGATTCTCCCGTAGGTGTAACTTTTGTTAGCTGTGAACAATTTTGTTGTTAGTTTTGCTGACATCTGGTCCACAAGAACCTACGGTCACCATACTGATCACAAGATAATGCTATATTATTTTCTAAGCAGTTTTTATCACCAGTAAAGTCACAATTTAAATTACAATTTCATTCATATTTCATGGAAATTTGTTTTTGATTTAAGCTACGAGGAATTTAATTGAACGTATTTGACTGATTCATCACTGTAGTTAGTTACTGTAACCTGATAAATACTGGAGAGCGTGGTGTGACAGGTTGAGCTACAAGTGCAAAAGGAAAAGCAAAAAATATCATTCCGTCACAAAGGCACATCAGCTATGCACATGACTGGCAGTGCAGCACTGCTAAAGTGAGAGAGTTCCGACGTTGTGTCTCGTTTTTACCTTAATATACCCCGAAAGTCGTCAAGGTCTCAACAACATGATTTATGTAAATCTGTGTCATGGCCAACCATTGTCAGGAAGGATGCTGGGGAACCTGAGGGCAATGAGCAAACGCCACAAGTGTTTCACAAAGGGGGATTTCACGATTTTGAGCTCCCGTACGGTTATAGGTGTTCGAAGAAAACCAGGAGACGTTAATTCTCGAACAACTACAGTCACAGGCACCCGTTGTCTCTTTCTAACAGACCATCTGAATAGGTGTCAGAAAGCAACCCAATTACACCAAATCTTTGCTGTAGTAATATAATTTTGATTATAGAACCAAACTACACGTGGGGCATTGGTGGAGGTGGCCTCCACGTATGCAGATCAACGATGTATATTCTATCAATAATAAATCGTAGTTCTCAAGTACAATGGACAGAGGTTCATAGCAGATGGTATCACAAAAATGTTTTTAAGGTTAAGTGTAAAGCTCCAAGAGATATTTGTAGTCAGGAAGAGTCTGAAGCGAGAAGACAACTCACATTTACGTAAAACTCCCATTATTGTACACAGAGGTGAAAAAAGTCATGGGATAACACCTAATATCGGGTTGGACCTTCTTTTTCTTGACGCAGTGCATGATCTCTACGTGACATGGACTCAACAAGTCGTTGCACGTCCTCTGCAGAAATATTGAGCCATGCTGGCTCTAGAGCCGTCCATAATTGAGAAAGTATTTTTTGCACAAACTGACCACTCTATTATGCTCCATAAAAGTCCGATGGGGTTCATGTTGGGCTATCTGGGTGGCCAAACCATTCGCTCGAATAGCCCAGAATGTTCTTCAAACCAATCGCAAAGAAATGTGGCCCAGTGACATGGAACAGTGTCATCGATAAAAGTTCCATCGTTGTTTGGAAACGTGAATGGCTGCAAATGGTCTCCAAGCTGGACCAGAGGACCGATTCAGTTCCATGTAAACACAGATCACACCATTATGGAGCCACCATCAGCTTGCACAGTGAATTGTTGACAACTTAGGTCCATTGCTTCGTGGGATTCTGCGTCACAATTAAACCCTACTATCAGCTCTTACCAACTGAAATCGAGACTCATCTGACCAGGCCACAATTAGCCAGTCGCCTAGGGTCAAACCGATATGGTCACGAGCCCAGGAGCAGCGTTGTAGTCGATGTCGTGCTGTTAGCAAAGCCATTCGCGTCGGTTGTCTGCTGCTGTAGACGATTAACGACAAATTTCGCCGCACTGTCCTAAAGGATGCGTTCATCGTACGTTCCACATTGATTTCCGCGGTTCATTCACGCAGTGTTGCTTGTCTGTTAGCACTGACGTCGCTGCTATCGGTCGTTAAGTGAAGACCTTCAGCCACTGATTTGTACATGGTGAGTGGTAATGCCTGAAATTTGGTATGCTCTGCACCCTATTGACACTGTGGATCTAGGAATAATGAGTTCCCTAACTGTGCCGATGGTATCATCGCCACATGTCGAACGCCTCTGAATGCGGCTCGCAACCTTCCCGCGCCGGTACTGCGGTGTGGCGCGACCAGCTGTTGGCGGAACTCTTTCTAATGCCATGCCTTTCAACATCTGCGGATGTCCGGAATATAAAACAGTTTAGTCTAACCTGCGGCACTGTCTAGTAGAGAAAAATGAAACGCTATTCCTAGACACTCATTCTTCCTTTAGTGAAAGACCTCAATGAGACTTGAGCCATGTCCTGAAATATATTTTTCTTTCTCTATTAGAGAGTGCCACAGGTTACTGTAAAGTCGTAACACAACACTTAAAAACCAATTAAACCACACACATCCAACGGACGATTGACGTACAAACCACTGAAACACATTCTGTAGATAAATAAACAGTGAATCGTAACAGTAAATATATTCTTTTAATCGTTTGTACTACCTCTTATTTGTCCCAAGGATTCCAATTTAAATTTCTCGAGCGATTTGTACGTTTTCGTGTTGGCTATACCGACACGTTACGATCATAGCAGCTCGCTCGATGCCTGTTGTCATGCCTACTGGGCAAGGACGCCCAACACCGTAACAGTACTCTACTACTGGACGCACTAGCTTCATATACGCAATTTCTTTTGCAGATCCAGTGTCCTTTCTAACAGCTCTACAATAAACCTAAGTCTTCCATCCGACTTCCCTGACAGACAGTTAGTTACATGCCCCCGAGAACATTTGAACGATTCTGTTATCGAAATCATGTGGAACGAGTCAATTTACAGGATACATGTACATGATTATTGTTATCATTAATGAACACATTATTATTTGTAGTCCTACTCGTGTAGCTGCACTTTTTTTACTGGCTACCAGTTTTCAAGTACACATTCGACCGTGGAATAAAAGGAGCTTTCCAGGAGAAATTATTTTGGATTTAAAACTTCTTCGCTACCTGCCAGACTTTTTTTGTTACTGAGCGTATGATACTGAACTCGAAACTTCCTGGCAGATTAAAATCGTGTTCCGGACCGAGACTCGAACTGGGGACCTTTGCCTTTCGCGGGCAAGTGCTCTACCGATTGAGCTTCCTAAGCACGACTCAAGAATCGTCATCACGGCATCAGTTCTGCCAGTACCTTCCAAACTTCACAGAAGCTCTTCTGCGAACCTTGCAGAACTAGCACTCCTGGAAGAAAGGATATTGCGGAGACGTGGCTTAGCCAGAGCCTTGGGGATGTTTCCAGAAATATATTTTCACTCTGTGGTGGAGTGTGCGCTGATATGATACTTCCTGGCAGATTAAGAGTTGTTTGTAAAATCATTAATTCCATAAACCTGAAGTTTTTATAAGAGTGTAACATAATCAAAACAATCAAACGACTTGGAGAGCTCACGAAAAAATACCAACCGGCGATATACAGTTATTTCAGGCTTGTACTGTTAGATGAGTGAATGTATAACCAGCATTCTCAGTCGAGCAAACCTTCTGGAATCACGACTATGATATGCTAAGTAAATTGCTTCCACTTAAGTGTGTGACTGCTCTTGAGTACTGATCATTTCATTTCATATCGCGTCTCAGCATTAGGTTTAAATACTAGTACCATGCGACGTGCACTAAATGATCACCACAACTTCTGCAATGGAATACTGTCGGGTTATTTTTTGTCAGCTATAGTTAGTTATCCACGTCTAAAGGCAGTTGTTATTCACTACACCGAGGGAAAATTTTGTCCAAGTCTTTCTGCGATTCTTTACGATCGTCCAACGACAATGGGTTCCTGTACACAAAAGCTCACCTGCGATCAATTTTCCAGTAATTCTGACCACGCCTGATTAATTTTCTATAAACACTTTCCTGAGGTCTTCCTACGCTTCTTAGGGCGACATCCGATATTACTTTCGCTTGTGTTGAACATTGGCCTTTCTGTATAACGTTCTGTGTTCAGTTCGTTAAATATTCCTCGATCCATTTACAATATAAGGTTACTCAGCATCACTGTATCTTGGTTCGTAATCCACTATGTAGTACAGAGTCGAATGCTTTTCTGAAATCTTCGTAGAGAGAATCTACTGGCATCTATTGTTTGTATGACATCATATGTAAAGAAAACTTCCTCTGTTACAAACGGGGTTTTTTCCTGAAGTCATGTCGTTGCTCTAACAAAAGTTTGTGTCCCTCCAGGGCTGTCATAAAGTATGACTAAGACTTTGCTCAAGACACCTGCAACAGACAGATGTCAACAATGTCGATCTGTAATTCTGTACATCCTATCTGCTTCCATTTTTGTAAACAAGAGTTTTTACCGCTCTTTTCCAGAAAAACAGAACTATTTGTCGCACACGAGAGTGACAGTAAATATGGGTTAGGAAAGGAGCTATATTCGTGGGTTATTCACTGTACAATCTACGTGTATTTCCGTCAGGGTCTTTTGTCTTGTTCACTTAGAAACACTCGTAACTGTTTTTCAATATATACTTCTCATTTGTGAGCCAGTGCATCAGCAAAACATTGGTACTCTGCTATCCTAGTGCGTAAATACCTCTGTTATCACAACCCTGTTACTTACTCGGATACCACGAAATAATACAATTCGTTGTATCGGGCCAAGTGTGGCACTATTTCGCCTGTGTTCTTGGGCTGGCGCTACTGCCTGTGTTTTCTCGTTGACTACCATGGCATGAGTGGCTGAGGACAGATTTATCTGCCAATGCAGAGTGCTGTGAGGGAGGAGTGTTGGTCGGCCACCGGTAGTTACTTGGCCCCAAGTCCAGAGAGGTTGTGTGAGGTCGCTCGCATACACAGCAGTATTTGTGGGTCTGCTGAGCTGAGCAGTCTGCAGACAGTGGAAACTGTGCCTTATGGATACTGATTGCTGTGTGGTGTTCCTTGCACGTCAGACACGTGGAGTCATACTATGTCCATAATCAAATAACTTAATGGGAAAGCAACAGGGTGAGTCCGCAGCTCGTGGTCGTGCGGTAGCGTTCTCGCTTCCCACGCCCGGGTTCGATTCCCGGCGGGGTCAGGGATTTTCTCTGCCTCGTGATGACTGGGTGTTGTGTGCTGTCCTTAAGTAGTTCTAAGTTCTAGGAGACTGATGATCATGGATGTTAAGTCCCATAGTGCTCAGAGCCATTTGAACCAACAGGGTGACGTAATCGACAACCTTCGATACTTCGACAGGTGGTCACCCTGTCATTTTCTAGGCAGAACCCCAGGAAGTAAGCACAGTGCAAGGGCATTTAGATCCCCAGCTTGCAGAGCAATTCCGCAAAAATACTCTATGTGATCAAAAGTACCCGGACACCCCCAAAAACATACGTTTTTTTTTTAAATATTAGGTGCATTGTACTGCCACCTACTGCTAGGTACTCCACATCAGGGATGTCAGTAGTCATTAGACGTTGTGAGAGAAGAGAATGGGGCGCTCTGCGGAACTCACGGACTTCGAACGTGGTCAGGTGATTTTGTGTCATTTGTGTCATACGTCTGTACGCGATATTTTCACACTCCTAAACATCCCTAGGTCCACTGTTTCCGATGTGAAGTGGAAACGTTAAGGGACACGTACAGCACAAAATCGTACAGTCCGACCTCGTCTGTTGACTGACAGAGACCGCCGACAGTTGAAGAGGGTCGTAATGTGTAACAGGCAGACATCTATCCAGGCCATCACACAGGAATTCCAAACTGCATCAGTATCCATTGCAAGTACTATGACAGTTAGGCGGGAGGTGAGAAAATTTGGATTTCATGGTCGAGCGGCTGCTCGTAAGCCACACATCACGCCGGTAAATACCTCGCTTGGTGTAAGGAGAGCAAACATCGGACGATTGAACATTGGAAAAACGTCGTGTGGAGTGACGAATCGCGGTACGAAATGTAGCGATCCGATGGCAGGGTGTGGGTATGGCGAATAGCCAGTGAACGTCATCTGCCAGCATGTATAGTGCCAACAGTTAAATTCGGAGGCGGTGTTATTATGTGTGGTCGTGTTTTTCATGGAGAGGCCTTGCACCCCTCTTTGATCTGCGTTGCACTATCACAGCACAGGCCTACATTAATGTTTTAAGCACTTTCTTGCTTCCCACTGTTGAAGAGCAATTAGGGGTAGGCGCTTGCATCTTTCAACACGATCGAGTACCTGTTCATAATGCACGACCAGTGCTGGAGTGGTTACACGACAATAACATCTCTGCAATTGACTGGCCTGCACAGAGTCCTAACCTGAATCCTATAGAACACCTTTGGGATGTTTTGGAACGCCGACTTCGTGACAGGTCTCACCGACCGACATCGATATCTCTCCTCAGCGCAGCACTCCTGACATTCCTCAAGAAACCTTCCAGTACCTAACTGAACGTGTGCCAGCGAGAGTGGAAGCTGTCATCAAGGCTAAGAGTGGGCCAACACCATACTGAATTCCAGCATTACCGGTGGATCAGCCACGAACTTGTAAGTAATTTTCAGCCGGGTGTCCGGATATTTTTGATCACAGTATTTTGTGTTTTTTGACAAGGGAAAGAGCAGTAAAAAAGCAAAGAGACTTAATAACCTCACTATTAATTATACTATGTCTAATAAACCCTCATCTTCTAGGTGACCCAGATAATTTTGTGCCTCACCGAATGGTTAGTAATATTCATGTCTGGCGTCCGTCATCTTTGGGTAGTGTGGTAGCACTAGTGTTTACATTGTGTGTGTTTGTGTGTGTGTTATCTTTCCGGAATTCCTCTGCAAGCCGACGTTTCAAATTCACTAGCAAGCGCTTAATTGCTGAAATTTTGCCTAGAAAATGACAGGCTGGTCACATGTCGAAATACCGATGGTTGTCGACTACGTCACCCGTCTGCGTCAGCCTAAGTAATTGAACACTGATAACGCCTGGAGAAGCTAAGGTATCATACGTCCACAATTAACAGATACTGTAATATGGTGTCGACTGTAATCGGCATTATCTTATGACCATCCACAGACAGTTCGTCGACAGACTGTGTTAGCTATTGAAGGTGTGACGTGGCTGTCCATAGCGTATTATGCTTTCTGTACAGGATACAGATTTTTCTGCCGATTCTATGTTGCCAGTAGGGCAGTTGGTTTTGTACATGTTTTTACGCGTTATGATTAACGATGGAGTTATACTGGTCGTGTGCCCAACGAGTAGCTTACGTTATTAATAGAATAAGACTTTTCTGTTACTAATACTAAACTATTTCATGTTAGTGTCTGTGGTACTTTCATGTGCCTTGTATGTGCTGATGTGAAATGAGGTTCGTATACTAAGATACATGTTTATGGCAGTTTTCGGACGGTAAATCCCCTTCTCCTTCAAAAGGGAAGCTAATGTTTTTAATTGTTTCAGTATTTAAGTTAAAATTTAATCTTTTAGACTCACTATAGAGTATTTCTGCAGTTGTCTTCCATCACCCCATTTTCTTAAGCTAATGTTGTTTCCATTATAATGTGATATCACTTAAATTTTATTTAATCGGAGTCGCCGATTAATCATTCGTTGCTGTTGTTAATATTTTATTTTGGAAGCATTCCGTTTATGAGTCAGGTTGCTATAGCCAGCTGTTTCGACGTAGTCGTAATCATGAAGCTAAAATCATTTAAATTTTAGTTAATCTCAGGCTTTACTAACAATTTGCTGCTGTATTGATATTTAATCTCTGAAGCAGTCTTTTTGTGAATCCGTTGGTTGTAGCCAGTTGGTGTGATCAGACAAACTCTCTATCAGGATGACGATATTTATTCGTGTTATAAATAAATGTACAAATATTGTACTTTTAACCCAAACGCACTAGTCAGTTCCATCCTCCGGTAGCATGCATATCAAAATACACGTATCTATACTTACTCACATCAGTAAAATTGGTACTGCAGTATACCTCGATTTTGCCTGAAAAAATAAGACTGGGCGTCTCGTCGAGTAGAGAACTTGGATCCCTTCGTTCCGTGCGTTATCGGAGCAAAGACTACAGGCCTACACAATGTTGCAACTTGTGACAGGACTTTCTCGCTCCCTGAATACTCCCCAGGGACTGTACCACAATCCTATACGGCAAAATGGTAGTGGAGAAAGAACATGGCGACGTGCCTTGCCTTTAGCGTTGCCTATCAAGGATTCCTTTCGCTCTTCTGCGTAGTATTCGGTGTCTCGACTATAAGTGATAGGTTACATGAATGTACGGTGTCTTGACTATCAGTGATAGGTTACATGAATGTACGGTGTCTCGACTATCAGTGATAGGTTACATCAATGTACGGTGTCTCGACTATCAGTGATAGGTTACATCAATGTACGGTGTCTCGACTATCAGTGATAGGTTACATCAATGTACGGTGTCTCGACTATCAGTGATAGGTTACATCAATGTACGGTGTCTCGACTATCAGTGATAGGTTACATGAATGTACAGTGTCTCGAATATCAGTGATTGGTTACATGAATGTACGGTGTCTCGACTATCAGTGATGGTTACATGAATGTACGGTGTCTCGACTATCAGTGATAGGTTACATGAATGTACGGTGTCTCGACTATCAGTGATAGGTTACATGAATGTACGGTGTCTCGACTATCAGCGATAGGTTACATGAATGTACGGTGTCTCGACTATCAGTGATAGGTTACATCAATCAGTGATAGGTTACATGAATGTACGGTGTCTCGACTATCAGTGATAGGTTACATGAATGTACGGTGTCTCGACTATCAGTGATAGGTTACATCAATGTACGGTGTCTCGAATATCAGTGATTGGTTACATCAATGTACGGTGTCTCGAATATCAGTGATTGGTTACATGAATGTGCGGTGTCTCGACTATCAGTGATAGGTTACATGAATGTACGGTGTCTCAACTATCAGTGATAGGTTACATCAATGTACGGTGTCTCGACTATCAGTGATTGGTTACATCAATGTACGGTGTCTCGACTATAAGTGATAGGTTACATGAATGTACGGTGTCTCGACTATCAGTGATGGTTACATGAATGTACGGTGTCTCGACTATCAGTGATAGGTTACATGAATGTACGGTGTCTCGACTATCAGTGATAGGTTACATGAATGTACGGTGTCTCGACTATCAGCGATAGGTTACATGAATGTACGGTGTCTCGACTATCAGTGATAGGTTACATCAATCAGTGATAGGTTACATGAATGTACGGTGTCTCGACTATCAGTGATAGGTTACATGAATGTACGGTGTCTCGACTATCAGTGATAGGTTACATCAATGTACGGTGTCTCGAATATCAGTGATTGGTTACATCAATGTACGGTGTCTCGAATATCAGTGATTGGTTACATGAATGTGCGGTGTCTCGACTATCAGTGATAGGTTACATGAATGTACGGTGTCTCGACTATCAGTGATAGGTTACATCAATGTACGGTGTCTCGACTATCAGTGATTGGTTACATCAATGTACGGTGTCTCGACTATAAGTGATAGGTTACATGAATGTACGGTGTCTCGACTGTCAGTGATAGTTTACGTCAATGTACGGTGTCTCGACTATCAGTGATTGTTTACATCAATGTACTGTGTGGAGACTTGACCGGGATACCTAGGGTACTTCGAGCTGTCCCCGTCCTTAGTGCTCGAACAGCGCCACTGGCAGTGGGTGGGCGACGAGAGACGCTTATCCAGGTTCTCATTTCGATTCTGTGTACTATGTAACCTGCACTCGGAATCTATACAACGCATGGGCAGCAAAAAATGGAAATAAATCATTTCAATGTGAACGCCCGCTTGGCATTCGTAGTACAGTGCCAACATACAACGAGTTGTTTACCTCAGGGACCCAGCACATTTTCCCGGAAGTAGGTGGAGGGCCATCGATTGCTCATATAACATGCAAATACACATTCGCCACTGCCGTCAATATATCCATCTGGGCCGATAGCACGCACGCCCACTCGCGTTAAACAATAAAGTATCCACGCAGTACCTCCGTCGCTATAGCAGCGCCACCACAACACTTGCGAGTGTCGCGATAAAATCGTTAACTATTGATATATCGAGCATGCACAGTGAACAGAGGCGCACGCAAACAATGCTGTTGCATGATATTTCGTTATTAAACCTATCGTACCTGTCCCCCTCATTTGCAACTCGAGGGAGGGAACATTCGATGCTTCGTAAATGCCATAAAATATAAGAATCTTGTCACTAGTTATTCTTAAAGTTTTTAGTGGTACTGATCGCTATGTAATGTAAAATTACAGTTAGCTGATAACTGGTTTCTGTTGATTGACAACTATTTTCAGATCAAGATTACTGAAGACTCAGTGGCTATGTAGGATACAGTGTTGGTCACAACACCATCTTTACTAAACCTGGGTAGTTCACTTGGTAGAGCATTTTCCTGCGAAAAACAAAGGTCCCGAGTTCGAGTCTCAGTCTGACACACAGTTTTAATCTGCCAGGAACTTTTACTAATAGTAGATGAGATAGCTCACGGGGGTGAGTGAGGACAGGAGGGCGTGGGGGCAAGGGTACTAAAATGTGGACCGAGCACTCATCCACCTGTACTCATTTGTCCAAGACGTTTAAAGCGAATACCAAAATGTTCCTTATCATATTTTTGTGTAGTTATATTTATTTATTTCTTACCACTTTTTATGGGAACATTAGATTCAGAGCTACATGGTCATGGAACGAGTCACTGTGTGACTTTCACTGTCTTGTAAGGTTTAAAACTTTCCCGCCATACAGATTGTTGGACAAAATTTAGGGCGAACTTCCGAATGTCTGCAACTTGCTGCCACGATATTTCGGAGCAGAGTCTTCTGGCCATCTTCAGGTGAATACTGAAAGGAAAGGCACTCAACTGACATACAGAAGATCCATATGGCACACGGGGGGATGCGAAAAACTGCTTTAACTTCATATTTTCTTAATATTCCGCCTATTTTTGCTTCAAAACGACCGCTTATTTACAAAATATAGGAAATATTTCAGCCATAATTGGCAGTATATTAAGAGGACATACAGTTATAGCAGTTTTTTGTCCTTTTCCTAAAATCTCGGCGCTATGGGGATCTGTTATAAACGACTTGGAGTTGCGCAAGGTAAATGTTTACAGAGTTACGGGCGGGCAGCGTCGGATTAGCCGAGTGGTCAAAACGCTGCAGTCATGGACTGTGCAGCTGCTCCTGGCGGAGGTTCGAGTCCTCCCTCGGGCATGGGTGTGTGTCCTTAAGATAATTTAGATTCAGTAGTGTGTAAGCTTAGGGACTGGTGAGCTTAGCAGTAAGTCCCATAAGATTTCCCACTCATTTGAACATTTTTTGAATTACGTGCGAATGCGACGAATCTTAGACAGGAGAAACGACGCGCACAGCGCAGGAAAACATGGAAGATCAGCGGCATACTTGCCTCCTCCAAGCTAATAAGTCCGCTACCGCCAAACATCATATTTCCACCTGTCACTTGATGAAGTACGACCATACGAAAATTGTGGTCCGCGCGGGATTAGCCGAGCGGTCTAGGTCGCTGCAGTCATGGACTGTGCGGCTGGTCCCGGCGGAGGTTCGAGTCCTCCCTCGGGCGTGGGTGTGTGTGTCTGTCCTTAGGATAATTTAGGTTAAGAAGTGTGTAAGCTTAGGGACTGATAACCTCAGTAGTTAAGTCCCATAAGATTTCACACACATTAGAACTTTTTTTTTTTTTAATTGTGGCCCATACGTCGAACTGTTTTGGAGCTCCGCCATCAATGAATCAGTGGAAATATGAGTCCACCATTAATCGAGACTGCGGTTTTAAGTTAAATTCTCCATAGAAGGCCATCAAGAAAAAATTTGTGCCTTGCTTCGAATTAATTACTTGGGATGTATCACTCAGTTTTTTTCTATGAGTTCTACTGGAAGCATACTGAGTAGGAAACCTGCTGAATAGTGCAGACCTTTGTGTGCATAGCTTCAGGAAGTGTTTTCCAAGTGAATATGGTATTCCCGTTTTATGTTACCTGAATAAATGTTGCTGTTTCCTGCGAATGAGTGAATACTGTCAACAGCAAACGCTTTGGTGCAATGTACGTACATGGGTTGCAGGGTTGGAATTTCGAAAGGATTGAATAAATGCCTACATTAAATTCGTGAATCGACAACGCAGATCATTCTGACAACCCTTTCCTGGGCAAAGAATATTCTTGATGCGTTCACGGAGTTGTCCCAAAATATGACACCATATAAGGTAAGAGGGTGTATGTACGCAAAAGAATTAAACTATTGCGTTTCAGTGTCTGAGACGGTGGGGATTATTCTTATAGTGGGAACAGTACCATTCACGTTTTGTGCTATATCTTGGAACGTGATACTTGCAAGGAACCTTTGATTTACCCTCGATTCTAAGATTTTAAAATTATCGAATTCACTCGCTGTTTAACCACTTCGGAACAGAAAAGTTTTTGTTTCACAGGAGTCCCGTTCAGAAACTGTATGCACTGCGTTTTGTTGCAGCTAAACTTAATCCTGTTCTCTAAAAGCCACGTGCTGACGTTACTGACTTCACTGTTTACTACATCTTTTATATGACGTCCTACGTCATCTACATTAACACTTGCGTCATCTCCAAGGAGAAAATTGTTTCTGTCATCTATCACGTTTAGTGACACATCATTGAAATACATCAAGAAAAGCAACGCATCCAGAACAAAATGCTGTGGCATGCTGACATGCACCACCCCCACCCCTTTCTTACGTGACCCCTGTCCCATTCAAATTTCTTCTCTGTTTGTTGACGATGGAGAACGACGTCATTGTTGTTACTTTCCAGATAAGAGTATTATTCTTCTTCTGTCACAGATAAGAAATTTTACGGTGATTCCATAATGCTCCAAATGACGCAAAAGTATTCTGATTCCTCTCATCTCTGAACACCCTTAGGCCTATAGAAATAGTGCATTTAATTTTAACTAATTTTTGTGTCAATGAAACTCCTTGGAGCTGTTGACCGCATCGTCAATATGTAAAATTGTCCGACGTTTGGGCCACTATTGCAAACGGCGTCCCTCAGGGCTTTGTGCTGAGCTAGACTGCTAGGACAAAGACCTGAGGAAGGCCGTTTGCAATAGTGGCCAAAACGTCGGACAGTTTTATCTATTGGCAATGCGGTCAACAGCACTGCAGAATTTTATTGACAGTGACAGCGGCCGCGGAAGCCTACGCTTACAACTAACCAGTTTTTGTAGGCACATAGAATCCTACGTTTCACACCTGCGAGACGTGCGCAGATACCACTCGGGCAGTCGCCCACAGGCATCGGCGTCTTATCTTGTGAACTGTGTGTCGCATAATGATGTAATTTTGCAGCTGCATTCAGCAGTATACGTATGTAGATCCTGCCTGCAAAAATTGGTGCGAACAGAGTGAGAAGTACAGAAATAATATATTAAAACTTCATGTCTTCGAGACTCGACTCCGCCTCGAAGGTGTAAAATTAACGCATTATTCGAATTATTATCTTGACAAGAAAATATATCAGTAATGGAAGGGGTGTCTGGGATGGTTAGGATTAAGGAGATTGGTCAGATGTTCACATTAGTAGCCTTAAGTTAATCGTACTCATCTTGGACGGCACACAATATATGGATGGATCGCTCGGCTGCACCTGAGCACAAAGTTTGTTAAATTATGTTACAACAAATAAGCCCTCGGTCACAAATATTAAGTCAATATTGACCAGGTTTCGACGCTACTATGAGCGTCGTCTTCAGAATTAAAGTAACTGTTCTAAAACATATTAGATATATAATATATTAATAAAATTAAAGTTTGTACTGACTGGAAAGAGATGCAGTACTTACAAGTCACATTTAAAAAAAGTCTAAGCCGGAAAGGCGACGTCATGAATAGTTGTCAATAAGATGGCGAGCCGCTAAGGGCTGCTCACACTTGAGTGAACGAGGGTTGCTCTCTTTCCAGTCAGTACAAACTTTAATTTTATTAATGTATTATATACCTAATATGTTTTAGAAGAGTTAGTTGAATTCTAAAACGACGCTCATAGTAACGTCGAAACCTGGTCAATTTTGACTTAATATTTGTGACCGAGGGCTTATTTGTTCTAATATAATTCTGACCCGGTCACTGAACCCTAGCAGCTATGTCAAAGTTTTGTGTTTGTTAAATTAATTCCTGCGCGACTCAGCTAGACTGCTAAATGACGACACTGACTTGAGACCTGACGGCTTCCAGGCACAGGGGCGGCATACGTTGCATGGTTGGTCGTATTGTTTCCAAGCTGTGACATTCAGAAGGCCTCACGCACAGTTAAGACTGTGGTGGGCTCAGCAAGTTGGAAAGAAGTTACCTTCCATATATGACTGTTCTCGCTCATCGACGTTTCCCGTGTCAGATTTTAGTCTCAATTATTGGATTAATTTTGGCATAATCTCTTCCTTTGTATTCGGATGAGTCTTAACATTCAAAGTTGCACTTCTCTCAGATCACTAATACGAGGACGTGTAAAATATCTGCACCTGATGCTCCTTTAAGTTGCCTCTCATCGCCGTTAAGTGGGTGGTTTTGTGAGCGCGTCTGCTGTTTCATTTCCATGACTGAGGACAGAAACGGCTAATGAGGGTTCCAAGCAGTTCTCTCTCGAAGGACAGACAGAAACTGTCCTGTTTTGCACGAACAGCTTCGCCTCCTAGGTGCGCGATGCGGCGCCCGACGCTTTCGCTGGAAGTGAGAAACAGGCCGCACAGCCGGCGTCGTGCGGGGCGGCTAGGCTGCGACGGGGCGCGGGCGCGCCGACCAATATCAATCGCATTACTCACGGGCTGGCGGGCAATTTGTCTAGCCGTGTGTTCACGCGCACGACAAATAGTTTTCCCGTGTTCGTTCGGCGGCAGATAAGTCGCCCGCGGGCGCTTCGACGGGTCGCCGCGCTTGCGTTATCCGACGCCCGAGACGGGACCGCGTCGCATCGCTCACTGCGGCCTCGAGCGACTAAGTGCCGAACGTCAACACGAGAGTACCGAAACCGTTAGCGTTTGTTTTGCACACGTATGTACCATGTATATGAACATTAATGTGGAGCACATTGAGTTGGAAATCATCCAAAGACACTGCAATTTGCAATTAAGCTTGCCAGCGGCAGCGATCACCTACAAATTTTTGTCTGCTGCATTTGTACGTAGGTTCTGTACAGCAGAATGTTTATTCCACAAGTTCGGACCGCGGCTAAGGAAGTACAACCGTCGAAGCAAGCAGTTGGACACTTGCTGAACTGCTTCACTGTTGTAAGGTACTTGAAGTACGTAACCATTGCGGCACCTCACCTCAACCTCTCGATACCAGCAATATTCTACCGTGATTCTGTAAAATGGTTAACACATTTCTGTGACAACATTCAGATTTGATTTCATTAATGTAGAGGTTCCTTGATACATGTTTATATTGCAATGATATTATTCTTATGTGTATTCTTTCTTTTGTCGCGATGATCTTTGACGTACTTGTAGCTCTGATTTTTGGGCGCGTAAGCGGTTATTAAAGAATCAAGTCTTTGTCGTCATCTTGAAAAGACGCCAATTGTTGTCAGTTTATAAAATGTGAACTTGAACAGTGAGGAAGACTTTTCAAGTATGTTTTATATTGTGAAGTGATGTTGCAACAAAAGTAATAAAAAAGAAGGGTAACTTAAATTCGGAGTGCTGATTACTTTTTTACATCACCATTGTGCTAACTTGCAAAAGTTTAATCTTCAAGAATGGTTTATGAAACACGTCTATAAAACTTTTGAATATCGCAGAATAACACCTAGGCCTCTTTGCATCCGAGCTTGGAATCATCACTACCTAGAATTTCGACTATTGAGCCATTTGTTCACAACGAGACCAGCGTTGGAAACACGAAAAGATGAGTGCCTAGTTTATCCATTATTTCAAGAAATGACTTTAATAACTGTTCTCTAATGACACCTGCCACATAATATAACTTTGTTGTTGCCCGAAAATGCAATATTTAGCAGCGTGAGCAACACTACAATCATAATTAATTTTTGACCTTTGTTGTCGTAGGGTTGTTAGACTGTAGAGCCACAGCTGTTGACTCTCCGACGGTCAGCCGTCGGCAGGTTGCTGCCTCAGGGTGTGGTGGCACTGGAGATAGTCGCTTGCTCGTCCATGGGCTATTCTGTCGAGGAACCTTCCAGGGTACCCAACGTGTGGGATCCGCGCTCACTGCAGGGTCAGTGGTGGCTTGTTACGCGATCGTGAAGCTCGAGGAGGAAAGAGAATGTGGAGGCTGATCATTAGCGTCGCTTATTCACCCTGTGTGGGGACTGCTAGTCCCTCCTTTATCAGGGTCCCAGCAGACACATGAGGGAAGCTAACGTCCAGAGCTGGAAAGAGCTCCGAAGTGCAGTCGGTGTGTCCGCCAGGGGGCCTCATCCGAGATGGAAAGGGGGCCCTGCCTGCGGCTATCGAGGGTCCAGGGTGCAGTAGTCTTCAGGTTGTTGCTCATGTCGGCACCAATGACGCCTGGCGCCTGTGTCTTGAAGACATCCTCGTGACCTACAGGCGGCGGGCAGAAGTGGTGAAGACTGCTGGCCTCGCTCGGGAGGTGCAAGCAGAACTCACGATTTGCAGTATCGTACCCATAGCCAATCGGGGTCCTTTGGTTTGGAGCCGAGTTGGGAGTCTCAACCAGAGGCTCCGTCGATTCTATGACAGTCATGACGATGCTGGCGATATATTTTTGGACCTGCGTTATAGAGTGTAGAGTTGTTGGATTCCCCGATATCGGGCAGGGGGCACTACACACAGGTAGTAGCTATGCGGGTAACGGAGTAATTGTGGAGCGTACGTGGGAGACTTTTAGGTTCGGTGGTAGTTCGAGGTCTTCTGTCGAACGCTTGTCCGTCGATACACAGAAGGCGTAATCATATCCTGTGCAAAGCAGATACACTTTGACTGTCAAAATGATAACAGCAAATTGTCAAAGTATTCGTAACAAAGTTCCCGAATTTACAGGCGTCTATAATATTTCTAGCTCTCAAATTAATTTCGGGACCGAGAGCCGGCTGAAACCTGAAATAGAAAACTCTGAGATATTTAATGATCCATGGAACGTTTATTGGAAAGACAGATTAGACGCCATAGGAGGGGGAGAGTTCTTGGTAGTTGATACAAATATTGTCTCTGTTGAGGTGACAATGAAGTTATTTGGGCGCATACAACAAGCCTAGGTGAACTCAACTTAACTTTGGATGTCTTCACCAATCACTCGGTAGCACTGTGACAGTTTTATAGTCGTCGAAGTGAAGTCTACTGCCAGTGTCGCGGAAATACTCAAATCATGCAATATTAGTTGTACGTGACTTTAACCAACCGAGTGTAGATAGGAACGTCTATCGATTCATTGCAGGTGCTACTGAAAGACATTATGGCGAAGTGCTTCTGAACACGTTTCCCGAAAACTGCCTTTAACAAGCTGTTAAACAATCCAAACGGAATGTAACAATTGTAAATCTTGTACCTACAAACACGCTTGACCTTATCGACTGTGTCAGTATGGAAACAAGGATTAGTGATCATGATGGCACCATAGCGGCGGTGGTTACTCAAAGTAACAAACCCTTCAAGAAGGCCAGGAGAGTGTTTATGCTAGAAAAAGCAGATATGTAGTTGATACGATCCCACTTAGATCATGAAAAGACATCGTTTAGCTCCAATAAGACGGACGTAGAAGGATTATGGACAAAGTTTGAATTGATTGTAAATCATTCCCTGGAGACATGTGCCAAGTAAGTGGCTTAAGGATGGAACGGACCATCCGTGGTTTAACAATAGAATTCGAAAAATGCTGAGAAAACAGAGGTTGCTGCACTCTAGGTTCAGAAAAGAGTGCGCAAATTTTGGCAGGTGGAAGTTAGTAGAAACTCTTGTGTCCGCAATAGGAGCAACGCGCGAAGCATACAACAACCTCCATCGTTATACCTTGCCTAAAGATCTCTCCGAGAACCCGAGTAAATTCTAGCCATTGGTAAAACCACAAGCGGGCCGAAGGGTTCCGTCCAATCACTCACCGACTAGTTTGGGATGTGAAGTGTCTCTAGTCTTTCATTGTATAATTAGCGGTGCAGTCATGCAGGCTTTGAATGCCTCTGTAAGTTTATTCCGTTTTTAGTACCATATCTTTCGTAAATGGTTCAAGAACGTGGCCTTATAAATTCACCATCGTAAATTAACGATGGATATCTAAATGGGGAGCGTTGAAGTAACCTAACGAAACTGTTAAAATAATAGTTTCATAAACAAAATTTGTACAGTAGGTCTAAGATGTCTTTGCATGCTTTACCAGTTATTATGCTTCATATCGGTCGTAAATTTTTAATCTGGCTATTGCAGATATATTTCAGCTACCGTGTAACTATGTTCAGTGCAATTATCCCAAGTCATGATGACTCTTCTTGGAAAATTTTACATGGTGGCACTTGACAATAAAGATAACAGACAGTTTAACTACTGAGAAATGAGTTAATTAACAAACATTACTTTTGGGCACAAGGTCAACAAGAAACTTTTGTTTTGAGACTAATAGACGGCTCCAGTGAGCATTATGGTTGAAGTTAGCGAAATTCAGGTCAATGGTAATATAGTTGAAGGGATGCCGCCGGAAGACCGTTTATGGATGGTTCATGCTAATAAACTTAATAGTTCCCTTCACTAGAATCAAGCTGCGTGGCATATACAGAGCGTTAGTTTTACTGATCAGAAAAGGAATATTGGTGAGCAAAAGAGTAACATCCAGTCAATATCACGAGAGTAGCCAACATGGGCGAGACTGGGGAAATTGTTTTAGGTCTCATAAACCTGGACAGTTCGCTCAGGATTACGGGTTGGACGTGAAAAAGGTATTGACGTACGACGTTTCATTAAACAAGTATGAGGAAGGTGAACAGCGTGGCCACACAAGTGGTGTAACCAGTTAAGTGTAAACAGTTAGTCTTCCTTACCCCTTAACTGTGACGCCAAAACCATGAACCGGTCTGCGGATTGCTTGATGCTGGCAGCAATATTTCGTTGCTTAATTATGGGTGGTATCCCAAGGGTTGTCTTGATTTACAAATTTTCCACGTTAACAACAGTGGATAAACTGGCTGTGACTGTTAATTGTCAGTCATTATCTTTGTTGGGGAACACTAGAGAAATTTCAGCAAAAAAAGTTCAGGCTTAAAATCTTTGACGCCAAACAACTGCCTACTGACTTAGTATTGGGGTGTGATTTCATAGAAAATATGAAATTTTCTTAGATTACTCTAGAAATAAGTTTGCCTTTAAATATCATCCAGATAAGTACTAACAATTATGTAGACATTGTTAACTTCATTCTGTTATTACTGTACATATGGGGGAAACGAAGCTCATCAGTTATTAAGTTTGTTGAGTGAATTTTGGGATTTACTGACCGAAAGTTCTGGTGTAACCAACAAAGCTGAATATCAGGTCCATCTCACCCACCAGGTTCCGTGCGTCACTCTCCTTGTCGATTATCACTGCCAAAAGTGCGCGCGTTATGAAAGATTATTGATAAACTGCTGACAGAAGGGTCATTATTCCTTGGTCTCCTCGTATGCTTCGCCAATGTTTTTGGCTCCCAAAAGCAATGGCGGAGATTACAGGCTCAACATGAACTACTGAGTGCTTAACCAGAAGGTAGGTTCAGAGTCGGTGCCCTTGCCTGATCTTCACATAAGCTTTACTTGGTTCTCTCTAACTCGCTATTTCGTGGTTTTGGATATGAATCGCGCCTGCCACCAGACATCTCTTGTTGATGAAGCTAAGCCTTTGTTTCCTGCAAGGACTGGAACTTGTTTCGCTGAAACAAAGCTTTAAACAGAGTTCCCTTTGGATTGTCAAGTGGTGCAGCAGTCCTATCATCATGAAATGTTGTTGTTTACAACAAGAACTTTTGTGAGTACCTTCAATCTCTTAGACGGAAGTTGTCCCATTTTAGGGGTATGCAATTAACTGTGGAACCTGCTACCGCTAATTTAGCCTGTGCCGAGATTTCTGTTCCAGGTCATCTAATTTCGGCCAGTGGAGGGGGGATTGTTTTGCGGGATGAGACCAGAGAGCGAGGTCATCGGTCTCATCGGATTAGGGAAGGACGAGGAAGGAAGTCGACCGTGCCCTTTCAGAGGAACCATACAGGCATTTGCCTTGAGCGATTTAGGGAAATTACAGAAAACCTAAATCAGGATGGCCGGAGGCGGGATTGAACCGTCGTCCTCCCGAATGCGAGTCCAGTGTGCTAACCACTGCGCCACCTCGCTCGGTCGGCCAGTGGAGTTACATCTGATAACGAGTACATAAAAGCCATTTATAATCTTCCTCCCCCCTGAGATAAGAAGGGAGTTGTACAATTTAACAGAATAGCTAACTTTTTTCAGATTCTTCTGAGCTTCACTCAACTAGCCATCCCCTTTGACCAACTTCATCATAAAGGAAAGTTCTTTCAGTGGTCAGATACCCAGCACTCAGCTTTTGATGCATTGAAGCAGGGTCTGGCTAATGCCACCCATGCTGACCATTGCAGATTTGCAGTATCAATTTCTTCTCCAGACCAACGCCTTCTATTATAGAGTCACTGACCTCATGTTACAAGACTATGATGGAGTTTGTTGAGGACTCTCGCAGCGGCAGAGGTTAAATACTCCATATTCCAAATGGAAGCATTGACAGCTTTATTTGTTTTATCTAGAGCGTATTCATCTCCCATGAGAAGTAGATAACCCTGCGCTAAGTTGGATGCTGGCTACACTCCGTAAGATTGTCAGGATTGCATGTCTGGCAGTTCCAATTTTAGCTCTCCAATTTTCCATAAGACAAAGGAAAGATTCTAACAACCACTGGCTTATTCACTGAGTCCTTTGTTTAGTAGTCATCAGGAGAGGGCTTAGGTCAAGCGATCAGGTGATAAACTTCAATATGGTACAGGTATACTAACTGAGATTCGGTCACTTTCCAAGTACTTGAAGCAGCAGCAGCAGGAATGAAGTCATGTGCTCTAGAGACTTAAGGCTCAGCTTCTCAGTGGCAAGCAAGTAGCCAGGTATTATCTTAACAACAGTCTCCTGCGTTGTACCTGCTACGATGGGAAATTAAATGTGTGTGACCACAAAGAGTTAATCTCGACAGTATTTAAGAACATTCATTGTTCCTTTTATGAGGTTTATGAGCACTTTTAAGACTATAATAAAGACTAAAGTGTACCTTATTTTTGCATCCCTTAATTCAGACGTCAGAGTCATGGAATGTTTGGAGTGTCAGTTTTCTAAGCCCAATTCCAATTCTAGTTTGTTGCCCTGTAGTTGTGAAGTTAGGCTAGTGGACAAATGGTATGAAGATTATTTAGGGCCACTTTCATGCACTAATAGTTGAAACAAGCTATTTTGGTTTTTATATTGGAATTTATGAAATTCTCTTTTGGTAGTGCCGTATCACATACACCACGATCCCATGCTTTCTTCAACCATCGTTTGCTGAGCATGTTAATCAGAACCTTAAAACATCGCTGATTATTTGTCAGAGACAATTTCAACATAACTTAGAAAAATCGATCAGCTGGCTTAATTTTGCTTTTAATTCCACTGCCCGTGAAGAGCGTAAGGTAACATCATGCAAAATTAATGTTTGCTTCACCGATTAACTCTCCAGTATCCAGCCCAGGAGCCAACAATGAGGAAATTGATACTAACTCCATTGAAGGAAATTGGAGCAACGTGATTAATAACATTCGTTTTGCATCGAGGCGAAAGTTCGGAGATATAACGACCATAGGCAGTCTATCTCGTTAAGGATTGTAAATCTTGTTTTCGTAAAGAATTTTCAGGGCAAGGACACAGAGAAAACTTCTGCTAAGCTATTTTCACGTTTTCTTGGACAATGTCAGATTCTAACGATTGCCACCCTGGCTAGTGTCGTAATTAAACATCTGGTTACTGTTAAAGTCCATAGGGTTCATCTTTGTCAGGTCAAGGTTACTGTTCCTTCTAATGACTGTGAGGCTAGCAGGGCCCAATGAAAGGAAAGGGGAATTACCCCGCTCTCCTTTTCCCCCGCTCCACAGATTTGTCCTTTGGGGTTGGAGACTGACCCATATGGAACTTTGATATAAGCTCAAAAGTGTGGTATAATCTCTTTGGCTGTATACTTACGCAGCCACCTGCTTCACATACCGCCAAAGGGCATACATGCTCTCCGCCACGCCGACTTGACAGCATTGTGCATGAGTTTGCTCTCAACCATTTACCACCAGAAACTACAGAATGGCCATCCAAGGAGGCAAGTGTTGTCAGCCATGTGGCAGGAGAATGCTACGAGCAAACTCGGAAGTTGAACGTGACTCTGAGCAGGTTTGTGATCCTCTATTCTATCAACTTATGTAACCGAGAAGCACATCATTCAGGTTTGGTGGAAGATGGCCTTGGAACTTTCTCTTCTATTTGTGGCTACAGAATTCATGGGCATAGTGGTATTAGTAAGCTGTAGTCATCGGCATTTGTTGGTTTTGTTTGGTGAACACTTTATTGTGTAGAATGCATAAACATTTGGAGTAATCCCCTGTGCTTTAGTATTCTTTGAACTATGTCTGTTATATTGTTTTAGGATTGAGTGAGTCCCAATTTTAATTAAAGAGTTTATCAGTTCCAACTATGCCACAACAATTCTGTGTAGGTTGTCTGGTACATGCTTATCAAATTTTAGCCCTGTTGATAATTTATGAATATTATTTGTACTGGCTATGTATCGTTTATTTGCTACTCAGGATTTGTGTAGTTTCAGTTTTACAGTTCTTGTAACCCGGCACCTAACCAATCCTATCTCCTTGTTTGCTAAAGATTTCAATCGTAGCAGCGTGTGGATGAGGGCGTGAGTGTGCTGTCATACCAGAGAAGACATTAAAGCAAAATTTATTTTTTGCTGTGTACTGTTCTGTTCGGGCTTTCTTTTTTTTCTTTTTTTTAACCAGTGATTTCCTTCTCAGTCATGGGCATAAGAGATGTGGTTGGTATTGGACATATGCAGAAAGAAAAATGAATATATGAATGACAAAACAAAATCATATCGCATATTTATGATCACCAACGCCAGGAAGGCAAACAACAGAACCCAGAAAGAATAAGTTGTGCCATATAGTATAAAAAAGCACCGACAGTAGCGCGCAGCTGGGCATGGCAAAATGCCAACACAGAGCTCACGTGAAGTCACCTGTAGAATCCATGAGGCCTTGGTGGTGACCATGTATATTGAAAAAGACTCAGAGGACGGTAGCTACAGGTGCCAACAATGAGGGGTCTACATGGCCTGCCACACAGTATGAAGGTGCTGGAAATGGAGCTCAATTCACACAGTCGTCCCAAGAGGGACGTCAGCACATTATGCCTGGGGCCTGGACTTGAGTAGTATTCGCTCTGGCTCTGCTCGCTTTGATACTTAGCTGCATACTTCTCTCCAGAAGAACTTCATAGGCAGAAGTAGAGTAATTTCATCGATTGATTCATTCACTTTCTGCTCAGAACAATCTTAAATATTTATGTTGTTTATGCCTTGCCTTCTGTTCATATACCATCAGACCTAGTTGCATAGTTCCTACACAACATTCAGTTAGCCATCTCCACATTAACTTAGAGGATCGGCCTTTCTCCTATGAGAGTAAGTATCTAGACTGCTCACTGGGCGCGACAACCAGGCGGTCAGTTACAGTATTTGTGAATTGGCACAGCGTCTCCATGGTGTGTTGGACTCCTCTCTACAGCTGAACTACGCTCTCCTTGGCAAGGTAGGTCAATCCATCGACCTGCAAAAACGAAACGATATGAAACTTTCTGGGTTGAATGGGTATGTGACGTTTTTTCCGGGAATACTATGAGACAAATTTACAAGGACTATGGTGGTATGAGTCCACGTACCAACAGGACTTAGCGTCTCATCTGATCTGGATGTATGCATTGACTCGGATGGGTATGTCTCATAAAATCAGTGTATCCTCTTCTAAGGCAAACAGGCTCACAACAATAGTTGGTTTCTGATATCCTGCATATTGGCAAAGGCGTGGAGTTGACATTCGAGCTAGTCCCCAACACGTTCTAGCAACGACAGGCCTTGGGATCTTGCTGACCATTGGAGTACCTCAAATTGCCACAGACAGTTCATTGAAACATGCAGCACCTGTGGGCGAGCGTGGTCCTGTTGAAAAATGGTACCACCACTTTATCGTTTGAATGATAGCACATGACAGCGGAGCATGTCCATTATGTACCACTGTACCGTCAGCATTTCCTCAGTCACTATCAGCCATAATCTGACGACATACCAAATTTCTCTCCACACCGTGAAGATATTAGTAACACACAGTGCCTCTCCAAAGTGTTGGAAGAATGGGACTTCTCTCCAAGTTACTGCCCATCTCGCCGATGATTGCTATCCGAGGTAGTGCATAACTGCGTTTCATCACTTATTAATCGGCAGCCAATGCATTGCAGTCATGGCTCTGCTACAAATATAACATTTTGTGTTGTGATGTCAACGGCTGCCTAAGCACGGTGATTCTGTAATCTGTTGCAGCTAGTCTGCCACCAGCTGCGCGGGATGACAGAGAACGCTTCAGGCAGTCATAATGGAACTAGTCAGTGCACCTGGAGAATCCGCTATACATTAGTTCACAAGATGATCTACTAATGCACAAATCGTAAAACAGTGACGTAACTAAAATACTATTATTTTTCTTGTAAACATTATTAAAACATGAATTTGGTAGAAGATTTATTATTTATTATTAAATTACTTATTACTAAAATAACTATTTTTATCAACGGTACACATTTCAAACTTTCATTACTGCATTTGAAACCATCATAATTGCATTTAATGTTTCTGTAATTTTTTTTGAAAATAAACTGAAAAAAAAATTTGCAACATAAACTACTAATCATTTATAAATTCCTGTGAATATAAACTATCTATGTTTAATCATGATTGTGTTTTTATTTAAAGATATGCACCTCTGCTCATGTTATGTATTATCTTTGTTCTTCTTGTCTTGTTAGTTACGCAGCAGCGCGTTTTCGGAGTTGAAGGTGGTTGATGGAAGCACTCATTGATGTGTCCTTATTATGTCTGTTTCAACGTATTTTAAAAATACGGAATAAAATGTTTTTGAATAGAATTCGAAAGCCTGCGTCAGCATATTATTGATATGACGTATGAAATCAGTACATCCGGAATCCTCTTTTGTATCCATACAAGAGAATTTCATCCTCCAAAACTGTTGTGCCAAACTACGACAGATGTCGACAAAGATGATAAGTTATAATCACTTTAATTACTGCAAACAATGTACGAGGTTTGACCACAAATTAACTGGACTGGTGATGCCACAGAGCAAGCAAACATGCGCCAAAGATGAACGATCAATAGCTATGAAACGTGATGCCTTCTCAGTCGAATGCGGAATCTCTGGTGTTTTTAGACAAATCCGTGTGGCCGTTGACTTCTTTTATGTAAGAGCTGTTAGTTTGTTTTACCGAAAAAATGATAGTTGTAATAATAGAACAACGAACTGTCAAGAAGTTTCACCCGACACTTGGAAAAACTGTTACTTAAACCTGTCTTTCACTAGAAGAAGTGTATGGCGAAGAATGTTTATCAACCACGCAAGATCTGAGTGGTTCACGAGGCGCCAAGATGGCCAAGAAGACGTTAAAGATGACTCATGCCCGGGTCGCCATTCACCATCAAAAACTGATGAAAATATTGACTCCAATGTGATCTGACAGTCGGTTGAGTATTCGAACGACTCCTGAAACTGTGGGAACAAACGAAGAATGCTTAAGGCCAATTTTACATAACCA
Organism: Schistocerca americana; assembly: GCF_021461395.2. Taxonomy (NCBI): domain Eukaryota; kingdom Metazoa; phylum Arthropoda; class Insecta; order Orthoptera; family Acrididae; genus Schistocerca; species Schistocerca americana. The sequence continues at coordinate 456,888,713 of NC_060126.1, read as the reverse complement.
CTTTAACAAGACAAAAGTGTGCGTGAAATTGCTGCCGAAAATTTTCACAATTGAATAAAAAGAAGCCCGTGAAAATGTTTGTACACTTTGAGTAGCACTGAAAATGGTGCCATGGAGACACTGGTAACATGAGACGAATCTTGTTTTTTCACTTATGATCCACAAACTAAGCGCCAATCCATGCAGTGGGAGAGCCCAACTTCACAGAGAGCGAAAAATGGCCTGAATGAGTAAATCAAGATTCAGCGCGATAATGGTTGTTTTCTTTCGATGTTCGTGGAATTGCGTATCTTCACTGGGTTCCTGAAGGTCAGACTATTAATAAGGCTCTTGCTGAACTCCTTGAGAAAATAAGAAAACAAGATCCGAGATGTGGAAGAACAAGTCATGATATTGCATCAACACAACTCACCGGTTCATACAGCATTGTCTGTTAAGACGTTTCTAGCGAAGTGCAGCGTCCTAGTCTTAGTCTACCTACATTATTTGTCTGACATAGCACCATGTAATTTTTATCCATGGTCCAAGGTCAAATTTGCATTAAACGCAACAAGATTTCAGTCCGTTGGAGCAGTGTAAGAAAAGGCGGCACGCTTCATCAAGCAGCTCGCAGAGGAAGATTTCCAGCAGTGCCTACGTTAATGGGGCAACGGCCTTGCCACAGTGGACACACCGGTTCCCATCAGGTCACCGAAGTTAAGCGCTGTTGGGCGTGGCCGGCACTTGGATGGGTGACCATACCGGCCGCCATGCGCTGTTGCCATTTTTCGGGGTGCACTCAGCCTCGTGATGCCAATTGAGGAGCTACTCGACCGAATAGTAGCGTCTCCGGTCAAAGAAAACCACCATAACGACCGGGAGAGCGGTGTGCTGTCCACACGCCCTTCCTATGCGCACCCTCATATGAGGATGACACGGCGGTCGGATGGTCCCGATGGGCAACTTGTGGCCTGAAGACGGAGTGCTACAACAACTGAAAAGTCGCATGGAGCGTTGAAGTGATAGAGGAGGGGAGTATATTAAAGGTAACGACAACTAAATACAGATGTTTTTGAAATAGTACCATTATTTTATAGCCACACCTCGTAATAACGCACGTTCTCTGATCTTAAGAATATTAGAAGCAGGCGATAGTTAATTCCAACGTAATCACTGTACGTGTGTGGTTTAGAGAATCATTTTGTAATATCTAAAGGTGGTTTAACAGTGTGAGAGTGGCTTGGTGGTTAGAGAGTCCATTAATTCTCAGATGACATGTTCATATGTGAAGAGGTTATGATATATGTCGATGGGTCCCCTATTTTGGTGGTCAGATGAGGTCGGCAGGAAGCTTGATGACGAGTATGCTTGCTCTCGCGTTCCCACGCAATCCAACAATCGGCCACTGTCACATCTGAACGTAGCACAGATCTGCATATCGCAGTAGTCGACGAGCCATGTATATGGAGACCCCAATGAGGCCTCCTTCAAATTGTGTCCGATACTGATAATACTGTCTCACATAAGTACGTGGCATCTCCGTGTCGCTCACAGTGATCACTCGACATCTTACAGTTTTCGTGCTCCTTATACTTATATCCTGCCAGTCCTGGTAACAACACTAAACACAAAAGGCCCCTACGCACTCCGGAGCCCTTTCTGCCTATCACTGAGTGCGGTGAATTTAATTACTTACTTGCCAGCTAATTGTTTGTAGGTGTAGGAAGTCACACTGCACTTCAATCATTTCTGCAGGATGCTTCGCTATTACAAGCTATTTCAAAGACTTTGGAACAAACGCCTAGGGGTGATCGATCAAATCGTGGAGGACAAATTTTGTTAGAGACAAAATGTTTAGTGATGTTCCCCAAGTAATTTTGAACCAGAAAACTTTAAAAATGAGTGTGTCCCAGAGGAGAGAGGTGTTTTAGAAGTAAATCGGGAGGGGAGGGGGGTCGTTTATGCTTGCGCTACTGAATTTTACAGAGGGTAGACTGCTGCGTGATAAGCAGTACTCACTGCTAACGAACGCCGCCGAGTGCCTATGCCCCGGCGCTTCTTACGTTCATAACGTCTCAGACAACACGTAAGTCCGCCTCGGTAGCGGCGCGAGCAGCAAGTCTAATTTCCAAGCGAAGGGTCCGGGTTCGATTGCTGGGCAGGCCGGAGATTTTCTCCGCGTGGGGCTGGGCGTTTTCCTTACTTTCGTATCCACATAACTGACATTACACTATTGACTTCGCTGAATGGGCACTTCCCGAATGCCAAAAAATTGAAAAAGAAACAATAAAAGAGCTATCGTCACTAGGAAGAGTCAGCGAACATTTTATAATATCAAAACTTTTTCCTCGTGAAGTGATCTACCGCCCCTAGATGTTTGACGCAAAGACGTCGAAACACCTTCTACATATTTCTGCCAGGCTGGTTACACGTCCAGTACCAGCACCCGCTCAGACTGGATGGAACTGCTTCCTTTCCAACGGTTTCGAATGCTAGCCATGGCATTCTGTTAACTGCATTCGGATATGCATCAACGTGATTCTCCTTTGTAGATGTTACATCCTGTTAAACAGCCGAACAGAACTTTCATAGTTTGAATGACGGAATCAAGCAACATTGCAGAGGACCTCCAATGTATGACATTGCACTTTTAAAAGCAATATTGAGAAAGTGGACAGTATTTTTTTTCCGGCCTATTCATGAAACAGGTTATCTAGTTCTCCTGTAAACAGCCATGACCACGCTCTTCAAAAGAAAATAACGTATTGGTTTTCCAAGCATGCAAGCTTATCAAAAACTGCGTAATATTTGTCACATTCAAGTACCACACTATTTTCCTAAACCAGTTTTTGACGCACTAGGAACACGAAAAAAATTTGCTGCAGTTTTGTTGTGCCGCGCAGTTGATATTACCATCCAACTTCCCCAAATCCAAACATTTTTAGCTACCAGAAATATTGAATTATGTTTTTTTATACATTTTTTAGCCTCGATTGGCCGGGAAAAGGAAACAAAAATGTTTCATCTGCAACATTTAACTACGGCTTCCAACTACATAGTCGACTCTCGGACTTGGACATTTGTCGTAGCCTGTTATTAACTTTCCAAGGTCCTCGTCAAAGAAGACAGCCGCCCGTACTTTCCGCTGATTCCCTAAGGTGGTATGCAGCTCACTGTACAAAAATTCTGTCCTCATTGCCAGTGGGTCATGTGAGAGAAGATGTGAAAATCAGAGGGAGCCAAGTCCGGGCTGTAAGGTGCGTGATGAAACAGTTCCCGTTGGAAAACGCTACAGGAGCGTCTTTGTTGCACGTGAAGGGTGCGCGACCCAGTATTGACATATTACCACGAAGAAGGAAGGCACCTTCGGTTTTTATATTGGTAACGCTACGTAGCGCTCTGTATGAAAATCACTGACTTTGCTGTGTGCAGTCTGTGGCTGGTTGGCACTGTAGTGTTGGGCATTTGGATGTTAACGGCGCGTAGCGTTGCGCAGTTGGAGGTGAGCCGCCAGCAGTGGTGGATGTGGGGAGAGAGATGGCGGAGTTTTGAAAGCGGACGATCTGGACGTTTGTCCATCAGAAAGAGTAAATTTGTAATACTGGATATCATGAACTGATATATATATATATATATATATATATATAGACTTTTGAACATTATTAAGGTAAACACATTGTTTGTTCTCTATCAAAATCTTTCATTTGCTAACTATGCCTATCATTAGTTAGTGCCTTCAGTAGTTATAATCTTTTATTTAGCTGGCAGTATTGGCGCTAGCTGTATTGCACTAGTTCGAGAAACGAAGATTTTTGTGAGGTAAGTGATTAATGAAAGGTATAGGTTATTGTTAGTCAGGGCCATTCTTTTGTATGGATTATTGAAAGTCAGACTGCGTTGCGCTAAAAATATTGTGTGTCAGTTTAGTGATGATCAGAATAAGTAAAGATAGAAATGTCAGAGTACGTTCAGTTTTGCTCAGCTGTTTGAAAATCAAATAACGTAAGGGGTTTACCAGCACAGTAATTCATAATTTTCCAAAGGGTACGTGTCACATGAAATCAGGCGGAACCCAACACCAGGTACTTCACACTCGGCTGGAGACGCTATTGCTTCAAGTATCTCTGTGTGCTCACTGTGCGTTCATTACTGAAAAATGAGACGTGACGCTATCGGTGGGCGTACTAGAGACTCCGCGCAAGGCATCTGCACAAAGCTTCATCGCATAAGCGACCGATCGAAGGTTTAAGAAAAATATCCTTTCTACTTTACAAAATCCCTCCAAGGTCGCCGTGACTGCCACACTTCACCCCTCAAAAACAAGAAAAACAAAAAGCAAGTTCAAATGGATCGAAGCACTATGGCACTTAACATCTGAGGTCATCAGTCCCCTAGACTTACAACTACCGGGTGATCAAAAAGGCAGTATAAATTTGAAAACTGAATAAATGACGGAATAAGGTAGGTAGAGAGGTACAAATTGACACAAATGATTGGAATGGCATTGGGTTTTATTCGAACAAAAAAAATACAAACATTCAAAAAATGTCCGACAGATAGCGCTTCATCTGATGAGAATAGCAATAATTAGCATAACAAAGTAAGACAAAGCAAATATGATGTTCTTTACGGGAAATGCTCAATATGTCCACCATCATTCCTCAGCAATAGCTGTAGTCGATGAATAATGTTGTGAACAGCATTGTAAAGCATGTTCGGAGTTATGGTGAGGCATTGGCGTCGGATGTTGTCTTCCGTCATCCCTAGAGATGTCGATCGATCACGATACACTTGCGACTTCAGGTAACCCCAAAGCCAATAATCGCACGGACTGAAGTCTGGGGACCTGGGAGGCCAAGCATGACGAAAGTGGCGGCTGAGCACTGTAAAGCTCATCACCAAAGGACGCGCGCAAGAGATCTTTCATGCGTCTAGCAACAGTTTTTTTTTTTTGTGATATAACATGTCATTCCAAGCATGCGTGTCAATTTTTACCTCTCTATCTACATTATTCCGTGGTTTATCAAGTTTTCAAATTTATACTGACTTTTTGATCACCCGGTTCAAAATGGTCCAAATGGCTCTGAGCACTGTGGGACTTAACTTCTGAGGTCATAAGTCACCTAGAACTTAGAACTACTTAAACCTAACTAACCTAAGGACATCACACACATCCATGCCCGAAGCAGGATTCGAACATGAGGCCGTAGCAGCAGCGTGGTTCCGGACTGAAGCGGCTGGAACCACTCGACCACAGCGGCCGCCTTCACTCCTCACAGAACATGCTGCCAACAGGTTTACTGTATCGTTTCGAGAACGGAAGCAGAGTGCCGACCAGTATGCCAGTTTATGACCTACAGTCTCCCTGCCAATCCTGTGAGAAACAAGCGATCTAACGCTTCGCGTTATTTTTAGTAGCAAACGGTCGAGTAGTTTTTCAGACTTGTGTATTGCAGTCGTTTGTCCTAAGCATTCAAGCTGCATTGCTTCTCCGAAGTACAATCTGGAATGGGAATGCCCTCCTATGCGAACACCTGACGCAGCTCGGCCCACTCGACTGGGTGGGCAGCAGCGGCCGGGCTCTGCTCGCAGAAGACTCCGGGAAGTGCCGACCTCCACAGGTAACGCGGCCTCTCGATAAAGCGGGCACCAGATTTATTGAGGCTGGCCGTTGGCGGACGAGACCAGCCCGCGGAATTAGCGCGGGGCGCGCGTCGCGCAGATAAAGCAGGTGCCGTGCGGGGCGCGTCCGGTCTGCAAGACGGACTGCGGCAGATAGCGGGACGCCCACGACTCCGCGCCAGCCGCCCAAGCCCGCCTCAGAGCTGTTGCTCTAGCCTGCCTGAGTCATCCCTCATGGCCAGAGGCACTGAGCGAACTTGCCATAAAGATAGACCTGCCAAACTTCTCCTTGGTGTAAGAAAGAATAAGGACTTTTCAGTGGATTGGATTGCTTTCTTGGAAAAGAGTTCAAATAAAAGAATGATCAAGCTCATTGATGTCAGAATCACCAGAGGTTGAAGCTTTTCTGTCCATTTTTCATTTCCTTACAAATAGAGTTCATTGCCATCAGTGGGCTGTTACACTACTTGCCATTAAAGTTGCTACACCAAGAAGAAATGCAGATGATAGACGAGTATTCACTGGACAAATATATTACACTAGAACTGACATGTTATTACGTTTTCACGCAATTTGGGTGCATAGATCCTGAGAAATCAGTACCCAGAACAACCACCTCTGACCGAAAAAATGGTTCAAATGGCTCTGAGCACTATGTGACTTAACAGCAATGGTCATCAGTCCCCTTGAACTTAGAACTACTTAAACCTAACTAACCTAAGGACATCACACAACACCCAGTCATCACGAGGCAGAGAAAATCCCTGACCCCGCCGGGAATCGAACCCGGGAACCCGGGCGCGGGAAGCGAGAACGCTACCGCACGACCACGAGCTGCGGACACCTCTGACCGAAATAACGGCCTTGCTACGCCTGGGCATTGAGTCAAACAGCCCTTGGATGGTGTGTACAGGTACAGCTGCCCATGGAGCTTCAACACGATACCATAGTTCATCAAGAGTAGTGACTGGCATCTTGTGACGAGCCAGTTGCTCGGCCACCATTGACCAGACGTTTTCAATTAGTGAGAGATCTCGAGAATGTGCTGGCCAGAGCGGCAGTCGAACATTTTCTGTATCCAGAAAGCCCTGTACAGGACCTGCAACATGCGGTCGTGCATTATCCTGCTGAAATGTAGGGTTTTGCAGGGATCGATTTAAGGGTAGAGCCACGATCTGAAATGTAACGTCCACTGTTCAATATGCCGTCAATGCGAACAAGAGGTGACCGAGACGTGTAACCAATGGCACCCCATACCATCAGGCCTGTTGATACGCCAGTATGGCGATGACGAATACACGCTTCCAATATGCGTTCACCGCGATGTCGCCAAACACGGATGCGACCATCATGACGCTGTAAACAAAACACTCATCCGAAAAAATGACGTTTTGCCATTCGCGCACTTAGGTTCGTCGTTGAGTACACCATCGCAGACGCTCCTGTCTGTGATGCAGCGTAAACGGTAACCGCAGCCATGGTCTCCGAGCTGATAGTCCATGCTGCGGCAAACGTCGTCGAACTGTTCGTGCAGATGGTTGTTGACTCAGGGATCGAGACGTGGCTGCGCGATCCGTTACAGCCATGCGGATAAGACGCTTGTCATCTCGACTGCTAGTGATACGAGGCCGTTGGGATCCAGCACGGCGTTCCATATTACCCTCCTGAACCCACCGATTCCATATTATGCTAACAGTCATTGGATCTCGACCAACGCGAGCAGCAATGTCGCGATAGGATAAAGCGCTATCGCGATAGGCTACAGTCCGACCTTTATCAAAGTCGGAAACGTGATGGTACGCATTTCTCCTCCTTACACGAGGCATCACAACAACGTTTCACCAGGCAAAGCCGGTCAACTGTTGTTTCTGTATGATTCGAGACTTTCCTCATGTCAGCACGTTGTAGGTGTCGCCACCGGCGCCAACCTTGCGTGAATGCTCTGAAAAGCTAATCGTTTGCATATCACAGCATCTTCTTCCTGTCGGCTAAATTTCGCGTCTGTAGCACGTCATCTTCGTGGTGTAGCAATTTTAATGGCCAGTAGTGTATTTCTTTACTGCGTAGGGCGTTTAATAAGTAATACGACTTTTTTTTTTCTAGCCCGGTTTGGGTTGAAAAAAATTGCAGAATTTGTTGGGGGGTATCGTGGAATATTGCTGCTTCAGCCTCTACAGTTCCATGAAGTTCTGATAGGTGGTGGCGCTATACGTAGCCTCCAAAATAGTGTCTGCAAATGAGGTGCGTTCCAAGCAGAGAGCTGTTGTTGAGTCTCTTTTGACGGATAACCAGAGCATAGTAGATATTTGTATGTGCTTTCAGAATGTCTAAGGAGATCTGCCACGGTGAGTCGTTGGACGTGGCGTCTGTCATCATCGCAACAAGTTCACTCAAACCCGGCCGCTTTCCAAGGCGCCGGCTGGCCACACAAAACCGTGACTCCTGCGACGCTGGAACGTGCGGACACTCTCATTCGAGATGATCGGCGCAACACAATCAGACACCTCCCTGCTCAACTGGACGTCTCTGTTGGTAGTGCTACACACACTTCCACCAGTTGGTGTACTCAAAGACAGGTGCCCGCTCGGTTACGTGCTGCCTAACGCAAGACCACAAATTACAACGAAGGACCATCTGTGTTGAATTGTTTGCCTATTAAGAGGCTGATCGTAACAACTTTTCGTCGAACATCGACACAGACGATGTAACATGGGTTCGTTACTTCGAAACAGAAACTCTACAGCCCGGATCTCTCACCTTACAACTTCCATCTGTTTGGCCTAATGAGGCATGAAGCAGTATGTGGGTGATGGGGGAGATTAGTCTTGTAGCAAGGCGTTGGCTCCGACGTCGACCGGTAGTCATGCGGGTACACAGACCCGCTCAGTAAGGTGGCGGAAGTCCGTTGCACTGAACGGAGTTCATCCTGAAAAATAGGATTTTGTAGCCAAAAAAATGGAGAATACCGTAGTGTATTCATATCGTGAATGAAACCAACCTGCTTTCAGAAAAGCATCCGTTGCATTACTTATTCATTGCTCGTCGTATTAAACAGAAAAAAATGTTCTTTACCAGTTCTACACATAAAAATTTGAGTTTTTAAGGCAGTGTTTACAAATTTGAAGAAAAGAATGAGTTTCGTATATATTTGAATTATTACGTGTGGTTTTCCTGTTTTTTATGTTTTTCATTACACTAGTTTTCTCTCACAGGTTGTCACCTGCAGCCACATAGGACTTAACGTAGATAACTTATTTACTTCGAAATTTTGCGACTGGTAATATTACTGTTAGGCTTAACAACTAATTGTACGTGGAAGATTATATATATATATATATATATATATATATATATATATATATATACTTTTGTTATGTGACAAAATGTCACAGGTGCACCGTACCGTTTTCCCTCTATGGATCGATGAAGATTTGACGCTATTGACGGTCAGAGACAGTGTTCAAACCACCCTGTGACTAGTATTGTGCTAGAGACGTTGCCGACCTATGAGTTTCATTCTGTGGGGAGGGGAGGGGGGAGGACGGGGATGAAACTTTTCACTCTCCAGGATAGCTGGCTGCCCGTTTGGCTGAAGCTGCAGTAGTCACTGGAGAAACACCTGGTTGTCTCGAGCGTGTCAGACAGCCGTTAACAATCAGATTCCAGCTATCGATTAATGTAAATGGACGACGTTTTGAGGAACATCTGTAATACAATATTCATCACACCGCAATTTGACCACTATCTCTGAATATCTGTAGTGTCAAAACTTTCATCGACCCCTAACGGCGAAAAGTGGCACCTGTGACTTATCTGCCACGAAGAACATCTACATCTACATCTACATTTATATTCCGCAAGCCACCCAACGGTGTGTGGCGGAGGGCACTTTACGTGCCACTGTCATTACCTCCCTTTCCTGTTCCAGTCGCGTATGGTTCGCGGGAAGAACGACTGTCTGAAAGCCTCCGTGCGCGCTCTAATCTCTCTAATTTTACATTCGTGATCTCCTCGGGAGGTGTAAGTAGGTGGAAGCAATATATTCGATACCTCATCCAGAAACGCACCCTCTCGAAACCTGGCGAGCAAGCTACACCGCGATGCAGAGCACCTCTCTTGCAGAGTCTGCCACTTGAGTTTATTAAACATCTCCGTAACGCTATCACGGTTACCAAATAACCCTGTGACGAAACGCGCCGCTCTTCTTTGGATCTTCTCTATCTCCTCCGTCAACACGATCTGGTACGGATCCCACACTGATGAGTAATACTCAAGTATAGGTCGAACGAGTGTTTTGTAAGCCACCTTCTTTCTATATGGACTACATTTTCTAAGGACTCTCCCAATGATCTCAACTTGGCACCCGCCTTACCAACAATTAATTTTATATGAGCATTCACTTCAAATCGTTCCGCGCGCATACTCCCAGATATTTTACAGAAGTAACTGCTACCAGTGTTTGTTCCGCTACCATATAATCATACAATAAAGGATCCTTCTTTCTATGTATTCGCAATACATTACATTTGTCTATGTTAATGGTCAGTTGCCACTCCCTGCACCAAGTGCCTATCCGCTGCAGATCTTCCTGCATTTCGCTACAATTTTCTAATGCTGCAACTTCTCTGTATACTACAGCATCATCCGCGAAAAGCCGCATGGAACTTCCGACACTATCTACCAGTGGTTTTCTTTATCTCCTCTATACATTCTAAAATTTTATACGTAGTTTTTTGTGTAGGAACTGATTAGCAGAAACCTTAGAATAGATGGGGAAATGACGGAGAGAAGAGTAAGAAAGGAAAAGGTTGAACGAGCGCGGAGGGAGTGCGGATCAACCTAGTACAATCGGGCAGTCGTACAGGAACCGCAAAGCTGTAAGCAGCTATTGGCAAAGTGAGGCATCACATGTGCTGAAAGATGTGGAAAATGCCTCAGATAACGAATGAATCCATGTCTTTGAAGATGGAAAAGGGAATAAAAACTCAATGGCAGTCTGGAACACTGAGAGGACTTGTGTATAAGCCGTTTAGATACTGGAACTATGCACACCGTGTGACCGACGACAACGAAGAACCTTGTCTTAGCATCATGGTCTCAGGTAAAGTATTGATTTAGTCCTGTAATGCATGGGCCTCTCTATGAAGACCTTTTTCGGATTCAATACAACGTGTAAACTTAATCAGGGTGTTAAGGGTATAAGTACAGATATTTCTACTAATGACTGAGGAAGTCTACTGAACAAAATTACTTAAGTATTTAATCCATTTTCAGGCTAGTAATTATAGCTATTATGAGTAGTAATTTTTTTTATTAGTTTGTACCTTCCAGTATGCGTGGCACAAACTAGCTATTAACGTTTCTTTTCCCCTGGTCAGCTGATCAGACATTCAAGTATCAATATGTATGTATTAAGTGATCAAAAGTCTCCGAACTCCCCCAAAAACATACGTTTTTCGTATGAGGTGCATTTTGGTGCCACCTTCTGCCAGGTACTCTACATTAGTCACCTCAGTAGTCATCAGATGTCGTGAGAGAGCAGAATGGGGCTCTCTGCGGAACTCACGGACTTCGAATGTGGTCAGGTGATTGGGTGTCACTTGTGTCATACGTCTGTACGCGACATTTCCACAAGCCTAAACATCCCTAGGTCCACTGTTTCCAATGTGATAGTGAACTGGAAACGAGAAAGGACACGTACAGCACAAAAGCATACAGGCCGACTTCGTCTGTTAACTGACAGAGACCTTCGACAGTTGAAGAAGATCGTTATGCGTAAGAGCCAGACATCTATTCAGACCATCACACAAGAATTCCCAATTGCATCAGGATCAAGTGCAAGTACTATGACAGTTAGGCGAGAGGTGAGAAAACTTGGATTTCATGGTCGAGCGGCTGCTGATAAGCCACGCATCACGCCAGCAAATGCCAAACCACGCCTCGCTTGGTGTAACGAGCGTAAACATTGGACGATTGAACAGTGAAAAAACATTGGGTGGAGTGACGAATCATGGTAAGCAATTTGGCGATCCGATGGTAAGGTGTGGGTATGACGAATGCCCGGTGAACGTCATCTGCCAGCGTGTGTAGTGCAAACACTAAAATTCGTAGGCGGTGGTGTTATTGTGTGGTCGTGTTTTTCATGGAGGTGGCTTGCGCCCCTTGTTGTTTTGCCTGGCACTATCACAGTACAGGCCTACATTGATGTTTTAAGCACCTTCTTGCTTCCCACTGTTGAAGAGCAATTTCTGGATGGCGATTGCATCTTTCAACACGCTCGAGCACCTGTTCATAATGCACGGCCTGTGGCGGAGTGCTTACAGGACAATAACATCCCTGTAATGGACTGGCCTGCACAGAGTCCTGGCGTGAATCCTAACAGAACGCCTTTGGATGTTTAGGAACGCCGACTATCTTGCCAGGCCTCACCTCTCCCAAGCGCAGCTCTCCGTGAAGAATGGGATGCCATTCAACAGGAAACCTTCCAGCACCTGATTGAACGTATGCCTGCGAGAGTGGAAGCTGTCATCAATGCTAAGAGTGAGCCTACACCATACTGAATTCCAGTATTACCAATGGAGGGCTCCACGAACTTGTAAGTCATTTTCAGCAAGGTGTCCGGATACTTTTGATCACAAAGTGTATGTATATTTATGAAGTGTAGATACGTGAACGCAAAACGGTTAGTCTATACTGAAAGGCAGAGCTACGGCCATGCAGGACACACGTGTTGTGTTTACGGGAAGACTGTTAGACACACAGAGAAAAACAACTAACACACTGAAATGGGTACATATTAAGATACTAATTAATTCTAAATTTTGCTCGCATAATTACAGTAATTATTCCATAATTTATCTTTGATTCGGGCAGTATCTGTTATTATGAGATGGTCAGAATTAAGTTTCTTTTCGTTGCTAAAACAGTGAAGTTCTAAGTCAGTATAACAAGGATTTTGTAACTGAAAATCTGCTGGAAGATTATATTAGGATTTGAACAACAGTTCGTTGATTCAAAGTTTGGGTTTTATGCAGTAATTATATTTTTAAAATAGTATATACGTATATTGGACTGCAACCGTAATTTTACTGACCATAGCTTGTTGCGCTGCTTCACATAAACATTGCAGACTCGTTGTCGTCGGTTATAATGTGTGCGTAGTTCCAGTAGCTATACGTTATTCTGTGCTTCGAACTGCAGTTCAAAACTGCTTCCCTGATGTCCACTTGCTTTAAACATCCAGTGTTATACTATCACGGCCAGATTCGTGTTTTCTGTGACAGTTATTTCATGAAAGTCACAACATTTAAGAAAGAGTAAATTTTGCAGTTATTTCCTCATATTAGCTTTTCTGCTCCATTGACGATGGCCTGTGGAAAGAATGATTGTTGGTAAACTTTCTGATTTTCTTGCTGTGGGAGAGAGTCATGGCCGAGTCTTCCCGTAACGTACTTTCTCTAAATTTCAGTAAGATATCTCTCCGTGGTGCAGAATTCTCCTCTTGTTTATTTATTTATTTATCTGTTTACGTGGGGCCATTGGAAGCAAAGCTAATATGGAACGAGTCAGTACACAGTTCATAGAATGTGGATTAGAAAATTCATAAACAAACATTTGAAGAATTAAGAAAAAACAAAAGAAAATAGTACAAGAACATGATATTACAGAGAACAGTTCTGAACTGCTGCGAGGTACTACTGTGTAGAGCAGCGGGAGTGTGCCACAAGGAAACCTATCGACTTTGATTTTAGTACTTGAGGTTTATCACTCATTAATTCAGTTCTGCTGAAAGCCTATTGGAAATGAAAACTGCTGAGTATTGCAAACCTTTCTCTATATAATTAAGGATGTGTTAGCAAAATATATATCGTTTCTCCGTCTATTGTTCACCCAATGAATGTTGGAGTTTCTTATGAATGAGTCAATATTACAACAACAAAAAAATCCATATTGGAATAAATGCGTGCAAACACAAATGTAGAATTTCCTGACATCTGAACAACGGCCTTCAAGAAGTTCGCCAACTGACAGAGCAGATCAGTCTGGCGGTCCGTTTCTGATCTAAGAATATTCTTGATGAATGGACACAGTTTCCCCACTGGACTTTGTTGAGTATATCCGTACTGTGGAACCGACTAAAGCAACTCGTGACGAAACGCGCCCCCTTTCGCCAGGTCTTGTCTATTCTGCTATTAATCCAACTTGTTAGAGGCCCATACCGATGAGCAGTATTGAAGAATAGCTTGAACAAGTGTTTTGCCTGCCAGTTCTTTCGTATGTGAATTGTTGTTGTTATTGTTGTGGTCTTCTGTCCAAAGACTGGTTCCATGCAGCCCTCCACCCGACTGTGTCCTGTGCAAGCCCCTTCGTCTCCGAGTAACTACTGCAACCTACATCCTTCTGAATCTGCTTAGTGTATTCATCTCTTGGTTTCCCTCCACAATTTTTACAATCCACGCTTTCCTCACATTTCCTTAACATTATTCCAACGAATTTCAGTCTGGCATTTGCTTTTAGCACAATTTTCTTTAAGTGGTCATTGCACCTGATGTCGCTCCAGATAGCTACACCTAAGAACCAGGCGGTTATAATTAAAGTGCATCTACCCACAGAGATCCAGTGTCAGCCATAATTATCATGTTTTTGTTGTTGTGGTCTTCAATTCTGAGACTGGTTTGATGCAGCTCTCCATGCTATTCTATCCTGTGCAAGCTGCTTCATCTCCCAGTATGTACTGCAGCCTACATCCTTCCGAATCTGCTTAGTGTATTCATCTCTTGGTCTGCCTCTACGATTTTTACCCTCCACGCTGCCCTCAAATACTAAATTGGCGATCCCTTGACGCCTCAGAATAGTTTGGGCAAGAAGAGAATAGAAACTTTCGAAATGTGGTGCTACAGAAGAATGCTGAAGATTAGATGGGTATATCACATAACTAATGAGAAGGTATTGAATGGAATTGGGGAGAAGAGGAGTTTGTGGCACAACTTTTAATTATCATTTGGTAGTGAAACTTGGTAGATGTTCTAATGCGTTAATGCGAAACGGATTTACGCTGGAAAAAATTAGTTTCAACTTCGGCCACCTGGTGCAAATTTGGCACTGTGAATGCAAGAATGACGTATAGAAATGTTTCCATAAGTGATGGATAAAGAACAGGAGGTGGGCAGAAAAGGTCAAACAAGTGAGAGAGGCATATTGGTAATTTTATAATTAACCACCGTGTACACAGTTCGTTCAATACAAGGAGCGGAGTCGTCGACGAGGTGCTGTACAGCCCGAGATTTGCACCTGATGGGCAAAATAGTAACTAACTTTTTCCAGTGTAATTCAGTTCCGTATTAACGCATTAGCATATCTAGCAAGTTTCTCAGCCCTACATGAGTAGCTGGACTTTAATTATAGCCATCCGGTATGTTATGGTGCTTTGTGTTTCCAGTGATTTGTCACCAAGAGTATAAGTGTACAGTGGTGGATGTCTTCATCCATGTATGCGCTGTTTCATGGCCACGAATCAGGCAGCATATGACAAGTAGTTCCTTAATAATGGGTGCAGTTTGGTTGCTGTCATCGTTTTAAAACTCCATACATTCCTGTAGGTTTTAGATTACTTAGTATTAGAGGCTGAACGAACGGAACATCTCTCCTCAATGTTGCCCAACAAAATTCCTTAAAACACTGTCCTGAGTTATTAAACTAGATCAGGGGTGCCCAAGAACGCGCTGTGTCATGGCACAAGCGTCATAGCGCTGTTTTTCTGCACATTTCTCCCCCCCCCCCTCTTCCCACCTTTCCGCTCACCCTTTCAACGGCTCGCTGTCTGAGCGTGAAGAGAGGGAAAGGGAGAAACGGCGAACGCTTCGAACTTAAATGGCAATGAAGTCGCACTGCTTACGACTTGGCTTTATATTTCACGTTTCCCTAAAACAGAGATCACAAACAAATCGAATTTTCAATATTATTGAATTACTTTTGGCACGATCAGGATGTAGACAATTTCACCGATTTTCGCAATCAGGATGTCACGTAATGGTGAGTTATGTTCTTTTATATGCGCAAAAATGTCTCCTACACACATATATTGTGCACAAATTTTGCAGCTTCATTATGGAGACGTGGAATTCTTAACTGTGGAAAACCATGTCGATCCTCTGGACAGTTTCCAGGTAAATAGATTTGTCTTCAAAATGAGAATTACACTGCAAATCACAGGGTTACATCTGCACATGCACAAGGGCGCTTTCAATTAAAACGGCAAACGGTCTCGAAATCAGTTGGAAGACTGTCAGTGACTTTAAAAACTTTAGAAGACTATTCTCCTAATTCTTTCAAAGCCATAATGAATTCTTCAAACGCCGGCCGGAGTGGCCGAGCGGTTCTAGGCGCTACAGTATGGAAACGCGCGACTGCTACGGTCGCAGGTTCGAATGTTGCCTCGGGCTTGGATGTGTGTGATGTCCTTAGGTTAGTTAGGTTTAATTAGTTCTAAGTTCTAGGGGACTGATGACCAAAGTACGAGGGCAGTTCAATAAGTAATGCATCACTTTTTTTTCTCGGCCAATTTTGGTTGAAAAAACCGGAAATTTCTTGTGGAATATTTGCAAACATTCCCGCTTCGTCTCGTATAGTTTCATTGACTTCCGACAGGTGGCAGCGCTGTACGGAGCTGTTAAAATGGCGTCTGTAACGGATGTGCGTTGCAAACAACGGGCAGTGATCGAGTTTCTTTTGGCGGAAAACCAGGGCATCTCAGATTTTCATAGGCGCTTGCAGAATGTCTACGGTGATCTGGCAGTGGACAAAAGCACGGTGAGTCGTTGGGCAAAGCGTGTGTCATCATCGCCACAAGGTCAAGCAAGACTGTCTGATCTCCCGCGTGCGGGCCGGCCGTGCACAGCTGTGACTCCTGCAATGGAGGAGCGTGCGAACACACTCGTTCGAGATGATCGACGGATCACCATCAAACAACTCAGTGCTCAACTTGACATCTCTGTTGGTAGTGCTGTCACAATTGTTCACCAGTTGGGATATTCAAAGGTTTGTTCCCGCTGGGTCCCTCGTTGTCTAACCGAACACCATAAAGAGCAAAGGAGAACCATCTGTGCGGAATTGCTTGCTCGTCATGTGGCTGAGGGTGACAATTTCTTGTCAAAGATTGTTACAGGCGATAAAACATGGGTTCATCACTTCGAACCTGAAACAAAACGGCAATCAATGGAGTGGCGCCACACCCACTCCCCTACCAAGAAA
This sequence comes from Schistocerca americana, assembly GCF_021461395.2. NCBI lineage: Eukaryota > Metazoa > Arthropoda > Insecta > Orthoptera > Acrididae > Schistocerca > Schistocerca americana. The sequence goes on along the minus strand of NC_060126.1, from coordinate 456,871,862 downwards.
AAGTTTAAAGCCATACCCTCAGCCGGTAAAGTCATGGTTACAGTCTTCTGGGACGCTGAAGGGGTTATTCTGTTCGATGTCCTTCCCCATGGTCAAACGATCAACTCTGAAGTGTATTGTGCTACTCTTCAGAAATTGAAGAAACGACTTCAGCGTATTCGTAGGCACAAAAATCTGAACGAACTTCTCCTTCTTCATGACAACGCAAGACCTCACACAAGTCTTCGCACCCGAGAGGAGCTCACAAAACTTCAGTGGACTGTTCTTCCTCATGCACCCTACAGCCCCGATCTCGCACCGTCGGATTTCCATATGTTTGGCCCAATGAAGGACGCAATTCGTGGGAGGCACTACGCGGATTATGAAGAAGTTATTGATGCAGTACGACGTTGGCTCCGACATCGTCCAGTGGAATGGTACCGTGCATGCATACAGTCCCTCATTTCAAGGTGGCGTAAGGCCGTAGCATTGAATGGAGATTACGTTGAAAAATAGTGCTGTGTAGCTAAAAGATTGGGGAATAACCTGGTGTATTTCAATGCTGAATAAAACAACCCCTGTTTCAGAAAAAAAATGTGTTGCATTACCTATTGAACTGCCCTCGTAGTTAAGTCCCATAGTGCTCAGAGCCATTTGAACCATTTGAGCCAATTCTTCATACTCTGCGTTTATTTTGTACGTAACGCCAGTGAGTTTAGGGAAGTAGACTGTGTTTGTCAGAATTTGTCCCTTCTACAGTGCGAATTTCTTTTTGAATGTATCCCATCAGATCAGAAACAGATGTTTCTCACCTTTCAGTGTCTTACTTGGGAGAGTGTGCAATCAAGCCCACTTAAAATGCGAGGTCTACAATCCATTCCGGATGATCTTACTTTCAATACTGATCTCCTCTTTTCTTTAAGAATTAAACAATACAGGGTTTTAAATAAAAAAATTGCTTCTGACATGCACCTTGATTTAACCAAAGTACTTTGCAATAACATATAAAGTCTCACACTCTTCGTTCATTTCCATCGAAAACGGTTGCAACTGCCAGAATTAAGAAATTTTTCTATTCCTACCACCAGTTTATTCACGCGCTCCATGACTGAAAATTTAGCACTAAGTGCTTCCTCATGCAAAGAAAAATGAATTCTGTGTGTTAATCGTTGTAACTGTTTGCTCTTTAATTGTCAACTAGATCTTTTAATCCTTTCTCCATGGTTCTGTAATGTCAGTACCGGTCACTTATATGACTGCGTCATAGATGTTGAGCATTCTGATATCTCTCCTCGGTCATTCCCATTCACTTTTAAAGAACTGTGACGACAGATCGCTGTACTGCCTTTTCTTGTGCAAATAGTCGGTGGACCTGCTTTACGTCCTTCATTCGATGAAGAAATATCGAAGTGCAAACAGCGCTGACAGCACGATTTTACCAAATTCAAGAGAGTTATAGCGACCGAAAAATGCCACAGCGCGATAGTAAATCACATACGTTATTTCCTGAGTCAACGTACCTTTTTCTCAACATGTACTAATCGTACAGGTATGGATGCGGTATCATTAGAAAGGGTTTTTAATTGGCTTCTGACATTGTATACCATTTTTCGATAAAACTTACTATTTCTGGAAAATTTTAACGTAAATTAGTTTCAGCTATAATTGGCAAAAAAGAGCATCATGGATGCCCAGTCTCATACTTAAATTTTAAGAAGCTAATTTACTAATCGCAAATGAGATACTCCCTTTTCATATTATTTTATTACAAATAGCATTTTGTTTGAATCTGCCTGGTAGATTAAAACTGCGTGCCGGACCGAGACTCGAACTCGGGACTTTTGCATTGCGCGGGCAAGTACTCTCCCAGCTGAGCTACTTAAGTACAGCCTCATACTTAAATTTTAAGAAGCTAATTTATTAATCGGAAATAAGATACTCCCTTTTCATATTATTTTATTACAAATAGCATTTTGTTTGAATCTGCCTGGTAGATTAAAACTGCGTGCCGGACCGAGACTCGAATTCGGGACCTTTGCCTTGCGCGGGCAAGTGATCTCCCAGCTGAGCTATCCAAGTACGACTCAGGATCCGTCCTCACAGCTTTAATTTCACCAGTACCTCGTCTCCTACTTTCCAAACTTCACAGAAGCTCTCCTGCGAACCCCTGAAAGAAAGGATATTGCGGAGACATGGCTCAGCCACAGCCTGGGGGATTCTTCCAGAATGAAATTTTCGCTCTGTAACGGAGTGTGCACTGAAATCATATCAGCGAAGTTGACTTTTCTTACATTTTATACTTCCCGAAACGATAAACATGTTTGTCATGGTCGCCTTGAATTATGGTCTACCTATTGCTAATACGGCCTAACGAGCTTACTGTAATTGAATATTGATCTAAGTTATAAGAATGGAAATGTATATACAAGAATCTATCGTAACTACATGGTTATTGTTTCTAGTAGTTCGATTCATTTTTAAAGATGTTGTCTCTTAATTCCCATAACTGCGTTTAACCCAGAGACTACACTTGTTCAAAACACTATCATTATTTACTACTACAAAAGTATTTTACAGGTCCCGGGTGAAATTATACAGGGTGCTCGGAAATTCCCTTTACAATCTTCTACGACTTGTAGACAGGAGTGTGTACAGAATATGTTGAATGGGATATCATGTCCGGAAATGTACCGTTTCTATACTACAACCACTTGAAAACATGTTGATAAAGCGACCATTTTTCCTAGTATTTTAGTAAGTGTAACACCGTACATCACTTGTTTTACAATTTCACTTACTAATAACCAAACAAATTCCTCATGTACCCGTTGTCTGGTCCTCTTCAACGTGATGTAGTACTGCATCTTCCATTTCGGGTGTTCGGCGTCTCCTTGGAGCACAATAATCATGCCTGCTGCCAGTGAATGTATCCCTTTCTCCGAGCCGTGCGTAATTATGCTGAAAAGGGTGTGCAATGGAGTCATACGTTGTGATTAACGATATTGATAAAGGCGACGAGCAGCTATTCCATTACTGTGAGCTTCGCCATTCAGAAGAATCATGTCGATGTATTCTGCAAATTTGTACTCAGTTACGTTGCTCTAGCACTCACAGACATGTGAATGAAGCTCGAACCAGGTCACAGACGTCAAATGACATCAGCCAATCCGAGGTGAGCACCACCGTCCACGACTACTCAGTTGCAAACATACCTAGCAAATTTGTGTTCAAACGACTGTAGCACGAAAAAGGTACATTTTCGGACGTGGGCTCAAATTCGGTGTATTGTCTGTTGAGTTCCCTATACAAGTCCTATAAGTTTGTAACGGTAATTTGCGAACATCCTGTATTACGAGAAATCAGAACTTCAGCCGCCTACAAGCACTGAGATAAGTCAGTGGCAAAGGTTGAAAAGTCGTGCCAAAGATACTGAGCTTTTCTGGGAAAGATACCTTAACCGTCTCAGCCGTCTCGACACGCACCACGGCCAGTCCAAATTCCCGACCTCTCACTCACAAGTAGGTAAGCCCCGCAGCGAATCGGAAGATGTGGAGCATCGCAACGAACGTGCCTAGGACTGTCTTCGCTCTCTCTCTCTCTCTCTCTCTCTCTTTCTCATATCGATTATTCCCTTTTGACAGAGCGATTGAACTTGAGTAGTCATGATCTTCTTTGTTCGTTCTTCCCAAATTCTCTTCATACGTTCACTGTGTTCTCTCTTGCGTTCTTCTGACCATCTTTTTCCCGATCTGTTCTCCGTATGTTCTTGTTTAAGTGTGTATTTCTTTATGATGTTTCTAAACTGTTCTCTGTTGTTGTCTTGCGTGATCCCCAGTTCTTTATTGTTTTCTTCTGCTTTGTCATGTACTGCCTGATCTATTGGCTGATGTCATTTGACGTCTATGACCTGGTTCGAACGCTTCATTCCCGTGTCTGTGAGTGTTAGAGCAACGTAACTGAGTATATATATATATATATATATATATATATATAAAATTGAGTATATATATATATATATATATATATACTCAGCTACGGCCGGCCGGCGTGGCCGAGCGGTTCTAGGCGCTTGAGTCTGGAAACGCGCGACCGCTACGGTCGCAGGTTCGAATACTGCCTCGGGCACAGATGTGTGTGATGTCCTTAGGTTAGTTGGGTTTAAGTAGTTCTAAGTTCTAGGGGACTAATGACCTCAGATGTTAAGTCCCATAGTGTTCAGAGCCATTTTTGAGCTCAGCTACGTTGCTCAGTTACGTTGCTCTAACACTCACAGACACGTGAATGAAGCGTTCGAACCAGGTCATAGACTTCAAGTGACATAAGCCAACATATATATATATATATATATATATATATGTCAACAGATCAGGTAGTACTGTCCAGTCCAAAAAAATAAATAATAATGATTTTATTAAACAATACTTGTCAGATTAAATGAGCGGAGAACAATTGTCACTTCTTGAAGTTAGAAGCCTCCGAGTTTAAGCACTGAGAAACCCTAGTGGAGATATTTGTGAAGGGGAGAGAGATAAGTTGCATACGATCAAAACAAGCACTTTATGACATTAGTTGAACCGCAGTTGGACGACAACCGAAGTTTTCCGTATGTTACGTAAAGTAGAGATATCCAGTAACCCGTCAGATCATGGACTAAACTCGTGATGGAACTGTTTGAGACTGCGCCAAGGGATACAAGCCCTGACGTCAACAGAAACTTTCCAGTGTACGTAAATGGGAATATCGAGCGGAAACCTCTAGGAGAAATCAAATCGAGGGTCAGCCGCGACTTAAACGGTATACAAGCAAGAGATAAAATGACAAGAGTCAGTTCAAATGGTTCAAATGGCTCTGAGCAGTATGGGACTTAACTTCTGAGGTCATCAGTCCCCTAGAACTTAGAACTACTTAAACCTACTAACCTGCCCGAGGCAGGATTCGAACCTGTGACCGTAGCGGTCGCGCGGTTCCAGACTGTAGCGTCTAGAACCGCTCGGCCACAGAAGAATCAGTCTGATGGAGAATTCTGGTGGAGTAATCTGATGGAGGAGTCCGAAAGCAGTAGTACGCCAGTCCGCCGCGCAACATGAGTATGCAGAAGTAATGTTCGCAGCGAGAAGTCGGTGATCAGATCTGGAGACACACACAGCAACTGCAAGGTCAGTAATCATTATCCATTCTGGGGAATAGCTCTGAACAGAGACGATTTGTCTTTGTGTCAAGGAAGAGCTAGCATTTGTATTTTCATAATTAACAAGAACAATTTATGGAGTAGTAATTGTCTCTTGTAAGCTTAGGTGACCGGCCTGCTGATGAGAGTAAATTGAGTCTGACAAGTAGTACAGAAGGGGTTAGGAACTGGCACCTCTTTTATAAGTTATCAAAGAGAATAAAGATATTACTTAAATGAATACTGAATTATTCAGCATACCCAGCCTGCCAATAATCCTAAAAGATTACTGCTGTAACTAATAACCACCCAGTCTACCTCGGAGAGCTCTCTCCCTCTCATCTCTGACAATAAAGGTGGACACTGTAGCGACACTTTCTTCATCCCGACTTCCGTATCTTGCAATAAAGTAGGAATGTTAATTTATCTATACATTGACTGGTACTGAGGGGTTATGTTTTATCCCGGCTAGTTCTTAAATTAACCCCAGTGAGTCACTACACTTATTGTCTTCCCAGTTCTGAAGGAAAAAATCATAGGTAAATTAATACTAGTGTTTTCAATAGATTCTCGTTCACTTGTTTCAGTTACTAGTCTGCACCTCCCCCCATGAACCATTGACCTTGCCGTTGGTGGGGAGGCTTGCGTGCCTCAGCGATACAGATGGCCGTACCGTAGGTGCAACCACAACGGAGGGGTATCTGTTGAGAGGCCAGACAAACATGTGGTTCCTGAAGAGGGGCAGCAGCCTTTTCAGTAGTTGCAGGGGCAACAGTCTGGATGATTGACTGATCTGGCCTTGTAACATTAACCAAAACGGCCTTGCTGTGCTGGTACTGCGAACGGCTGAAAGCAAGGGGAAACTACAGCCGTAATTTTTCCCGAGGACATGCAGCTTTACTGTATGATTAAATGATGATGGCATCCTCTTGGGTAAAATATTCCGGAGGTAAAATAGTCCCCCATTCGGATCTCCGGGCGGGGACTACTCAAGAGGACGTCGTTATCAGGAGAAAGAAAACTGGCTTTCTACGGATCGGAGCGTGGAATGTCAGATCCTTTAATCGGGCAGGTAGGTTAGAAAATTTAAAAAGGGAAATGGATAGGTTAAAGTTAGATATAGTGGGAATTAGTGAAGTTCGGTGGCAGGAGGAACAAGACTTTTGGTCAGGTGATTACAGGGTTATAAATACAAAATCAAATAGGGGTAATGCAGGAGTAGGTTTAATAATAAATAAAAAAATAGGAGTGCGGGTTAGCTACTACAAACAGCATAGTGAACGCATTATTGTGGCCAAGATAGACACAAAGCCTATGCCTACTACAGTAGTACAAGTTTATATGCCAACTAGCTCTGCAGATGATGAAGAAATTGATGAAATGTATGACGAGATAAAAGAAATTATTCAAGTAGTGAAGGGAGACGAAAATTTAATAGTCATGGGTGACTGGAATTCGTCAGTAGGAAAAGAGAGAGAAGGAAACATAGTAGGTGAATATGGATTGGGGGGAAGAAATGAAAGCGGAAGCCGCCTTGTAGAATTTTGCACAGAGCATAACATAATCATAGCTAACACTTGGTTCAAGAATCATAAAAGAAGGTTGTATACCTGGAAGAATCCTGGAGATACTAAAAGGTATCAGATAGATTACATAATGGTAAGACAGAGATTTAGGAACCAGGTTTTAAATTGTAAGACATTTCCAGGGGCAGATGTGTATTCTGACCACAATCTATTGGTTATGAACTGCAAATTGAAACTGAAGAAACTGAAAAAAGGCGGGAATTTAAGGAGATAGGACCTGGATAAACTGAAAGAACCAGAAGTTGTAGAGAGTTTCAGGGAGAGCATAAGGGAACAATTGACAGGAATGGGGGAAAGAAATACAGTAGAAGAAGAATGGGTAGCTCTGAGGGATGAAGTAGTGAAGGCAGCAGAGGATCAAGTAGGTAAAAAGACGAGGGCTAATAGAAATCCTTGGGTAACAGAAGAAATATTGAATTTAATTGATGAAAGGAGAAAATATAAAAATGCAGTAAATGAAGCAGGCAAAAAGGAATACAAACGTCTCAAAAATGAGATCGACAGGAAGTGCAAAATGGCTAAGCAGGGATGGCTAGAGGACAAATGTAAGGATGTAGAGGCTTGTCTCACTAGGGGTAAGATAGATACTGCCTACAGGAAAATTAAAGAGACCTTTGGAGAGAAGAGAACCACTTGTATGAATATCAAGAGCTCAGATGGCAACCCAGTTCTACGCAAAGAAGGGAAGGCAGGAAGGTGGAAGGAGTATATAGAGGGTTTATACAAGGGCGATGTACTTGAGGACAATATTATGGAAATGGAAGAGGATGTAGATGAAGATGAAATGGGAGATAAGATACTGCGTGAAGAGTTTGACAGAGCGCTGAAAGACCTGAGTCGAAACAAGGCCCCGGGAGTAGACAACATTCCATTAGAACTACTGATGGCCTTGGGAGAGCCAGTCACGACAAAACTCTACCATCTGGTGAGCAAGATGTATGAGACAAGCGAAATACCCACAGACTTCAAGAAGAATATAATAATTCCAATCCCAAAGAAAGCAGGTGTTGACAGATGTGAAAATTACTGAACTATCAGTTTAATAAGTCACAGCTGCAAAATACTAACGCGAATTCTTTACAGACGAATGGAAAAACTGGTAGAAGCGGACCTCGGGGAAGATCAGTTTGGATTCCGTAGAAATGTTAGAACACGTGAGGCAGTACTAACCTTATGACTTATCTTAGAAGAAATATTAAGAAAAGGCAAACCTACGTTTCTAGCATTTGTAGACTTAGAGAAAGCTTTTGACAACGTTAACTGGAATTCTCTCTTTCAAATTCTGAAGGTTGCAGGGGTAAAATACAGGGAGCGAAAGGCTATTTACAATTTGTACAGAAACCAGATGGCAGTTACAAGAGTCGAGGGGCATGAAAGGGAAGCAGTGGTTGGGAAAGGAGTGAGACAGGGTTGTAGCCTCTCCCCGATGTTATTCAATCTGTATGTTGAGCAAGCAGTAAAGGAAACAAAAGAAAAATTCGGAGTAGGTATTAAAATTCATGGAGAAGAGGTAAAAACTTTGAGGTTCGCCGATGACATTGTAATTCTGCCAGAGACAGCAAAGGACTTGGAAGAGCAGTTGAACGGAATGGACAGTGTCTTGAAAGGATGATATAAGATGAACATCAACAAAAGCAAAACGAGGATAATGGAATGTAGTCAAATTAAATCGGGTGATGCTGAGGGGATTAGATTAGGAAATGAGACACTTAAAGTAGTAAAGGAGTTTTGCTGTTTGGGGAGCAAAATAAGTGATGATGGTCGAAGTAGAGAGGATATAAAATGTAGACTGTCAATGGCAAGGAAATCGTTTCTGAAGAAGAGAAATTTGATAACATCGAGTATAGATTTAAGTGTCAGGAAGTCGTTTCTGAAAGTATTTTTATGGAATGTAGCCATGTATGGAAGTGAAACATGGACGATAACCATTTTGGACAAGAAGAGAATAGAAGCTTTTGAAATGTGGTGTTAGAGAAGAATGCTGAATACTGGATGGGTAGGTCACATAACTAATGAGGAAGTGTTGAATAGGATTGGGGAGAAGAGAAGTTTGTGGCACAGCTTGACTAGAAGAAGGGATCGGTTGGTAGGACATGTTCTGAGGCATCAAGGGATCACCAATTTAGTATTGGAGGGCAGCGTGGAGGGTAAAAATCGTAGGGGGAGACCAAGAGATGAATACACTAAGCAGATTCAGAAGGATGTAGGTTGCAGTAGGTACTGGGAGATGAAGAGGCTTGCACAGGATAGAGTAGCATGGAGAGCTGCATGAAACATGTCTCTGGACTGAAGACCACAACAACAACAATTTGTGGAGGGGCTTGGGACATTTTCTGAATTTATATTTCGAGGGCATGAGAGCTAATTTGGGAACTATTTTGGTTTATTAACACTACAAAACTGTGCTGGGACGAGACAGTACATATCAAAATATCAAAACTAGATGAAATGTACTGTAGCGGGTTCTTCCAAGACGAACCGAGCAAAGGCGAGACAAGCCCATCTCGGCCCTCGAACCTGTCTCGCGTAGTTTTGTTCGACACGCCGTGATCGGTCCTGCACTGGATGTTAGCCGTAATACGAGAACGACACAATAAGTCGGACGATTCTCGATACGACGATGACCACGATATCCGTTCGGCGTATCCAAGCGGTTCGTTCCAGCGCGGAGCTAGGCAGCCGCCTGGGGAATCGCGTTATGCGCGTTCGGAGCACGTGGCGAGGAATGCGAGAGCGACGGCCGGTGCCGCGGGCTGCTGCGGCCGGTCCGGTCCGGAGGTGGGCAGCCGCGGCGTCTCCAGTGTCCGCGGCGCGCGCCCACCTATCACCGGAACGACGCGGCATTTGTCGGCCGTCACGCGCTGTTCCGGCCTAATGGGTCTGGCCGCCCGCCTCGGGTTCCTTCCTCACCTCCACACGCTTATTCAGCCAGATAGCCGCCCGGGACCGCACACAGAGCGCTCCGCTGACCTCCAGACGCCGGGGCCGTCGCCGCCGCCTCACCGTGCTCTACCGACCCGGACGGCCTACATCCCCTTATCTAGGCCTCACCCTCACTCTGCAGTACAAAACTGTGAAACACTGCTCAACCCGGTGTGGCCGTGCGGTTCTAGGCGCTACAGTCTGGAATCGCGTGACCGCTACACCGGAACAAACACTGGTAGCAGTTACTTCTGTAAAATATCTGGGAGTATGCGTGCGGAACGATTTGAAGTGGAATGATCATATAAAATTAATTGTCGGTAAGGCGGGTACCAGGTTGAGATTCATTGGGAGAGTCCTTAGAAAATGTAGTCCATCAACAAAGGAGGTGGCTTACAAAACACCCGTTCGACGTATACTTGATTACTGCTCATCAGTGTGGGATCCGTACCAGGTCGGGTTGACGGAGGAGATAGAGAAGATCCAAAGAAGAGCGGCGCGTTTCGTCACAGGGTTATTTGGTAAGCGTGATAGCGTTACGGAGATGTCTAGCAAACTCAAGTGGCAGACTGTGCAAGAAAGGCGCTCTGTATCGTGGTGTAGCTTGCTGTCCAGGTTTTGAGAAGGTGCGTTTCTGGATGAGGTATCGAATATGTTGCTTCCCCCTACTTATACCTCCCGAGGAGATCACGAATGTAAAATCAGAGAGATTCGAGCGCGCACGGAGGTTTTCCGGCACTCGTTCTTCCCGCGAACCATACGCGACTGGAACAGGAAAGGAAGGTAATGACAGTGGCACGTAAAGTGCCCTCCGCCACACACCGTTGAGTGGCTTGCGGAGTATAAATGTAGACGTAGATGTAGATGTATGGTCGCAGGTTCGAATCCTGCCTCGGGCATGGATGTGTGTGATGTCCTTAGGTTCGTTAGGTTTAAGTAGTTTTAAGCTCTAGGGGACTGATGACCAGAGATGTTAAGTCCCATAGTGCTCAGAGCCATTTGAACCATTTTGAACCATTTTCTAATAACTGTCATTCACACCTGTTAAACGACTTCTTATTACTTCCTGTCATGCATACTTTGCAGAAGGTGTCCTGTCACGGTCGCCACGTTCATGAGAGGTCATCATAAAGTATAATTCAGACATCCAACCAATCGATGTGGTCGCCGTCACCTGACCAAGCTCTACCTAATGGGACAGCCTACATCCTTTTTGCCTAGACCACACTCTCAGACTCCCTGCGTCATTTGCTAATAGGCTGTTTGCTAATAACCTTAACTGACATCAGTTCCACCAATTTTACTGCTTCCTATCTAGTATACTTTGTACAAGATGCCCTGTCACAGTTGCAACATTTATAAGGAGGTAATCATAAAATTATAATTGACAACTCTAAAAAATTTGTCTGTGTCCACGAATGTTCCACTCTTTCTCAGCCAGATAGCCGCACGGGACCGCACACAGAGCACTCTGCTAACCTCCAGACATTCGGGCGTTCACTGCCACCTGACTCCACTCTTACAACCTGGACGATCTCCAACGCCTTATCTGAGGCTTACCCTCACTCTGCAGTACCAAACTGTGTTGCACTGTTGACATCAATTCTACCACATCTTATTGCTCTCCAGCAAGTATACTTTGTAAAAGATGTCCTGTCACGAGTGCCACATTTATGCACGGTCGCCATGAGGTTTTAATTAATACCTCGAGTAAATAGATCTGGGATCATGTAACCTCCACACTTATTCAATCAGACAGCTCCCTTGTACATCACACAGAGCGCTCTGCCCATCTCCAGTGTCGGGACTATTGCTGCCAGCTTACCCTATCTTGCCTACCTAGACTGCCTACACACGTTATCTGGGCCACACCCCTATTCTGCAGTACCAAACTGTGTTATACTGCACACGCCATTTGCTAATAACTTTAACTGATTTCACTTCCACCATTCCATGTTGCTTCCTAAGAAGTATACTCCATACAAGATGTCCTGTCACGGTTGTCACATTTATGAGAGACTTCCATAAAGTTTTAATTAACACTTCGAAATAATATAACTGTGATCATGAAACCTGGTGACAGTGTAAGTCGTCATCTACAAATCCAGCCTGTAAAGTGACGCATGTTACAAATGGACGGAAGACTGTGCAGAGACCACGGTTGAAGAATTCTGTCCTTCGGATGATCAGGAAACACTCCACAATGAAAATCGTTCATTATGAAAATGGTTCCCATGTAATGGTATATTCATCACTGGGTGTCATGTCACAATACGGCATGACCCCCGGTGAATGAGCCGGGGCGTTGTCTTCGAGGAAAAATGACCACTTTGACAGCTTATTGCTACGTTTCGTCTTGACCGTCTCTTGTACCCTCGCCATTAAATTTCTGTAGTACTCTTCTATGCCCGTTTGCGTTATATGTTAGCATGACACTGTAGCAGTGCCAAAAACACTGAGCGTCTCCATGTCGTAGAGTATTCCCCACAACGACGCCGATTCACCAAGCCTAATATAACTTTGTATCCTGTGCATTCTCTCCAACGTCCGCATTTATATGATTTTCAGACACTACTTAAATTTAACACACAAGACTTATAAATAATACATCTCAAAATATGCCTATTTTTCAGCTCACCTTCTGACTTTTCAAATGTACATAATAATACACGATATTTGGACGAGCAAGAAAAATCTAAATTTCGCGACCACAATACAAACATCGAATCAAATAAAGTTTTTGCAACTTTCATGGCCAATTGGACCTGTGCGTCATGTCATCACATTTCTTCTGAGTGGCGCCAGATTTGAACTATAACGCAATTTCATTATTGACCAAATAACATTGTTAGTTTACAGCAACAATTTGTATATTAGGAGCAGGTCGTTATATATTTGTTTCCATAATATGTTTCCACCTCTCTGTATCTGTCTTGGTCAATTGATTCCGTATTAAATATAATGGCCTTCAGTCCGAAACTAGACATGGTACAAATTCCCGAACTCTACGAAGCTGCAATGAATTCGCGTTACTAACACTAAGATTTTATGGTCTTATTTTTAATGTAGGTCGTAGGGAACGTGTAAATCAGTTCTATAGCCAACATTCTGCAGCTGACACAGGCAGTTAGCGGGGGTCGAAGTAACCAGTAGCTAACCGCACCGCCTTCCAACCGACTGAACCTCGCGAGGGCGTTGCAATATCGATGTAACCATAGCTTTCATCTCTTCGTAATTACTCACAGTTACATCCTTTACAGTCAAGCCTTAGTCTATGTTTCCGTCTACTAATTCTTGCTCCACACAGCTCCCTTCATTACCAAACTGACGATTCTTTAGTTCTTCAAAATCCGCCCTATTAGATGAAGTCTTCTTCAGTAAAGTTATTCCAAAAACTTCTTTGCTCCACAGTGCTGTTCAGTTTCTCCTCATTAGTTACATGACTTACCCATCTAGTTCTTCTGTAGCATTACATTTTAAAATATTATATTATTTCTTATCTCAGCTTTTTTATCATCTGTGTTTCACTTCTGTATAGGCATTCGTAACTTATTGGCATCGTAAGTTTCCCTGAGGAAGGCCTTCCAGGATAATATTACTGACGCTATAATTGAAAGTATAAGTGTTTGTAAAGGTATCTTTTTCAGGTCAAAAGGGAATAGCTTTTTATATTTTTGCAGGGTATGGAGAGATAATGACGCCTTCTTGCACACAATAGTTGATTGCTGAGTCAGACTTAGATTTTCTTCTATTATTTCTTCTACACTCATAGCTGAAGAAGAGAAGCTGATACTTGTCCCATTTATAGTTAAAGACGGTAGGGAGTCCCCATACTTCGGGCTAATGAGCCTGGAATGACAAATCAGTACCGCATGGGTTTTGGATGACTACCAGAACACGAAACGTATTTATAGAGACCATACAGGTTGAAAGGAGGCTGTTTTATTCGCCATGACGATTTTCAGGAAGTTTTGCTTGTAAATGTAAGTGGAGTTGTGAATTTAATAAATGTACTCGACCTCTGCAGTATCAATGCAACCATAGTCTTTGTGAGTCTGTTCTTGAGACCACAGATGTTAGCCAGAGAGGTTACTTATTTGAAGAGAGCAGCAGTGAGTTAGTGTGTGTTGGACAGTCTGGCAATGTACTTGCTCTGAGAAGGGTGGACGCTGGCCTGACGTGTAGTGAAGGCAACATTATTTAAAAAGAATTTTGTAATAAAGTGTTGTGAAGAAATATTTTGTGGAAATGAGATTATATGAATGCAGGACCGTCAAAAGGTAAATTTTTGAGGCAATTAAGTTTTTTATATTTTTTAAGTGTATAGCCCCTTATTGTCAGAACATTGCGTATGGCTGAAGTTTGTAGTAGAAATTTTATAATGCCACCTATGGTTGTGTTTCACAGTTGAAAGCAGTGTCAAGGAAAGTAAATGTACACAGCAAAATTATTAAGAAATATTTTGCTAACTCGTCTACGTGTGTGAGCTTTAAGAAAATGTGTATTGTTGCCATGGGTTAATGAAGCATAATTATACTTGGATTCTTTGTTCTCATTTATCGGTCGTGGAATTTAGTTCCTCGTTTTTAATTCTTTCCTTTCATGACAGTGTTTGTATGCTCGCAATGCACATTGCGAGTTGTGTACTGAGAAGAAATTTTACGAAAATTGGCAGTCTACCGTCTTACATTGAACATCGCAAGTATGACAAATGAAATTTGGTGTTTGAGGTTCAAATTAATATTCTTAATAATGATCGGTTGTAGAGCATACGAGCATTCCATGTCCACAGGTATGCCAATAAATTTAATTACCATCAAAGTTCATGTCCATTGTAAGGCACAGTAAGCGTCAGGGAGTGTTAACTGTGAAAATAATGTACCGGTTGAGAGGTTTAATACCAGTAGAAGAGCGCAACAAAGTGCTATCTTGTGAGCTGTCAGTCAGTTTTACCAGAGAGTAAGATGCGTTAATTTTTATCTTCATTTGTAGCGTAATTACAAAACGGCTCTGAGCTCTATGCGACTTAACTTCTGAGGTCATCAGTCGCCTAGAACTTAGAACTATTTAAACGTAACTAACCTAAGGACATCACACACATCCATGCCCAAGGCAGGATTCGAACCTGGGACCGTAGCAGTCGCGCTGTTCCGGACTGAAGCCTAGAACCGCTCGGCCACTCCGGCCGGCTATGCATTAGACAGCGATGTTTTGAACGAGGTCTTAAGAGATGGGAAAGACCCACCGTGGCTCAATAGCGGTGTTAGAAAATTGATAAGCAAACGAAGAGAGAATCATCACAGATTCAAGAGAAGTAAAAACCTAATTGACAAACGAAAACTAAACAAGGAAAATGAGCGCAAGGACAGAAATGTGAGAAGCGTTCAATGACTCTGAAAGTAAAACTCGGTCAACTGATCTGCGAGAAACCCTAAGAGGTTTCGTTCATACGTAAAATCAGTAAGTGTTTCGAAATCCTCTGTTCACTCGCTCACTGACCATACCGACACCGAAACGGAAGACAACAGAGAGAAGGCCGAAATACTGAATTCGATCTTCCGAAATTGTTTCAGCGCGGTAGATCGTAACGCGGTCTTTCCTTTCAATCATCGTAGAATCGCTCGGTCACCCCGGCCGGCTACGTGTTTCTATATCAAAATAAGTTTTGCAGATTTTTCTGATGTGAACTTGACAGTTACAAACACGAGTTTAAGTATCAATAAGGAACTTTCAAGGTCTAAGTTTGTTTGCCTCCTTGATGTCTTCCTGAAACCTTACCTAGCGCAGGACTTACTACCTTACTTTTTGAGCCACCCTCACACCAGTTAGTGGAACGCTTCCTGTCGCTGTGTTCTGCACACGTGGCACCCACGTTCTGGACAAAGCCAGCGGCCTCTACCGCCGTGCGCTGCCTGCTTCCTGCCGAGCAGACACAAATCTCCTCCACTTATCTCGCTCCGGGACTGATTTGGCATTCGCGACGTTTCGCCGATATTCCATCTCCGACCGGGCCGGCATTCTGACGTGTGTTTGCCCGCGCGTCTCCCGTAAGCGAACAGGCTCGTGTTTGTGCGCGTGCGCAAGCGTGTTCGTGCGTGAGCGAGCGCCGTTTCGTCTCCGGCGGCCACTCCGTCAGGGGTCGCCCGGCGCGCCGTCGAAGGCCTCGGGGAATCCCCGTCCCGCCGCCGGCCGCCCCTTCGGATTACGCATTGACGCACTGCGGCCCGCGGTGGCGCGCGCGCGGCAAGATAAAGTATCGGGAGAAGAAAGTGACAAAAGAAATAAAATACAGGTTTATACGGGCGGCGGGGGCATAATCTTTCGACCGCTATTATTTATCAGTATTTTGACTGCCGAGCAGTCGCGGAGGCCGCTTCTGCTACGGCCGTGGGAGGGACGGAGGGAGGCGGAGCGAGAGGAATGCACAAGGGAAAAGTGCTCCTCCGCGAGCCGAAAGGAACAAGATGAGGGGGAATGGCGGAGAGCGAAAGGCACTGGAGAAGACGTGGGCGCTGCGAGACACACACACACACACGCAGAGAGAGAAAGAGAACTGTCTGAAAAGCTGGTCATGTTCGCACATAAATTCCGAGATTTCGTGCGAAGAGGTACTGTGGGGAGTGGAAGGGAATTGGAGGTTGGTTGGGTGATGCCCAGAGGCAGAGATGGTCGGAAAGATGGGCGGAGGGGGGTGGGGGGTGGGGGGGGGAGGAATGCCTTAGCAGCTCACCTCAGTTCGATGTATCCCTGTTACACAATCCAGATAAATTGGTGCCATCACCTATGCAGTCCGTTACTGAGGACAGTCCCTTAGATTCGAAGGCTTATACACCCCCACTCGCTCACTTATAGTAACAACGCCCCCCGCCTCCCCCCCCCCCCCCCGTGCACCCACCACCCCTCCACACACACACACGGCGTAAACCACATCCGTTTCCTGGATTACTCACGAGTTGTATAAGCGCATAGATGTGCAGGGTAGAATTGGTCATTATGGTAGGGGCAGCCGATTTTAAATAAAAATGCGCACTTAATTTTACTGTGTATAGTTTTTTTGGGATAATACATTTATTCCAACAATTTTCCAAGTCTGACATGCACTTCTGCAAGGTCTCTCCGATACCATCTATGGCTCCCATAAACTCTACATTGAAGAGTAAAGGTTTTACGGACTCCGATTCGTTTGTACCTGGGAACAGGTGAAATTCAAAGCGGCATTGTCGGTAGATGCAGTGTCCTGATTACTTTGTGATTTTTTTTTCATTTGATTCTCATCTCATTTAAATTGGTCCAAGAGGCGTGCATACTATTCTTCAGTTAGTCTGTACGCTGCAGGTATCCCATCTGAACACCTACAGAGTAAAAATGGCTCAGATGGCTCTGAGCACTATGGGAATTAACATCTGAGGTCATCAGTCCCCTAGAACTTAGAACTACTTAAACCTAACTAACCTAAGGACATCACATACATCCATGCCCGAGGCAGGATTCGAACCTGCGACTGTAGCAGTCGCGCGGTTCCAGACTGAAGGGCGTAGAACCGCTCGGCCACAACGGCCAGCCTACAGAGTAAGGATACCTTTTTGTTCTTTTGATGTTCATCAGTTGTGACGCGTCAGTATTAATAATATTTCCGTATTTACATGACATGAAATGAGATGTAAATAATATACGAACTCTAACACTTTCATAAAGGTGCCGAAACCGGTACCAATAATAAAGGGTATACGTCGCAGGTGTTGGCAATCGCATGCAAAAATGGTTATAAATGTCTGGTTATTTTTCTTCACTCTGTCTTCTATGCTAAAATCTGTTGTTACGCTGTAGCCGCGACCTTTGAAATTGATGATATAATGGATATACTTTGCCGGTGTTGGCAGTCGCCTACAAAAATATTTATGGACTTTTGTACCTTCTTTCACTCAATTTATAAGTGAAGAGATGCTGTTACTATGCAGCCACTATTTTTTAAACTGGTGGTTCTTTAATATTCACTCCTGCCTTCCTTTCGGATTGGGATTACTACATTCCTTTTCAAATCTCAGGGCATTGTACCAAAATTTTCTCTTTGTCCCCGTATCTAGGTAGGCTACAGTCAGTTCCGTAGGCTATAGTCGGTTCGTAGTAACGGAAGAACTATTGGTATAAGCAGTAATGTAGTCGTTCATTAATGTTAGAACTCACCTCGAGCATGCATACTTCACGTTTCTTTGTGGTTTTCCAATGAAGTCCATTCTGCATTTGGTGTACATTATCTATAATCACTGACAAAAATGTGTAGTATTTTCTGGTTTATTTTTCTGTACTACAGTCATACGTTTTACTTATACAAGCGAGGCTTCAACTCCTGTCTACAGCCATCTTCAGATTCAATGTTGTAGCAAAAGAAACCTCGTAAGATGGACGCAATTTCATTATCAAATTGAAACACATGTACGTCATTATACGAACTTGAGACTTCTCGTGTTCAATACTTGATCTAAAGATGGCTATTTCTATAACTGAAACCTATGACTATCGTCCGATTAAACAAAATCAGACTAATACTATTTATTGACTCCACTATTCCACACATAAACTCGCGTTAGGCCCAGTCAGATGAATCGTCCAAAAAGAAAATGAAAATAGCTGCAATAACTCACCTCAGACGAAGGTTTACGGGATATTTTCTTTGATTCTAAGGTAAATACTGCATCTGGAAGCTCTCTATCGCATATCCCCACTTCCAGTTCCCTGAGACCAGGTTGAAAAGATCGGGGATTTCCAACAGCCCGCTTTGTCCGTTAGGATAGGGGAATGAAGACGAGCATAAAAATACTTCTAGCATAGAAACAGTTGGTAATAATTACATTGGCTTTAGTTCCAAATCATTAACATTTTCGTAGATTTACATTAAGGTGACACAAGATAGCGAAATGCACATACAGATGGCAGTAGTGTGGCGTACACAAGATATGAAATCGGATATGCGTAGCTGTTATTTATATTCAGGTGATTCATTGAAACCTTTTACGACGTGAATATGACCCCACGACGGCAATTAACAGACTTTCAGCGCGGAATGGTATTGACGCTAGATTGGTGGGACACTCCATTTCGGAAATCGTTAGGTATTTCAGTATTCCGAGATCCACAGTGTCAAGTGTGTGCCGAGAATACCGGATTTCAGGAATCACCTCTCACCACGCACAACGCTATGGTCGATGGCCTTCGCTTAACCACCGAGAGCAGCAACGTTTGCGTAGAGTTACCAGTGCTAACACACAAGCAACAATAAGTGAAATAACCGCATAAATCGATGTGGAACATACAAAGAAAGTATCCGTTACGACCGTGCGGCGAAATTCGGCGTTAATGGGCTATGGTAGTCGACGACCAAGGCGAGTGCCTTTGCTAACAGCACGACATCGCCTGTGGCGCCTCTTCTGCAGTCGTGGCTACATCGGTTGCATCCTAGACGACTGGCATACCGTGCCCATGGACTGGGTCCTCTGGTCCTACTGAACCGATCATTAACTGAAGTGGTTATTTTAGGCAACTTGGAGACCATATGGAGCCATTCATACAGGGTGTTTCAAAAATGACCGGTATATTTGAAACGGCAATAAAAACTAAACGAGCAGCGATAGAAATACACCGTTTGTTGCAATATGCTTGGGACAACAGTACATTTTCAGGCGGACAAACTTTCGAAATGACAGTAGTTACAATTTTCAACAACAGATGGTGCTGCAAGTGATGTGAAAGATATAGAAGACAACGCAGTCTGTGGGTGCGCCATTCTGTACGTCGTCTTTCTGCTGTAAGCGTGTGCTGTTCACAACGTGCAAGTGTGCTGTAGACAACATGGTTTATTCCTTAGAACAGGATTTTTCTGGTGTTGGAATTCCACCGCCTAGGACACAGTGTTGTTGCAACAAGACGAAGTTTTCAACGGAGGTTTAATGTAACCAAAGGACCGAAAAGCGATACAATAAAGGATCTGTTTGAAAAATTTCAACGGACTGGGAACGTGACGGATGAACGTGCTGGAAAGGTAGGGCGATCGCGTACGGCAACCACAGAGGGCAACGCGCAGCTAGTGCAGCAGGTGATCCAACAGCGGCCTCGGGTTTCCGTTCGCCGTGTTGCAGCTGGGGTCCAAATGACGCCAACGTCCACGTATCGTCTCATGCGCCAGAGTTTACACCTCTATCCATACAAAATTCAAACGCGGCAACCCCTCAGCGCCGCTACCATTGCTGCACGAGAGACATTCGCTAACGATATAGTGCACAGGATTGATGAAGGCGATATGCATGTGGGCAGCATTTGGTTTACTGACGAAGCTTATTTTTACCTGGACGGCTTCGTCAATAAACAGAACTGGCGCATATGGGGAACCGAAAAGCCCCATGTTGCAGTCCCATCGTCCCTGCATCCTCAAAAAGTACTGGTCTGGGCCGCCATTTCTTCCAAAGGAATCATTGGCCCATTTTTCAGATCCGAAACGATTACTGCATCACGCTATCTGGACCTTCTTCGTGAATTTGTGGCGGTACAAACTGCCTTAGACGACACTGCGAACACCTCGTGGTTTATGCAAGATGGTGCCCGGCCACATCGCACGGCCGACGTCTTTAATTTCCTGAATGAATATTTCGATGATCGTGTGATTGCTTTGGGCTATCCGAAACATACAGGAGGCGGCATGGATTGGCCTCCCTATTCGCCAGACATGAACCCCTGTGACTTCTTTCTGTGGGGACACTTGAAAGACCAGGTGTACCGCCAGAATCCAGAATCAATTGAACAGCTGAAGCAGTACATCTCATCTGCATGTGAAGCCATTCCGCCAGACACGTTGTCAAAGGTTTCGGGTAATTTCATTCAGAGACTACGCCATATTATTGCTACGCATGGTGGATATGTGGAAAATATCGTACTATAGAGTTTCCCAGACCGCAGCGCCATCTGTTGTTGAAAATTGTAACTACTGTAATTTCGAAAGTTTGTCTGCCTGAAAATGTACTGTTGTCCCAAGCATATTGCAACAAACGGTGTATTTCTATCGCTGCTCGTTTAGTTTTTATTGCCGTTTCAAATATACCGGTCATTTTTGAAACACCCTATAAATGGAGTTCTTATGGATGGCAATGCGCCATGTCACAGGACCACTGCTGTTATCGACTGGTTTGTGGAACATTCTGGACAATTCTATAGAATGAAATAGCCACCCAGATCACCCAACATGAATTCCATCGAAAGTTTAATGGACGTGATCGAGAGGTCACTTCACGCACAAAATCCTGCACATTTTCTTAATTATGGACGGCTACAGAGGCAGCCTGACTCTGTATTTCTGCAGGGGAAATCGAACGACTTGTTGAGTTCATGCCACTTAGGGTTACTGCAGTACGTTGGGCAAAGGGAGGTCTCCTATGACTTTTGTGTGAAAGTTTAGTATCACACTGATGTTGATCAATGTTGCTGTGAAGCGTATGTGATTTTTGGGAGAGTTTACATTCTACCAAAACGTATTATGTTCAGTGAAACGAGTTGCTTTTCACTACGAATCGTTGGTGTGGAATCTGGTTTATAATTTTCCGACCATGGGTCGTCCCATCACAACCAAAACTTCACCTGGTACAATTTCACTGTATGTCGTTAATTACATGAATGTTTGCAGGTTCTCCCCATTTGGAGAGGAATATGATAAAGAAAGGAAAATTCCTTTTTATACACACACTTTCAGTAATTGTAATATTTAGTTATTCACTCACTTTCTCAATCGCCCTATCAGCGATGCTTTCTAAACAGGCCCTCAACAAAATCTGTTAATCTTGGGTTTCTGTATTAGCAGTTGTACTTAAAATTATTATTTTCCAACATTAACAGACCACAGCATTATTCATCACATAATCAGTCTGTGTGCTTTTTATCAATACACAGTTGGAAAGATCTTTACGCTCCTTGAAATATCAAATATTCTTTTGTAAATATACGCCATCGAAGTATTATATAACCAGCGATAGACTTCTGGCTCTTAGTATTTCTGAAGATCCGATAACTTTTTTATATGCATCCAGCCAGTTGATTAAACTTTTCATAGTGGACACAACTAAAGTTATCTTCTTATTGCACACACACACACACACACACACACACACACACACACACACATATATATATATATATATATATATATATATATATATATATATATATATATATATTGCAATGCTGGCCCACATTTAATTTTGATTCTTGGAGGGAATGCATAGGAAATATTATTTAACTTGTAATGAACCTTTTCTTTAAAAAGGTTACTTTGTAGAAAAATTATTATTGGGGCAATTCTTGAACAAATTAATTACAATTAACATATGTTATTAGCTGAGCGCAATGCTGCTTCATTACCTTCGATAACAATATACCTCGTCCAGAACTGTGACCAGAGACCCATGTCGACGCCCGCTCAGTACAACCGTCCATTCGATACTGCTACTGCAGACTCCTCACACACAACTACTGTTCCTGCCGACTCGCTACACGCAACTGAACTCTTGCGTAGTCAACCGCAGACTAGCAACGATAAATAACTCTCTGGTCAGAGATTCTGTCATGCCTCGCCATCGCTGGTACTGTTTCAATATATATACATATATATATATATATACACTCCTGGAAATGGAAAAAAGAACACATTGACACCGGTGTGTCAGACCCACCATACTTGCTCCGGACACTGCGAGAGGGCTGTACAAGCAATGATCACACGCACGGCACAGCGGACACACCAGGAACCGCGGTGTTGGCCGTCGAATGGCGCTAGCTGCGCAGCATTTGTGCACCGCCGCCGTCAGTGTCAGCCAGTTTGCCGTGGCATACGGAGCTCCATCGCAGTCTTTAACACTGGTAGCACGCCGCGACAGCGTGGACGTGAACCGTATGTGCAGTTGACGGACTTTGAGCGAGGGCGTATAGTGGGCATGCGGGAGGCCGGGTGGACGTACCGCCGAATTGCTCAACACGTGGGGCGTGAGGTCTCCACAGTACTTCGATGTTGTCGCCAGTGGTCGGCGGAAGGTGCACGTGCCCGTCGACCTGGGACCGGACCGCAGCGACGCACGGATGCACGCCAAGACCGTAGGATCCTACGCAGTGCCGTAGGGGACCGCACCGCCACTTCCCAGCAAATTAGGGACACTGTTGCTCCTGGGGTATCGGCGAGGACCATTCGCAACCGTCTCTATGAAGCTGGGCTACGGTCCCGCACACCGTTAGGCCGTCTTCCGCTCACGCCCCAACATCGTGCAGCCCGCCTCCAGTGGTGTCGCGACAGGCGTGAATGGAGGGACGAATGGAGACGTGTCGTCTTCAGCGATGAGAGTCGCTTCTGCCTTGGTGCCAATGATGGTCGTATGCGTGTTTGGCGCCGTGCAGGTGAGCGCCTCAGTCAGGACTGCATACGACCGAGGCACACAGGGCCAACACCCGGCATCATGGTGTGGGGAGCGATCTCCTACACTGGCCATACACCACTGGTGATCGTCGAGGGGACACTGAATAGTGCACGGTACATCCAAATCGTCAACTACCCTGGCCAGCAAGATCTCCGGATCTGTCCCACATTGAGCATGTTTGGGACTGGATGAAGCGTCGTCTCACGCGGTCTGCACGTCCAGCACGAACGCTGGTCCAACTGAGGCGCCAGGTGGAAATGGCATGGCAAGCCGTTCCACAGGACTACATCCAGCATCTGTACGATCGTCTCCATGGGAGAATAGCAGCGTGCATTGCTGCGAAAGGTGGATATACACTGTACTAGTGCCGACATTGTGCATGCTCTGTTGCCTGTGTCTATGTGCCTGTGGTTCTGTCAGTGTGATCATGTGATGTATCTGACCCCAGGAATGTGTCAATAAAGTTTCCCCTTCCTGGGACAATGAATTCACGGTGTTCTTATTTCAATTTCCAGGAGTATATATATATATATATATATATATATATATATATATAATGGTATGGTCATTCACTGAATATTAGTTACTTTTCATAAATCATTTTTACGTGGTCTGTTTTCGCCAATGACATGGAAAGGTAAGCCATGTAATAATAGGGGTTCACTGATTCCATAAAAATGAGCTTGATCATAGAATGACCAAGAGCGGAGTGAATACATTTCTACAGACATACATTATTTTGAACATACATTCTTTCATTTCACTATTAGACCATAAACCATAATCACTCCAGGAGATTTGGTACAGCTTCATGGTTGCTGTTGCTGTGAACGAGCGTGGACCACATTGGTGTTGTGTACAGAACGTGACAGATGAGCACTGGCCAAATCTCCGCGAAGTAAATGTAACAACTACAAACAAACAAAACAGTTTGTAGTGTATACTATACAAAAATTATAATATTATACAGTGTGATTCATCTGCCTCCATCTATAGGTTTTATGTTACCTACAACGCCTTCAGAAACCACACTTAAGATTTTCATTTTCCCTCGGTCGCTAAGTGCAAACTGTTAAGTCAGAAACCAACTAATATGACCTCTCTGCAGGAAAATTCAGGTAGTTAAATTTTGTACGCGGATACGCTTTCGAATTATTCAACAAAATTGTTTGAAGGTCCCTTTTGTAAGCTTTTCCTGAATAATTCGAGAAATTTTGCCTCTAGTGAGAATGTGTCCTAATACAAATTTTTACTACATTATATTTCTTACCAAAAGGTACTGTTTATTTTTTCTATGGGGCTAATAGTTCCCGTGTAGCGAGCTAGAGAATACGAAAACATTGTGTGTGGTATTTGAACGCAGCACAGGATGCATGAAACCCATACGTAGGGAGGGTCACATCGTGTAAGCAGCAAACTCGTCTCTGCGATACTGGACAACTTCCGTCTCTCTACGTCTGTAGCATACATCTGTGTTACTCCGAATATTACACGTATAGCCGGAGGAGCACTCTTTCAGGATTCCCGCTAAGATTCGAGACATTCACACACAGTATGGCATCGGAAACTATACAGCACTGACCATTTCAGCTCATCACTCAAATACTGACGACAAAAGTTTCTTACTCAGCCTGAACTTTGCGTGTCGCGATCGAGTGAAAAAGACTGGCATTCTCTATCAGCACAAAGAGGAGACAGGGGAAAGAAAGTGAGTTTTAAGTGAAGGATGGGCCGGTGAGGAGGGTGAGGGAGGGAGGAATGTGGCCGGGGGAAAGTCTTCCAATACGAGCACGCATTCATGCATGCAGATACGAATAGCCTCTTGGTCCCAAGTATGTACACACACACACACACACACACAAACAGAGGAAGAATCATGTGTGCTAGTATATCGTATGCGGGCAGCGGAACATGCATCAGCCTTAGTGCTTATTTATTACGCGCTCTTTGTCACTTTCGATTGGTTGTATAGGATAAGGAATTAACTGTCACTTTGCAGATAAACATTCCTCCCGTTTCTCCAGACGTCGCTCTGTCCTGCCCACTCCAAGCGCCCCCTCCCCTCCCCCCTCAATACACACACACACACACACACACACACACACACACACACACACACACATATGCACGCACACGCAAATACCGCAGCAATCCTCAGCGATCTCCAGTCTCTTTCTCTTTCTTTTTGTTTCTCTCTTCGCCGGCAGCGCAATGTAAAGAATCGTTCGGGACGCGAGAGACAGCGGAAACGAATTACTTGTCTCCAGTTGGAGGAATAAAGGCGTGGCATGGCGGATGCCGAACGCGTTTTGCTTTCGAGCTGTCGCTCTGCGTCCCTTTGTTTGTATGCTGATTGTGAAACGTGTGTGTGAGTGTGTGTCCACCAACACGCGCTACTCGGAAGCGGTAATCCTTATTTATCGACCATTTATTCCGACCGGAACGAGCGCCAACAGAACACGATTCTAAATGTTAGGAAACATTGAGACAAGGGGCATTTACCAACCGAACATCTGTCTTCGACGTCCTGTCAAAGGAGCTGACAGTTTACGGAGTGTCTTTAGCGTAATAAGATTAGTGCCCTCAGTGAGGAATAACTCCGTGTAATTATATTAAAAGGCAGTACAGAAATATCGGGTGCTTTAACGGCCGACGACTCTCTTCTTTTGTTAATAAATTTGTAATTTTCGAGCACTAGCATTGTGCTCTTTCTTTCAGAAATATCTAACGACACTTTCTAAAATGAGGTACTACTGCACACACAAGTACAAAATTAATCTGAAACGCCTCGGTGCCTTTAGCAATCACCGCAGCCTAAGCATATTTTCATTGGTAATACATAAATAACTTATTTCACTGAACTAGGGTGAGTGAGCCATATAAATTCTATATCGTGAACGATACACTCATAGAAAAACAAAAATAACTGCTTGAAATGTTGAGCAAAAGTGGAAAATTTACACTGCAGATGCACGACACAGAGAATTCTAGAGCAACAGGTGTGTAAGTACGTCGCTAAAAATTAATGCTGACGTGCTGACACCGTACGTCAATGCGACGTGCAGTTGGTCATTTGCTTGTGCACATGTACTGCGTGTAGTTGAATCACTTCAGCTATGCTTTTCGTTATTGTTTTACTATGGTATTTGGTGGTTTTGTGTATCATGACGTTAGGCGTAGAGCTAAATACTGCTGAAAAATTTTGTAACGTGTGCCGAAGAAATCCACAAATTCGCAGGCATTTTTCATCTGACAGCGTTAGAAGAACGCAGCCGGTAGCGAAAATCATAGCATTTCTCAACAACAGGTGAGTTGGAGACTTACTTACGCCTTAAAGTATTTTACTGATACCTGTCTGTTAATCTGTTTTGTTATATTGAATAACTTAAGAGACAAGTACGCCAAATGTTGCAACTGGAAACAAGTGACGTCACTTTCTTGCCCAAGGGATCACTTGCGGATTCAGTAGAGAGAAACTTTCTGTGCATTCTTTAGCTAATTCGAAGAAGAATAATTTAACGTCCACACACTTTTTTTTCTAACAACATGGTGACCGAAAGACCTGCTGCAACTTAATATATACAAATTCACTGTTGTGACACTGGCAGAGACATGTTCCAGAAAGGCGATTATGTACGAAAATCATCGAGGAAAACCATAATATCCTATTCATAAAGGTAGACTTAGCTAGGATACATAGAAAACGCTTTTTTTTAAATCCTTAACAGCGTTTCTTGAAAAATCGAGATTATGATATATTGGAAAGTTAAAGTTTTCTCATTCCAGCTGATAGTGCTTTCTTCTGTAGTGTCTGCGTTCATCTGAGCATATGTGTAAATGATTTTTTGTCGTACAGCTGTGGCAAGTGGCGATAATAGGTCCTTTCTTGTTGTTTTAAATACTGTGTCAGCATCGTACCTCCCCTTCATCCGGTTCTAGGCGCGCAGTCCGGAACCGCGCGACTGCTACGGTCGCAGGTTCGAATCCTGCCTCGGGCATGGATGTGTGTGCTGTCCTTAGGTTAGTTAGGTTTAAGTAGTTCTAAGTTATAGGGGACTGATGACCACAGTAGTTAAGTCCCATAGTGCTCAGAGCCATTTGAACCATCCCCTTTGTAACGCCGGAAATGCATATCCTCCTATTTCCATCTATTGTACTATTCTTTTTTTCCTTGTTTTGTTACCTCAAGATATGACATTTCTGTCTCTTTATATATTGTAATTGTTTTACTGTTTGTATATATATATTTATGCACTTATGTCGATGTATAATTGGTTTGTTGTGTAAAGATTATTTGTATTTTTACGCTGGGTCTTGCCTAGAGAAAACTGCTATCGAACGATTACGTCGATAGGTCGTGTGACGAATCAAAGTGTGTAGGATCTTTGGTAGTGTTAACTCTGCCGCGTGGAGCGCGGGCAGAACAGTGGGGGTCTGGCGGGAGTAGCGAGTGGAGCAAGTGTTGTGTGACGCTCCCGCGAGTTGCCGCGCTTTCGGGGTTTGGCAGCATGTAATTGCGCTCGACTCGCGATGATAGTTTCTGACATGGTGTCGCGGACGGGAAGCATTAGCTGGCGCACATCAAGAGCCCGTTTCGCCTGGTGACCGTGTCGAGAAGAAGGCGCGCCAACGTCCAGCTTCTGCAACAGCGACGGCCGACAATGAGTGACTGTCGCCACCTCCTCGATCGACGGCTTCAAACCTTCAATCAACCAACAAGGAAGACTAAAAGCACGTAAAGTTTCAGAACTGTATGGCAGACCTCAGCTTTTCAAATTGTTCCATTTGCCTCGCAAAATTACAGCAACTTAGCATGAACCTTTGTTGCTCATTGTCCCAATTGCATTGCCAAGCAGGGTCCCTTCCTTTTCCGAAATGAACCCGAGTGTCGTTGAAATTCAAACGCCAGCATTAAAATAATATAATTAGATTTCACTGCTTTAATTTCAAAGTTCAGTAGCTGGCTACAATATTTAGGTTACACGAGCACAAATTTAGAGTGCGAGTTTTGTTAGCATATTTTAGCTTACCTGTGACTGCAGCTCAGCTTGGTACGTACTAAATTTTACTATTGTTAATAGTTCAGAATCATTTAATTCAAGTTCAAAGTTAAATCTCTTGTTTCTAAATTGCGTAGAGTCAAGTTGCTTTTGAAATGATTGTTGAGGTAGTCCAAGACTAACCGTATTTTACTGGATTTCGATGTGCTTCAGAAAGAAAGCTCACTATTAACTTCAGTCACTAAATTAACTTTCGATTTTCCGGTTTTATTAATTCTTTTGCTAAATTAAGTCAGAGTGTAGCGAAATTTATTACTTCTGACAAACTTTCAGTTTTCACACTACACGTGTCAACCTTCAGTTGCCACGCTTCTAGTGTTAATTATATGTGTAATAACCTTTCTTTTTCAGTTACTATAGTAATTGTCCTTAGGACTGGCGACCGTGATTTCCCCCAAATCTCAAATATCTAATTACCGCTAGTTAATTGTTAACGTAACGGCCGCACATTTACTTTCTTTATTATCTTTACCCCTTTTCAAAATTAATTTCCACCAGTTTCATTTGCATTTTTCCTTTCATTTAGATGTAACCCTTTCCTCCCTCTTTACCGATAGATTAACTTCGGTGACGATTGCTTTTCCCAAATTTCCATTAGGTACACGCGGTTTAATTTTTCACTGTCTTTAAGATGTTGAAGTGAGGGGGGAGGTTACACGTGGCGACCTGGTGACAGGACAATCTTCAAATTTGAGGTTGTTCTGGACACGAATTTTGCATTGTGCAAATCTCGTAACAAAGTACTGGTTACGAAACAGGTCGTTACGTCAGCGAGATTAAGTAGTGGGAGGAATCCTAATTAGAGTTGAGATTTTGCATTTATATTGAAAATTATTAAAATGAGTGAAGGCAACAATTACCAAAATTTGGTAGACTTAGATACGGAACAATCGGTTGAACAGTGGGAAACGCGCACCGCGGTACCCATTGTTCAGGGACAGGCGGCTAGCATGAAAGACGCGACCGCCGAAACGCAACAAAGAGCAGAAATGGAATTCCAAACTTTAGAAAATGTTTCGGAATCAGAAGTGAAAATCAAATCTGAATCCCTTGATGACGAATACGGGGGGACAATTAAAGAGGAAGCCGCTACGGAAGTAAAACCGGTAGTTTCCGGGAATTTAACTGATTTATTGAACGTTTTGATTAACGAAATCAAGAGTCAATCGGTCAAGCAAGAAGCTCAGTCTGAAAAATTTGAACGGATGCTAGACAATCAGAACAAAGCTATTAACGTTGTTAACAACAATGTTGGAGTTGTTAACACAAAAGTTGATAAAATCAAAGAAGATATTGTTGTAATTAATACCGAAATCGGTAATCTTAAACAGGAAATGATAGGCGTTCAGGCGGAAATTGCGAGCATAAATACTCGTTTTAATTCTGAAATTAGCAGAATCGAGAAAAGTGTAGGAGAATCAGTTGCTCCGATCATCGAGAATAAGGTGACGGAACAAATTCAATTAGTGAAAAAAGAGGATCAAAAGAAGGTGGAAACTTTAAAGGCTTTAGTATCCGAAGTAGATACCAAAGTGACGAAGCAGGCTAATACCTGCGAAGAGAAAAAGAGGGAAGTGGAAACGCTTGCGACAACCACTTGCCAAGTGATTACGAGGGTGTCGGAATTAGAAAGGAAACTTGACGAAAAACAGAGCTATGTGCCAATCTGTGCACATAGTTCGGAGTTGTTGACGAAAGAGGAGCGGTTCGACCCCTTGAAAAAAGGCGGTATACACCCGACGGATTTCATTAAAAATTGTGAAAGAGTTTTACCCAGATCATGGACTAATGAGAGAAAAATTAATGCGGTAATTGATGTGTTGGCTGGTGATGCCAAGCGTTGGGGCCTAAACCTCAACATTACGAACCTGACTTTTGACGAATTTAAAAATTTGTTTCTGGCTGAATACTGGTCAGAGCAAAAACAGCAAAGTGTCTGGCGCGAATTTATCGTATCGAGGCCTTTCGATGCGAATTCGCGCGGTTCGATGAAGGAGTTTTGTGAGGGCTGGATCCGCAAGTTGGAATATTTGCGTGACCGCCGCTCGGAATCCGAAATAGTCTGGGAACTCTACAAGAAGCTTCCAGATGATACAAAACGATACGTAGGAAGCAATTACAGGACAATCAATGATTTCCTGGAAAGAGTGGAGGACGAGGACAATTGGCGCAATAATCGCGACAGTGGCAGAGGCCGTGGTAACAACAACGGGTACCACAGCAACCACAACAACGATAACCATGGGAATAATGCATACCGCAACCATGGCAGCAATAACAATAATGGTTCGGACAGTAATAACAATCGGTACAATGCAAATAATAACAGAAATGACGGAAACCAGTATCATACTAACGGGATACGGGCTTCACAGAATAGTAATAACGCCAGAGGGTGTAATCAGCCGCCTCAGCAGCATCCGGGGAGCGTATCTGCTGTGACGAGACAGGGAAACCATTAGCCGCGCCGGTGAGGGGCCGACCAGGCGTGGAGAAATTTTGGCGGCCCAATAACAGGAGAAAACCCAGGTGTCGTCGTTATGAAAATGCCGTATGGAATAATCAACGGCGGGAGAGTGTGCCAGTATTAGGAGAAAGGAGTGCGCCCACAAGTAGTAGATCAGCTGTAGACACGGCAGTAGAAAATACATTCACTGTCAGGGAGAACAATTTAAGTAGTGTTCCGGAAATCGATTATAAAGGGGCAGCAGTAATACCCACAGCGGAACTGGAGATTGAGTTTAAGAATGATTCGCAAGTGTTGAAAGAAGATCAGATGTCGGATAAAACGTCCGTCATCGAGCGAGGGGATGCAGAGAGGGATGAGGTCTGGTTAAGACAGTTCGGTCGCTTATACGATGAACTAAGAGATTATAGGGGCCTGTACGGGAGAAGTGTTTATGGGGAGCGCGGGCAGGATTTGCCGCGTCTCGTCCCGCAGGAAGATAGTGATTGTGAAGTGATGGAAAGTTCTGGCCCTAACCGGCAGACTTTACTAGAAATAGTTGATGTTAAGGGGGAGCACGAGCAAGATGCGTCGTGTTTCGTCCCGCAGGAGTTGAATGTTGAAGTAGTAACGGAAAGTTCTGGCCCTAACCGGCAGACTTTACCGAAAGTTGTAGTGGGAGAAGTAGCCGACCCATCCGACGCGAACATCCAGTTTAAACAATGCGAGAGTATTAAGGAGAAAGATTATGAAAATTTTAGTGATAGCCGGACACGATTGGTACAAAAGCACGCAGATTACAGAGTGTATGAGGTTAGAGCTGACGTTATACGGTCAGACGATAACAGTGTGGGTTGCGCAGATCTAGAGGAAGTAATTGCAGATACTACTGGGCACATTCCTCCAGGTAGATTGGCAGATGAGATCAATCTGACTAAAGAGGAATCAACGAAGGTGACAATTAGTGAATTGATAGCAAAGCAACACTCACTAGTTGACGAGTTACAGGAAAAGGTTTCGGTATTGGAGGCGACGCTACAGACTAAGCCTCAGGACAAACGTGTTGAAATTAAAACTGTATGTGAAAAGAGGCTGAAAAAGCCGCCAGATAAACCGGATTTAGGATCTAAGCCGGATGGTTTTTTGTGGAATGACCTGGATATAGACGAGGATTTACTGTGGGAAAATAAAGAAACAGTCGAGGGCAAGTGTAGACAGGTAGTAGTGTCTGTTAATATGCACGACCTACAACTAAACGTGTTGATTGACACCGGTGCAGAATTGAGTGCTGTATCTGGGAAAATATTTGAGTTACTGAAAGACAGACCTGGCATCGTAGTTATGCCAGTAACAGGAGTGAAAATTATCGGTGCTACTGGGAATGCCAGTAAACCGGTCACAAAACAGATTTTTGTCAACTTCGAGATATGTGGGGCACGATTTGAACAAGAGTTTGTCGTCGTGCCAGACTTAACTACGGAAGTAATTATCGGGTTAGATTGGCTGTTAAAGTACCGTGCAGTGATTAACTGCGAAAGGAAAACTTTGACATGTATGTCACTAGATAAAACAATGGTAGTTGGTTTTGACGAGGCAGGAGACGGTGTGCATAGGCAATACCAGCCTATGCACATTGTTAACTGGCCGGATGACATTGACGTAGGAATGAGTTTGAACTGCCGTAACATGAGGAATTTCGGCATTGACAAAAGTGTAGAAAGTGAATTGGAAGAGATAATCAAATTCCCTCCACGGATTAACATTAGTATTGGTGTGAAAAAGGATCGTTTGCGAGAAGTAATGAAGCTAAAAGCCGATGCTCGCATACGTCGTCATGACGCTAAAGCGCGTTTTGCTAAGTTTGCAATCGGAGACTTACTACTTGTAAAAGCTCATGAGAAATCGAGCGAGATAGACCATGAAATCTCTAAATTTAAGTTTGTTTATAATGGACCATATAAAGTCATTGGTATACCTCACACAAATGCTTACGGAATATTGTAGACTTGAAATTGTACCAACCTAGGATCGATTAATACCACACAATGGGTAATTTATACAGTATGTAAAATAGAGTGTAAGATTTAACGATTTGCTAGATTGCCATGCTTTTGGCTGACCAAGGTCATTAAAGCAGTTGTAATTAATAAGTAATTAATTTTGATTAATCAATTTAATTTTAATCAATTTAATCATGATCTAATCAACTGAAAAATCCAAGCTGCTAGTTTAAGTTTTCAGCTGAGTCACAGTAGATTAAGGAATGTAAATATGATTTTGTAAATAGCTGTAAGATTTCATGAATATGTGTTTTACTAGTCATTGCCGATGTACTTAGACGCTGTTTTAAGTTTCAGGCTAGTACATGCGTGTGATGATGGACAGTGTTGAGTTATCCACTGTGATAGTATTAAGGGACTCCTTGAGATTACTCGGGAGTGAGTTTTTCCTAAAGAATTCAGTGAAACGGACGTTCTGGAAACGCCGTCACAAGGGCGAGTGAGATCAAGCGTGCCGCACACGCGGGCGCAACAATACTGGCGAGGCGAGCCGCTGTCGGCTCTTGTGCCGCAGTTGGCTCTTGTGCCGCTGTCGGCATTCTTTGTACTTGCGAGTACGAAAGGCGGAATAGTTTTTCTTCCCGGACAGCTGATGTGAAAGAATTCTGCTGTCAATATTTATGTTTTTTTCGATCTACTGAATATTATTTTCTTGTTTAGCGTTAAGTGGAATCTCATGACGAGATATTAATTATGAAAAGGTTATGTAAAAATGTGTATTCTATGTAATTAATTATTAATTTGCGTATTTTGATCTACCTGTTTTTATGACCATGTACTCTGATTAATTTTGCAAATAGTATTCCATTTCTCATAGTGTTACGAATTTTAATGATTTTGGAATAGCTAAACCATTTTCTATATTTTCTATGAATTTTAATATGTTGTCAACCTGTTTTATTTTGATCAAGATGACAGAGTGGAATAAGATTAGGAGTGTCTCCACTCAATTATTATGGTCTAAAAAATTGATTTATGGTTAATTAGACGAATGCTAAATTTTGTTGATGTTTTGAGCATATGCATTTCCGCTGTTTCTTTTTTGGGACATTTTCTGAGTCTGTTTACGTTACACGAACATCCTCAGACAATGTGGGGCACGTGTAACGCCGGAAATGCATATCCTCCTATTTCCATCAATTGTACTATTCTTTTTTTCCTTGTTTTGTTACCTCAAGATATGACATTTCTGTCTCTTTATATATTGTAATTGTTTTACTGTTTGTATATATATATTTATGCACTTATGTCGATGTATAATTGGTTTGTTGTGTAAAGATTATTTGTATTTTTACGCTGGGTCTTGCCTAGGGAAAACTGCTATCGAACGATTACGTCGATAGGTCGTGTGACGAATCAAAGTGTGTAGGATCTTTGGTAGTGTTAACTCTGCCGCGTGGAGCGCGGGCAGAACAGTGGGGGTCTGGCGGGAGTAGCGAGTGGAGCAAGTGTTGTGTGACGCTCCCGCGAGTTGCCGCGCTTTCGGGGTTTGGCAGCATGTAATTGCGCTCGACTCGCGATGATAGTTTCTGACATGGTGTCGCGGACGGGAAGCATTAGCTGGCGCACATCAAGAGCCCGTTTCGCCTGGTGACCGTGTCGAGAAGAAGGCGCGCCAACGTCCAGCTTCTGCAACAGCGACGGCCGACAATGAGTGACTGTCGCCACCTCCTCGATCGACGGCTTCAAACCTTCAATCAACCAACAAGGAAGACTAAAAGCACGTAAAGTTTCAGAACTGTATGGCAGACCTCA
Organism: Schistocerca americana; assembly: GCF_021461395.2. Lineage (NCBI taxonomy): Eukaryota > Metazoa > Arthropoda > Insecta > Orthoptera > Acrididae > Schistocerca > Schistocerca americana. The sequence goes on along the minus strand of NC_060126.1, from coordinate 456,837,442 downwards.
GCTTTTCAAATTGTTCCATTTGCCTCGCAAAATTACAGCAACTTAGCATGAACCTTTGTTGCTCATTGTCCCAATTGCATTGCCAAGCAGGGTCCCTTCCTTTTCCGAAATGAACCCGAGTGTCGTTGAAATTCAAACGCCAGCATTAAAATAATATAATTAGATTTCACTGCTTTAATTTCAAAGTTCAGTAGCTGGCTACAATATTTAGGTTACACGAGCACAAATTTAGAGTGCGAGTTTTGTTAGCATATTTTAGCTTACCTGTGACTGCAGCTCAGCTTGGTACGTACTAAATTTTACTATTGTTAATAGTTCAGAATCATTTAATTCAAGTTCAAAGTTAAATCTCTTGTTTCTAAATTGCGTAGAGTCAAGTTGCTTTTGAAATGATTGTTGAGGTAGTCCAAGACTAACCGTATTTTACTGGATTTCGATGTGCTTCAGAAAGAAAGCTCACTATTAACTTCAGTCACTAAATTAACTTTCGATTTTCCGGTTTTATTAATTCTTTTGCTAAATTAAGTCAGAGTGTAGCGAAATTTATTACTTCTGACAAACTTTCAGTTTTCACACTACACGTGTCAACCTTCAGTTGCCACGCTTCTAGTGTTAATTATATGTGTAATAACCTTTCTTTTTCAGTTACTATAGTAATTGTCCTTAGGACTGGCGACCGTGATTTCCCCCAAATCTCAAATATCTAATTACCGCTAGTTAATTGTTAACGTAACGGCCGCACATTTACTTTCTTTATTATCTTTACCCCTTTTCAAAATTAATTTCCACCAGTTTCATTTGCATTTTTCCTTTCATTTAGATGTAACCCTTTCCTCCCTCTTTACCGATAGATTAACTTCGGTGACGATTGCTTTTCCCAAATTTCCATTAGGTACACGCGGTTTAATTTTTCACTGTCTTTAAGATGTTGAAGTGAGGGGGGAGGTTACACCTTCATCGCACATAGTGAACTGCACACTTGCAGCAGTGGAATTGTTTCTCAATCAGCTGCAAATGGCGGTTCTCCAAATTTTCTCGACAGTGTTTCGCGAAAAGAACGTTGCCTTCCCAACAGGGATTCACATTTAATTCCACAGAGCATTTACGTAATATTTGCTTGCTGCGCGACCCTAGCTGTAACAAGTCTAGAAGCGCGCCTCAGAATACCTTCGATGTTTTCCTTGAATGTAACCTCGTGGGGATCCCAGACACTCGAGTAGTATTGAAGAATGGGTTGCACAAATAATACCTACACTATCTCCTTTTTGCAGATGAGCTACACTTCCCCAGAATGCTCCCAGTAAACTGAAGTCGACTATCCGACCTTACATACGCGTTCCATTTCAGATCGCTTTGCAACATTACGTCTAGTATTTAACTGACTTGACGGGTGTGAAGTATCACATGACAATACAGCATTCGAATATTAGATAGCTAGTTTTCCTAATCATCTCCACTAAACTATTTTTTGACACTTACATCACGCTGGCATTCACCACAGGAAATAAAAGGTATCGTGTCTACGTTATCCTGTACCCTCTGACAGTCACTGAACGGCGCACCGCGCGGGATTAGCCGAGCGGTCTCAGGCTCTGCAGTCATGGACTGTGCGGCTGGTCACAGCGGAGTTTCGAGTCCTCCCTCGCGCATGGGTGTGTGTGTGTTTATCCTTAGGATAGTTTAGATTAAGTAGTGTGTAAGTTTAGGGACTCATGGCCTTAGCAGTGAAGTCCCATAAGATTTCACACACATTTGAACATTTTTGAAGAAACTCCACTTACAGAGTAAAAATGGCTCAAATGGCTCTAAGCACTATGGGACTTAACATCTGAGGTCATCAGTACCCTAGAACTTAGAACTACTTAAACCTAACTAACCTAAGGACATCACACACATCCATGCCCGAGGCAGGATACGAACCTGCGACCATAGAAGTCGCGCGGTTCCGGACTGAAGCGCCTAGAACCGCTCGGCCACAGCGGCCTGCCTACAGAGTAAGGATACTTTTTTGTTCTTTTGATGTTCATCAGTTGTGATGCGTCAGTATTAATAATATTTCCGTATTGATATGACATGAAATGAGATGTAAATAATATACCAACACTCTCATAGCGGTAGCTAACCGAAACCGGTACCAAAAATAAAGGGTATACATCGCAGGCGTTGGCAATCGCATGCGAAAATGTTTATAAATGTTTATTTTTCTTCACTCTGCCTTCTAAGTTAAGATCTGTTGTTACACTGTAGCCGCGACCTTTGAAATTGATGATATAAAGGATATACTGTAACTAACCTGTTTCTACGGGTTGTTACGTTATTATTGAGAATGGAAATACTTACTGCTTGTGGAATTAACATGAGAAGATTAGGGTCGCCACCGAACAAACCACACAACTAATCAAAGGTTTGGCCGAGTCGGAAAATAAATTAATTTGATCACAGACCAAAAACTCATAAAAATGCATACGTTGTGATGTCACTCATATGGGATGCAATGAATTAATAGTATTGCCCGTGCACTGTTCACGAGAATCAAACATTTAAAGTAAAATAGAAAATGCATGAACGCTGCATAAGATCAGCTCCCAGCAACGCACCTGAAAATAAGACTTAATCTTCTCACTTACATTGGTCCAAGAGGCATGCGTACTATGCTTCAGTTAGTCTGTACGCTGCAGGTATCCCTTCTGAAACTCCACCTGCCGCGCCGGATTAGCCGAGCGGTCTCAGCGCTGCAGTCATGGACTGTGTGGCTGGTCCCGGCGGAGGTTCGAGTCCTCCCTCGGGCATGGGTGTGTGTGTTTGTCCTTAGGATAATTTAGGTTAAGTAGTGTGTAAGCTTAGGGACTGACGACCTTAGCAGTTAAGTCCCATAAGATTTCACACACATTTAACATTTTTGAACTAAACGGCGACTCTTTGCCGTACACTACACCGTCTTCAGCAAACAGCCGCAGACAGCGACTCACGCTATCCGTAAGATTGTTTACGTATAGAGAGAACAAGATTCCCTGTGGCACTCCTGATGACACCCTGTGTTTGATGCACACCTCCATCGAGGACAACATACTGGTTTGTATTACGTTAGAAGCCTTTGAGCCACTTACACATCCGGAAACCTGTTTGGCACGCTCGGGCCTCCGCTAACAGTCTTCAGGGGACACCATGTGAAACGCTTTCTGGAAATCAAGCAGTATGAAACCTCTCTGTGCACTTTGGCATTGGTTCGCAGGGTATAGTGTCAGAAAAAAGCAAGCAGAGTTTCGCAAAGGCTGGTGTCTAAATTCTTGCTGATTTGTGGGCGCAAATTTATGTGTGTCTAGCAAATTTATTACATTCTAACTTAGAATGTGCTCAAGAATTCTGAAGCGAACCGATGTTAAGGATATTGGCCAGTAAATTTTCGGATCCCTTCTTTTTTTCCTTTTTACAGACCGGAGTCAGCTGCACTTTTTTCCAGTCGCTCACGGTTTTGGTCTTGGCGAGAGATTCACGGTAAAAGAAATCCAGATAACGGACCAATATCGAACAGCCGTCTCTGTAAAACCGGATTGGAATTACATTCGAAGGTCGCTAGTTAATTGTTTTCAAGTCTTTCAAAAATGGCACTGAGCACTATGGGACTTAACATCTATGGTCATCAGTCCCCTAGAACTTAGAACTACTTAAACCTAACTAACCTAAGGACGTCACACAACACCCAGTCATCACGAGGCAGAGAAAATCCCAGACTCCGCCGGGAATCGAACCCGGGTACCCGGGCGCCGGAAGCGAGAACGCTACCGCACGACCACGAGCTGCGGACTTCAAGTTTTTCAGTTACTTCTCGACGCCAGGGGTGCCTATTTCTCTTTTCCTGCATATGTGAGTCTTTCTGACGTTCAAACGATGATATGCCTTTACGACCCTCCTGTGTGAATGACTTTCTAATGTCGAAATTTAAAACGTCATCGTTCTCTTTGCTGTCTTCTATTTCCACACCAGACTGGTCGACGAGGAAATGAATAGAATCCTATCACCCCCATAGTTATTTTAGATAGGACCAGGATATTCTCGGGTTCTTGGAAAGGTCTTTCGCTAACGTATGACAGCCACAGTAGTACATTTCGCGCTTTCATCTTTTTGTAGGCGCAAAGATTCCTACGAACTTTTGCTGTCGTTCTTTTTTGAACCGTAGTTCTACTATCTCTGTTTCCTCAGCATTTTTCTGGATTTTGTTATTAAATCATGGTATTTAGGACCATGGCATAATGTCTATGAAACAAATACATGCGACAGTGTAACTACGTTTGTCTCTTCTTGCAGTTTTTGTTTCTATGATAATAAAGAGTTAAAAGACTCAAATTCTTTCTGATGTACTAATCAGATTTAAAATAACGTTAGGATGTTGTAGGTGCAACCAATTTAAGTAACCTACTGCTACTACAGACGGTTCAGTTTTAATAAACAAAGCTTATTGTTAATAAAACAAAAGAAAATCTGTATGCTGGTGGTGAACTCCGCTACGTAAGTACGTGAAATGAAAACATCTCGAGCCCCATATATATAAAAATACGAGGACTTGCTAAAAAGTAATGCATCCGAATTTTTTGTTCTGTTCTCAATATCGGTTGAAATATCACATGTCATCCATATTACTCTGTCGACCTTTTCGCTTTGCTCACTCAAGTTGCAACCACTTGCCGCTAGAGAGCTCCGAATCGCACTGTGTAACTTGACGAGGTGAAACGTAACTACGTCGGTGCGTGAGAAACAGCGTGCTGCAATTGAGTTTACAACCACAGAAAACGTTCCTATAATTGAAATACATACAGGAATGAAACCTGTGTACTCTGATGTTTGTATTGACACCAATATAGCGCGATGTTCGATTGTTCATACTCATAATGAAGGAAACGCTAATCCCAAAGGCATCAATAGAGTTTCGCCACAAAAGATCACCAACGGCAAAACAGTACAAGACCATGCCTTTAGCAGGCAAAGTCATGCACGCGGTGCTCTGAGATGTACAAGGTGTTGTGCATTTGTAATTCATGCCTATAGATCTAAAGATACCATCACAAACTCTGCAAGGTGGTGCAAGTCCCTCAGAAAACTGTAAGCACGAATTCGAAAAGTTCGTGACACACATGGAGCACACGATCCTTCAGAGTGACAGTACTGGACCACACATGAGCGCTGTGATACCTGCAACAATCCGACGCCTTGGATTCACTGTCATTCAGCGTCCTTCGTACAGTCCCAATTTGGTACAATCCAAATTTCATCTGTTTTCAGAGCTTAAAGAACATCTCCGAAGACTTTGCTTTCATAGTTATGAGTACTGATGCAAGCAGAAGTGAGGCTGTGGCCCCGTCAACAAAGTCAGATACTTACAGTGACAGTGTCAACAAACTGGTCTCTCGTTGGGAGGAATGTGTTCGTCGGAACGGTGACAGTATCGAGAAATACATATGTAGACATGAACAATAAGGATGTAGAATGTTAATAACATTTTATCTAAAAAACTTTAAGGCTTTTTGCATAAAAAACTCTGAGGCATTACTTTTGAGAGCGTCATCGTAAACTAGCCCACATCTAAGTTGTTGGAAGTTAATTCCGCTCTAACACAAAAAATTGAAGTCTGGTCGACATTCGATTAGTAATCATAAGTGCCAATCAGTGATGAACGTAAATCAAAGTCATAACTAACAAACTCAGTTGAAGTCAGATTCACTGCAGACTGCAGTCCCCACTGCCTACTCGCGAAACATTTTAATGACCAGCGTCACTGAAAACCATCTACATACTAAACTGCACAGCTAAACCCCAACTCATACTGACATAGGTCTTGACTCTCCAGCTCCGTCCAGAACGGTGCAGACGAGCAATATGGCCACCGTCCTTTTATCCCCCGGAGGCGCCAATACCTGGAATATCCATGCCTGTACGTCACGTAATGACTTCAAGCTTTATTTAAAATGCAAAATATGAATGCATCGTTAGATTCACACTAAACTTCTAAGCAAATCTGATACGTCTTGCATGATTTTACATCCAGTACGTTTCCCCAAACTGATGGTAAAAAACATATAAATGTTCGTTCCAGTGTTCAAAATTAGCTCATGACATCTGTACATCTGTACCTTCCATTTGAGACTTTATAGACAGGTGTGGCATCTCTGTCTTGTAGGAATTGTCCTTCTCTTTCCACAGCTGTAATCAGAATTAATATAGCTTATATGATTCTTGAATTACAGTAAAACTAAGCAAATTAATAAAAAAAATTACAGGGTTACCGACGTCAGCTGCTAATGGGCGCTGAAATGATTCCGTGGCGACAGTTAAAAATAGTGCCACGCAGGGCCTCGAACACGGATTTCCTGCTTTAAGTGAGTGGTCACCTTAACCACTCCGTCTACCTGAGAACACTTTCTGTCCGAACCAAATTCTCAGCTCATTGCACACTGCGAAGTAGTGTCCCTGCCCATGTACCTGATTTTTCGCGCAGTGTTTCCCGTATTCCCGCAAGAGGGATGGACCCTGTTGTGCAACCACTCTGAGAACATAATATCATTCAAGCTTACACATATACGAGTACTACATACGTGTAGTGTCTGCTGCGTCGGACAAGTACAAAAATTACTTTTTTGTTCACATTGGAAGCCATTAGTTAGAAACCTCAAACTGAACACAGGAGGAGACGGGCGGGGCAGTAGAACAGACACCACACATATATACACTAGTGGCCATTAAAACTGCTACACCAAGAAGAAATGCAGATGATAAACGGGTATTTATTGGACAAACATATTATACTAGAACTGACACGTGATCAAATTTTCACGCAATTTGGGTGCAGAGATCCTGAGAAATCAGTACCCAGAACAACGACCTCTGGCCGCAATAACGGCCTTGATACACCTGGGCATTGAGTGAAACAGAGCTTGGATGGCGTGTACAGGTACAGCTGCCCATGCAGCTTCAACAAGATACCACAGTTTATCAAGAGTAGTGACTGGCGTATTGTGGCGAATCAGTTGCTCGGCCACCATTGACCAGACATTTTCAGCTGGTGAGAGATCTGGAGAATATGCTGGCCTGGGCAGCAGTCGAACTTTTTCTGTATCCAGAAAGGCCCGTACAGGACCTGCAACATGCGGTCGTGCATTATCCTGCTCAAATGTAGAGTTTTGCAGGGATAGAATGAAGGGTAGAGCCACGGGTCGTAAAACATCTGAAATGTAACGTCCACTGTTCAAAGTGCCGTCAATGCGAACAAGAGGTGACCGAGACGTGTAACCAATTGCACCCCATACCATCACGCCGGGTGATACGCCAGTATGGCGATGACGAATACACGCTTCCAATGTGCGTTCACCGCGATGTCGCCAAACACGGATGCGACCATCATGACGCTGTAAACAAAACACTCATCCGAAAAAATGACGTTTTGCCATTCGCGCACTTAGGTTCGTCGTTGAGTACACCATCGCAGACGCTCCTGTCTGTGAAGCAGCGTAAAGGGTAACCGCAGCCATGGTCTCCGAGCTGATAGTCAATGCTGCTGCAAACGTCATCGATCTGTTCGTGCAGATGGTTGTTCTCTTGCAAACGTCCCCATCTGTTGACTCAGGTATCGAGAAGTGGCTGCACGATCCGTTACAGCCATACGGATAAAATACCTGTCATTAGACTGCTAGTGATACGAGGCCGTTGGAATCCAGCACGGCGTTCCGTATTACCCTTCTCAACTCACCGATTCCATATTCTGCTAACAGTCATTCGATCTCGACCAACGCGAGCAGCAATGTCGCGATACGATAAACCGCAATCGCGATAGGCTACAATCCGACCTTTATCAAAGTCGTAAACGTGATGGTACGCATTTCTCTTCCTTACACGAGGCATCACAACAACGTTTCACCAGGCAACGCCGGTCAACTGTTGTTTTTGTATGAGAAATCGGTTGGAAACTTTCCTCATGTCACCACGTTGTAGGTGTCGCCACCGGTGCCAACCTTGTGTGAATGCTCTGTAAAGCTAATCATTTGCATATCACAGCATCTTGTTCCAGTCGGTTAAATTTCGCGTATGTAGCACGTCATCTTCGTGGTGTATTATATCTCCATACAGCTTACAGGAATACAGGAAACGCTGTGAGAAAAATGAGGTAATTGTGTAGTATCACAAATCGATACTGTGCTACTGGTGTTCCACAGTTGGTAACATTTGGTAGCCACACCTCCAGTGGCTCTGTACCAGGAGCTTTCTCTGCCGCCGCAATACAGGGCGACCGGTGGAGCGACACAGACTACTCGCGCTTAGAGACACTTCACAATGACATCATAATTCGTCATTTTTTTCAGAGAGTCTCGTCTTGGTTGACAGTGTGCGAATTGGACTCTGTTTCTTGCTGCATTATTTGTATTGGGTCTATATTTTCTTGGAGTAATGTAAGTGATGTAAATCTTCTGCTTGCTGCGTTACTGTGTTCACTTACCATTTCTGCTCCTGACCAACTTTTCTAGACGATAGTTGGTGCACAAATTCATAGCCCACCACTCCTTACCATTGTGTAAAAGGTCGTACACAACAAGGTGCAAAGGGACGCTACTCTTAAGTGAGAGATATGGTGAGAATTCGGGTAGAACAGGAAGTGTGATCGGACAGCCAAAACAGTTAAGCTGACGGCTCATGTAAACAAGGATAACTGAGTTGGAGTCTCGGTGTGGCACAAATTTTCACCTTGTGCCACTCAATCATTTCAGTGCCAAATTACGGCTGACATCGGTACCTTCCTCGAAATATTGATATTTATGGTCACTGTATCAGGAATAGTGGTTTCTCTGCCGTTGTACATGTCCGAAGAACAGAACACCACATACCTAAAGCAGAAAAAAGAAATAATTGAAAAATAATGAAAAAATAAATTTAATGAACTAAATGTTGTAAGTGGTGCGTACTCGTATCAGCCAATCACAGAACATGCCGATTTTAGTCAAAGTTCAATTAAAATGTCTGTCACAGGCTAATTAATGAAGTAGTGAAACCTGTGGATAGCTCAGTCGATGAATGTCACCCAGCGCTACAGACTGATAGGGTGATTTCTGTTGTGGAATGAAAACTGTACTGCTTATAAGTTATTTTGCATTTGTACACAAAAGTGGATATAAGATGAACATCAACAAAAGCAAAACGAGCATAATGGACTGTAGTCGAATTAAATCGTGTGATTCTGCAGGAATTAGATTAGGAAATGAGACACTTGAAGTAGTAAATGAGTTTTGCTATTTGGGGAGCTAAATAACTGATGATGGTCGAAGTAGAGAGGATATAAAATGTAGACTGGCAATGACAAGGAAAGCGTTTCTGAAGAAGAGAAATTTGTTAACATCGAGTGTCAGGAAGTCGTTTCTGAAAGTGTTTGTATGGAGTGTAGCCATGTATGGATCTGAAAGGTGGACGATAAATAGTTTAGACAAGAAGAGAATAGAAGCTTTCGAAATGTGGTGCTACAGAAGAATGCTGAAGATTAGATGGGTGTATCACATAACTAATGAGGAGGTATTGAATAGAATTGGAGAGAAGCGAAATTTGTGGCGCATCTTAGCTAGAAGAAGGGATCGGTTGGTAGGGCATATTCTGAGGCATCAAGGGATTACCAATTTAGTATTGGAGGGCAGCATGGAGGGTAAAAATCGTAGAGGGAGACCAAGAGATGAATACACTAAACAGATTCAGAAGGATGTAGGTTGCAGTAGGTACTGGGAGATGAAGAAGCTTGCACAGAATAGAGTGGAATGGAGAGCTACATCAAACCAATCTCTGGACTGAAGACCACAACAACAACAACACTAAATAAATGTACTCGGTGCTGTAATTAGCTACAGTCATCATCTCCAAAGCGTATCCACATATCCACAGATTCGTTTTCTACTCCTCCTCAAAACGACATATCGATGTGGCATTGCACATGCACAAATGAGTGAAGTACAGTCTATCCCTTTGTGCTGACCGCTGGATAGATCTGATGTCAAGTGTGGATAGCTACCATATAAAGTCACGTGTAAGGCAGACGCCAGACTGAGATTCATTTGCAGAATCCTCAGCAAATGTAGTCCACCAATAAAGGAAGTAGCTTACAAAAGCCCGCATCTCGTGGTCGTGCGGTAGCGTTCTCGCTTCCTACGCCCGGGTTCCCGGGTTCGATTCCCGGCGGGGTCAGGGAATTTCTCTGCCTCGTGATGGCTGGGTGTTGTGTTATGTCCTTAGGTTAGTTAGGTTTAAGGAGTTCTAAGTTCTAGGGGACTGATGACCATAGATGTTCAGTCCCATAGCGCTCAGAGCCATTTGAACCATTTGAGCTTACAAAACACTCATCCTACCAACACTGGAATATTGCTCGTTACGATTCCAGATAGCAATGATAGAGTTAGTAGATGAGATCCAAAGAAGAGCAGCACGTTTCGTCACAGGTTGATTTAGTAAACTTGAAAGCGTCACAGAGATGGTCAGCCAACCCGAGTGGCAGACGCTGAAAGAGATACATTCTGCATCACGTTATGAACCACTCTTAGTGTGGCGGTTTTTGCGTAACATCAACATGGACAAATGCAATGAATATGATGAATATGGATGATACGATACTCTATGGTATTTTGCGATTTGAATTCATTCTGTTTTTTTTTTTTTTTTTTTTTTTTTAGCAGTTCCATTGATTTGATTTTGTAAATGACACTGACAATATTATACACATGTATAATACATTATTCATACTACAACTTCTCCCGGATAATTATTTTGTTCAAATTGCACAAGAATTCCATCTGACGTAGTGTAATGCCGGCCGCTGTGGCTAAGCGGTTCTAGGCGCTTCAGTCCGGAACCGCGCGACTGCTACGGTCGCAGGTTCGAATCCTGCCTCGGGCATGGATGTGTGTGCTGTCCACAGGTTAGTTAGGTTTAAGTAGTTCTAACTTCTAGGGGACTGATGACCTCAGATGTTAAGTCCCATAGTGCACAGAGCCATTTGAACCATTTTTTTGATTTTCGTAGTGTAATAATGTTGACTGTAAGCTGTGTTCATATCACTAAAATTACAGATCGTACATCAGACCTTTTATAAATTTTGTCTTCGATGGATTTAATTATTCTTAGCAAATTGATCATGAAAAGAAACCACAGAGTACCACCCGCACACAACACTGACGTGTGCCACCAGATATATTTTTCTCCGTGATTCGTGCGTAGTTTCTAATTTTGGCCTCATACATCAGCAATGAGATCTTGTTCAACAATAAATACCATCAGCACTGTTCTTGGAAAATGCATTCTGATTCGATTAATTTTTTCTTTTAGAAATAGAGTTCAGTACGACCGGTGCACATTTATTTCTTACACATCGGAATATTGTTTGCAGTTTCAAGTAATTTAAATTTGCCGCTATGATAAAAGTTAAGATGGCGGACAGCAAAAGATAGAGGATTTCTTTTTAATTACAATTTTCCTTTGCTCAATAAATAATTAATCATTTAAATTGATGCTACCAACAAAAATTATTAAATTGATTTGCAAATTAGTTTAACAAAAACCCATTCTATTTTCAACTAGAAGTACAGACCAAGTTGCTATATAATCGCGACTAACAATGGCTGCGCTTCTTGCAGCTATGATAAAACAATTAACACAAAATTATAATTAAAAGAGAAAGTGAATTGTCAATAATTAATCATAAATAGTTTTAACGCATTTGGCTCTATTTGTTTTTACCAGCAAATGAACATAAAAGTACAATAATTTTACATTAAATGTTTTTCATTCAACAGACCTCAAATCGATTCGCGTCTTGGGTCGGCGACGTACATCAGAAGAAGACGACAAAAGGGTACAAAACATAAGAAAAGAATGACATAGATTAACAAAGAATGTGAGACAAATATTCTCTCTGTTTTACATAATTATCATCTGTTTAAGAAATAATTACATAATTGAATGAATATTATCCACACGTTCATATTCCACTCGTAATATATATATATATATATATATATATATATATATATATATATATATATTGCTTACTCCTACGCATATCTCGTGAAAAGACCATGAAGATTAAGTTAGAAGGATTCAAGACCACATTGAGGCTTACCAGCAATCGTAAGCGATTGGAACAGCAAGAGGAGGAGATGCGAAAGTACTCTCTGCCACACACCGTAAGGTAGCTTCCGGGGTATAAATGTGAGCTGCCACGCCTACCATACACCCTTCAGAAGCACGGTCATTTGGCCTGCTTGCCAGTTTGCCAGGGTGAACGCAAATCAAACGCCACGTCCGACCATAATCTAACATAAATATTCTGATATTTAGCACGTCGTGTCAAAATCACTACGTATGAAAATGGCAGACGTGGAAACCTGCTTTGTACGATTCTGTCTAGAGTATTCGAGTTTATAATGGTTGGAGCTCAAATGGATGGAGTGCGGAGGAAAGAGGTTACAGGGAGTAGTGACGAGTAGCGAGACAAGTGCAAAGTAAATTTTCCGACAGGAGAATGAGGAAGTGAAGTAGCGGCGCCCCAGCCAGCTGGGTCCGCCCACATGGCAGCCGGTCGATGCAACTCAATTGCTTATTAACCTGTCATGGCCCCGTTCCTATTATAACATTTTCCTTCCTCCCCACCCTCACACAGTTGCTGCGCTTCTGCGGCGGGCGCACGGCGCGCTCTTTTATTGATTTATGCGTCTATTTGTCATGTTACATCGATAAGCTGTCGGAATAAACTGTTTAGAATCGTCCCAACTGATACAAATTGCCCCCAGTAAATCAAATCAGTCCGGGGAATTGCGCCTAATGCGCGCTCGGCGCCCGATTAAGGAGCTCCGACATGCCGCCTGTTTGTTCGGCCGGCCGGCCCAGTAAATATCGGCCACAAAAGACCGCTCCGTGACGGCTCGCCGCCTGTCACAGATAAATCAGCGAGGGACCTCCTCGTCCGTTTCTATAAATCCGATTCACGTTGCGGGACGAGGGCCCCCTATCGATCACCGCATCGGGATAAACGTATTCCCTGCCTCTCAAAAGCCAGCGGCACGGGGGAGTCGGAGAGAAAAAAGGAGGGGAAAACCGGAATCCGTTCACTTTGCTTATTTATTTACATGTCGACCGAAATAAGCCGGACGTCGAGGTAAACTGCCCGTCCCTGAACAGGGAACGCTCCGCCTGTCGTTCGCTTTGACGTATTGCCAATATTATTCAGATGCCTGCGCCTTCATCATTCGCTCCAGCGGATTGCAGAAATTTATCTCCGCACATTTTTATTCGACTAACGGAGCTTCGGTTACCTTGCAGACTTTCGAGGGAAATTTCATTTTTTTTGTAATTTCTCTCCACTAAAAAGTGAGGATCTCATTACACGAAGATCGGCAATATTATACCCTTCCAAAAAGATATCGCTAAAACTTCTTTAACGAATAGTAACCTGCGGAAACAATGCTCCTATCGGTGCTCAAAAAATGGAAATTCGTTCTTGTTTATTTAAAAGAGTCTGAAAACTGGGAACCAGCTGCCTCATTCTACATTGCTCGGAACCTTCAAAACATTTTTCAAACTTTTTGAGATGCAAACATACTCGCGCTTTCTTTAAAATACAGCTCCCCCCAAACTCCCACAAGTTCCTCTAACTGTAACTCACTCACACCCATTAGCCTTTCGATGTAACTCTCTCTACCCGTCCACTCACGCAGCCTAACTAACTGACATTATCTCTTTGTCTCTATCTGTCTCCTGTGTCACAGTCACAGTCCCCTTCGTTCTGTCCTACTACTACTGTCTTCTCTCACTGTCACTGTTTCCTTCTTGCTCTCTCTTACTCCTAAACTTTATTCATTCCTTCCTACAGCTGCTGTCTCTTCTCAGTGTTACTATTTGCCTCTTCCTCGTTGTTATTGTCATGTACTCTGTCTCTCATGATCAATGGCTCTCAACGACTTCAACTTTCTTCTTCACTTCATTCCTCTTTCACTATAACTGTCTCCTTCACTTTTTTCGTAGCACTATTCTGTCACTGTCATTTATGTTCCACTGCACTGTGTCCTCTTTCTCGCACACTGTCATTATATCCTTCGCTCTTTCTGTAACACAACCACTATCTACTGTAGTCCAATATTTATTACATTTCCGTCTCTTTGTCACTGCCACTGTCTTTTTCTCTCTCACAATAAAAAACTGCGAATGTGTTCGTATGCCAAAATTGTTGACAAAATTTTGAAGGTGCTGTGGGAGGTAAAATGAGGCAGCTTGTGCCCCACTTTGCAGTCAGTCTTTTAAGCAAACAGGAATATATTTGTATTTTTAATGCTCCGGTAGGAGCATTATTCGCTGACTCCATTCTTTTCCATGCTGCACACACACACACACACACACACACACACACGAGAGTTGTCGAGAAAGTAAATTCCGATCGGTCGCTAAATGGAAACCACAGTGAAAATCAGAAACATTTTATTTGCAAGAGTTAGCTACACTTTCCAGACATTTCTCTACATAGTCGCCGCTCCGACTTAGACATTTGTCGAAGTGTTATATCAAATTTCCATCGTCATAGAAGGCAGCCCCCTGGGTTTTCCGATAATTCTCTACCCTGGTCTATAGCGCGTAGTCTGTGCCCAAGTGTTGTCTTCGTATCCAGCGTTTCATGTGAACAGAGATGATACTCAGGACGAACCAATTAGGACTGTGTTGTGGGTGATCAAACACTTCCCATCGAAAAGACTGCAGGAGCGTTTTCAATGTCCCAGCAGACTGCGACTGAGAATTGCCATGGAGAAGGAAGTGCGTGCCAGTTGTGTTAGGTGGGCTGCATTCATTAAGGCGATGCCTCTCAGAAGGCCCTCCCACTTGGCGGAAGACATCGTTGTTCTAGGCAGCTTTACTAGCTCACAGTGCGCTCACAACTGAAAAGAGCGTCTTGATGCGATCGACGGTCGTACTAGAGACACTGCCCGACACATCTGTGCAAAGCTTCATCGGATTTTACTGTGGTGTCCATTTAGTGTCCGATCGAAACTTACTTTCTGGACAACCCTCGTATATATATATATATATATATATATATATATATATATATATATATATATGAGTGTGTGTGTGTGTGTGTGTGTGTGTGTGTGTGTGTGTGTGTGTGTGTGCGTGTGTGTGTGGGTGGGTGGGTGGGCGTGGGTGGGTGGGCGTGTGTGGGTGTCCACTGTCCACGTTAAAATGAAGTTAGTCTTTCCCCAGCAGCACTATTCAAGTGGAGTGGGGACTTCCAAGTTGCTGACATGGCGTCCAAATGCGAGACCTACACCAGGCTATTGAGTAATACATAATAAATGCTTTTCTTATACTGGAAACGTAATTTTTTTTACTTCAGTACATTCTGTTACATTCAAGATATTTATTACTCAAGGATTTAGGAATTTACTACAATTTTACATCTGACGATTTTCATGTTTCTGGAGTTGCAATCGTGAGAATGTTAACATATTCGTTCCTTGACACTTGAGCAACTTCCCTGGAGTGAAGCACCGTGAAAGGGAAATAGCTGCAAATTAAGAACCATGTAAGTTATCGATTTCAGCAAGAAAACCTGAAACATCACAATGTTACGTTTCGTTGGATTTTGCAGCGACTAATAGCTCCCCATTACCTACGGAAACTTTTGGGTGGACGGAGTATCTCACATTCTCTTCACGACACTTTAAAGAGGGATTATAGGCGTGGGTGAGGGGATCCTCAGTTGGGAGGGATTGGAGCCCATCTAGAGAAGGAAGCAGCTGACAAAAAAATCGAGTGTCTGTTAGATAATAAGTGCTCAACGTAACTGGGGAGAAACTAACATACGTGACTTGCAGGAGCAGATCTGAGGCTCGGATCTTGGAGGGGGGGGGGGGGTTACTGTTTGTTACTAGCTCCCCACCGCAATTTTAACTTCCAGTATCCCCCAGTTTTAACATGTCACAGATGTCTATGGCTTTAATTATAAGAACAATAAATTATATAGAATGTTTTAATACAACAATTTGTCGAGATCAGTACCGAGTAATTTGTTTAGCAAAACATGTACGGAACTGCAACTCAAAGGAGTACGTAGTTATAAAAGCGTCGGTCCGAGAAATATAAGTTTAAGTACGCTATTTGATCAAAAATCATGCTTACAGTTTTGAATGGACATTAATGTGGGATGTGTTCACATCTCACGTTTATGGCAGCTTCAACCCTGTTGGAGACCCTTTCAGTGAGATGTGTGAATGTATGTCGAGGAATGGCAGCTCACTATTATTCAAGTCCAGAAACCAGAGAAGATAGTGATGCTGAAAGCTGGGATCTGAAGCGAAGTAGACGTTCTAACTCATCACAAAGTGTTCCACTGGATGTAGGTGAGGGTTCTGTTCGGGCAAGTGCATTTCAGGAATCATATTGTCCACAAACCATCGTCTCACAGATGCTACATTATCACAGGGCGCATTGCGGTGCTGTTACAACCATCGTCCCCGAACTGTTCCTCTGCTGTGCACAGAAAGCAATGTTGTGAAATGTGTTCGTATCCTCCCGCATTTGGCGTTTGCTTAAACGTAATGCGGGAAGTACAACATAATCACGAAAAAATCCCCCCTATCGTGAAACCATCTCCTCTGAAATTCACAGTTGGCACGACACCTGATGGTAATGAGCATTGTCCAGTCATTCGTCCAGAGGGTTGTGTAGCGCAATTCATCAGTCTATATCACTCGTTTCCAGTCATCCACTGGCCAGTGGCGTCTCTCTTTACACAACCGAATGCGTCGCTCAGGAGTGAATACTGAAATGTGTGGCTTATGTGGAACACCTCCACCATTATAGTCCACTCTATTTAACTCCCTATGCACGGAAACTGTGCAAGCTGGACTGCTGGTAGCACTTTGGAACCCACGAGTGATTCTTTGATTTCACGGATTGCATGCGGTTTCTAGAACCACCCTCTGCACTGTTCGACGGTCCGTGTCCGTCATTACACGAGGTCTGCCTTATCTAGGTTGGGCTGTCGATTGGGCGCTCTATAAGGGTCGAAATGTCCGTCATGGATCCATAACTCAGGTGAAATCCCGTGACTCGCCCACGTTCGAAATCCCTGAGCTGTCCTGATCGACCCATTCTCTTGCTACTTCTTCTAAGTGACAAAAAACAATATCCGCTGCAGTTCGCATGAAGATACTGTGAGAGGAAGCGGCCATTTGGATGCACTTTAATAACTTCCCTTATGTCTTGACCACACTTTTTTTATTTTCAAAGACACCTTACCCGTTTCGGCTTTCCGTCATTTTCAAAGACCGTGTTACGATCAAATTAAACTGTTCTCTGGATACTTTGCATCACGTCGACATTCTCAAACACGAGACAAGTGCAGCATCCCCCACTTCCTCTTGCACAACTTAAAATCAAATTTACTTTGGGGGTGGGTCATGAACCCCCAAGGCGCTGCATCCTTTGGCTCCGGGCCTGGTCACTTCTGAATAACAGCACTCTGAGCGAACTACTTTGCTTCCAACCAACCAACCTAGTACTGTGACGCAGACCAAAGGAGCGTCTGCTCAGAAGATGTCCAAATATACGATGGGAACAGAACCTGCGAGGTGATAGAGTGGCACACTTGTATGCGGAACTTTGTGACAGAAATAAAAATAAAATCCGAAGAGTGGGAGAAACATGTAACAACTGTTACCAGTACACTTTCGATGTGGATGCTGCAGATACCGATACGTGCCCAACATAATGTGGAGGGAGAAACGTTTACCTCCCGAAAACAAAACGCCTGACAGGATCCGGGACGGCGCGCCAGTCACTCGCTGCCGTCTCGGCCACTGCCTTGTGGACGCGCCGCACGTCTGCATGTGTATACCTGAGCCGGTCGGCGGCGCCGCGCGCGCCCAGAATGTTGAAGCGGCCAACAGTCCGACCGCCGGCGCGTCCCACTGCGACCGGGGCAGCCTGCGGTTCACCGCTGTGGTTCGCCCTTCGTCCAAACTAAAGCGGATACTAACTCCGTAGCTCCGAGAAAACGGTGCCCTGTACATTGCGCCCACTGAAACTTCAAAAATGCTCAAATGTGTGTGAATACCTAAGGGACCAAACTGCCGAGGTCATCGGTCCGTTTAGGGACAATAAACAGACTTACACACTACTTAAACTAACTTATGCTAGCACCAACACACACACTCATGTCCCAGGGAGGACTGGAACCTCCAGCGGGAGGGGCCGGGCAATCCGTGACATGGCACCTCAAACCGCACGGCCACTCCGCACGGTCATTGAAATTTGCGTCTCGAAAAATTCGAGGGTAGGTCCACCAACCCTCCAGCAAATCCGCGACTTGCGCGGTAGGTAGAAGAGTCGAGGACTCGTACGTCAAGTTTTACATTATAACAACTGCTTACAAAGAGATGCTCGAACAAGAACTGCAGTGCCAAAATTTTTACAGTCGTAACTGGTACGTAATGTCTTGTGCACTCTTCTTCGCCTGATTCAAAGCCTCATGTACTACTGAGTGAGTGCCAGATAAAGCTCCTTGTTGATGACTGTTTGATCTAAGCATTTCCAATCTTCGGTCTTAAGCATTCCTCGGCTGTATGATGTCTTCGATTCTCTTCGTGACATAGTGGCCACTTGGACTACCTCAAATGGTCACTGACGTTTCCATATGGAACCTAAAAGCGCATAAACCACAAAGGAGCATGAACTGAACACTACCAAGTTTACAGTCGTAGCATCGTAGTGAAGGTGAGTCTGCAAGTGACGATTTGGTCGGGTGAACGAGGACATTCGGAGTGCACGAGACCAGTCACTCAATGGGACCGTCCCCAGTAAATGGTTCAAATGGCTCTGAGCACTATGGGACTTAACATCTTAGGTCATCAGTCCCCTAGAACTTAGAACTACTTAAACCTAACTAACCTAAGGACATCACACACATCCATGCCCGAGGTAGGATTCGAACCTGCGGCCGTAGTAGCAGCGCGGTTCCGGATTGAAGCGCCTAGAACCGCTCGGTCACAACGGCCGGCCGTCCCCAGCAGATGATGGCCCTCAGGGTTCAGTTAGCCCTGCGACGTCGCGTTTATTTTTTGTTCACCCCACAGGAAACAGTTCCACTCACCTTTCAGTGATTTCTTCTTCTGAAGTCCTGTCCACACTCCTTTCTCGTTGGAAAAATGTTCGTCGGCTAGAAAGAGCTGTATCGGAAACTAGCCACACTACACATGTCTACAGGACGCATCAAAATGTTTTTCAGTATCAGGGTAGCTGAGCAATTAACTGATACGTCGTTTGCAGCTACAAACTTCAATTGTATTGTGACATGTTTGATACAAAACACCACCTAACCTGTGCTAATCTTAAGTCACAGTTTCGTCATTCACACGCTGTCACACTCACTCCTAATAGCTCATGGTAATTAACGAAACCCGTTACCAGAAGGATTAACAAACGCATTGTCTATGACAGAATGCTCGCTCAACTAGTATACAATTTGACTACTACGAATTTTCAGTACGCAGTCGCGCCTCGTGTAACACGCCACACAAATTTTGTTTATTCAAAAGTCGCTGTTTGCATACCAAATTCGGAATTTCACGTTCGCATCCACTTTGTGTCACTCCAAGGTCAGATTTCAGTCATTATTCCGTAAAATTTTCACATCTGTTCGGAGCTCCTTGTATCCACGTTCGAACATGATAACGTCTGCGATCAAGACTAACTTAGGCTTCACAAAGCAATTCCCTTAGCCCACAAAATACGCTCGGACGTACTATTCTCTGATTGGCAGGTATACAACGTAACCAGTCCAATGTTAGTATTAGGTCTACAACTTTGCTTCCACCGTTTTGCAATAGACGGCAGTAGCGGCAAGTAGGGTTCGGGTAGTAGGTCATAAGTGTAACACGATATGCCTAGGTATCTGTAAACATAGTGCCATAAAAATATTAGTCGATTGGTGATTGCGTCATAAAGTTATTCTCGCTTAAGTACGTTAACTTACGTACCCATTCCTAGTGGTTTGCAGAAAGTTTTAATTTTCTGCTTTAACATGAAGAAATCTGTGGCTGTGGCTCTTCAAATGCTGGGTAATACTAATGGTGAGGGAACTATTAGTGGAAGAAAGTGCAGAAAATGCTTTCAACGCTTTAGGAACGGTGATTTTGATGTCGAAGACCGGCATAGCGGTAGCTACTGAAACAGACGAAGACAGTCATAGTACAACCAATTGATGCGTTCGAGCCCAGCACTGAAACACAGACGGCCACAATAAAGCGATAGACACGTAAAGGTAATTTTGCAGCAGGTCAGTGCTCGACCCTGTCTCAAAACCCGTCAAAATATACATGGAAACGTTGAAATGAGAAGTCCAATCCCTCCCGCCGTATTCTCCATACGTTGCTCTCTCTGACTACCACCTTTTTCGATCAGTGGAATACAGTCAGGCTGACCAGCACTTCTGATCATATGAACAAGTGCAAAATTGAATCGATTCATGGATCCCCACAAAAGACGCCCAGTTCTTCCGCCATAGGATTCGTATCCTATCCGAAATATGGGAGAATGTAGTGGCCAGCGATGGGAAATACTATGAATCATAATTTTTTTGTAACTTTTTCACTATAAAGCCCCGAACTTCGAGAAAAAACGGCAGAACCAAAGTCGTAGACCTAGTATTAAACTGAGCAATCCTGCGTCTTTTACTTTTGATCAGTCACAATTTATGAGCTTTTATGAACAATTTATCGAAAAAACAAGTTTATAAAATCCACAAATATGGTAATAATACCCTCTTCAAATAACAAAATTATCTCATCCTCATAAACTGGCTATTTGCACTTTACAATATCCCCTGAATATGAATCACTCTCTCAGCATGCAGTTCGCACGTATCCGTATACTCAGTTAACAATCCTAACAATATTCATTTATTAAATACTTCGCATTCACATCATCATTCACACTACTAATTTAACAAATCAGTAATAATTTGTGTAAGTTGTAATAAAAATATAGAGTTTTAAATGCTTGATAATTTTACAATCCGTAAGATGCTGACACCTTTCGGCCACAACCGGAACTATGTACAGCTAGCTACAGGCTTCGAGCGCATCTGTCATGCTGTAACCATCACTCACCGTATCCTCCTACTTACATGGGTGTGATACAATGCGGTACGCCTCAGGCTGTGACTTAGTGATGAGAAATATCAGGCGCAAATTTTTGTAAGGGCACACATTACGCATATCTCATATATACCGAGAAAACATCACATTTTCAAACAATAAAAATTAGTCATTAGCTGAACATTCCTTTTAATTTTTAATTTTACCTTTGCGGTTTCATCAAATTAATCCGTCATGCCCCAAACTTTGTTGCAGATTGAAATCATAGGTAAGCCGACGTAAAATACGGATCAAAAGATAAATACAACCATCGTTAAAGAAGAATAAACTGTGTGACATCTCAAAAAGTAAGTAACATGTGCGATGAACAGCAACTAAGAGGCTTTTTGCGATGTGACACAGTTTATTGTTCTTTAGAAAAAGACGACTTTATTGTTTGGTACATATTTGACGACAAAATAATTATGATTTCTGCACAAAACTATGAAGATGAAAGATTAATCTGCTGAAATATTAAAAAATATTCAGTTGACGACTCATTTATATTTTGGTGAAAAGAATACACACCGCAGCTGCTGAACAGCAGCTACGAAGAAAATCAGTCATCGGATTCACAAGGCAATGAAGCCTCAGTTAATTCCTCTGATCTTGTGTACCCGGAGTGCAATGTTACTACAAGTCCAAAAGCTTTCAGGCAACCATCCCCCCCCCCCCCCCCCCCCTTGAACGCGTAAAGCTTGACGTCGACTCTGACCCAACACTATCACAGTACGAATGCAAACCCGCATCATGCAGGAGATATAGTGGTTAACCATTTCTAACAAATTCATCTGTGCAGATAGATTAATTTTCTTTTAACATAATAACAAATGGCCTCCCACTGTATCGTGTGTAGTTGTATAAATTTTTATTTTAGTAGTCATACATATTTCGTCAATTTCAAAAGCAAATACAAAAGTGTCATTTTGTGCCAGTACCGGGGAAAGATTTCAACTAAGAGGCAAGATGATAATATTAATACAAGTTATGTTATTGGTAAGCGTATGTTACTTAATTAAACATTGCTGTGTATTTGTTATCGAACAGTATTTCATTAAAAGTTTACTGTGTTAAAACTAATATAGCTTTAGATTAGTGTTTTTCAACAACCAAAAAAAAACCAGGCACGCGTTTTTTCCTTCAAAGTTCGAGCTATCTGCAGCTGTAGCCTGAACTGGAGCATTTTCAGTTTCGTCACAACCCGTGACAAGAACACGATCTGCGGTTTTCATCGCAGCCGTATGACGCTCATTAAACAGAAGGGGACAATTAAGGCAGATCTCACAGTCATTGGCCATTAACTGCATTACCGTCTGTAGCAGCTTTGAAATAAGCTTTGCTCGATAGTTACTGAGGTCATCAACTTGCTCCAGTCAGTTTGCTCCAATCGATATTAAAAGCGTTTGATTTTTGGAGTAGGATTATCAACAAAAATGGCGGTTGAGAAACACATTTTGTCATTTTATTCAATTACAACAAAGAAAAAGCAAATGTCTCATCAGATACCCCATAAGAGGTTACGTTGAATGTCTTGAAGAAGTCATCTTTATCACACTGATCTGGCAGCAGCGTTTAAGCTGTTCGAGGTTTGTGTCTCACCTTTTGAAACGACGGCGGTGTCCATATGATAATGTTACCTCGAAGTAGCTTTAGCAAGGATAACGGCACCAGAGTACGTTTACGGTTTCATCGGGTTTCTTCAACGCCAGTTTAAGCTGACTGTTAAAACTGCGAGAAATAACCAGTTTCTGAAGTAATATGTTTTCTGTTTTTATTCTTATGTCTTCCTGTAATAAACCTAGAAATCGAAAGAAGATTGGAAAATTTTTGATTCTCTCAGTTTCATAGAACATAGAATCAAATAGGCAAATAAAATAAAACTTAGTCTGTCCATCATTCGCTGCTTTGCTCAAAGACTGATAAATGGTAGAATTCCACAAAAAAAATCACCATTATTCTCCTACTGAATCTAATTTTTTGAAATTCTACTCAGAAATCATGTTGTAATCGGGGATCAAACCACTATTTCGGCGTTACGAACAGTCAATTCTTAAGAGTGAAAACTGAGCTTAAGGAACTGTTTATCGTATTAATTTGTTCGTTTTCAAGAGCTACAGTCAGGAAAAGGCAGATCTTGTAAATACAGGCAGCAGATCAGCTCCTTCCTATTTTTATGGTATACTGCGAATGAATTGTTGTTAAGTTTTTAATTTATTACTGTTACCACAATTTCCTTTCTCTCCCACTGTTTAACGGAAACAGCAGACACATATTTAATAATATAAAGCAAATGAAGCACTGTACTTCGTTGCTAGGTCACTTTGTAAAAACATTTCCTGACTAGAGTTGGTACTATTCTATAATATATCAGACGTACAACGACGACAGCGAGACACTACTGTATAGACCAGGTGAGCAAGTCTTGTACACTGCACATACTCGTGTACCATAAGCCACCACACGCAGCGGCAGGTACATTATTGTCTCAGCAGCGTTACACCAATTCTTACGCCGTGTGTTTGTTGCTCGTTTTTGACGTCATTGTTATTAAAATAACACTGATCACTTTTCCCATTCACTGTAACAACGCAATATTTCAAACAAATACACATTCTTTGAACACAGATTATACTTTTTTTAAAAAAAGATTTATTTAAAAACGAAAAATTTTGGCACTGCTGCTATGCCTAATTATTTTGGTTTTTTATTCGGTTACCAGGAAAAAATAAAAAATGCTTGTTATAAATGAGACCAAAAAATTATTTATTTTTTTCCAGAACTAAAATACCGGTGTAAGTTTTAACTCGTCGGTTTTTCCCACCCCTACACCATACAGGCAGTTCTCACTTTTCGCTTGATAATAGAAGTAAAGCTGAAGAAAAATGAAAATGAGCTCATAAGATTTGTCGACCTATAAAATGAGTTAGACAACGTACAACCGTGCAAGATGTTCGAAAATCTGAGAAAAATAGGAATAAGCTATAGGGAAAGATTATCATACTCAATACGTACAGGAAGGATAGGGAAAAATACGACTGGCATACATGGAACGACGTGTTCGGGTTAGAAAGGGTATACGACAGGAGTGCAGTCTACCTTACAATCTATACATCAAAGAAGCAGTGACGGAAGTAATCGAAAGGCTCAAGAGTGGAATTAAAATTCATGCTGAAAGGATATACACTCCTGGAAATTGAAATAAGAACACCGTGAATTCATTGTCCCAGGAAGGGGAAACTTTATTGACACATTCCTGGGGTCAGATACATCACATGATCACACTGACAGAACCACAGGCACATTGACACAGGCAAGAGAGCATGCACAATGTCGGCACTAGTACAGTGTATATCCACCTTTCGCAGCAATGCAGGCTGCTATTCTTCCATGGAGACGATCGTAGAGATGCTGGATGTAGTCCTGTGGAACGGCTTGCCATGCCATTTCCACCTGGCGCCTCAGTTGGACTAGCGTTCGTGCTGGACGTGCAGACCGCGTGAGACGACGCTTCATCCAGTCCCAAACATGCTCAACGGGAGACAGATCCGGAGATCTTGCTGGCCAGGGTAGTTGACTTACACCTTCTAGAGCACGTTGGGTGGCACGGGATACATGCGGACGTGCATTGTCCTGTTGGAACAGCAAGTCCCCTTGTCGGTCTACGAATGGTAGAACGATGGGTTCGATGACGGTTTGGATGTACCGTGCACTATTCAGTGTCCCCTCGACGATCACCAGTGGTGTACGGCCAGTGTAGGAGATCGCTCCCCACACCATGATGCCGGGTGTTGGCCCTGTGTGCCTCGGTCGTATGCAGTCCTGATTGTGGCGCTCACCTGCACGGCGCCAAACACGCATACGACCATCATTGGAACCAAGGCAGAAGCGACACTCATCGCTGAAGACGACACGTCTCCATTCGTCCTTCCATTCACGCCTGTCGCGACACCACTGGAGGCGGGCTGCACGATGTTGGGGCGTGAGCGGAAGACGGCCTAACGGTGTGCGGGACCGTAGCCCAGCTTCATGGAGACGGTTGCGAATGGTCCTCGCCGATACCCCAGGAGCAACAGTGTCCCTAATTTGCTGGGAAGTGGCGGTGCGGTCCCCTACGGCACTGCGTAGGATCCTACGGTCTTGGCGTGCATCCGTGCGTCGCTGCGGTCCGGTCCCAGGTCGACGGGCACGTGCACCTTCCGCCGACCACTGGCGACAACATCGATGTACTGTGGAGACCTCACGCCCCACGTGTTGAGCAATTCGGCGGTACGTCCACCCGGCCTCCCGCATGCCCACTATACGCCCTCGCTCAAAGTCCGTCAACTGCGCATACGGTTCACGTCTACGCTGTCGCGGCATGCTACCAGTGTTAAAGACTGCGATGGAGCTCCGTATGCCACGGCAAACTGGCTGACACTGACGGCGGCGGCGCACAAATGCTGTGCAGCTAGCGCCATTCGACGGCCAACACCGCGGTTCCTGGTGTGTCCGCTGTGCCGTGCGTGTGATCATTGCTTGTACAGCCCTCTCGCAGTGTCCGGAGCAAGTATGGTGGGTCTGACACACCGGTGTCAATGTGTTCTTTTTTCCATTTCCAGGAGTGTAAATGGTAAGATTCGCTGATGTTGTTGATATCCTCAGCGAAAATGATAAACAATTACAGGGTCTGTTGGAGAGTACGAAGTATAATAAGTCCAGAATGTGGACGGTTAGTAAACAGAAAAAAGTCTAAGGTAATGGAATATAGCTGAAAGAAGAAGAATGGAAAACTTAACACCAAAATTGGTGATCATGAAGTACACAAGGTTAAAGTGTTGTGATACCTTGGAAGCGAAATAACCCACAACGGACGAAACAAGGACATAAAAACAGGACTTGCGAAGAGGGCATTCCTTGCGATGAGAATCCTACTAGTATCAACCATAGGAATTAATTTCAGGAAGAATTTTCTGAGAGGGTACATTTGGAGTACAAAATTGTATGACAGTGAGACGTCGATTGTGACCAAACCAGAACAGAAGCGCTTGAGATGTGGTGCTGCAGAAGAATGTTGAAAATCGGGTGGACTGATAAGATAAAGAATGAGAAAGCTCTCTTCAGAATCGGTGAAGAAAGGAACATATGAAAAATAGTCAACGGCGACTATGATGTCTGTTAAGAAATATGAAACATACTGACTAAAAGAAGCAGCAGTAGGATAGGGCAGAGATTATAATACATCCAAGAAATAACTGATGTCATAGGGTCCAAATGGTACTCTGATATGAAGGGGTTTTCCGACGCAAGGAGCAAACTAGTGACGTATAACAGGAACGCAATTATTGAAGCTCAAATATTTGGGCATTTAGTCACTTTCTTTTCAGTAGACTAATTTTTCTAATATTTTAATTGTCAATATTTGCTGTTACTTTGTATAGGTAACTGTCTACAGGTGTCAAATATTCGAAGAAAAGCATTTTTATTGCCACCAGCTGTACAACTACAGCTTTATTCTTTTTGAAAATATTTGTCACACATGCTGAATTAATTTATAAGTCGTTATACCAAATAAGACTCCTTTTAATACGAAAGACTAAATAAAGCCTTACCAACATACAAAAACACTTTTCTATTACTACAATTCATAGATAATGTGGTAATATTGTAAAATCTGTTAATTTGTTATCGGCTTTCATGGAAACTGGGGAAAGGTGTGAATGTGCGATTTGATATGAGATTTGAATATAGTCTTTCATAAATTGCTCAAATGGACGAAAGCAAAATACTTGTAAAATCTAAGTAATTTGAACACTTTTCCTTAAATTGTTTATATTAAAAATAATAACTTTTGGAAAGTATTCTCTTAGTAGGGATCGATGATTGATAAGAGCGTTCTTTAAATTATTGACACATACAGACTATTCATGTGAATTAGAGGACGACATTGCAATATTGGTTATCTTTCTATTTCTGGCGTACTTTATATTAGATTCTGTGTTCATTTTGTCTGTTTTTCAAAATCTTGATAAGTTTGTATTAATTTTTAGGATTTATCGTTTTCTTCCAAAAAATCGTTGTTTCTACTGGATTTTGGGAACAATTTGTAGCGGGTTATAAGGATACAGATATCGATTGTACACATACAGATTCTGTACCTGACATGTCGAATCGAACGTAACATATCTTTGCTGTGGTAGAATCGATATCAACTGACATGTTGGTACCCCGCACTACAAGAAGCGCGCGGTTTCGCGCCTGCCTATCTTAGGCACGAATTTGTTATTCAGTCGAGTTCAGCAAACTTCTTTCGGGGATGCTTCCACCGTTAACAAGAAAGCCAGTGATCATGCCCTTCTGGCGTCAGATAAATCGCTCCATTTTTGCATTACGACAACGACAGCAGCGGGGAAGGGTGCGTGTGTGTGTGTGTGTGTGTGTGTGTGTGCTGTCCTTAGCTTAAATAGTGTGTAAGCCTAGGGACCGATGACCTCAGCAGTTTGGTCTCTTAGAAACTTGCCACAATGACGCACTGATTTCCCCTCACCCCTCCCCATCCGCCCTCCCCCCTCCGCACCAACCCGGACACGCTTTTTATGCCTTCCACCGCTACTGCTGCCACCTGCCGTCACTGAGTGATTATTGTACGTTGACGTTGAACATAGGCGGACAGTGTATAAATTTACTTCATCTATGACCAGAAAGCAAGTACGTTCGGAGCTACTCACCATTAACGCGAACGTCAATCTAACAAATATAGGAAACTAAAGAAAGGGTTCGAGTCTCGGCGTGGCACACAGTTTTAATCTGCCAGGAAGTTTCATATCAGCGCACACTCCGCTGCAGAGTGAAAATCTCATTCTGGAAACATCCCTCCAGGCTGTGGCTAACCCATGTCTCCACACTATCCTTTCTTTCAGGAGTGGTAGTTCTGCAAGGTTCGCAGGAGAGCTTCTGTAACGTTTGGAAGTTAGGAGACGAGGTACTGGCAGAAGTAAAGCTGTGAGGACGGGGCGTGAGTCGTGCTTGGGTAGCTCAGTTGGTAGAGCACTTGCCGGGAAAGGCAAAGGTCCCGAGTTCGAGTCTCAGCCCGGCACCCAGTTTTAATCTGCCTGGAAGTTTCAGGAATTATACTGTTGAATATTTTCTCGGGGGGGAAGCGACGCCACGGGCAAACCCGAGCGCTCGCATCTCTGCACAGAGATCGCCCTGCCCGCGGGACTTCCCCGGACGACCGAGTGTGTGTCCCGTGGCTGCCTCTGCCTTAGTCCCGTAGCCACAGAGGCGGCATTTATGCTGGCCGGTGGTCGGTGGCGGTCGGTGCCTCCTCTCTTGTGTATTCCGCCGCCGATGTCTGCCGGAGCACATGCCCTGCATTTGGAGCCCCCCCCCACTCCCCCCGTCCCCCTCTCCCCACCACCCAACAGCCACCCGTTTTTCCACGCCCAGAGGCCGCCGTTCTGGAATTTGCCCCTTTACTTCCAACTCTCTCACCTGCCAGGCCTGACTGAATATCAGTACCATCGTATTGGTCAGTTTTCCGACAGTGAGAATCGTTTTTAGTTAGGTCATCCCGCAGTGTTAATACCGTAGTTACGGCCGGTATTACACTATCAAATTTCTTTGTCAAATATCTTTGTCCAATATCTTTGTCAAACATATTTGATGGTATAATAGGGAACTTTGTCAAATGTCGTCCAATATTTGATCAAATCTAGGGTCTCACTGTAGATTTGATCAAAGAAGTCGCTTGTCTTCTGTTCACTGCAATGTGACATGTTACCACATGGAGCGCTAGCATCGCTGCATTCTGTCGTCTGTAGTGTTTTTATAAACATTGCGGGTAAATGCAATTGGTGCCGATGACTACAAAATTAATAGAGATGTATGAACCTGATGATGCTCTTTACAACATGAGGCACGCTGAATACGAAAATAGATTACGAAGGTTGGAGACCTGACCTAACCTAACCTCTCCTGTAGCAAGGAATCGGAGTGTTACAGTGAGCCTGTCTTCTGCAGAGGTAGCAGTTCTTAAGTGAATATTGTGCTTTGTGATATGAGGATACACTTCACTGAACACATACAGAAACATATGCTCATCCATTCTCAAGTAATTGATGTACGACTTGACGTCCTCCACTATAAGCTCACGTAACAAGTTTTGTTGAATGCTTTTATCGTGTCGTCGTCACAACCACGGCTTCACCCACGTTTGTTAATTTTTTTTCCCCCGCTTCTCTTCCTCATATGTACACAGTGCAATTGTGGTACATGCAACTGCTGCGGTTAATTATAAGTTGTTGTTGTCAGCCATCTTGAACTTGACGAAAAATATGATGACAGTGTAATACCCCTTCTAGCGCTACGTCAAAGATCTTTGTCAAATATATTTGACGGAATATTTGATCACATCTTTGATCAAATCTTTGACAAAGAAATTTGGTAGTGTAATACCGGCCTAAGCGCTATCGGGGTTGGCTTGCACTCGGATGGGTGACCATCCGGGTCTTCCGTGCTCTGTCGACAAGTGAGATGCATTGAGTCCTTGTGAGGTCAATTTACGAGCTATTTGACTGAGAAGTAGCGGCTCCGTCCACGGAAAGTGACAAGGGCGCTATGATGACCGTATGCCACCCCCCCCCCCCCCTACCCTCGACCCCCTATCTGCATTCAGCGACGCCAACGGGCTGAGGATGACATGGGGGTCACTCGGAACCGTTGAGTCTTCTGAGGCCTGTTCGGACGGAGTTTAGCTACTACTTTAGATTACAAAATACAAGCCGCCATTAGCAAATTCTCAAACACAATTTCTGTTAAACTTTCAAAACGTTGTAGGAATAACACCACTGGTCAGAGTGACGTCAAATTGAAACGGAATATTATCGGAGAAGGGAGAAAACATGGCAAAAGAAAAAAAATTAGTGAAAATTGACCAATAGATGGCCCTGTATGTGTCAGAATACGTAAATGTAAACACCTGTCACAGTCACGACCCATTGAAGTTGGTATGAAAACTCCGGTTTGCACCGGTTTTCCTCCTTTCGCGTCTGCGACGTTCGCCATGACTGTCTCAATGCAGGATCGCGCTCTGCTTATAAAGCTGTATTACAGGCATGATGACTGTGCACAAGGCGCTCTGCGGAAGTTCCGGACACTGAAGGTTTTGAAAAAAGGCGTTGGTCCGATGACTGCCGAGGGTCTGGAGAAAATGATTCGGTAATTCGAAAAGACGGGTTCTCTTAGTGTGCAACCTGGTAGAGGGAGGAAAAATATTGATTCGACGTCAGTGGAAGCAGTGGCCACGGCAGTGCAGGAGGAGAGGAGTGGTGGTGTGCAAACGTGTAGTGCACGGAGAGTTGCTAGGACATTTTACATACACGTGAGCGCGGTGCGTAAAATCCTACGAAATAGTCTTCTTTGCTATCCATTCAAAATTACCCCTGCGCACGAGTTGTTTCCTGTTGACCTGCCAGCAAGAGAGACCTTTGCTTTAGAATTTATTGCTCGCATGGAAGTGGACAATGATTTGCCTTGGAAGATTTTGTGGACAGACGAAGCCGACTTCCATCTGACAGGATATGTCAGTACACAGAATTGTCGAATATGGGCAACGGAAAATCCACACGCAAATCAACCAGTACTACATCATCCTGAAAAGGTCACTGTGTGGTGCGGGTTTATGACATCATTTATCATAGAGCCATATATTTTAGAAGAGACAGGTGCTTCCGCTCCTGTTACCTGTATCGTCACTGGTAAGCGTGTAACCTCCCCACAAAATTTATAAATTGAAATTAAAAATAATTATTATGGATAGCGATTCTCATTTTTGTGTGACCTCAGAACAAAATTGGTTCCCATTTATAATCTCCGTGCACAAATGCATTTACATTTAATGTACCCACAAGATTCTTTTCTCATTTAATGTAAGCTCGAAACAGAAAAATTCCTAAACCTCATAATAAAAATAAATTCAGTAACCTGGTAAAATTTGGACGACAGCAGTGCTGCGTCGTGGCCCTGTAAGATCATTCTGAATAAAAAGCAAAAATTCTTACCTCAATAAAAACGGCGAATATATCTGCTCTTACTTAACATTTTTCCGGTACAGGTCCGTGCAATGCTGGCCTATACATTTGTGATTTGTGAAAGGAAGCAACTGATTTTCTTTTGAAATGAATGATTTTTTTAAAAAAATTACTTTATATTGCCAAAATTATTATTAGGACATTTTTTAAAACATTTGGATGACAGTTCAGATACATTACTAGATATGCGCGACGCTGCTTCCTTACCTTATACAAAAATACTCCATCTCCAGATTCCCGACCAGAGCAGACTGCAGACAAGCGCAGACAACCTCAGACAAGCGACTAGCAACAACTAACTGCTACAGTTACACAGTTCGCACTGCAGTCATCATTTTCTCTGGTCAGCGGTTCTCATATCGCAGACAGCGCATACCTCTTACAAGCGCTATGAGTGTCTTTTGCGCAACCACGTTATTCCAGCTCTCCAGCAGCGTGGAAGTGTGGATGGGATAATTTTTATGAAACATGGCGCATTTCCGCACATTCCAAATCCAGTTAAGCAGCTGCTGAAGCGCCATTTAGGAAATGGTAGAATTATCAGGCGCCATATGATCACCTGATCATAATGTGTGACTTCTGGCTGTGGGGCTGTCTGAAAGATGTTGGGTTCAGTGTTCCGACTGCCAACTTAGCAGCATTGAAGACACGCATTGCGCAACACATTCTGAATGTGACCCGGAAACACTTCAATCATTTGCGGGGCATGCTGTTTCTCTATTTCAACTTGTTACATAAACGGTGAACAGTATATTGAATATGTTTTGCGCCAGTCACACGGAAACTAATAATCCGATTTGATTTTGATTGATGCTTTTTATGCGATTTTTGGATTCAGAATAATTAAAAACCTATTTTTCCCATCCGATGTGATATGACCTTGGCTTGGCGGATGGATAGGCTTGGGTAACTATCACACCTGTACACCCATGCACGCTGAGTAATACAGTTTGTTTAGCGTTAGGCGTTTTTGTATGTCTCATTTGTCATTTGTAGTCGACCAGTATTAATTAATGATGCTTACAGCGCTATCTATTGCTGCATTTTGTAGCTATTTGTCTTTCTTCTGCTATACGTTTTCCTCTTTCTCCTATAATATTGCGCTGCAATTTGACGTCGTTCTGAGCAGTGGTGTTACTTCTACAGCGGTTTGAAAGTTAAACTTTAATTCTAATCATTGTGTACTCACCTTTTGATCGTTGGTTAGGCATATCCAGGGCTCTTGATCGATACTTTCATTACGTGTATAACATCATTAAAGCAATAAATAAACACTTCGAGGAATTTTTGTCTATTGTTATTTGTTCACTATAGAAAAACGTAACAAGACTAAGACGCATAGAAATGTCTCGCTGCCTCAGTGTTGTCACCTTTCGCCTTATGCAAGAACATCACAACGCCATATCTGCACATCGGTAGTTGTCAAAGT
Source organism: Schistocerca americana (assembly GCF_021461395.2). Classification (NCBI taxonomy): domain Eukaryota; kingdom Metazoa; phylum Arthropoda; class Insecta; order Orthoptera; family Acrididae; genus Schistocerca; species Schistocerca americana. The sequence goes on along the minus strand of NC_060126.1, from coordinate 456,804,749 downwards.
GTTTGCAGCTTCTCCCATCGATATCGTCTCAAGACCGTCACCACAACTGCCCATATCCAGCTGTGGCTACTACTTGTGTTAAAATCTCTGTGGCGTGAAATAAGGCCTATGAATCACATTAAGTTTAATGTAATTTTAATCTATAATATATTAGAGAATTATAACGCGAACCGGTAGCCGCGCGTGTTAAGGCTCAGCTTTCGGGGCATGGAGGTGGCCGGTCCCTGGTCGAATGTACCCGCCAGATCAGTTTCGAGGATCAGCGTGCGGAACAGACTGGAAGTGGCTTTTAGGCAGTTTGCCGCGTCCCGGTAGGTCAATGGCTCCCAGCATTTCTGAGATCGTTACCCCACCACCACCAACACAGCTTGTAACAAAACTTTAGAATGAAAAACAGTTTTCTTTGAAGACTTTAATTTCTAAAACGATGAAAGATAAATGACATTTTATTGTTGTAGGAGTCGTATTAAATCACTGACTGATACGCTGATGACGCAGTGGTAATTTTTGATAATCATTTCTTACACAATGATGAAGCAATTTTCAGTGTATATTATGTACTAACTAGAACTACTTCTCAGAAAAGAAACTCCACTATAGATACTGAGTGTAGACACTTGTTACAAAACATGCCAAACCTGCACCACTTCTCTTCATAGTGATACTCACCTGACACATTTCCTGCACCCCTGTCTAAAATCAACCAAATTACTTTGTGTACTGCTTGTAGATCACTTGACTGCTGCATTTCTTGTTTGTGAAGTGGCAATAATTAGAATACTTCAGACTGCCAGTGCTGTGAATCTTACCACTGGCCCTACAGTAGAGTAGGACCCACAATATTCTGCAACCATTACATAGTTATTGTTAGGTTGTGCTGTCATTTGTTATATTTATTGTTGTGAAATGAATAATGAGGCAATTCTAGTCTCTTTCGGGGGCTATCTACAACTCGGAGGAGTCATTTTCAAGAGATATTTAAGTATATGTGATGTATGTGTCTTAATTTTACTGTCATACATGCATGGTACAAGGTGCAAAGTATGTGTAGTTGGTGGCCAGTGTGAGGAAGATAGGTGATAATAGAAATGATCTTTCATATATGATTTATTTTCGCGACCGAAACGCAGTTGAATCCTTTCGTTTTTACCTCTCAGAGGACTGCATTTTACCACTCCGGAGGTAATGAGCCACATGTTTGGAAGTAACTAGCCCAATGTTCGGAAGCAGTCAGCTGGTTCCCGATTACTACCTCAGTTGCACGATTCGAAAACATTTAGAAAACTTTGGCTCACTTTCACACGAATAACACTACAAGCACACAGTCGGGGTGCCCGTATTACATCCCCGGGGGGCAATGGCGTAGCAACAGGAAGGCCATCCGGGCACCGTATAAATTAACTACGTCAAATCCATATCATAGCCATACCGACCCGGCGCCGATGCGAGACAAAGGCACAAGAAAAAGAACAGAAAATAAGGAGACTCGAGGCCAATTACACAGATAATTCAGTGCGTCCAAATGTCACTGCGATTCTGTTGAAACTGCCTGATGTTTCCGCACACACATCGTGTTTATAGTACACTGATGGAACCGAGTTGACAGCGGATGGAAAAGGATAAAGCCACACAAAAAACAACAATTACTAGACAAAAATCAAATATAGAATCAAACACAATGTTATAATGTTGTATATCTGATGCTGTTGGTATTGATTATGGGTTTAAGGGGACTAAACATCTAAGGTATTCAGTATCTTATTTAGCCCTTATGACAGAATCAGGCCGCGCGGGATTAGCCGAGCGGTCTAAGGTGCTGCAGTCATGGACTTTACGACTGGTGCCTGCGAAGGTTCGAATCCTCCCTCGTGCATGGGTGTGTGTGTTTGTCCTTAGGATAATTTAGGTTAAGTAGTGTGTAAGCGTAGGGACTGATGACCTTAGAAGTTAAGTCCCATAAGATTTCACACACATTTGAACATTTTTTTGTTGTTGATAGAATCAGTGTGCTCCATCCGCCTGCGTCTAGAGTAAGTTCTTTGTGCAAGAGTAGCGTTTACCTGAGACTGGATATGGGAACCGGCCCAGTATTCAGTTAGTGGGTTGTGGGTAACCGCCTGAAATCAGATCCACGCAGGCCGGCACACCAGCCCCTATCGCTAATGCGCTGGGAGTATTTCAACCGGGGCTGGTGCGCCTCCAGGTGTCCCAGAAGGCGCGCTTTGATGCGTACAGTTGTTGGCGCTGGTGAGATGTATGTCAGACTACTCCGTTTGGTCAGAGAACTACGAAACTGAAACTGGATTTTACGTAGGTAAAGCAGTACAAGAGATACTGATGTACCGTTATGTGTTCCAGTTAATGTATGACAAATAAATCATCATTTCAGTGAAACTAGCTAACAGAATCGAGGTTTTTTGACCTATTGCTTCGACCGAAATACATCAGTTTATTTCAAAGGCTTTGCGTAAAAAGAGCGTCAAAATTAAGACGATCAGTCTTGTCACATCACGATTTGCAGGATTAGTTGATAGAAGCCATTCCCTAAGAAACTTCTTAGGTGACTGTAAATGAGAAGAGGTTGCGAGTACAGTATACGTTAGTGCATAGGGCCGAGTGGAGACACCTACACATGAAATCAGTACAGCTGTTAGGATCCTGTGAAGCGTCTCGTCTGATGCTCATTCAGCCGTGAGCTAGATTCTAGCTGACGTTCATTGAGTCAGTTCAATGTCTACACGTGCGGGAGAAGATGTTATAAACCCTGAACCCTCGGCGGGTTGCTGGCTGTCAGACGCGGCCATTGCACAGCATGAAATGATGATCACACTGGCTGCTGGAGTGCCCTCGGTGCCACTTTGAATCCTACGATGACCCTTTATGACCCATCCACGGTATTCTTAGTTTCTGTAGTCGTGTGTTCGCTTATTCTCATCCCTATCTCTGGGAGGTTTCAGCACATGGCGGTGTCTGAGTGTTGAACAGGAATGTGGATTCAAAAAGGCCCTTTCTCTTTGCTTCCACACTCAAGTTCTGTGCTGGCAGCACTCTGTGATGTGGAGTTGTCGGAAGACAGTCAGCTTCTCCATCAGCAGTCGGCAGAAGGCGAGCAGCACTGAGTCTTTCAGGTGAAAGCTTTCATCTTGAGTACATCTTCGGCTAGTTCTTACACTCTCTGGAGCGTCTAGGACATAGCCTCACTACAGTATCATAATCTTGGAATCATTTGCTATTACTCTGAAGGCGATCGATTCTCATAATCAACTCGCGACGAGAGCTAGTTTAAAGGGAGCTGGCACGAGCCTATAATGTAAGGCTCAGTTCGTAACGACTGTATGTGTCCTCTTTATTCTACTATATTTACTTAAAGTACTGTTAACTACTGTGTCAGTTCCTCACTATGTGCTGTTTTGAAAGAGATATTGTTCCTTGCAATATGTATTACGAGCTAACGAATATGCTTGTCTCACTTCCTCTCGTTTTCTGTCACAGTGTCCTTTCTGCAGAATGCGTACCCGCACTCGGCAGACTTCCGCTTCCTGCTTATACCTCTGTCTCTGGTATGAACTGAGTTTTCACTGAGGCGGTGTGAATGAGTTTGTAACGCCGGAAATGCATATCCTCCTATTTCCATCTATTGCACTGCAAATTTTTTTCCTTATTTTGTTACCTGAAGATATAATATTTCTGTGTCTTTGTATATTGTAATTGTTTTACTATTTGTATATATTTATGCATTTATGTCGATGTGTAATTGGTTTGTCTTGTAAATATTATTTGTATTTTTACGCTGGGTCTGGCCTAGTGAAAACTATGTTATCGAACGAATACATCGATAGGTCGTGTGGAGAACCAAAGTGTTTAGGATCTTTGGTAGTGTTAACTCTGCCGCGTGGAGCGCGGGCAGAGCAGAGAGGGTCTGGCTGGGGTGGTGCGGTGGAGCAGGTGTGTTGTGTGAAGCTCCCGCGAGTTGCCGCGCTTTCGGAATTTTGGCAGCATGTAATTGCGCTCGACTTGCGATGATAGTTTCTGACATGGTGTCGCGGACGAGAAGCATTAGCTGGCGCACATCAAGAGCCCGTTTCGTCTGGTGACCGTGTCGAGAAGAAGGCGCGCCAACATCCAGCTTCTGCAACAGCGACGGCCGACGATGAGTGACTGTCGACACCTCCTCGATCGACGGCTTCGAACCTTCAATCAACCAACAAGGAAGACTGGAAGCACGTAAAGTTTTAGAACTGTATGGCAGACCTCAGCTTTTCAAACTTATAAAGTTGTTGCATCACAAAATTACAGCAACTTAGCATGAACGTTTGTTGCTCATTGTCCCAATAGCATTACCAAGCAGGGTTCCTTCCTTTTCCGGAATGAGCCCGAGTGTCGTTGAAACTCGAACGCCAGCATCATTCGATTTCACTGCTTTAATTTCAAAGTTCAGGTAAGGTATTCATAGCTGGCTACAGTATTTAGGTTGCACAAGCGCAAATTAAGAGTCCGAGTTTTGTTACCGTATTTTAGCTTTCCTGTTACTGCAGCTCAGCTTGGTGCGTACTAAATTTTACTATTGTTAATTGTTCAGAATCATTTAATTCAATTGAATCTCTTATTTCTAAATTGCGTAGATTCAAGTAGCTTTTGAAATGATTGTTAAGGTAGTCCAAGACTAACCGTATTTTACTGAATTTCGATGTGCTTCAGAAAGAAAGCTCACTATTAACTTCAGTCACTAAATTAACTTTCGATTTTCCGGTTTTATTAATTCTTTTACTAAATTAAGTCAGAGCGTAGCGAAATTTATTACTTCTGACAAACTTTCAGTTTTCACACTACACGTGTCAACCTTCAGTTGCCACGCTTCTAGTGCTAATTATGTGTGTAATAACCTTTCTTTTTCAGTTACTATAGTAATTGTCCTTAGGACTGGCGACCGTAATTTCCCCCAAATCTCAAATATCTAATTACCGCTAGTTAATTGTTAACGTAACGACCGCACATTTACTTTCTTTATTAACTTTACCCCTTTTCAAAATTAATTTCCACCAGTTTCATTTGCATTTTTCCTTTCATTTAGATGTAACACTTTCCTCCCTCTTTACCGACGAGTTGACTTCGGTGACGATTGCTTTTCCCAAATTTCCATTAGGTACACGCGGTTTAATTTTTCACTGTCATTAAGGTCGATAAGTGAGGGGGAGGTTACAAGTTTCAGTAAAATTTTCGAATTTCTGCCTTTTAGTATTCTTTGCCACAACACTAATAAAGCTGGAGACAATTTCTAAAAGACAAACCAAAAACGAAAACCTGAAGCACATCAATAAACCTTACAAAGAAACATAAGTAAAGAGACCCAAATAGAAAAGGACAGATAATTACAAGCAATTTTAGGTAGTTCTCGAACAAGCATGTTACGTTACACCAGGACCAAAATTTACTACTTAAAGTTTTTGGTTACAGCTTCAAAAAACGGTTTCCATCTGAAGAATACGATTAGGAATAAATCGATTAGTCACAGCCGACGTCAGATTTATGAAAAAAGTGGCAGAGTCATATCACAATGGGATCTGTTTGTTACACCAGACATTCAATAGTTAAGCAAAGCTGGACCCATCTTTTATCATTTTATGAGACCACTCTTTACTAGCTGACATTTCTTCCGACGTAATTACGTCCTCTTCGGGGCGCGGCCAGGTATCCAGAATTATTTTACCCAAAACAGCATGATACTTCCTTGTCATTTTCTAGGTGTTGAGAACGGTGATCGTAGACTGAAATTAATTATCTGTTGCATTAAGTTGTAGTATGTAGGTGGAATAAGGACATAATGTCAGTAATGTAGCCGACACGTAAAATTGTTTCTTACCAACATTTATTTTCGTTGTAGCGATTCGATATTTATAACACAACAATACGACACGTATAATCAGACATTACAGAAAAAGTGTCTGCTTCCTGCGAGAGTAGTATAGATACATACTACTTGATCCAATTTGATTACACTGGAGACCTTGGGGCACTGAGGTCATTGACCTTCCCACGTCATCATCATTAAAATTAAAGATTCTATTACAGTGTAGCACCATCTTATCTATGCTCAAAAATATCCGAAATTTTTATCAAAAATACGTCATAGTATGTAAATTGCGTAAAAAATGACTAAATATATTTGAATTATTGATTTCCGAAAAATCGTTTATGAACTGGCTCACCAGTATCATCAGTAAATTTCATTCAAAGTTATGTATTATTCATTACGGAATATAGGATTGAATGTATTACATCTTCTTTACAACTAATTGAAAACCAGCATTTTTCAGAAAATGTAATTAACGAATTTGTAATACATAGTTGTTGAATGTGAGTTTTACCTTAAATACTATTCTGCAAACTTTTAAAAACAAGAAATGAAATCAACTGCTGTTTTACTGCCCAGCTGCTTACTGTCACCAACACATTGCTGACGTCTTAAAATCGTTCAGTGTTTGCTCTTCGTACTAAGAGTTGCTCACTGTCATCAATAGACGTCTGCATTAGTAAAAAGTCAAATGTCCGTTCTTCGTACAACGCTTGGTTAAGACAAAACAGTGACTTAAATAATTGTTTTCGACATCTGCTATGCTTCTCAAATGTCACAGTATTTTTTTTAATGTAAAATGGCTGAAAAAATACGCCCTCAACGAAAACAAAGTGCAATATTTACATCAAGTACCATAGCTCATAACACCAATTTCCACATACACACATAATTGTGAAATTAGACCTAAAACTTGATTTTCGATTCTAAAGCAAGTACTTCAATGCTGTTTCCATGCCAGAAGCCTAGAAGTAATAGTTGACCATTTTCCACATCTATGATGCTTCTCAAGTGTCATGATATTCTAAAATGTCTACAAAAATACGTCTGCAATGTGAAAAAAGTGCAAATGTCAGCCAGGGGTAATAATGTTAATTTCCAAATACACCCTAGTCGTCAAATGATTGTCAACTCCGTTGTGGTTCCATACCTAAATACTTATAAATAACAGTTGATATTAGAAGTTAGCTTAAAGGGTGTCGGTATATTTATAGTAACTTTACCTGGCTTATAACTGCAGAAATTACCAATATTTAAAATACTACGTTAAGCTCACAGGCACAAAAGCATTTTGACAGCCTGAAAGTAATTGATTGGGCTTATTCTTGATGTAAGGCAAATAAACCGTCAAATTATATGTTTCGACATCTGAATTGCCTCATGAACCATTTTAGGATGACATTTATTGCTATTATTACAAATGACACAGGTCTACTGGAGGTTATGTGCAATAAAAACTTTCGACAAAATTTGCATTCAAAATTATTGTGCCAAGGCTCGCTAAAAGTTTGTAGACAGTATACCCTATAATCAATTATTAAATCACAGCATCATTTAATAAAAAGTATGCGATGTGAAAACACAAATTTAATGTTGCCAAAAGACAAATAAACACCACATTAGGAAGGAAGGTATATTGAGGTCGATTTTAGGAAGGAACAAAGTGCGTTGTTAAATACACCACGTAACTGCAGGGCGACCTGCTTTGTTTATACATGCTCACAAGTCAACAAAATGCCTATGCATAAGGCATAACGCACAATTCCTAATACATAATTCCCAATGCATAACGCTTGCTGCCTAATGCCTAACGCCTGATGGATGGTGCTGCAAATTTCTCTTTAGAAAGAAAGTAGCTAAACATCGTTCACATACACCAATTGAATGCTGATGAGCATTATTATAGTAGTATGTACCACTCTCGAAAGCTGACAGGGATTATCAGCTATTGCATGGACATAAACTGAATTTCTTTTGTAATATACTGTAATGTTGTTGGTGGCAGGCAATATGCATTATGTGTTAATTATTAGCCAGTAAGTGTTACTGGCTCTTAAATAATATTCTAACACCAGATGAACTTCAGCGTGTATGAATTAGAGAGATGATGATGAGGAGGCAGATGTAGGGAAATCTTTGGAAAACTTTGGAAACTGTCTTCACACATAAGCCGCATAAAGTTACTCCCCTAAACTGTATCAAATTACCCCAAAAGTATATCAAACTACCCCAAAAGCGTTTCTAACTACAATTCAAAACGTATCAAAATCAACCACAGACTGAATGTAGGTAACCCAAAACTTTTTCAGATTAGCCCAAAACGACATGAGGTGCTCAGCATTAAACGTTAAGGATTATGCTATAGGTGTTAGGTGTTACTGAGTCTTAAGTAATATTCTAATTACGGATGGCCGTTACTGGAGGGAAAACTATATTCTCTCTGTAATATATTATGACGTTGTTGCCTGTTAGCCCTTAGGTGTTATTGGTTGGAAACCTAAGGGAAATGGTAGACACTTGGAAGGGGAATGGTGGACGTCCTGTAAAAAACTGTGTTGTGACTAAGGGGTTAAGTATTGGGTATTACTGGATCTTACATAGTATTCTAGCCCAGATGTCACCCACTGGAGGGGAAGAACCTATATATTGATGTTGCCCGAATGTGTTATGAATAAGGTGTTAGGTGCAGCCATTAGCCATTGTCAGTTAGTCATTAGCCATTAGGTATTCGACACTACGCTTTATGCAATATGTGTTAGCCACTAAACAATAACCATCAGGTGTTCTGTGTCAAGTGTTAGGAATGAGGCATTATCTGCAAGGAATTATGCGTTATTCATTGTGCATTAGGCATTAGGTGTTAGCCAACAGTGCAGTATGACAGTTTTATTTCATTTTCTTGGAGAGCAGCATTCGTTTTCCGGGTCCATCTACTATCCGTTCTTCTGGTCATATATCCGATTCATTTCTCTCATTACAGCCACAAATATTTCAACTCTAGTCTGTTCATCAGTCCATTTGGTTTCCTCTCTCCTAGCAATTCCCATAATGCATCTGTCCTTTGGCCACTGATAATCGCTCAATGTTGAGTGATCATAGAAATAAAATTCTTTTTTACATCGCAAGCATTGTGTGGAAAATTCTATATTCTTTACCAAATGCATGCCTGTCTATTATTACTCTGTTTATTTCTTTTGCTGCTTCGCGCAGTCTTAGTAGACACACTTGTTATCAGTACCAAAAATTCTGCTATCGACTGCTTTCTAGATTTGGAAAGTCGACGATTAATTGTCCGGGTACTAAGTCCAAGCTACAAACAAACTGACATTTTCTTACCAAAAATATGTCAGTAAGACGGCTGCACCATACCCATGCTTGTACGAGTAATTATTCGGCGATCCGATACTTGTCACTACACATACAGTACACGCAGCGGTCTTGTGGACACTTTTCCGAATCTCTCTCTGTTTCACTCTCTCTCTCTCTCTCTCTCTCTCTCTCTATCTGTCTGTCTGTTGTCTCATTTACACACACTACGAACATTCCACTACACTGTCCTCATCCTTCTCTCATTTACTAACACCTTGTATTGCCTCAAAGCATTTTAATATTTCGTTATCTATGCTTCATCGCCTGAAGTGCGTTTCCTGTTCGAGTTTGCAATTGTGGCAGATACACAGTCTAGTTCAGCATATGGAACAAGCGCACCGCTCTTGGGACACTGTGTATTCGATTCAGTTTTGTAGTGACTACAATCGTAAAATGTAATACTTTTCCGCAATATTATACGGTGTTTATCATATTGTAAAATTAAACTGTTGATCTTAATGAGAATGGAGTGTTGGCTTAAAGATGTTGCAACAGTGTCTTTCATCGAAAGTTCAAAGGTGGTTCACCTGGAAGATGTGACGCCAGTTTCAACGTTAACTACTAATATGTAGAGACATTAAGAAACCAAACACCTTGATTGCAAAGACAGAAATGATCAAATTTTATACCAAAGAATAAACACTTTGATTGCAAAGACAGAAATGATCAAATTTTATACCAGAGAATAAACACCTTGATTGCAAAGACAGAAATGATCAAATTTTATACCAAAGAATAAACACCTTGATTGCAAAGACAGAAATTATCAAATTTTATACCAAAGAATAAACACCTTGATTTCAAAGACAGAAATGATCAAATTTTATACCAAAGAATAAACACCTTGATTGCAAAGACAGAAATGATCAAATTTTATACTAAAGAATAAACACCTTGATTGCAAAGACAGAAATGATCAAATTTTATACCAAATAATTATTATAAACTTGAAAACTATGAAGTATGCGAAACAAACTGTGACTGGAAAAGCCATGGAGGTATCGTATTTGGTCAGCTATCATACTGCACAAACGGGCAAAAAGCACACTGGCACAATGTTGATTAGAAGGTATTAAATCCATGTGTGTCAGGCATAACACAATGTATGCTCGATGAAAATCTGCAAAGCATTTTTCTGTAGTGACTCTTTCAAACGACATTGTTTCGCGTCAAATCGACAATCTTCGCAGGCTGCATCAGATAAAAATTCATTGGCCGCCTTCAACACAACAAATTCGTCTTGCAAATGGAGGAGTCGACTGATGTTGCTGGATAGGCCATCTGGCTAATAACTGTACTATATCTATATAAACACTCATTCGAAGAAGATTTACTTATGTGTGCATCGCTGCCAATTGACAATGCTGGAAAAGAATTTCTTTTAAGTAAACCATCTCGACTGGAATGATTCCGTCGATATTTGTACAGATGGAACCAAGGCATTGCCTAGTAAAGTAGCAGGAGCGGTATCAATAATAAAAAGCAGAAAGTCAAACTTTGGTTCCAGCCATTATATACCGCATTGTCAAGCACTTGTGATAAGATTATGTCACAGAATCTGAAATTAGTTCTTGATGAAGCTTTAAAAACTATCAGTTACGTTAAATCACACCCTCTTCAGTGGCAATTGTTTTCATTATTGTGTAAGGATTATGGCAGCAGACATAAAACACTGTTGCTTCAAGATTATACGAAGTAAGAGCTGAAGTACAAGCTTTTGTGACTGACATTTTGTTTAAATTAAAAGATCGTTTGAGCGATGTGACTTGGTTGTTCAGATTATCTTTTTTGGTGGATATATTCGGAAAAATTAATTAATTAAACCTATCTTTACAAGGCAAACAGACATATTTTTCAATACTAACAACAAAATGACCACCTTCCAAAAATATTTGATGATGCGATGGTTTGCGTTAAGCAGGAGAGAAGTAGACAGCTTTTTAATACAGAATGCGTTCGTCGATGAGACAGCAGGATTACCAAATGAAGTATTTGGAGGATTGTCTTCATTATGTGTGCGCATATTTTGAGATGTATTCGACTGAAGAACAGAACACAAAAATGACAGTTAATTCATGGCTTCAGAATCTTTGTGCACCGAATTTGTAGAAGTCACATGGCATGTCAAACGAAACCTATGAAACTTTTTTACAAATGACATCAGATTCGAGAGCAGAATCGTTATTCAAAACAGTTTCATTTTATGATTTTTGTTGCAGGATTCTTGATGAATGGCCCTTCAGGATGATTGTTGTTTTCCCGTTACAAGCAACACACTAGCGTAAAATGGGATTCTCAGCACATGCAACTACAAAGAAGAAATAACGCAACAGACTGAACGCTGAACCTTTAGCTCTCACCTTTGAAGCCTGACATTAATCAGTTGGTAGTAAATAAAAATCAGCTTCATACCTCCCATAAAATGAAAACAATTTTATCAGTAAACAATGAATCACAACAGTGTTATTTTTTGTATTGCATTATTGTTTTGTTTTATGTATTGTTGTACAGGTGAGTAGTGTATAATATAATTATTTTTGTATGATTTTCATTAAATGACTTTAATAAAAGAATGAATATAAAACCAGGTTTGCTTCCTCAAGGGGTCTGTGAAATACACTGCTGGCCACCGTAAATGCAACACCAAGAAAGACAAGAGGTAGTCCAACAAGATTTATTTTATAGATAACATGTTGACCAAGTATCAAATGATTACGTTTACAGACGTCTGTGACATGTGATTCCTGCCAGAATAAGTAGCCAGAGTAGCCGCCATTGTTGGAGATCACCGCTGCCACACGTCTCGGCATTGAATCAAAGAGACGTTGGATGTGTTCCTTGGGTACAGCAGCCCAAGCAGCTTCCACACGTTGCCAAAGATCATCTGGTGTGGCAGCTGGAGATGTAATCTGGGTCACTCGTTGAACAACCATGGACCACATGTTTTCTATCGGCAAAAGATCCAGAGAGCGATCCGGCCAGGGAAGCAATTCAATCTGGTTATTGACGAAGAACATTTGGACAATGCGTGCCACGTGTGGTCGCGCATTATCCTGTTGAAATATGGCTGTGGCCGAGCCCTGAAGGTAAGGAAGGACAACTGGCTCCAGCACCTCGGATATGTAGCGCCGGCTATATAAAGTACCGACAATGCGTACTAGAGGCGTGCGAGAGTAATATCCAATACCGCCCCATACCATAATACCCGGTGCAAGACCAGTGTGGCGGTGCATAATGCAGCTGTCCAGTATCCTCTCTCCACGGTGTCTCCACACTCGAATGCGACCATCGTGGTACTGCAGACAGAAGCGTGCCTCGTCGGTAAAGACAACGTCATTCCATTCTGGCGTCCACATCCGTCTGTCATCACACCATTGGCGACGGAGACGTCTGTGGTTCTGCGTCAATGGTAGACAAAGCAATGGACGTCTTGCGGACAGACCACTCTGCCGTAAACGGCGTCGAATGGTACGCGCAGACACTGGATGATGCGTTACAGACGCAATGTGCTGTGCTATGGTTCGGGATGTAACTGAGCGATCCGTCACTGCCATGCGCACAATTTGCCTATTAGCACGTGCAGTGGTGCACCGAGCTGAATGCGATCGACCACGTCGGTCCGTCGTACCCTCCTGCATCCAACGGTCACATATCCGCATTACAGTTGTTTGGTTTCGTCCAACACGACTAGTGATTTCTCTGTAAGATAATCCACAATCTCGGTAAGCCACTATCCTTCCTCTGTCGAACTCGGATACTTGGTCAAAAGATGTTCGCTTTTGTCTACGAGGCGTAACTGATCGTCTTGTGAAACAACCACAAGGTAAACACACGTGCCGAACGTACACTCGTCGAAATCGCCAAACCTTAAATGGCGTTATGAGGTGGCGCCACAGGCGCGTGTGATGTGCGTCTGCGCTTAAATTCTAATCAGTTGCATATCTCATCGCTGCAAACCCGTGGTGTAAATTTCACTTGATTCGGATGCTTCCTTCAGGGTGTTGCATTTACGGTGGCCAGCAGTGTATATAGTATTTCAAAAGGTTTCCGTCTGCCAGAAAAGTTTGAATACCCTTGCTGTAAGCACTGTGCACACTTTGTGAAAATACACTTGTCTGCACAGGTGGTAGCAACTGGAGGGGTCGCTTGTTGCATGGCCGCTTATCCACATTGTTTCAAATGCGGTACGGTGGCCTCAGTGCGCACACTGCATGAACTACAAATGCGCGCGACACAACGCAATTTGTTGACAGGTGTCCAGATGTAAAGTACCTTGCTGCCTCTCTACTCACAATGACACTCACAAAATTCCGATATTACCATTACTATATTCTGGAGGAGAGGTGTACAGCTCTAATTGGAATGTCCTCAGAGTAAGGATCCTCAACTCGAACCAACAGTGATTACAAGTTGCCGAACTCCTGTTGCCCCGTCTGTTTTCTTCTCATTGTTCGTATTCTGGACTCCATTATTTATTTATTTCTCTTTTACTGTAGGACGTGAGAAAAACGCATGTTTCTTCAAATGGGTAACACTATTTCAACCTCAAAACTTACATGTTTGACCAAATATAATACAATGTGCCACAGTGTAGTTAATATTATTATTAATTTGAAACAGTAAGGTTAAGTTTATTCAGTACCACTTTCAAACTCATGTGTTTGACAAACTGTAATACAATGTGCCATAATGAAGTTAATATTTTTCTTAATATGAAACAATAATTTTTCCACAGCATTATAGTTAATTGTTGGCCAACAGGATCAATGAAAAATACTGCAGTTCCGAAATATGAACCCCAATGGGCCATGTTATCGATATAAACTCACTGCCTTTTTTCTGTACTGACCGGTAACACTTTTCGCAGGTCATTTTCTACGGCTGTCAAATATTTTGAAAAAAGCATATGTGCCGTCAGTGGTGCAACTGTACGTTTATTCGAATGAGAACTCTATCAGGAGTTGCGTGCACACCGAACACCACACCAGTATTAACAAAATGAAGAACTAGCCCAGCTGCATTTGTACGTGCGGTCTGACAAGTACTTTTGATTGACATGTGCAGCTATTGCAATTTTATGACATGTATTTATGAGTTCTCAGTGTTTTAACACAGGCACTGATGATGGTCACGCAGTGAGTGTAATCTATTTGCAACAGAAATGAAGATTTCTACTTCAACAACCGACGCTGACCCCCTTTTTTTATATTAAGTATGTTTATTCTCTACCGGTTTAGTTATTGCAATCATCTTCTGCTGCGAAGACGGCAGTAATAACTGAAACCCGTAGTGAATAAACATACAATTCTACAGCTGATGGCACAAATATGCTTTTTTCAAAGTATATTGACAGGATTAAAATTGTAAATGAATAATATTTATTAAAAAAAACTAAAAAAAAAGAACGACAAAAGTCGTGTGAGCATAAAATTCCTACAGACATTATCTACAATTTCTGAACTTACAAGGGGAGGCCACCAATTGTGAAATTCAGATTCGATTCATACTGCGCATAATAAAAGCTCATGGCCAGAGGTGTAATGTGGCAAAGCACCAAGATGCACTTCTCAGCCGTTGTCGAGAAAATCGACAGTTAAAAGAAACCGTTGCCGTGAAATACTCTCTACGATTTATGGTTTTTCTACAGCGTCATAGCGCAGCGGTAAGCGCTGGGGTTCGTAATCCGAAGGTCGCCGGATCGAATCTCGCGCCATGCAATTTTTTTATTATTAGTTTTTTGCAATTCAAATATATATATATATATATATATATATATATATATATATATATATATATATATATATATATATATAAACTATTAATGAATTGCTTATGCATGTTGGTGAAGGCGGATCGCTCTACAATTGTACCGCCTCCATTTTTCCGTTTGTTTAACAGGGTGTGCCAAAGCTGCCCCGTCCGCACTGATTTTCGACGATGTTATAAGTTGCGCTAGGGACCGCATCTACCTTCTTTCGAAGTTAGCAGGCAACTACGCTGTTATGGGGCGGCTCGTTTCGGCCCATTCAACATCTGTCCTTCAAGTGTAACGAGCGAGTAACGGAGTTTATATTTCATACCTGCCACAGCAAGTTTGTGTTCGTGGCGTCTCTATTCTAATTCGAACGTTTGACTTACGCTATACGTATTCGTTTCTACGTCTTCCGTTAACTGTACGTGGATAACATTATGAAGACAATTAATAACATTTCTGAAATACAACTTTGTTTTTGGAAAACATAATGATGTTCGAAGTCGCCAGTTTTTCCACGACAAACAACTTTCAACAACTTATTATATGCATAATTGTTGCAACTGATTGCCGGGAATCACAAAAAACAAATACTAAAAAAAAAGTCGCATGAAGCGAGATTATTTCCGGCGACCTTGGGATTACGAACCCGAGCGCTTGCCGCTGCACCACCACGCTGTAGAAAAGTACTAATCGTAGAGAGTATTTCACCGCAACGGTTTATTTTAACTGTCGATTTTCTCGACAACGGCTGAGAAGTGCATCTTGGTGCTTTGCCACATTACACCTCTGGCCATGAGCTTTTATTATGCGCGGTATGAATCGAATCTGAATTTCACAATTGGCGGCCTCCCCTTGTTAGAAGCTATATTCGAAAGTATACGTTTCTGACACTGATGTGAATGGTTAGAAATTATAAACAGTCACGTAAATAACAAATGGAAAGAAATCGAAGATCGACGTCAATGTTTTCCAATCACTCAGAATCCGTTTGATGTGCTTCTTCCAGAGATCTGGCGAAAGCGCGTTACGAGGCGGTCCTGAGCGATACACATAGTCGTTGGACGTGCATGCCATGTTTATTTCACGTCAGTATCCAAGGCAGACCGAACCATGTTTGTTTGTGCATTGTGATCTGTCTTGTATAAGGTAGTGTAAGGATACATTCTGTAGTCTAAACGAACATGACTTCAAGCAGCACACAGAGGAAGCTGGTCGTTCCCTGACAGAAGAAATTTTACATTTCGTCTGCAGCTCGTTTAGAAAGCGCGTTATGCTCTGCATTCAGGAAAATGCGAAGCCATTTTAGCGCCTGGCTTAAATGAACTGCCCGCCACCACAACACCCATCTGAACACAGCCAGTTAAGTTTCAGCATTTTGCATCCGCCCCTAAAAATCTGAATGTTTCTAACTCTCTTATTAAAACTGATAGAAATTTTATTTAAATTGATTTCCAAACAGACCGGTTAAATATATCAGCTACACAATAGTAAAAATAATATTCTGTTTAAGAAATATTCTCGTTGCTGTAACACTCTGGAAAATGACTAAATGCATTGCGTTCATTACTGCACAGAGAGAATAAGGTTTCTCACGTTTACTATGTAAATAACCGTTCCTATCGTTTATTACTTTGTGCAGTATAAAGACAAACACCTTGCTTGGAATAAACCTGTAATATGTTCGGTCATACAGCACATTTTGCAAAGTTTTATCCCTCTGACATATGGTAGAACGAGGAAGCTTGTATTTACATTGGCTGCCCCATTTACTCGTAGTTGTGTGTGGTTCGTTAATCTGGTAAATTGATTTATTGGTCGTTCCTGCGCTAAATTCGTTTAAAAAGACAATTCTGCGTTAAACATGTGGTGAGACAACATGGCTTAACACAGCCAGTGCCTTGGAAGAGACTGTACCACAATTTAGTTGTATCACAGTACTGAGTTTCTAACTTGAGATGTCTCCATGCCTACTCTCCCGTCGATTACTATAAAACTGAGTACCGTAGGATTACCGCTATACATACTAAGGTACTCTTATTAAACGAATTATTCTTGCAGACGCTCTCTTTATATGCGTCGTTTCGGAGATGAAGTAACTACTAACTATTTGGGGTACTACTGTCGTCCAGTTGACGATTTCCCATTCTTAAAATTTATTCGTTTTAGCCATTATGTTAGTTTACAGTTAATAAAAGCGAACTCTTCGGATCTAATTCCCTTGGGTTCTATTTTTGTGCTTGATTTCCTCTGTGAAATGTAGAGCTTGGATCTCTTGAGTTTACAGTGTATTTCTAAAATAATAAACTGATTTTAGCGATTTGTGTTTATTGGTAGCCAATGATATAACATATGGATAAACTGATAAGTACTTGAAGAAATTAGTCTTATACCATGTTACTGGAATTGCTCTACGACCCGATTATAAAATATAAATTACGACAAAATGAGTATTTCGCGAAGAAAATGAGCGTCCGTAGAAACCGAATCGCCTACAGATTTTGAGGAACGTCTATAGGTACCAGTGTATGCATTGATCGTGTTTGTAACCCCACTCACTCCGTAGGAGGACAGTCTTACCTCGACGGAAGGCTTTTTGTGTCCTCCAGATGACCAAATGTTAATTATTCATTGCGCTTACTTTGAGTTTTCTGTATCTGCATCCACATGGATGTAAACCACCGTGAAGGGCATGTCAGAGGAAACTTTCTATTGTAATACATAAGATATGTGGCTCAACAAGGCCATACTACGGCTTGCAATTATAAATATTTCATACTACAACGTGGATTTCAGTTTATGTGCATAAAACATTACTATTTTATTCAACCTAAAGTGACTTACGGAGGGATGATGTAATTTTGATGTAATATGAGCTATAATTCGGCGCAATGGGCTGATTAGAGACAAGGTGCCCCAAATACGGTCACATCATGTTACTCAAATAATCAGTTATACCTAATGATTTGGAGGTTGTTTAACTCATTTAATACTACACGATAACTACACGATGTATTGGCGTAATACTTATAAGATATTGAAAAGCACATTTATGTGGTTATGTCAAATTCCAATTCGAAAATTAATTAATTTCCACACTTTGGACAAATGAAGGAGTCTGAATCGTTTTTCGTGAGTCCAACACACTCTTCATGAACATAACTTGCACTGAACACAAAACCTCATATCAGCTACACGATCCTCTTCACAAAAAATGCTGTACCTGCTCACAGATGAATTTTACAGACCGTCACATGATTGATGAAGATAATAGGCTATACTCTGTTTCTTGCTCACCATCGACTTCATTATAGACATACTATCCACCAACATCTTTTTTGCGCTTTTTATTTGTGAATGTTGACTTCATAACTACTAGCCCCCTGGAATCAAAGGCTTGATGTCTGCATGTCTTTTGCTGCTTCATTTTAGGTGCGGTTACGACTGAACTGAAAGAACGTTGGAAAGCATTCGAAGTAGAAGAATATGAAGAATGGGGAGTCTCCACATTAGCATTCGGCAACTGATGTGTCTGTGCAACAACTGTGGATGCGAAGGTTCATTCTCAGGAATGTTCGGCAATGTTTCAAACAAAGCTGAAGGAGAGAATGCAACTTCCGGAGTGAAGTCTCGATTAAATGGATATACCCCCGCTGCTTTGAATCCATATACCAAGTCACAGCAGTTATGGATCTATCTCAAACGCTAGAAAGTACTTTCCCAAAAGCAGCTTTGTTTATTTTACTTTCTGGGTGATACACCGAGCACTTCCGTACTTCATTCTCCCAATACGGCTCGAAGGATTTAAAGACTGATTTATGTAGCGGTTGTAATTCGCGGGCGGAATTACTCCGGAGACAAAACAGTACTATTTGACCTTTCCGCTACAGAAACAATACAGGCAGCAAGGTGAGAAGAAGCCCTATCAAAAGTAAGTAATGTTTTAGTTAAATTTCTTCTTGTACAGGGGATATGGTCGTTCAACTGCGAAAAAATTCCAGCGGGCATGCTCCTCTTCGTCGTAATCACAAATTTTGTTGTCAGGAGGAACACTCTCTTCTCACTCATATTTTAGTCTCTTCTCCTCGAACAAAGTGTTTCCATACGTAATATATGTTGTATTTTCAGCGTGTATTGGGGCTACCGAGTGAACTCGTTTAGCTCCTTTTCGTCTAGGCACTTGGTGGTGCAACGCAATTCTGCAGCTTTGCCATATGAGGTTTATCAGCTACACTTACTTGTTTTACTTCGATAAAGTAATCGAGCAGATTTGGGAGGCCTTCCGGGATTTAGGTTTTGCGTTCTGCTTCGTGGTATTTCTGGGTGGAATTTTAGAAACAGTTCCTTATAACAGCGTCCTGCTTTATTTGTATTTTCATTGAAAGGGTTAGGAATTTTGTTCTCTACACAGAGAGTGTATACAGTACGTCTGAGAATGTTGCTTGTGACAAGCAGTCCTACATCTGCCACACAAAAATTTCTACGAAATATTTCTTCCTTCTGCTCTGTCCGAAATCCCTTTCAGCTATTCCGGAAATAATGTGCGGAGTGTCCTTTCCGGAATAAGAGACGTTCTTGACGCTTCCATCACCGGGATGTCATAGTGACTAGCAGCTGAAGGTAACTCCATCTGCTCCCTTTTCCACAAGGCTTGCTTTGAAGCGCTCCTGCTTCTGTCTCTAAATAGTGAGACGATTTACTAATTTTGTTTCTTAGAAGGTCGCGGTATAGAAAGGCTATGATTGCTAAAAGGTCAGTATAACTTGAACACCGTGACGATGAACAGAAAAATTAGTCTTTCTGATACTATGCTAGTGGTTTTGAAATCACAAATAAACAATATAAATAAACCAACCATTACCAGTGCTTTATACAGAAATCATTGCCACACAAACTACAATAAAATGTTTGCCAAACAGCACGTCAGCAAATGAAAGGAACAACCTCTCATCACACGGCCTGATTTACTTCATAATAAAGTAGGTGCTGCCCTCTTGACGTTCCCCTACATAATGTTTCCACAGATGGCCACTGGACTTCTTATGTACCTGGTCTTATTTATACCACAGACCTTGTTAGAGTTTCTTCTCGTCCCAGACGAGTGTGGAGAAGCATACCTCTGTGTGTGCTACAATTAGTCGAAAGTGATGTTTGGTCTACAAACCATACCGACAATTAGTGTAAACTTTTCGTCCTGGTGACAAAAGGAAACATGTCGACATCGGCAATGCTGTCCTAGAAAACGTGCAAGACAGCGGATTCCTATCGCGGTTAATTTTCAGTGTGGAGTCAACATTGCTTGTTAGTAGGAAATTTAACCAGCATAATGAGCGTCTTTATGGATTCCAGAAGCCTCAGATATTAGTTGATTAACGAAGATGTTTTGTGCCGTTTCTTGTGGAAACATTTGTGGTGGATTATTTTTTTGGGACAAATCAGTACCAGGAGTAGCTATTTGAAATGCTCTAAAAGCGTTTTTTTACCTCAGTTTCTCGAGAACTTCGGTAATTTGATATAACAACATGATGTACCCCCCATCACACAGACACAAGAACGTACGACAATTTCTCAACAACACACTGCCTCAACAATAATCCCGAGACACAAACCAACATCCTTGGCTTGCAGGACAGGGTGACATACGGCGGACACCTGATTTTTTTCTGTTGCCGCTTTCGCTCATGGCATAATTGAGCCGAGAAACAGAATAACTCACGATGGAGACATTTTGCATGAAGTGTATGGTGAATTTAGCTACCATCTTTTGTCTGTGAGGTTAGTGGTGGACATATAAAGCAGCTGTGTTACCACACAAAGAGCTTTCGAGTGTCTGGGTATTTCGCATTTTGTTGCCACTTTGCTGTATGTTTCCGTTAACATACATTTTAAAATATCAGATCATTATTTTTGAAACGTCGTATAAAGGTTTGGGTTTTGTGGGTAATTTGCAGTTTGTCCTAGTTTTGCAGATGTTTCTATCAGTAAATAAAGAGTTGTTAAAATTAGGGTACTTCTTTTTGAAACACTGTATAAATATTTTGTTTCTTTTCGGGTATTTTTCAACTTGTCGGAGTTTCGTTGCATGTTGCATCAATTAGCTTAAATTGCTAAAATAATGTCATTCTTTTTGAAACAATATGTAAAACATTTACGTTTTGGGGGTATTTTGCAATGTGTTTCCATCGATAAATACAAATTCGTTAAAATTAGCACATTTTTTTCTAAGTACCCTGAAAAACATTTTAGTTTTGTAGGTATTTTGCAATATGCCGTTTTACAGTATTTTCTCATTAATAGCTTTGAATTTAATAAAATCAATTCATTGTTAAACACTATGCAAAATATTTGAGTTTTGTGGATATCTACCAATTTGTCCGTGTTTTTTTATGTGTTTCTATCAATAATAATTATGACTTTAGGAAAACCAGGTTAATATTTTACAGACACCCACTTAAAGTTAAGATTCTTGTGGGTAGTTGGCAATTTTCCACCGATTCTTACTTTGTTACCATCGAAAAAGAAATTTTCAAAATTTGATCAGTCTTGTTTCAACTTCTAATGAAACTTGTGGGTTTTATACGTATTTTATGATGTGCCTCGGTTTTGTTGCGTGGTTTCAATAACATGAACAAATTATTAATATCAGGTTATGAGCAACTAGATAATTAAGATAACTGTCATTTCTTGTTCCATCTTACAAGGTGTACAACTTTGCTTCCGCCGTTTGCCGATAGGTGGCGACAACGGCAAGTAGCAGTCGAAAAAAAAACAGATCGCAGACGTCAGGCAGTTAGCTTGGGCCTCGGTCAACATAACCTCATTCAAACATTAAGCCATTTGTGTCTGCGTCATAAAGTTGTTCCCGATTGAAAATGTCAGTTTACGAGCGTAATTCTCCTCATTTTCGCGAGGTGTTACTGTTTTGTTTCAATATGAAGGAAACAGCGTCTGAGTCTCATCGAATGCTGTCAGGTACGTATGGTAAGGACGCTGTTAGTGAAAGAACGTGTCGTGAGTGGTTTCAACGCTTCAAGAACAGTGATTTTAACGTCGTAGGCCGGCATAGTGGTAGAAGAGAGAATGTTTTCGAAGATGCAGAATTGGAGACATTTCTGAGTGAAGACTCGCGTCACACTCAAGAAGAAATGGCAGGATTAGTGGGAGTGACACAGCAAGTCACTTAAAAACGTCTCAAGGCTATGGGCATGATTCAGAAAGAAGGAACTTAGGTCTCGTGTGAGCTGAAACAAAGAGACATTGAACGGCGTTTGTGTGTTTGTGAACAGTTGCTTCAGAGGCAAAAACGGAAGGTATTTCTTCATCGCATTGTGACCGGGGACGAAAAACGGGTTCATTACGATAACCCTAAGAGCAAAAAATGATGGAGATGTTGCGTCCATGCTTCCACGTCGACAGCCAAACAGAATATTCACGGCTCCACGATCATGCTCTGCATTTGGTGGGACCAGCTCAGTGTCGCGTACTATGAGGTGTTAAAACCAAGTGAAACAATCACGGGTGCTCGTTATCGAACGCAATTAATTGCGTCTGAGCAGAGCATTAAAAGACAAACATCCGCAATACAGCGAGAGGCACGATAAAGTGATTTTGCAGCTCGAGAACGCTCGACCCCATGTTGCAAAAAGAGGTCAGAACGTACTTGGAAACGTTAAAATGAGAAGTCCTTCCCCATCCGCCGTATTCTCCAGACGTTTCTCCCTCTGACTATCACCTGTTTAGGTTAATGGCGCATCACAAATTGGATCTATTCGTGGGTCGCTTCAAAAGATGAACAATTTTTTCGATAGTTTCGTTCACTGCCCGAAAGATGGGAGAAAGTAGTGGCCAGCGATGGAAAATACTTTGAATGGTTCATGTATAACTAATTTGTTTCATTGAAGCCTCCAATGTTGAGGAAAACCGGAGGAAGCGAAGTTGTACACCTTGTAGTTGTATATCTTTAATCAGATTACGTTTTTCTATCACTCTGGATCACCTTCAGATCCAGAACAAAGTAAAACTAAGTATGTACCATAAGTACAATAAGCAGAGAAGACAAGGGCTGTACATAAACGTTGAATTTACCTAATCAGACCCTTTCTTGTGAAACTCATATCATCCCTGCCTCTATCCCCCCACCCCCTTGCCTTCTTTGGTCTCTCTCAAATGTTCAAATGTGTGTGACTTGCTAAAGAGCCAAACTGCTGAGGTCATCGGTCGCTACGCTTACACACTTCTTAAACCAACTTATGCTAAGAACTACACACACACACCCATGCCCGAACTCGAACCTCCGGCAGGAGGCGCCGCGTAATCCGTGACAAGGCGCCTCTAACCGCGCGGCCACTCCGCGTGGCTGGTCTCTCGCAGTCCCCCTTCACTCCACTTTATAATTTCGCTATTTTACATACCAATTTGTCTATTCTATTAGTGTTTCACCGAACATTTTTACATAATTATGCTTTCTATAATTTTAGTACGACCTCTCTTGTTAGTGGCGCAGTGGTTAGCACACTGGACTCGCATTCGGGAGGGCGACGGTTCAATCCCGTCTCCGGCCATCCTGATTTAGGTTTTCCGTGATTTCCCTAAATCGTTTCAGGCAAATGCCGGGATGGTTCCTTTGAAAGGGCACGGCCGATTTCCTTCCCAGTCCTTCCCTAACCCGAGCTTGCGCTCCGTCTCTAATGACCTCGTTGTCGACGGGACGGTAAACACACTAACCACCACCAACTCTCTTGTTAATCTCATGACATCCCCACAATCCGTTACCTGCTTGCTTTCCCCTCCCAATCAGCCTCACTCCATTGCCCCCGCACCCTACCATCAATATATATCTATTTAAAGCAACTGCAAAACACAGAACTCTGATACGTGTTTCTGAGTAGACAAGATGGGTTGCTGACCAACTACTTAGGTAAATCCTATGATTATGCAAAAACCATGTCTTTTCTACTTTTTGTAAAATTTTAGATGCTGCATATTTATTTCTATTTTTTCTAGATCTGAAGACGACCCAGTGTGATCGGAACAAGTAATCTAATTAAAAATGCGCAACTGAGATGGAATAATAAATGAGAATTGTCTGGGTTTGTAGTATATTCGCCGCGCGTGACTAGCCGAGCGGTCTCAGGCGCTGCAGTCATGGACTGTGCGGCTTGTCCCGGCGGAGGTTCAAATCCTCCCTCGGGCATGGGCGTGTGTGTTTGTCCTTTGGATAATTTAGGTTCAGCAGTGTGTAAGCTTACGGACTGATGACCTTAGCAGTTAAGTCCCATAAGATTTCACACATATTTGACCATTTTTTTGTAGTATATTTCCATCAATAAACAGGCAATTCTAAAATGAGGTGTATTTTTTAAACATTATGAACAACTTTTGAGTTTCTTGAAAATTTTCAGTTTGTACCAGTTTTATATAATGTTCACATTGACATAATTTATTAAAATAAGCCGTCTTTTCGAGACAGCGCTATTGCCAGAGGACGAAGAACTCACCCGTGAGGTAATACCCAGAAGATGAGTTACTATAGTTGAGTAATGTAGCAGGAATACAGAGTTACTGTAGAGCCTACAGGTACGTTACTATCCACGTAAATTTGTAGAAGGTTCATAGTTGGGTTCTTCCAGAAAGATTTTTAAGGCGTAGAAAACATTTATCTCTCCCTGTAAGGTCGCTTCCGGTGTACGTATATTTGCGTGCGACTCCTGCGTGCTCTTTGTCCAGCAAGCCGGGCGCAACGCTGCACACGCACTCTCCAGAGGCCACCTAGCGGCAGGTTATTTGTTAGCTCCGCCGCAACCCGAGGAGAGACTGGCCGTCGTATAAATTCGCGGACGACGACGATGGATGCCGCAGTGGAAGACGCGTCCATCAGGCGGCTGCGTTTCAAACGCCGCCCGCCCGTGATATCGCACCGGGCCGACGACCCCGCCTCACCCACCAGCCGGCCGACGTCCATCCGCCGCCGGCACTATTTTCCCAACTCCTAGTGCTGCCGCTCCTCCCCGCGAGCGTGTTTTTGTTTTTTTCCGTATTTTTCCTCCCGCGGCGGCCCTGTATCTCTCTCTCGCTCTCTCTCTCTCTCTCCCGTCCCCTCTGATTTGAATGCAAGATGCGCGGCGGCGGGACAAGGCTAAAAACTAACAAGCTTATGTTATTTCGTGGTAACACATCTCTTTGATGTGGGCGACGTGAGGTGCAGTGGGAACGACTCCATTAGGCGCGCGCGTCGTGTGTGCTCGCCGCCCACAAAGGGTCGGCCAGCACTGGTGACGGCGGCGGCTGGATGCGCGACAGCGGCCAGCAGCCGGCTGTTGCAGAAGAGGCGGCGGGCTGTCTGCAAGCCACAAAGCGCCGTGTCCGCCGCACCGCCCAAACACGCAGCCGTGCGGGCGCGGACCCAGTGTCACCCAGCCGCGTCCGCGCCAGCTGCCGCCGACCTCCCTAGCAGAGCGCGCACGCCCTCCTGAGGATGCCGGCGCCGAGCTCCACCGAAACTCAGCCAGCCGAAACGTCGCCCCCGAGCAGTCGTCGCCTCACTGTCTAAGGAGCGCGACAGGTTGAACCGGTAGGACACTTCTGGACACACACAGGGAATCTCACTCCTCGAAGGGAAAAATTATACAGACCTTAGAGCAGTGGTTCCCAAGCTGAGGGTGTGGCGGTTTTTGTGTATCATCAACATCGACAAGTGCAATGAATATGGACGATACGATACTCTATGGTATTCTGAGGTTTGAATTCACTCTTTTTTTTCTTTTTTAACAAGTTGCATTGATTTCATTTTGTAAATGACACTGACAATATTATACACATGTATAATGCATTGTTCAAACTACAACTTCTCCCGGATAATTATTTTGTTCATATTACACAAGAATTCCACCTGACGTAGTGTAATAATGTTGACTGTAAGCGGTGTTCGTATCACTAAAATTACAGATCGTACATCAGAGCGTTTATAATTTTTTTGTCTTCGATGGATTTAATTATTCTTAATTATTCATGAAAAGGAACCACAGAATACCAACCGCACACAACACTGACGTATGCTACCAAAAAAATATTTTTCTCTGTGGTTCGTCCGTAGTTTAATTTTGGCCTCATACATCAGTAATGAAAACCTGTTTAACAATAAATACTATCAGCACTGTTCTTAGAAAACCCACTCTGATTCGATTAATTTTTTTTCTTTTATAAATACAATTCAGTACCACCGGTGCACATTTATTTCTTACACATCGTAATATTGTTTGCAGTTTCAAGTAATTTAAATTTACCGCTGTAATAGAAGTTAAGATGGCGGCCAACAAAAGATAGAGGATTTATTTTTTAATTAAGATTTTCCTTTTCGCAATAAATAGTTAAACATTTAAATTGATGCCACCAATAAAAATAAATATTAAATTTTTTTGCAAATTAGTTTAACACAAACCCATGCTATTTTCAACTAGAAGCACAGACGAAGTTGCTATATAATCGCAACTAACAATGGCTGCGCTTCTTGTGGCTATGATAAAACAATTAATACAAAATTATAATTAAAAGAGGAAGTGAATTTTCAATAAATAAACATAAATAGTTTTAACGCATTTGGCTCTATTTGTTTTTATCAGCAAATGAACATAAAAGCACAATAATTTTACATTAAATGTTTTCATTTAACAGACCTCAAATCGATTCGCGTCTTGCGTCGGCGATGTACATCAGAAGAAGACGACAAAAGGGTACAAAACAAAAAAGAATGACATAGATTAACAAAGAGTGTGAGACAAATATTGTCTCTGTTTTACATAATTATCATCTGTTTAAGAAATAATTACATAATTGAATGAATATTATCCACACGTTCATATTCCACTCGTAATAAAAAAATACATATATCATGGATGTTATAAGAGATAAAATGAAATTTTCTGAGGGGTAAAAACTACATGATTCGATTCTGTTCCAGTCACGAAACTGAATTATTTTCAAAAGATCATTAGCATTATCACAATTTTGTAAGACTCATTTCTTCATTATGTAAGTGGTCAGATCCGTGCGGTCTAACGCACGGTTTTCCGGGCTGGAAGGAGCGTCTGGTCCCCGGCACGAATCCGCCAGGCGGATTTGTGTCGAGATCCGGTGAAGCAGCCAGTCTGTGGATGGTTTTTAGGCGGTTTTCCTTCTGCCTCGGCGAATGCGGGCTGGTTCCCCACATTCCGCCTCAGTTACACTATGTCGGCGATTGCTGTGCAAACAAGTTCTCCACGTACGCGTACACTACCATTACTATACCACGCAAACACTCGTCTGGTGTGAGACGTTCCCTGGGGGGCCACCGGGGGCCGAACCGCACAATAACCCTGGGTTCGGTGTGGGGCTGTGGAGGGGTGAAGTGGACTGCGGTAGTCGTAGTGGGGTTGTGGACCACTGCGGTTGCGGCGGGGACGGAACCTCTCCGTCGTTTCTAGGTCCCCGGTTAACATACAATACAATACAATTGGTCAGATAAATTTTCTCAGTTAGTAGCATTAATGCAGTGGAGGATACAGGTTCCTCACACAGTTCACTCATTACAACGTATATTGTACTTTGTCTTGCACATCGCTGATGATAAAAGTGAGACATATATGTAACAAATGCTCAATACCTCAAGAAAATGGTTCAAATGGCTCTGAGTACTATGGCACTTAACTTCTGAGTTCATCAGTCCCCTAGAACTTAGAACTACTTAAACCTAACTAACCTAAGGACATCACACACATCCATGCCCGAGGCAGGATTCGAGCCTGCGACCGTAGCGGTCGCGTGGTTCCAGAACTGCGCGCCTAGAACCGCTCGGCCACCCAGGACGCAAGTAAATGTCTCCAAGCTGTATATAGTACCTGAAGTAGTTCATAAATCCCTTCGTTAATCGCTTCGAAACAGATAAATGAACTGACAGCACGACACAGTAGAAACTACATAATGGCTACTATAGCGCTGTACACAATTTTATTATTATTATTATGAAAGTGTTTAGATACAAAGCATTAACAGCCTGAAGTCGTCCAATTTCTGCCAGTTGAGAAATAAGGAGTGCAACAACCAGATATTTACAAACAGTAAGTGCAGTGCACACGTCTGATACTGTTTGATTTGTAACAGAGTCGTAGTGTGTAGATCAAACAAGTGCCGCAGTGGAGAGGAGTAACGCTGGTGAAGCATATTCTGTAACATGTGCGCCCTCACGGTGGATAGTTAGCTTTCTTTTCTGAGTGGCAGTTGTAATGCACCACGAATTCCTTCTTCAATCATTCTAACACACATACGCCCCTCAGAGACAAGAAAAAAAACCTAAATATGATTCATCTTTCATCATTTTAAAAATAAAATTGTTCCAAGAAAAGTGTTTCATTCCACAGTTTACTTAGGTGTTGAGGTTAGTGATAATGTGGTGGTAGGGGGAACAAAAGATGGCGATGGGATGTGGGGGGGGGGGGGGGAGAGGGATGTACTAGCTGATGTCTGATTGCATTCAGGGATAATGTCCTAAGCGAGGTTGGGAACTACTGCTCTAGAGGATGCTCAACTTACTACATGAATTGAAGATCCATTCAGGTATTACAAGGTCTTCCTTTACTGTTGAATCCATCCTTTGCTTCCCACAACATTAAGTGTGAGGCAGCCACCTACATGCACATGTGGGGAAGAAGGTTCTCCAGAACACAATCATCTCCTGTGGGCAATATGCAAACAGACATACACTACACTTAGACCACGCAGAAACAGACGTAGTATACACACAACAATATGAGCCGAGGAATAATGGACACAACTAATACATGATCAAACAGTATTTAAAGAAGATCACATGAAGAATGTCTGTGGACACGAACTAACGGACACGCCTGTATTCAACAAACAACAACCTCCAGAGGGTGGAAAGCGACACCCATAGTGACAGCGAAAACAGAGAGACTGAAGACAGAGGAGGAGGAGGAAGATGACATGTAACAGTAAATAAGATACTTTGAATTATGACTCAGATATAACATGCTAGAAAGCACTGACAAACTGTGCATATGACCCAAATAATTGTTAAGGATGGAGAATACTAGAGTAAATGTACTCCAGGGTGCTGGAAATCTAGCCAAGCAACCACCCAGTGTTGTACACGGATGAGAACATAATATTAATGCACTGGATTAGCAAAACCATTTCTCTGCCGCAAACTATAACCTACTTTGTTATGACTGGTGGTCAATAGCTTGAAGAAACCATTCCGAGATACTCACCACCAGTCACAGTCGGTGATGGCTCTATCTCTCCGATGTACTATCATGATTTTACATTCTTCTTAAAACAACAAAATTTTGTTTATATTTGAACCTCAAATTATTGTTCTGCTTTGTCAGACGTTGCACCTAGAAATCAGAACCAAAGAAAACTACAAAAAAGATGTTGTTGTTGTTGTTTTTGTGATCTTCAGTCCTGAGACTGGTTTGATGCAGCTCTCCATGCTATTCTACCCTGCAAGCTTCTTCATCTCCTAGTACTTACTGCAACCTACATCCTTCTGAATCTGTTTAGTGTATTCATCTCTTGGTCTCCCTCTACGATTTTTACCCTCCACGCTGCCCTTCAATACCAAATTGGTGATCTCTTGATGCCTCAGAACATGTCCTACCAACCGATCCCTTCTTCTGGTCAAGTTGTGTCACAAACTTCTCTTCTCCCCAATCCTATTCAACACTTCCTCATTAGTTATGTGATTTACCCATCTAATCTTCAGCATTCTTCCGTAGCACCACATTTCAAAAGCTTTTATTCTCTTCTTGTCCAAACTAATTATCGTCCATGTTTCACTTCCATACATCGCTACACTCCATACAAATACTTTCAGAAATGACTTTCTGACACTTAAATCTATATTCGATGTTAACAAATTTCTCTTCTTCAGAATCGCTATCCTTGCCATTGCCAGTCTACATTTTATATCCTCTCTACTTCGACCATCATCAGTTATTTTGGTCCCCAAGTAGCAAAACTACTTTACTACTTTAAGTGTCTCATTTCCTAATCTAATTCCCTCAGCATCACTCGACTTAATTCGACTACATTCCATGATCCTCGTTTTGCTTTTGTTGATGTTCATCTTATATCCTCCTTTCAATACACTGTCCATTCCGTTCAACTGCTCTTCCAAGTCCTTTGCCGTCTCTAAAAGAATTACAATGTCATACGCGAACCTCAAAGTTTTTATTTCTTCTCCACGGACTTTAATACCTACTCCGAATTTTTCTTTTGTTTCCTTCACTGCTTGCTCAATATGCAGATTGAATAACATCGGGGAGAGACAACCACCTTGTATCACTTCCTTCCCAACCACTGCTTCCCTTTCATGTCCCATGACTCTTATAACTGCCATCTGGTTTCTGTACAAATTGTAAATAGCCTTTCGCTCCCTGTATTTTACCCCTGCCACCTTCAGAATTTGAAAGAGAGTATTCCAGTCAACATTGTCAAAAGTTCTCTCTAAGTCTACAAATGCTAGAAACGTACGTTTGCCCTTCCTTGATCTAGCTTCTAAGATAAGTCGTAGGGTCAGTATTGCCTCACGTGTTCCAACATTTCTGCGGAATCTAAACTGATCTTCCCCGAGACCGGCTTCTAGCAGTTTTTCCATTCGTCTGTAAAGAATTCGCGTTAGTATTTTGCAGCTGTGACTTGTTAAACTGATAGTTCGGTAATTTTCACATCTGTCAACACCTGCTTTCTTCTGGTTTGGAATTCTTATAATCGTCTTGATGTCTGAGGGTATTTCGCCTGTTTCATACATCTTGCTCACCAGATGGTAGAGTTTTGTCAGGACTGGCTCTCCCAAGGCCGTCAGTAGTTCCAATGGAATGTTGTCTACTCCGGGGGCCTTATTTCGACTCAGGTCTTTCAGTTCCCTGTCAAACTCTTCACGCAGTATCGTACCTCCCATTTCATCTTCATCTACATCCTCTTCCATTTCCATAATATTGTCCTCAAGTACATCGTCGTTGTATAGACCCTCTATATACTCCTTCCACCTTCCTGCTTTCCCTTCTTTGCTTAGAACTGGATTTCCATCTGAGCTCTTGACATTCATACAAGTGGCTCTCTTTTCTCCAAAGGTGTCTTAATTTTCCTGTAGGCAGTATCTACCTTACCCCTAGTGAGATAAGCCTCTACATCCTTACATTTGTCCTCTAGCCATCCCTGCTTAGCCATTTTGCACTTCCTGTCGATCTCATTTTTGAGACGTTTGTATTCCCTTTTGCCTGCTTCATTTACTGCGTTTCTATATTTTCTCCTTTCATCAATTAAATTCAATATTTCTTCTGTTACCCAAGGATTTCTACTAGCCCTCGTCTATTTACCTACTTGATCCTCTGCTGCCTTCACTACTTCATCCCTCAGAGCTACTGGCAGGACGTTGCAAAGACGACATTGAAGCTTTTCAGGGACTCTTACAAGAATTGGAAATCGACACTGACATTTGCGGGACGCGAAAACAGGAACACAACAATTACAGGTCACATCCGTCACAATACCGCGATGGAAGAAATAATAACTGGACACGACAAGGCTATCCTTACAACTCAAATCGTGAACAAAATAGTCACCACCCATATGACAACCACTGGCAGAGTAATAGTTACAGAGGAAGTTCGCATTTTCGTAGTAATGAATATGACAGAGACAATCATAGAAACAGAGAATATGGCAACCAGAACTATTATTATCACGGGAGACAGAATGACTTCAGACGCAACGGTCCACAGCGCAGTTACGATTCAGGAAGAAATTCTCCACCACGTAACCGACAAGAAAGAAACTACAGGATCTACCGACATGACGACAGACGATATAATCATAACGACAGACCCGAATTTCATCAGAACTGGTGGGATTCAAACAGGGCAGGGCCTTCTCGTCAAGGCGAATTTGTAGAAGTTAGGTCTCCTCATCCTGAGAACGACGCGCGCCAACAAAGAGACAGACAATGACTTGGATCGCAGGCAGCCACGTGCGCCGGCTGGCTCAGAGAAAAATTACATAGAAGCTAACCTTGAGAAAAATTTTAGCATTCCTTACCGACGTATACAGCATGATAATTGCATTCAAGTTCAATCTCTGAGTACGTGTAAAACCATTTATTGAGAGATAATCTGCTTTTTAATTTAGTCTCTGCCATAAAATTTTTCACTTCACGCTACTAGTACGCGTTGTCACACTTAGAAACTGTTATCATGCAACATTGTTTTGAAGTTAACTATTCAGTCTAGAACCTACGGAACATATTTAGCCAGTAATTACCGCTTCATTGTGATAGTGAACAGAGGACACAATGTTACTGTGTGTGTACATTCTTGCTTCTTAATTGCACGATTACGTAACGACTAAAAGGCGCACATACTTAGAACATAGACATTCTTTATTTGTACACATTATTTATTTGAAGTACTTTCTGTGAGATTAAAGATGACTTAGTATTTGGTTCCTTTGACAGCTACACGATTATGTCACGACGCTACTAACGTGTGACACAATTTACATTGTTGCTTTTGCGGTGTGTCTGTTTTATATCTGCACAGTTTTTATCTATTATTCTGGAAAGTAAAACACGTCTTAGTTGTAACTTTTGTGGTATAGCTACAATTTATTCGTAGCGCAAAAATACGTTACGGTATAGTACTTTCTTCATTACGGTAATGTACGTAATAACTACGATATCTATAAGCATAGCATTTCACTTTTGTTTATCATGAGGTAAGTACATTGACTTCTGCAGAACTTAACTTTCGGAGGACGATAACTATGACACTTTCACAGAATTACCTTATAGCAAGACGCACATTTAGCGCTAAAGGACACGTATTTGAGTGATTAATTTTGTACTTAAAACATTTATTTTTAAAGATTTTTGAATTACAATGATACAAAGGTTTTCCGTGATACATTTCATTCCATTGCTGTAGTCTGTAACCCCTGAGGTTATAATTACATTAATCCTCAGGGGGTACACGCCTACCTTGTGTACCATGTGTCTGTCAAGCGCAAGGAGCCCTAGCTAATATGGTATTTGCTTATACAACTTTACACTTCGGTACCATATTTCTCTAACACATAAATTACACAGTTGTCTGATCATTTAACTGAGAGATAAACATGTTTTTACTACATCAGTGAGACATGTTTACAAAATTACACAGTTGGATAACTTCACACTTATGAAACTGTATTTTGTCTGTACTGTGTGAACTGTTCATATTTTTTCGGATCCATTGTGATACCATGAGAGCTTTGAATGATGTATTTGGTATGGGATCATGATTTTTAAAGTACGTTTGAGGTAGTGAAATGAATAGAGAATTTTCTTTAGGTTTTGAAATTATTGCAGAAAGCTACGACGTTTTTGAGATTTTGCTGAGTTTTTATGATGTTATTATTACGACGACGATGTGTATTATGCTGTTGAGGTATGTTTATGATCAACAAGCTGATGCTATATGAGGAATTTGATTATGCTACGTATTTATTATGATGAAATATTGAAGACGTGTCGATGAATATGTATATGTGTAATAAGGTAAGGAATAATGAGCAGTGGACTCTGACTTGTGAAAAATGTTGTTGGAATCCAAGAATCGTACTTTAAGAGTTATGAAATGTATGTACATGCGTGAATGTATCACAATGCTGACAAAACTTTTTGGACACTATTATATATGGGATTTTGTTTCTACACATTCCATCTGTAATTTCTCGAATGTGAAATTTCATTTGTATCAAACTGTCACTGTAGCGGAAACTTCTGTTGTAAATTTCGGTAAGAAAGGTAAGTGACCATGACGTAATGTGTTGTAGGCACCAAGCTATGAGACAGTCACCTGGAAAAAAGCCATTAGTTTGTGCCTTTCAGAGGCACAAGTAGAGAAAAAAGGAGGCCATTAACCTCGATATTGACAGTTCTTTGTAGAAAGCATCGCAAATACGGCACGCTCAAACTTGAAAACATGATTACACTGTAGAGTTCTTAATTTATGATATTTACTGAAATGAAATGATGAGAAACATTTCACATCTATTGCCTTGCTAGTTGTAAGATTGTTTACTGCATTATGAAATGCCATATGGCTAGTGAATGACGTTTCATGTCTTGCTTTGCCTATTTTGTTTAATATCTAGTTTCTAGCTGCACTGCAGCATTGGTTAAAATAAAATTTTATAGATGTACTAATATAAATAT
Organism: Schistocerca americana; assembly: GCF_021461395.2. Taxonomy (NCBI): domain Eukaryota; kingdom Metazoa; phylum Arthropoda; class Insecta; order Orthoptera; family Acrididae; genus Schistocerca; species Schistocerca americana. Next base: position 456,770,528 of record NC_060126.1, on the reverse strand, counting down.
TTTATGCCTACAGATCCAGTAAATAATAACTTTATAATCTACTTAAAAAAAAAAGAAGGAGCGCAAAAAGACATTTCCCTTCACAGGAATTGCATACAGAATTTTCTTTTCAACTACTTGGTAATATTTTTCGTAGAATAAGTTGTGGTGCACCACTTTAATTACATAGACATTAAGATGTGAATAGACATTTCCCTTATCTGTATTGTTGTCTTTAGTGTACTATTTTTTCTGCTTGAGCTATGTCATATTTAGGTATAATTTATTGCATTTGCTGCTGCTGTTTGCCAGGCATAGTGCTACTCAATTTCATTTTATATTACTCTGTTAAGCCAGTTTTACTGCTGATTTATTTTTCTTTTTGCTGCACATTGGCTCATATTAGTGATAATGTTGCATTTCCTCGACTAATTTAGATATACTGCTGTTTGCTTTGCTACTTTGCGTTTTTTTGTCATTGCTGTTTGTGTTAACTGTTTTGTGCTGCTGCATTCCCTCGTCCCTTAGTATATATATCTGAGCTCAGTAGATTTAAGTTAGCTTAAGAGGGGGTAGACTATATAAGAAACTGACTATGGAGAATAGGGAAAGAATTCATTGAGAAGTTATATGAAAAAGATTTGGGCTAAAATGAGTATTGAACAATGAGAAGTAATTATTTTGAAAGAAATATGAATAGAAGACAGAAAGGAGGTATAAATAGGACTTTTTGGGAATAATGATGAATGAAGGGAGATCTCCAAGAAGTAAAGAAAGTTTTGTTTGCAAAATACTGCAGTAAAACAAACCCTTTCTTTCCTTTTGTATCATTCCGCTATGTGTTTGTATACTCTTGTGTATTTGAGTTTTTCCTGTCTTGATGTGTTTAGCTAATACGATTTATGTTGTAGAATTTTTCTAGTACTAAGCTACATTCACTATGAGGAGGAATACTGTTATCCTCAAATATAATTTGCATTAATAATATGTTATTTTCTTTGTAAAGATGTTTAGACATTATTTATTCTGTTTTGTTTTAATGCTCATGTGTGAAATCAATGTTTCGAAAACTATTTTGATTATTTTATATATTTACTTTTGTCATAATTCCTGTAACACTGATGTATCTGTTTATTTCTATTCTTTTGTAAAACCTGTACTATACAAATGTTATCTGTATTGTTATGTTCTTTAATGATGTATTTTGTACCTTTGTTATTGTATTCTCATGTTATAAAATTGTAATCGACACCAGTTCATCAAATTAAGTAACTTGTAACCATTCATTTCACTGGTCACGTTTCTGTTGGTCATAATATATGCAAAGTATATGACATGTTGGGACTGTTGGTGTTTGTACGTGTGTTAATAATTCAGCAAGGGACTGGTTAACAGCATTGCTGGTTCTAAGGACATTCCCAAAAGTATTGTGAGTGTACAAGTGTTGCTTAATGGACTTGCTATATCGTCCGCAAGACTCTTCGATTGTGATTGTGCACCTGGCTGCTGGCCATCTCTACAAGGACTACACTGGGTCTGCATCTTTGATGGCCCACCAATACCATTATTTGTACAAGGACTGCAGTGGTTCTGCACCTCTGGTAGCCCACCAATATCGTAATCTCCACCAGGACTACAGTGGGTCTACTCTGTGATGACCTACCTACCAATATTCTTCAAAACTTCGACTGACTCTGCAGTGGGTTTGCTTTGTTGTAGCCCATTACCTGTCTGCATGTCAAGAGTCAGCACTGTCTTTCCGTTGGAAGGACCAACACTACTTCTTCAACACTGCATGGAAATCCACTACTTCCGCGTGCATTTTCTTTTACTGCTCAGACTTTGAGAAAAACACAGCTATTTTACTGTGATGAACCATCAGGACTGTCTTTATGGACTGCGACCGGAAAAAAGATCTTGCAAGGACGCCACCAACGACAACTGAAGAGAACTTGACAAACTGCTCCAGATTTCAGTGCTGGGTCTTCAACAAGTGTCAGCGTGCGAATCATTCAACGAAACGTAATCGACATGCGCTTTCGGAGTCGAAGGGCCACTCGTGTGCCCTTGATGCCTGCATGACACAAAGCCTTACGCGTCGCCTGGACCCGTCAACACCGACATTGAGCTGTTTATGAGTCGAAACGTGTTGCCTGGTCGGACGAGTCTCGTTTCAAATTGTATCGAGCGGATGGATGTTTACAATATGAAGACAACCTCATGAATCTATGGACACTGAATGTCAACAGGGGACTGTTCAAGCTGGTGGAGGCTCTGTAATGGTGTGGAGCGTGTGTAATTGGAGTAATATGGGACCCCTGATACGTCTAGATATAACTCTGACAGGTGACACATTTAAGCATCCTGTCTGACCGCCTGCATCCATTCTTGTCCATTGTGCATCCGACGGACTTGGGCAATTCCGCATTGTTAGAGGCGCCCTGTCACGATTTGCACGGCCCCTCCCGCCGGAGGTTCGAGTCCTCCCTCCGGCATGGGTGTGTGTTGTCCTTAGCGTATGTTAGTTTAGGTTAGTTTAAGTAGTGTGTAAGTCTAGGTACCGATGACCTTAGCAAATTGGTCCCTTAGGAATTCACACACATTGAACATTGAACACTAGGCAATTCCAGCAGTACAATGCGACTACCCAAATGTCCAGAATAACTACAGAGTAGCCCCAAGAACACTCTTCTGGGCTCACGAACTTCCGCCGGCCAGCAAACTTCCCAGGCATGAACATTATGGAACATATCTAGGACGATAAATGAGAAGCACCAGTTTGTTATTGTTCTACAATATTACTTTTATAGTTAACTGGTTTTCGGTTTACAAGGCCATCTTCAGACATTTACTGACTATTATGACCAAAGAAGTTAAATGTTAGCAGACAACATTAGAAGAAAGTAACAAGTCTAGTCTGAAAGTAGAAACATACAGTAAAAACTGAACAGTACATAAAAAACAATGGAGTTGGCAGGAAAACTTTTAGCACAAAATAGGAATAGCATGCCTACATAACAGTTTCTATTAATAAACAAAACTAATAAAAATAAAATAAAATTAGTACTAGACAAGACTGCATCAGGAGGTATGAAACATGGAGAGTGATACACAACCAATTAAAAAAGAAGAGACAGTTGTCAATGTAAATACAGAATACATAAGGAACTTAAGCAATATCAATAAGATAAACAGAAATTAATAAATGCAGGAAAATGGAGGTGTTTGAGGGAACCTACAGTTTCAGAGTGTGGTGGTACTGCATTTTAACATTAACATTGTAATCAAAGCAGTGGCTGTGAACCAGTTTTCACTAAATAAATGAGCAAAGTAAAATATGAACAGTATTTGATGAGACAACTACACTCCTGGAAATGGAAAAAAGAACACATTGACACCGGTGTGTCAGACCCACCATACTTGCTCCGGACACTGCGAGAGGGCTGTACAAGCAATGATCACACGCACGGCACAGCGGACACACCAGGAACCGCGGTGTTGGCCGTCGAATGGCGCTAGCTGCGCAGCATTTGTGCACTGCCGCCGTCAGTGTCAGCCAGTTTGCCGTGGCATACGGAGCTCCATCGCAGTCTTTAACACTGGTAGCATGCCGCGACAGCGTGGACGTGAACCGTATGTGCAGTTGACGGACTTTGAGCGAGGGCGTATAGTGGGCATGCGGGAGGCCGGGTGGACGTACCGCCGAATTGCTCAACACGTGGGGCGTGAAGTCTCCACAGTACATCGATGTTGTCGCCAGTGGTCGGCGGAAGGTGCACGTGCCCGTCGACCTGGGACCGGACCGCAGCGACGCACGGATGCGCGCCAAGACCGTAGGATCCTACGCAGTGCCGTAGGGGACCGCACCGCCACTTCCCAGCAAATTAGGGACACTGTTGCTCCTGGGGTATCGGCGAGGACCATTCGCAACCGTCTCCATGAAGCTGGGCTACGGTCCCGCACACCGTTAGACCGTCTTCCGCTCACGCCCCAACATCGTGCAGCCCGCCTCCAGTGGTGTCGCGACAGGCGTGAATGGAGGGACGAATGGAGACGTGTCGTCTTCAGCGATGAGAGTCGCTTCTGCCTTGGTGCCAATGATGGTCGTATGCGTTTTTGGCGCCGTGCAGGTGAGCGCCACAATCAGGACTGCATACGACCGAGGCACACAGGGCCAACACCCGGCATCATGGTGTGGGGAGCGATCTCCTACACTGGCCGTACACCACTGGTGATCGTCGAGGGGACACTGAATAGTGCACGGTACATCCAAACCGTCATCGAACCCATCGTTCTACCATTCCTAGATCGGCAAGGGAACTTGCTGTTCCAACAGGACAATGCACGTCCGCATGTATCCCGTGCCACCCAACGTGCTCTAGAAGGTGTAAGTCAACTACCCCGGCCAGCAAGATCTCTGGATCTGTCCCCCATTGAGCATGTTTGGGACTGGATGAAGCGTCGTCTCACGCGGTCTGCACGTCCAGCACGAACGCTGGTCCAACTGAGGCGCCAGGTGGAAATGGCATGGCAAGCCGCTCCACAGGACTACATCCAGCATCTCTACGATCGTCTCCATGGAAGAATAGCAGCCTGCATTGCTGCGAAAGGTGGATATACACTGCACTAGTGCCGACATTGTGCATGCTCTGTTGCCTGTGTCTATGTGCCTGTGGTTCTGTCAGTGTGATCATGTGATGTATCTGACCCCAGGAATGTGTCAATAAAGTTTCCCCTTCCTGGGACAATGAATTCACGGTGTTCTTATTTCAATTTCCAGGAGTGTATAAGGGGAGTTAAACATGGACAATAATACAAGTACAAGTTAAAAGAAAGCCTTAACTATTGAAGCTACAGACTATGTGGAATACAGAGACAACTGCAACAAATAAAAGAACTTAATGAATACAGGAAAATGGGTTTCAATCTGAGCTCTTGATGTTCATGCAAGTGGTTCTCTTAACTCCAAAGGTCTCTTTAATCTTCCTGTAGGCAGTATCCATCTTACCCCTAGTGAGATAAGCCTCTACATCCTCGTTCTCTTACAGATTTATGGACAGGCCCGCAGGATTCATTGTGTCAATTCCCTCCAGCACTACTTCAGACTTCGAGTCCGTGCCACTTCGTTTTGCGGGACTTCTGCACCTTCACGGGGGCCTAAACGATATTAGGCAGGTGTACCAGTTTCTTTGGCTCTTCAGTGTATGTTTCGAGTTAGATTAAAATTCTTATGTATACAGCGCTCTTCATCTCGCCTTGAAGGTAAAGTGTGTAAAATTTCATCAAGAGCGGAATAAAACTGTAGATTTGAATGAATTAGTAACAAACCAACTAACAAATGGACATACACAGGTAAAAGATTATGGCATTCTCCAACAGGACAGCGTGCCGGAGTGGCCGTGCGGTTCTAGGCACTGCAGTCTGGAGCCGAGCGACCGCTACGGTCGCAGGTTCAAATCCTGCCTCGGGCATGGATATGTGTCGTATCCTTAGTTAGTTAGGTTTAATTAGTTCTAAGTTCTAGGCGACTGATGACCTCAGAAGTCGCATAGTTCTCAGAGCCATTTGAACCAACAGGACAGCTGTGTTGTATTTCAGAAAATACGCGATTATCAAGGTGAACACAGGTACTGCATCGTGGTGACAATCTCTTTATGCCTGTGCCGTTGGCTCTTCATACACGGCACGCCCCTACACCGGGTGGGGCTGGCCGGTCTCTCTGGCTGCTGGGAGGCAACCGGTTTGCTACGCGGCTTCCGACCGGCTCGCTGTCAGTGGATACAGCCGTCACGGCCGCTGACCACTGTGAAGACGGACCGGACGCCGACGCACGGAATCACGGCGATGAGCGAGGGAGCCGCGCAGGGAATTGAAATTCTATATTCCGGAGCCGCGCGCAGCGCACCTGGTCCGGCAGATAGCATCTAGATGCGGCCAGCCACCCCTTCCCCTATCCAACCCTCAACCACCGGCCTGTCTGTCCCCGTGACTTATTTCTGGCCGGCTATCTGCGCGCGGCCATCGCCTCGCAAATCACCCAAAAATGAAATACGCCTCCTCGCTCTCGCGCGCGAGGTATACTTCTCTCTGGCCTCTTCCTTCTCTCTTTGCTCCACCTTGTTCGCTCGAACAACAAGACTAACGCACCGAGGCAATTAAAATATCTGTTCGTCGCGCGGCGCAAACCGGAGGCCACACGAAGGAGGAATGTCGGGGAGAGAGAAGGACGTAAAAAAGAAGTAGAAAGGAGTTGAAGAGGTGAGGCAAGTCGAGTGAGAGAGGAACATGACCGTCTACAAGTAAACGTTGCCCGCAGAGGGCGCCGGACGAGTGGTAGTTTCGAGAACGAGAAATTTATCTCGGGCAGCTATCTATCACGTAGCCGGCGCAGTTAATATTTAAAACCACGCAGCCACCTCCACCGCCGCCGCCGAGCTGTTTGTAATTCTAAATAGGTAAAAAGCAAACAAGAACATTCGTCATCGAAGGCGGGCTTACGTGCCTGCAAGGGGGCCGGACGTCACACGGCCACTGCCGGCGAAATGAATTAACGCGCCGGAGGCGGCGAGCGCAGCCCAGCCTGGCCGGGGCGACAGCTTTGTCATCGCGTGGGTGTCAGGGGGGAAGAGCAGCCGGCACTGTGCGCTCTAGGCTAGAGGGAACACGTCTCGCTATAACTACTGTGCATGGCTTGGAATCCAGGATGTAGGGCTCTGTACAAACTGTTGTCTACAACGTATTCGTGGCACACAGTAACACGAATGCAGTGCAGTATTGTCAAAAAAGGTTTTACCACTTATAAGGGATTGACTCTTAATTTATTTTGTTATTTTTATTACGATTTCACTCTTCTTTTGTTTTATTATCGACATGCATGTCACAGAATGCGTACATAATATGTTTTAAAACGCGACTGCATAGAAACGGGAATTTCCAGCTCTCGTACTTCGGATTCTTTCTTTCTTTTGCTTACGTCATAGTCCAGCAGCGATCGCAGGGTCGGCGTGGTTAGAACGGATTTGGTTTAGGGGTGGCCGGATGCCCTTCCTGCTGCCACCCTGTGCCCCAAGGTATGGAATCAGTGTACCCCGGCTGTCTGCATCTAGTGTAAATCGTGAAAGAGTGCGAACGTGTGTCAAATGTCTGCGAGGCGTGTAACTGATGCGCAACGTGGGGACCAGCCCGGTACTCACCTAGCGGGATGTGGAAAACCGCCTAAAAGTCACATCCAGGCTGGCCTCGTCGTTAATTTGCCGGGCGGCTTCGATCCGGGGCCCGAGTCCAGAAAGCAGCGCGTTAGCGCTCTCGGCTACCTTGCCAGGTCTCTCGGAGATCGGATTCTATTGGTGATAAACAGGTAGGATCAAGTGCTTCGGATAGCCCTTGGACTAAGGAACATTTGTACACTCAATAGAAAGATCGTCCTAGGGCCACTTTGCTAAAGCACAGGGTCAGATTACAAATATTTTCCTCCTGGTAAGTGAAGCAGATCGGTTCGATCTTCTTACATTTGGTGTGGTCTATGGTGAGCTTGATGGGACTTACGGAGGCACCATGGGTGGTTTCTAGGAAAACACCACAAAAATGAAGAGTTTGTTTGCGTGGCCATCGTTCGCAGCGAGCACAGAAATATTTTTTTCTGTAAATAAAAAAGCCGTCTCTTGCTGCACTGTATTTTATTTTCCCAGACGCGTTTCGCCTCTCTCCGCTTCAAGGCATCATCACTGGGATTTACAATGATACAGTTATGATACACTGTTGTTTTGACACGTATTATTCGGAGATTATTAAACAGTTCACCTCTCGCTTTTTATATAAATAAGTGATTACTTGCGGTTCTTCCTGTTTTCAGTTGGTATCGCTGTTTCCTCTCTTCTGGTCACATGGAGGTTGCATTACTGCTCTATTTACGAAACATAAGCACGTTTTTGTTTTTCTTAAACTGAAAAGTGGGAATCAAAATGTTCCAAACACAAAAACATGCTTATATTTCGTAAATAGAGCGGTAGTGCTACCTCCATGCGAACAGATGAGAGAAAGCACCGTTGCCAACTAAAAACAGGAAGAACTGTAATTAATCACTTATTTACATAAAAAGCGATAAGTGGTCTTATAATCTACGCATAATGCGTATAAAAACAAAAGTGTATCGTAACTGTATCATTATAGATCCTACTGATACCGGCTTGAAGTGAAAAAAGGCGAATCATGTCTGGGAAAATAAAATACGTGCAGCAACAGTAGATGTTTTTATCTACAAACCAAATACCACAAAATGGTTTTTTTAGCATATTTTTGCCATCGCCAGGGAACCAAACCACAGCCGAGGATTCCAAGGCGGCTAAGCACAACAAATGGCTGAAATTATTACGATATATTCTTACGATGTCTATCTCGAACAACACTGGAAATTTCTTCGATACCTTTATCCATTTTCAAAGTGCAGAGGTTCAGAGTTACCCTATTTCTAAACGTGGAATATGGTATGATGCGACATCCAAATAAAAAATAACCGCAGCAAATTGCTCGAGTTTAATGGTAAATTCTCTAGGCATTTTTATCTAGAAAAACCATATCCCCGTTTTTAGAAGTCTTTATCCGTTATCGAGAAACACCGCAAAAGTTTTTATTTTTTTGGGGGGGGGGGGGGCACCAAAATGCAGTCTCCGATTCCGAAACAACCATGTACAGCAAATGGGTGTAATCTTTGCAATATATTTGCAAGATCCTTATCTCGAAGAACCTTGAAAATTTTCTTCCTATCTTTATCCGTTTCTGAGATACAGAGCTTCACATAAAATCCAGTGTGAGGCTAAAACGCAGTTAATAAAGTGACGTAGCACGGAAAAATATGTTGTAAAGTGTTTTCGTTATCATCTGGGAACTCCATATAATACCATGTTGTAGAACTGAAGCACATGCAAATTTATTTTTGCTTGTAAAATCCGGTCCGAGATGTAAAATTAGTTTTGCGTTAACAAAGGTGTGTCATAAAGGCACTCAGGAGGGAGGCGACCATGGTGAGTAATTTGTGTAGATTGGAGTTTGGTGAACTGGTCGTAGCTCAAGGAATTATAATGCAGAGAAAAGTAGAAACCAATATTCCTTCATTTATTAGTTAATTCTTACGCGTTTCTGCGTTAACCATTATCAGAATCCTGGTTCAGATGAAAACCGGAGAATTACACAGTTACATGGTTAACTTGCAGTCCGCTCATGTTCTTTGCAAGTCAACCACATTGTGATCCTCCAGTTTTTATCTGAAATAGGGTTCTGATGATGGCTAAGGTCGAAACGCTTAAAAAGTAGTTTAATAAGTAAAGGAATACTGGCCTCTAGTTTTCTCTGCATTACAGTTCCCTCATTCGCGACTATTTCAACAAACTAGCAACAGACTAAGCAAATTAGTTTTGCGTTATTTCAGTTCTATCTAACTATCTGAGGCTTGCTGACCAATACATTTCTTTTCATGTGAGTAATATTCACTGCTGCAGCAGAGAAAAGAAGGGAAGCCGAAGAAAAATGCTCCCATCGGGACACAAAACATGTAATTATGTCCGTGTTTATTTAAAAGGCTCTGACTGAAAAGTGGGAGTGTTTTAAGTAAACTGGAACATATTCACATTTTGTATGCTCAGATAGCAGTATTTTTCCGCTGGTATTATTCTTACTATATTTTATTTGTTTTAATACAAAACATACGCTATGTATACAGGTCCAAATGGAGTTAGTGCAGTTCTCCGAGCTGCATTCATTGGTTCTCAGTTTTGGTGCAATGTCTTGACACCTTACAGGTCACAAATCTTTCACACATTTCGGTAGGTATAAAGCGGATAACTTGTGTTAGGTGTTCTTTAAGGTCATTAATGTCAGTAGGCCTTAGAGCATACATACATTCTTTCATTCACCATAACCAGAAATCACGAGCAGTCAAATCAGTTGACTTTGGTGACCACGGTACAGGTGGGCTTCTTCCAAACCAGAGTCCACCAAATGTTTCATCCAGGTAATGTCGAACCTTTTAAGGAACAATGGAGTGGTGCTCCATCTTGCTGGAAGCAACCTGACGTTACGATACGGTGGGGAAGATCATCAACAATAAAATTCTGCGGTATATCTAGGTATGAATCTCCCGTTATAGTCTGATTATTAAGGAAATATGAACCAAGTACTCCAAACTTCAAAATACCGCAGAATACGTTAATTTTCGGAGAGGATCGAGTGTGCTTCCTTAGTTCATGGGGCTTGTCTGTACTACAAAAGACGTGATTGTGCTTATTCATTTTAACGCTGATATGAAATAAGGCTTCATCCGAAATAAACAACATAGCATTCGGGTCGAACTGCGTCATTTACAAAAACACTACTGTAGCTAGTACACGAGTAGTTTTATCAGCGTCAGTGAGGGCCCGGCATCATTTTAATGCGGTACGACTTCAATCCCTAACGAGGTGAAGAATTGCTAACACACTTGTCCTCGCGATTCAAGTTTCAAGTGCTATTCTCGTACTTGATTTTCCTGAGCTCCTAATTATTATGCCCTGAACGTTTATGATGTTATCTTGCGTTCGCCTGGGCTTCCTGAATGTCTACTGCTTCCTTTACAGTCATTGGTCACAGACATGGTGCCCACAAATTTCGCATGCAGTCGATGGATAGTTAAACGGCTTGGAGGATTCGTATGAAACCATTGCGGAAATTTTACATGCAACCTGCTAATTTCCTTGTCTCTTCAAAAGGAAGTCGGGTGGCCATCTCTAGTCTGCAACAAAAGAAAATTGAAAATTATGTAGTACCATACGAATGGTACAATCCTTTTTCACAATCTTATATAATGGAGTATTTGAATGCGGATACAACAGATAATATGTTTATCGAAGTGGTCAGTAAGTTATGATAGATAATTCTAAGGGGCTTCAAACTAAAGTATCTGAAGCACGTGAGAACATAGAAGAACAAGTCTTAACACCTGAAGAGAAGGATGAAGTAAGTGCAAAATAGAAGTGACAGAATCCGGGGATCTTTCTTCCTTCTTTCTTTCTCTAGCATTTATCCTGTCTACTAAAAGGTTCTTTTTTTAGGATTTGGCAATTTTTTTTATTTAATAACTACGTTGCCGCCGTGTTGTTCTTAACACCAGTCGTCAAGATAAGCTCCAAGGGAAGCCGTGTGCGCCATCTGTCTGCCAGTGTTGTAAAGTGTGTTCTGTATGTGAACGTTTTGTCGTATTCTCTGAGGCGGAGTTTCGGGACGAGTGCGTCATTTGCCTCAACGAGAATGGGAAACCGCCTAAAAACCACAGACACCCTGGCCGCTGTGCCAGCCCATTGCATATTCGCTCCGGGTCTAAAGCATTTCCACATCTTGCAAGCTAGCACGTTGAGCGTAAGGTAACACCAATAAATCAGATGACAGGTTTGGGAGACGTGCTGCGAAAATGATACACAGGAAGACAGCAGGAAGCGACAACATGAACACCGAATTAATCGAGTACGTTCTTCCTGTCATTAAACCTAGTTTCCTTCCCTTCATCACAAAAACTGGGCAGGTAGAGAGATTCCGAATAGCTGAAAATTAGTCAAGTAACACTTATACTTAAGGAAGGACATAGGAGACACATTGGAAACTGTAGGAGCATTTTTCTTAAAATAAACAGACGGAAAAAATCGCAACATGAAAAAATAATTAATGTAGAGTAATGAAATTTTGGGACTACATTTTCCTAGCTAACGTCTTTAAGTGATTAACACTGCAAGCTCACTGGTTAATATAAGAGCGAGATAAGCCTCTGCAAATGTGCAACGCTGGTACATTAATAACCGATGTAACTACCACACTGTTGATGCATTGTGTTGTACAGGAGCCGGTTGCCAGTCTGTGGCATAGATTTCCATGTATTTTGCACTCTGTCGGTAAATACAGGGACGGTTAATGCTGTATGTGCATGACGCTGGAGTTTCCGTCCGATGACGTCGCACATGTGCTCCATTGGAGACAGATCTGGTTATCGGCAAGGCCAAGACAACATGAAGACACTCTGTAGAGTGTATTGGGTTACAACAGAGATATGCGGACGAACGTTACCCTGTTGGAAAAAACGCCCTGGAAAGCTGTTCATGAATGGCATCACAGCAGGTTGAGGGAGCAGACTGACGTACAGATTTTCAGTTAGGGTGGGTGGAATAACAACGGAAGTGCAGCAGCTGTCATACCAAATCGCACCACAGACCGTAGGTCTAGTGTGTCGGGCACGCAACAGTTTGGTTGCAGGCTCTCAAATGGCAGCCTTCTAACCAACACACGGCAATCACTGGCACGGAGGCAGAACCGGCTATCATCATAAAATGCAACAGACCACAGCCCTGCATTTCAATGAGCTCTCGCTTGACACTACTAGAGTCACAAATGGTGGTGGTTTAGGGTCAGTGGATTTCCCACTACAGGGCATCTGGCTCTGAGCTGTCCTTGAAGTACACAAACATCTACATCTACATTAATACTCCGCAAGCCACCCAACGGTGTGTCCCGCAGGGCACTTTACGTGCCACTGTCGTTACCTCCCTTTCCTGTTCCAGTCGCGTATAGTTCGCGGGAAGAACGACTGCCGGAAAGCCTCCTTGCGCGCTCGAATCTCTCTAATTTTACATTCGTGATCTCCTCAGGAGGTATAAGTAGGGGGAAGCAATATATTCGATACCTCATCCAGAAACGCAACCTCTCGAAACCTGGACATCAAGCTACACCGCGATGCAGAGCGCCTCTCTTCCAGAGTCTGCCATTTGAGTTTGTTAAACATCTCCGTAACGCTATCACGGTTACCAAATGACCCTGTGACGAAACGCGCCGCTCTTCTTCGGATCTTCTCTATCTCCTCTGTCAACCGCACCTGGTTCAAATGGTTCAAATGGCTCTGAGCACTATGGGACTTAACATCTACGGTCATCAGTCCCCTAGAACTTAGAACTACTTAAAACTAAGTAAGATAAGGACGTCACACAACACCCAGTCATCACGAGGCAGAGAAAATCCCTGACCCCGCCGGGAATGTAACCCGGGAACCCGGGCGTGGGAAGCGAGAACGCTACCGCACGACCACGAGCTACGGACAACAACCCGACCTGGTACGGATCCCACACTGATGAGCAATACTCAAGTAGGCTATAGGTCGAACGAGTGTTTTGTGAGCCACCTCCTTTGTTGATGGATTACATTTTCTAAGGACTCTCCCAATGAATCTCAACCTGGCATCTGCCTTGCCAACAATTAATTTTATATGATCATTCCACTTCAAATCGTTCCGTACCCATACTTACAGAAGTAACTGCTACCAGTGTTTGTTCCGCTATCATATAATCATACAATAAAGGATGCTTCTTTCTGTGTATTCGCAATACATTACATTTGTCTATGTTAAGCGTCAGTTGCCACTCCCTGCACCAAGTACCTATCCGCTGCAGATCTTCCTGCATGTCGCTTCAATTTTCTAATGCTGCACCTTCTCTGTATACTACAGCATCGTCCGCGAAAAGCCGCATGGAACTTCCGACAGTATCTACTAGGTCATTTATATATATTGTGAAAAGCAATGGACCCATAACACTCCCCTGTGTCACGCCAGAGGTTACTTTAACGTCTGTAGACGTCTCTCCATTGAGAACAACACGCTGTGTTCTCTTTGTTAAAAACTCTTCAAGCCAGCCACACAGCTGGTCTGATATTCAGTAGGCTCTTACTTTGTTTGTCAGGCGACAGTGCGGAAATGTATCGAACGCCTTCCGGAAGTCAAGGAAAATGGCGTATACCTGGGAGCCTATATCTAATATTTTCTGGGTCTCATGAACAAATAAAGCGAGTTGGGTCTCACACGATCGCTGTTTCCGGAATCCATGTTGATTCCTACAGCGCAGATTCTGGGTTTCCAGAAATGACATGATACGCGAGCAAAAAACATGTTCTAAAATTCTACAACAGATCGATGTTAGAGATATAGGCCTATAGTTCTGCGCATCTGATCGACGTCCCTTCTTGAAAACTGGAACTACCAAGTAACCGATGTGTAATAGTTTGTTGTGTCACCGTGGTGCCGACTGCTGCTCAGATTGCTGCTGCAGATGAAGTACGGTGCGCCAGAGCCATAATCCGAACGTGATGGTCTTCCCTCTCGCTAGGGCCACGTGCTCGTCCAGAGCCCGGTCTTCCAGCTACAGTACATTCTCGTGACCACCACTTTCAGCATTCATTTACAGTGGCTACGTTACTACCAACTTTTTCTCCAGCACCACAGAAGGAACATCCAACTTCTAGCCCTATTACAAAACCTAGTTCAAACTCAGTGAAGTGTCGAAATTGGCGTAATTGTCGTCTTAAAGGTATTGTTGACTAACGTCAACACACCACGTCCAATCTCAACGGTCACGACCGTTGCGGCTTGTATTTGAAGCAAAACTGATTTGCATACTCATAGTGGAGATACTAGCACCACTCTTATCTGACTTGCGCGAAATTTTAGAATATATCATCTTGCAGACGTAGAAAAACGCCTGCCAACTTTCGTTTATGTCGCACAGTTCCTTCCTGCTGTTGCGATCCTTTTTCCGTTAGCCAATATTCGAAGATAACAACACAATGACGTATAGAGGAGACTGTTGTGAAAAATAATGGACAGAAGAGTCATACCACGCCACTTGCTAAGAGTAATCAAACAAAGTAACAGGGCTCCAAAATTGCCATTACCGGAAAGTAGAATGTTGAATTAAAAAAAAATTTAGGCCGACGTCAAGGGTACATCTTGTCTCTCGTACTTTTCAATGTCTGCCTTGAAGATGTTGAAACAATAGCTAAAAGGAACAGTCTTACGACCATAATTTTAACCAACGAAATTGCCTAATGACAACTCTCGTTACTGGCGACCAACTTCTTGTAGCTGACGACAAGAACACTTTCAGAACCCATTTATAATTAAAATTACCATCCGAGAAATTTTAAGATCAATACCAAGTCCTAAGCAGTACTGTAATAAACGATCAGAAAGGGGTGATGCTGAATGAATTCATCTTCTTGGGAAATAATATTCTCTTCACCAACGAAAATGAAACATCGAAAAAAATAATGATTCAATTATGTTAATGAGATCATAAGCAGAATACTGAATAAAAAGGTGACGAAAGAAAGTGTAACAAAGTCATACAAAATAAGGTTAATAACAAGAACATCAAAGTGTTCATTGAATAATAACAGCTGGAAATGAACGAAGAATACAAGCTGCAGAAATGAGTTTCTTTCTGAAAACCGACTGACTGTAGGCTATATGATCCGATAAGGTGTACAACAATTAGACAATAAATGGGACTTAAAAGAATAATTGGACAGGCTAAGGAGTACAGAAACAAACTGAAAGATCTTGTCACAACAATGAATGTATTCGAACGCCTAAATTAATAATTAATTATCGACCACTAGCGAGAATTTCATAGGTAGCCCAAGATGTGGAGAGATTAAATATAAGCTATTAACAACAATGCAGGAACTGAACAAAGGGTATCAGAGCACGGCTACCCTCCTGCTTTGACCCATGACGTCATACTTCGAGTAAACACTATACTTAACACAAGTAACTCCTTGTTATTCTGAAGCTGGTGACCACAAAGTACACGATTACGATCGAAAACAAACAGATAAAACACTTTAAATATTTCAGTCTGCTACTGAAATAAAATTAACGGGACAACCACGGAAACTAGAGGGTTTTGAGCCGGTATAAACTAAAAAAACGACAGTAAAACTATGATCATTCCAAAGCAACCGAAAAATCATGCAGATCAATTTCTCCAGAAGAAACCAAACAAAAAGATACAAAAACACGTAACTGGAATCAAATGTTTTACTTGACCTTATAGCTCAAGCGAAGACAGCGAGACCAGCCCTCCACAACAAAAAAAAAAAAAGTGTTGGAAACGATTCATTTACGCAACCCAAATGAAGAGAGCGATACCCCCCCCCCCTCACACACACAGCTATAATAACAAGTATCGCAATTTTAACTAGACCTATACAGCTGAAATGCGATAAACACCTCCCCCTTCCAAAATAAAACTAACCAAATTTGCAAATCCTCATTTTGAAGAGACATCCCTTCCACAAACAAACTACAGTCTCGCTATAAATGAAAAGTCTAGTAAAAGCATCTTACGAATCACATACAACTCCAAGTTAATCAAGGCTGACCCGAAAACATTCGCGGCACACACACCACACACACACACACACACACACACACACACACACACACACACACACACACGCCCGCACCTTAGTGCTAACAACAAAATATGCAAGCACAACTCCAAACACAAACATTTAATCTAAAAAACCATCAAAGTAACAGCTCAAATATCAGAAACAAATAAATAACTAATAGCTAAACTCTACATATCCCGTTCAACTAAACAAGTACTACAAAGCACATCACAAACACAAGCATTCATCACCAAAGTGAGCCACCGCTAATAACTAGACGACCTCTGTAGAAACAAGCCATTTCAAATACGCCGCGCCTGCACGACATCGTATTCGAAAAAACAGCAAAATATTGGCATGAATCAATATTATAAATATGATGACTACTCAACCAAAAAAATTCTACAGGGTATGTGACCGTATTATGAATGTGTTAAACTTCCGACGTTTCAGTCACTATTGCAAATGCTTTCGTCAGTGCGTTTTTTGCTAGAGGTAGCAAAACCATTCTGAGGTAGGTCATTTGCAGTAGTGGCCAGAGCGTTGGATGTTTTTACACATTGACAATGCGGTCACATGCCCATAAGAATTTTATTGACTGCGACAATGGCTGCGCCGGCCGCGGTGGCCGTGCGGTTCTAGGCGCTCCAGTCCGGAGCCGCGCTGCTGCTACGGTCGCAGGTTCGAATCCTGCCTCGGGCATGGGTGTGTGTGATGTCCTTAGGTTAGTTAGGTTTAAGTAGTTCTAAGTTCTAGGGGACTGATGACCACAGCAGTTGAGTCCCATAGTGCTCAGAGCCATTTGAACCATTTGAACAATGGCGGCGGAAGTCTTCCCTTCCACAAGATCACTACTCGTTTCACTTGCTAACGTTTGTGCTATGCACTTGCCTCTCTACAGAAACAGGAAAATAACTAAAAACTTACTTTATAATCACAACCACTAATTCTTTTACTTGCAACAAATGGTGCTCTTAGGTTCCTGCCTAAACTTACCCTCGGAAATCGTGACAAATATGGAAAGAAACAACCAAACATCCTCGTAAATGTCCGCGGCTCGTGGTGTTGCGGTAGCGTTCTCGCTTCCCGCGCACGGGGTCCCGGGTTCGATTCCCGGCCGGGTCAGGGATTTTCTCTGCCTCGAGGTGACTGTGTGTTGTGTCTCTTTCATCATCATTTCATCCTCATTCAGTCGCAAGTCACCGTAGTGGCGTTAAAGAACTTGCAGAGCGGCGGCCGAACCGCACCGCGAGTGTTCTCCCGGCCACCAATGCCATACGCTCATTATTATCCTCGTAAATCATGACTCTGGAACCTGGCTGTGTGATCACATACAAAAATAGATGGCTTTGGTTGGAATGAGGGTAAATTACCATAGCAATGACGTACACCGTGTTACGGAACACTGCAGTTATTCGGCACCAAGTACTGCGCGTGTGTAAGAGCAAGATTCAAAGTACTCGAGATTCCACAGAATTATATAAAATAATGTTCAGAAATTATACTATAACATTTACAAAGCTACAGATCTAACCCCTTTTTATTACTCGTTCTGGCCATTACTATCGACAGATGTGAACGACTCTGGGTCTGACCAACGACCTCCGTTCGTCTCCATATGACTTTTTTAACTAATGTTCGAATATAGTCTCATAAACACAAGACAATATTGTCCCAGAAGTAAATTGGTGGTTGTAAGGCAAATGCTGGAACTAGTAAAACCCTTCCAGACGTTCCCAATAGGAAATTCCTGTGCGTCACTAACAATTCGCTTGGCATTTGGCAGAAAAGAATAGTGACTTTATGGTGTGCTGGATGCCAAACGAGGAGTTTTTAAATTACTGATATTGACAATATTAAACAGATTGTGGGGTATACCGTTCTCATTGTGAACACAAGTAGAGAGTTCTGTAATTTTGTAATTTACTTTCCAGTTATTCTTATATCCCTTTATTTATTTGTTTAATTATTTTGATGGATGACCTGATGATAAGTTGCTAAGAAGTCGAAACCGATTATAATACATTTTGTTTGACCTAAGGTTGAAAACTATATCAAAAATCTTCGTTTTTGGAATAGTAGCATGTTACATTCTGGTTGTTACAATAAACTAACATGACGAACACATGGGTCTCTACTTCTGAATAACTGCGTTGAATTGGGCAAAGCGTGTTATTTCACATTATCAGAACTAAATACTGAATCACCGCTGGGTGACTCAGGAAGCGGACTCTAACCGTGA
Source organism: Schistocerca americana (assembly GCF_021461395.2). NCBI lineage: Eukaryota > Metazoa > Arthropoda > Insecta > Orthoptera > Acrididae > Schistocerca > Schistocerca americana. Next base: position 456,752,071 of record NC_060126.1, on the reverse strand, counting down.
ACGAAACGTCGGTTGTTTTTTCAATGATAGTTGTATTACAATGGGACTCCCTACCGCACCCAGAAAAATTTCATGTTAAGTAGCAGATTATCTGCAGAAGTCAGCACCTGCAACGGCGGTCAGCTGTGAGATGTGCTTGCCGGTAGCTCGATCGATTGTAAAAATCTCGAACAGCGTTCTCTCCCTTCTTTTGAACAAGAGTAAGTGCGACTGCCACGTGGTTAGTTTCAGTATGTGTACGGCCGAAGTAGATTGTGGTCCAAATACATTATTTCAGTTTAACTATAAAGAAAATTTTTATTTATAAATCGTGATTTTTGCTTGCTAGATGAATGGGGCTGTAGCAGTGGTGACTGTGCGGTAAAAGCCTAAGACTCCGGCTCTGAAAGTCTCGGGTTCAATTCTGGATAGGGGCAGAGAATTTTCATCATTCTAATCCCTCGAGCATTTCCCTAGATCCACTCACCACGTGCCACAGTCTTAGCTTAATGTGGATGAAGCTAATAAGACTGAACTGTGAGGTGTAGTTTTAGCTTCCCGGTATTGGTCATTGAGTGGTTAAGATAATGGTTCAAAAATCAAGGCAAGTAGTGTATGCTAATACATAAACTAGTGGTTTTTGTTTAACTTCACGTGTTGTATGGAACTAAGAAATTACAATTAAAAAATCAGTACGTACTGCTGAATAATAACAGCGCCGCAATTCATCAGTGAGGTTGGTTCAGTGCAACCTTAAACCAGCTCTGTACGGAATATTCTTATCACAAGAACGGACAGGTTAGTGGTTAGTAAAACGTTACTACAGCATTCATGAATAGTTAAGCCGGCAGCGAAAGAAGTGACAGGAGTAGACAAAGGTTTGCATAAGCTAAACAGATTATAGAGCGTTGAGTGTATCAGTATCGTCGAGATGAAAAGATTATCACGTGATAGGCGAATACTTTTTAATTTTCCTTTATTTATTGATTAATTATCCAGTTCAGACGAGGGCCATGAGGGCCTTTCTTGAACCTAAACAGGCGTTATAAATATTTTTCATTATTTTCTCACAACGTTATTGACGCTAGAGAAAAAAAAATTAATATACATGGACTGCAGTACATGGAAGTAACTGTACCATAGTGCAACACATTGGAAAATATGGAAGAAGACAGCTGCTTTTATGTTAATTAATCGAAAGGCTGCTTACAGTTAAAAAAAAGCTCCCCAGTTCTGGCCACAGACGGATCCATAGGAACTGACTGACCGCCGTGTCATCATGAGTCAATCGAGCCATTTGGATGCCGTGTGGAACGATGGGGAGTTAGCACACCGCTCACCCAGCCTTCGACTGGTTTGGAGACTTTGGGGCTTCTGTTTCTCATTCAAGTGCCTCGTCAATCGACTTCACGAAGCTGGACCACGTTCCAGTCCTCCAGCGAATGAGGAACGCCAGACCTTACCAGGAACTGAACCCAGGTCCTCTGCAAGATAGCTACCTACACTGACTATTCAGCTATCGAGGCGAACCGAACGACATTAAGGTAATGGGAGCAATGGAAGGGAGGAAGAAGATTATATTTTAACGTCCCGCCGACATGGAGGTCATTGGAGACAGACCGCAGAGAAGGGAATGGGAGACGAACAGGAGCACGATAGAAGTACAAGTAATGAGTACACGGAGTAAGAAAGTGGAGTCACTGATAGAAAAGTAATGAGAAACAATGTTAACCGGCGAGGATGTGCGATGTTCATGAGGAATTACAAGTACATAAATGTTAATTTATGCTTCAGCTATTTCTCAGGTGCAAGAGGGCACGGAACTGTGCGCAGAGCATAGGGTGACTCGTTCCAGAGGCTAAAAGCAGCAACAGAGGAGGTATTTTCGAATGTTTTTGTCTTGCAGGTCGAAATAGCTAGGTTATTAGATCAGTGAGGATTTGTGTTCCGATTATGATGAGATGACAGGTAGTTGGTCCCTGACGAGAGGTACTAGAGTGCATGCAAACTGAGGAGCCGATGCAGTAGAGATACCATGTGTAGTCACGTAACCTGTCCCATGACGCTTGTTCAAGATCATCTTTGGTCCATTAACTCAGTTTTTTATTACAGACAACACTTAAACCTCTGACCGAACACGCTGAGCTACCGTGCCGGCGCCATTTCAGCTGGCCAAGCACGACTCACAACCCGTCCTCACAGCTTTACCTCAGCCAATACCTCGTCTCCTACCTTCCAAAATACACAGAAGCTCTCCTGCGAACCTTTCAGAACCAGCGCTCCTGGAAGAAAGGATATTGCGAAGACATGGCTTTACCACAGCCTGGGGGATGGTTCCAGAAAGAAATTTTCACTCTGCAGCGGAATGTACGCTGATATGAAATTATTCTTGTTACTTACCTCACTTGTACGTAGAGTAAAACTTATTTACCATACCAGAATCGAAACAACGCCTTTTAGCCTCCAAAAGTAGTTCCTTATTGTTTCTATCGTTTTGGTAGTTTATTCTGTGAACTGCTAATGCCTACACGGCGTCCGATCGGGGAAATTGGCCGCGGTACTCGTCGGGCAAAGTGATCAAGGTGCTTACTGAATAAGAATTAGTTAGTTCCATACACGACGCATAATAATACAGATCAGACTGAATTCGAAACCCTTTTGTACACAAAGGTCTTACCCGTTATTCTTTCCTGCAACTATTTTGCATTTAATCATGTTATTTAAAATCGTGTTTGTTCAGTAAAACTCCGTTTGAAAATAGTTTGCTCCAGTTGCTTGGTATTGTGTCAGATAGGAGGGCATCAAGACAGCTAATATCCGAAAATCAGAACAACAAACGTGGGATGCCGTTGCAATGGCACTGGCCCCTTGGTAAGGAAAAAGGACTACTGTATAAGCCTTTACAAAAATTCATATACACTCATGGCCATTAAAATTGCTACACCAAGAAGAAATGCAGATGATAAACGGGTATTCTTGGACAAATATATTATCCTAGAACTGACATGTGATTACATTTTCACGCTCTTTTGGGTGCATAGATCCTCAGACATCAGTACCCAGAACAACCACCTCTGGCCGTAATAACGGCCTTGATACACCTGGGCATTGACTCAAACAGAGTCTGGATGGCGTGTACAGGTACAGCTGCCCATGCAGCTTCAACACGATACCACAGTTCATCAAGAGTAGTGATTCGCGTATTGTGACGAGCCAGTTGCTCGGCCACCATTGACCAGACGTTTTCAATTGCAGAGAGATCTGGAGAATGTGCTGGCCAGAGCAGCAGTAGAACATTTTCTGTATCCAGAAAGGCCCGTACAGGACCTGCAACAAGCGGTCGTGCATTATCCTGCTGAAATGTAGGGTTTCGCAGGGATCGAATGAAGGGTAGAGGCACGGGTCGTAACACATCTGAAATGCAACGTCCACTGTTCAAAGTGCCGTCAATGCGAACAAGAGGTGGCCGAGACGTGTAACCATTGGCACCCCATACCATCACGCAAGGTGATACGCCAGTATGGCGATGACGAATACACGCTTCCTATGTGCTTTCACCGCGATGTCACCAAACACGGATGCGACCATCATGATGCTGTAAACAGAACCTGGATTCATCCGAAAAAACGACGTTTTGTCATTCGTGCACCCAGGTTCGTCGTTAAGTACACCATCTCAGGCCCTCCTGTCTGTGATGCAGCGTCAAGGGTAACCGCAGCCATGGTCACCGAGCTGATAGTCCATGCTGCTGCAAACGTCGTCGAACTGTTCGTGCAGATTGTTGTTGTGTTGCAAACGTCCCCATCTGTTGACTCAGGGATCGAGATGTGGCCGCACGATCCGTTACAGCCATGCGGATAAGATGCCTGTCATCTCGACTGCTAGTAATACGAGGCCGTTGGGATCCAGCACGGCGTTCCGTATTACCCTCCTGAACACACCGATTCCATATTCTGCCAACAGTCATTGGATCTCGACCAACGCGAGCAGCAATGTCGCGATAGGATAAAGCGCTATCGCGATAGGCTACAGTCCGACCTTTATCAAACTCGGATACGTGATGGTACGCATTTCTACTCCTTACACAAGGCAGTATATTGAGCAAGCAATAAAGGAAACAAAAGAAAAATTCCGAGTAGGTATTAAAATCCAAGGAGAAGAAACAAAAACTTTGAGGTTCGCCGATGACATTGTAATTCTGTCAGAGACAGCAAAGGACTTGGAAGAGCAGCTGAACGGAATGGACAGTGCCTTGAAAGGAGGGTATAAGACGAACATCAACAAAAGCAAAACGAGGATAATAGAATGCAGTCGAATTAAGTCGGGTGGTGCTGAGGGAATCAGATTAGGAAATGAGACACTTACGGTAGTAAAGAAATTTTGCTATTTGTGGAGCAAAATAACTGATGATGGTCGAATTAGAGAGGATATAAAATGTAGAATGGCAACGGCAAGGAAAGCGTTTCTGAAGAAGAGAAATTTGTTAACATCGAGTATAGATTTAAATGTCAGGAAGTCGTTTCTAAAGTATTTGTATGGAGTGTAGCCATGTGTGGAAGTGAAACGTGGACGATTGATAGTTTGGACAAGAAGAGAATAGAAGCTTTGGAAATGTGGTGCTACAGAAGAATGCTGAAGATTAGATAGGTAGATCGCATAACTAATGAGGAGGTATTGAATAGAATTCGGGAGAAGAGGAGCTCATGGCACAACTTGACAAGAAGAAGGGATCGGTTGGTAGGACATGTTCTGAGACATTGAGGGATCACCAATTTAGTATTGGAGGGCAGCGTGGACGGTAAAATCGTAAAGGGAGACCAAGAGATGAATACACTAAACAGATTCAGAAGGATGTAGGGTGCAGTAGGTACTGGGAGATGAAGAAGCTTGCACAGGATAGAGTATCATGGAGAGCTGTCTCAGGACTGAAGACAACAACAACAACAACAATATTTTGAGCAACAAAAACATATTTGCGACTGACGACAGCATTTCTTTCTGTAAAATGAATGAATACTGGTTTCTGGTTTTCATTGCTGTGTAATTCCTTCATCTGCGTCCAGTTCAGCAAACTGCAGACTACGCAAACCTCGAATGCAACAAATAATCTCAGGAGATTTGTGGCAGAGACTAGGAGACGTTGACGCAGCACCGCTGTAGCCAGCAAGAACAGAACGGGCCAGCAGAGGTGTAACTCAGGTCCGGCTGACCCGCGAGGTTAATTTGATTCCGTGCGAAACGCATCGCGAGAAGCGTCGCCGCGCGACGGCGCCCTCTGCGATCGGGAGGCGACCCGTACGCGAGCCGCCGCTGCGCATTTGAATAGCAAAGTGTCCTCCGCTGCCAGCTGCAGCGCGCGCGGGTCTGGCCGTGGCGGCGGTGTCGGCGCAGATCGCGCTGCCCCGAGGGCCCGAACCGCCGGCGCGGACTCGTTTTAGAAATTCCAATTGCAGCGGCCGCCGATAAGGAGGGACGCCGGAGGGACGGCATCTCAGCCAGCTGGTGCCGGGCGTGCGAGGAACGCGGCCATCGGCAGGGTTGGCTCCGGACCGCGGCGCGCCTGCGAGCTCTGCAGAAGGCGAGGCCCATCGATAGCGACTCGCGAAACAAATCGCACCGTGTCACCGGCACATAAAGAGCGCGCGCTATCGGGACAGCGCCACGGTCTCGCTCTCTCCCTCTCTCTCTCTCTCTCTCTCTCTCTCTCTCTTTCTCTCTGTACCGGGTCGTGCGCCGAGGTGGGAGCCGGCGAGCGCACGGAAGAAGGGAGAACAATAAAGAGCGAGAGGCGCAGCTAGGAGCCGTTCAGACAAACAAATCGCACGATCACTTGCAACCCGCCCGCTTCGCCCCTTTGTCCTTTTGTTATCCTCGGGAAACCGACACTCGAATAAACATGGTGGCAGAGATGGCCTGTGGGCGCGAGGGCGTACGCCGCAAGTGACCGCAACAGATAGCTTGACTTACGGTCGCGCGCGCACTCGCTATCGCCGCCGCATCTCGAACCCCGGACCGGCTGCCACGAGCATACCGCATCCTGCCGCGCCTCCGACGTCGCCACCCATCTTCGTAGCTACCGGGTCGTCCAGTCGAAATTGATCCCTTCTGCGAGATGAGAGACATACATGGTGAGGGGCGAGAGAAAAATGTCTTAATAATAAAGTCAGAGCAGGAGAGTTGGCATCTAATCGGGCAAAATTTTCCGGCTAACCAATGGTCGAAAATTCACCGTTGAGGATCTACGGCCGTGAAACGACAAGCCAATCATCAACGAGTGCACAGAACTTCGTCATGTAAGTGAACGACCACGCGGGATTAGCCGAGCGGTCTCAGGCGCTGCAATCATGGACTGTGCGGCTGGTCCCGGTGGAGGTTCGAGTCCTCCCTCGGGCATGGGTGTGTGTGTGTTTGTCCTTAGGATAATTTAGGTTAAGTAGTGTGTAAGCTTAGGGAATGATGACCTCAGCAGTTAAAGTCCAATAAGGTTTCACACACATTTGATCATTTTTGTAAGTGAACGTGTTTGCGTGCGTAGAGCTGTGCAGATTTACCCGACCAACAAGGAAAGTAAACGGGTGTCCAAAATTAAAGCAATAAACGGAAATGTTGAATGTTTGCGTTTATTTTGCTACGAAAGAGTATAAACAGGTGAAAGTGAAGTAGAAACAAGGTAAATGATAAAGAACATAAATGGTTCAAATGGCTCTGGGCACTATGGGACTTAACATCTGAGGTCATCAGTGCCCAAAAACTTAGAACTACTTAAACCTAACTAACCTAAGGACATCACACATATCCATGCCCGAGGCAGGATTCGAACCTGCGACCGTAGCAGTCGCGCGGTTCCGGACTGAAGCGCCTAGAACCGCTCGGCCACCGCGGCCGGCCACAGAACATAAATAGCGGCTGTATGCATAATGGCAGACAAAAATATTCTTTGGTTTTTCCAAGTTAACGGACTTACACATACATTTCGACAACTGGTTAATGTGATCAGTATGGGGTGTGGCCACCTCTGGCAGCAGTACAGGCTCGACAACGACATGGTATGCTGTGAATGATGTCATCAGTCTCATGTTGGGGCAATAACGCCTATTCTTCCTGCAGAACTGCTCTCGAGTCTTCGAGAGCGGTTGGTGGATGCTGACGTGAGGCAACCTGCCTCCGTAGTGCATCCCAGATATGCTCTATGGCATTCAAATCGGGAGAGTGATAGACCACGCCATGCGTGCAACATTTTCTGCATCCAAGAAAAAATCGACCACCCGTTCTCTATGAGGTCGAGCATTATCGTCCAACAGTACGAAGTCTGGGACCAGACCATCTCGCAACAACCGCACATGACGTTCTAAGATCTCGTCGCTATATCTGACAGAAGGATTCCGTAGAAATATCGGAACACGTGAGGCAATACTGACCCTACGACTTATCTTAGAAGCTAGATTAAGGAAAGGCAAACCTACGTTTCTAGCATTTGTAGACTTAGAGAGAACTTTTGACAATGTTGACTGGAATACTCCCTTTCAAATTCTGAAGGTGGCAGGGGTAAAATACAGGGAGCAAAAGGCTATTTACAACTTGCACAGAAACCAGATGGCAGTTATAAGGGTCGAGGGACATGAAAGGGAAGCAGTGTTTGGGAAAGGAGTGAGACAGGGTTGTAGCCTCTCCCCAATGTTATTCAATCTGTATATTGAGTAAGCAGTGAAGGAAACAAAAGAAAAATTCGAAGTAGGTATTAAAATCCATGGAGAAGAAATAAAAACTTTGAGGTTCGCCGATGACATGGTAATTCTGTCAGAGACAGCAAAGGACTTGGAAGAGCAGATGAACGGAATGGATAGTGTCTTCAACATCAACAAAAGCAAAACGAGGATAATGGAATGTAGTCGAATTAAGTCGGGTGATGCTGAGGGAATTAGATTAGGAAATGAGACACTTAAAGTAATAAAGGAGTTTTGCTATTTGGGGAGCAAAATAACTGACTATGGTCGAAGTAGGGAGGATATAAAATGTAGAGTAGCAATGGCAAGGAAAGCGTTTCTCAAGAAGAGAAATTTGTTAACATTGAGTGTAGATTTAAGTGTCAGGAAGTCGTTTCTAAAGTATTTGTATGGAGTGTAGCCATGTATGGAAGTGAAACATGGACGATAAATAGTTTGGACAAGAAGAGAATAGAAGCTTTCGAAATGTGGTGCTACAGAAGAATGCTAAATATTAGATGGGTGTATCACATAACTATTGAGGAGGTATTGAATAGGATTGGGGAGAAGAGAAGTTTGTGGCACAACTTGACTAGAAGAAGGGATCGGTTGGTAGGACATGTTCTGAGGCATCAAGGGATCACCAGTTTAGTACTGGAGGGCAGCGTGGAGGGTAAAAATCGTAGAGGGAGACCAAGAGATGAATTCACTAAGCAGATTCAGAAGGATGTAGGTTGCAGTAGGTACTGGGAGATGAAGAAGCTTGTACAGGATAGAGTAGCATGGAGAGCTGCATCAAACCAGTCTCAGGACTGAAGACCACAACAACAACAACAAATTGACAGCAGATAATACTTTCCGATTCGCGCTTATAATTTCATGAAGAGGTGTTCGAATGATCCACACAATCCCTATTCACACCATTAGGTATCTTCCTCGATATCGGTCTCTTTCCAGAAATCGTGTTCCACATTCTTTCCAGATGCGAAAGCTTGGAAAATCGCTCTGAAAACCAAATCGGGACTCTTCTGTGAAAAGAACATTGGGCCTCTGTTCGACGTCCAGGTGGCATGTTGACTACTTCACTCTAGACGTGCACTTCTGTGAAGAGGCATAAAAGATACACATACAGCAGGTCTACGACAATGAAGACCACTCTACCGAAGCCTTCTGTCACCGCTTGTCTCGATACGATACGTCCAGTGGATGCTGCGAGGTCAAATGCCAGTGTAGTACTAAGTTGGTACCGTCGTGCCCTTACAGCCAAATAACACTTCTCTCTCTGATATCAGACGTGGTCATCCCTTCCCTAGTCTTCTGGATATTGTTTCGGTCTCTATAAATTTGCCACATCCGAGAAACTACAGAATGATTCATATTAAGCCATCGGGCAACATCAGTTTGCAACTGTCCTGCTTCCATTCTTCTTATAATGGTTCAAATGGCTCTGAGCACTATGGGACTAAACATCTGTGGTCATCAGTCCCCTAGAACTTAGGACTACTTAAACCTAACTAACCTAAGGACATCACACACATCCATGCCCGAGGCAGGATTCGAACCTGCGACCGTAGCAGTCGCGCGGTTCCGGACTGAGCGCCTCGAACCGCTAGACCACCGCGGCCGGCCAATCTTCTTATAGCCCTCCACCGCAGAGAGTCTGGTAGCTGTCTTCTTTGTGCCATTCTGCCCCGTCTTTGACTGCATACACAGCGATTGTGGATATGGGACTACCCGGCACACACTATCGCGTTTGATAGGTGCACTAATGTCATCGTTGACGTAGTTGTCCATTGACCGAAATGCCACCTTTCGTGCAGAACACGACTGTACGGACATCTGTTAACTGTTTGTATGATTACATCGTGAGCTAGACACAAGACGGGGAAATAGCTGTTTGTTGCTTTAATTTTAGACACCAGTGTCTACGTGCGGATGCCATTGTAGAAGCTAAACGCAATGCAGATGTCTGAACTACAAATGCAAGTAAGAAATTTCAGTAAATTGCTAACAGCAATATGAGTGACTACAAAACGCACAGTGAAGAAAAGCAACTTGATCGAATGTCTCAACTGCATATTCTGTAGTATTAGTACTGAATGCCAAGTCAATAACATATTTTAAATCGTCCAGAGGTTCGCCAATACTGCACCCAGAGCTCTACCGCGCGTAACGTAACTTTCGCAGATAACTGATTGTAAATAACAGAACGCAATTTCGTGATAAAGAACTATGATGCAATTTTAATATAATAATTATCGACAGCCCTTATTTGGTTAGTGTATTATAAGGCATTTTGTGAAAGTCTTATATAATATATTTTTTATGTCTTGATTATATTGTACGTGTATTAATAAGGAATTTTCTAAAAATCAATTTTATTTCGAAGAAGTAAACTAAATCATTATATCGCTTGTCCTTTTTTATATCAAATTTTGTTAAAAATTGCTTTTTTTTACAAAAATAAATAGGGGGTGATGAAGAAAAGCAAGCGCAGTGTCATGTGTGAGGTACAGAGTGTGCCGGCCGCGGTGGCAGAGCGGTTCTAGGCGCTTCAGTCCGGAGCCACGCCACTGCTTCGGTCGCAGGTTCGAATCCTGTCTCGGGCATGGATGTGTGTGATGTCTTTAGGTTACTTAGGTTCTAAGTTCTAGGGGACTGATGACCTCAGATGTTAAGTCCTATAGCGCTCAGAGCCATTTTTGAACTTACCCGAGTTCACTGCTAGTAGCGCCATGACACCTTAACGCGTCTGCGCGTAGCGCGCGAGTATTGCACCACAATTAGGTATGAAATTAAAAGTCAAGATTTATGTTTAAAACTTTCTTAAAATATAGTTTAGTACAATAATGTTTCAAATATCAAGTACTAGACTTGACAGTTTCCGTAAAAATGCAGTTTTAAGAGAAAAATAAATGACGCTAAATAATAAAGCCAGAATATCGCCAGGAGGTGCCTATAGAGCTCATTAATAAGTGATGCAAGTTTCAAAACCAAAGAACGAAAATTACGATCGCAATCCACGTTTTTAGGAGAAAATAAGTGACGCTAAATATGACACTTCGAAACGTAAAAAAATATGTATATATATGTGCTTCACTTCACCCTAAAAATAACTGAGAGACCACTTTAATAAATCTCTTATAGTTTTTCATTAATTAATTAAAAACAAATTTTGTAGCTAAGATATACCGAATTGTAGCAGATTAAGTACATGTATTTTTAAGAGTAGAGAATTTTGGTTAAAGCAGATGATAAAAACCTACCAAATAATAGTACTATACCAAATTTGAGAGGTGTAGTATTAATAACAGCTAATACAAGTTCTAGTAAATGAATGGTTCCGAGGTAACGATCTACCGTTAGTTCCACTATAAAAATTCTAGAAGGCAAAATTTTTGTTCAAGCAAGCTGAAACTTTTTCTGTGCTTTCAAACAACTTATCCGAAGACATTAAAAAATTAAGAAGGTTCAGAAATAAATGACATAAATATGTCATTAAAGATTAAGCGTCCGAGAAAGCGGTCGTTCTGAGGCTGCTGCCAGTTACAGAAGACAGATAACAACAGATGTTCCCTGGCCCGTCCGCTGTGGCACCCATACAAATACCTTTCGAGATGCAGTAAAATGCTTCATTTCGCACTCAGCCACTGTAAGACCCACGTCTGTTAAACGTCGGATCACGCTCTGCCTCGGATGACGTCAGAGCCGGACTGTTGACGAATCTCGCGGTAAAAACGGATAGTAAGCTCGCGAGGACTGCACATGGTCCTGGATCGCTTAGAATTCGCCAAAGTAACTGTTAGTGTGCCGTCTGTGAGGATTACAGATCCGCGTGGCAAGTGGTGACCATTATTTCCACGTTTGTGGCGAGCATTAATTTTGAACATTCAATTGAGTATTATTAGTCAGGGTGAAAGACAATCTGATAGGAATGTACCGTAGAGGTCGCCTCTGAACTGCTAGTTGTGCTGTTAGAGTAGAAGGCTTTACTTTCAACTGAACGTAGTGAATTATCAAGTGTTATACGTGAGAAGCTTTACTCAATATATCTATTAACTACAATTTTATACTTTTATTTAGAAATCGTAGTCCTGCTCCTGCTAAGTAGAAGGAGAATAGAAACATTTCTTCCAGTGGGCTGGACCAGACTGTGGCCGTGCAGATTGGAAACTAAGGTCAGTATGTTTCCCTTCGCTTTCTGGCTGACCACAAAATTAGTTGCCAGGCTAGCGTGAATAAGACGGCGTAATACAATACAACTAACCAACAAAATTATTTAACCCGCCACCCCACAAGCTGTATTACGATTCTGAGGCTTGGCAGGATTAGTTCGCGGAAGGTATACCCCCAAAAACCTAGTATGTTACTGTGAGTCAGCGATGGTTCTTCCAGAACATGTTAGAAAAGCTGAGGATAATTTCTAAAGGACAAACCGAATACGATAACAATAACCACAGAACTAAACTGGTTGACTGAATACAAGGAAAAACCTCTATATGAAAGTGGAAGGAAAATTTCAAGCCGTTTTACGTAGTTGCCGAAAACGCCTGTTGTGCTGCTTCAGAATTAACTTCTGTCATGTAGCATTTTAGATCTTAGTTTTGATCGAATATACGAAAAGAGCGACGAGTTCATCACAATGATTCAGTCCCTAACATGGGGGTCAAAAGAGGTGCCTCCACTTGTGGTGTTCTCACTATGAAAAAGTACCATTGGCCTGGCCAAATCTCTCGTCACAGAGGAAACCAAGATTTACAGATTAGGTCCGTTTCAAGAACACCGTTAAAGATAGTCTCGGCCAACATCGAGGGACGTTCAACAACCATATCACTTTTATTATCTGACCTATGTCAAAAACATGACTGTAATATTTTATGCGTACAAGATACCAACCGTGGTATGAACTACTGCCGCCAAGAATTGATGGCATGAGACTAGCTATAGAGTGACATCACTCAAAGTAAGGAAGTACAGTTTTCTGCAAACTGTCTCTAATGATAAAATCCCCTCGTCTAAGATATGATGGCGACATGAAAATTATAAATGTGGAACTCGACAGGTGTACTGTAACTTCTGTGTACAAACCCCCTGCCGCTAATTCTGTTTTCCAACCCCCAGAAAATCACAACAACCAGAAAAGCAGAGTCATTATCGGCGATTTTAACAGCCACCACACTGATTGGCGATATAGCGCAAGTAACAACGATGGATTTGAAGTTGAGCTGTGAGTAGAGTGCCAGAAACGCAAACTCATTCATCACCCAAAGCAGCCAAAGACATACTATTGCTGTCGACTGAAGAAGAGTTACAACCGTGATCTCTTTTTTTTTTTTAAAAAAAAAAAGAGTGACTTAATCAGATAATAAAGAAGCAGTTGTCTAAGCAATAGCCTCCACACAACACATACCTAGACCAGTTATGTACTACTGAAAAAGTTTCACAACCTGAAACCGCACACGTGGGACGTCACGCGGGACGTTAAGTACAAAGAGAAGTTGTGTTGTTGTTGTTGTGGTCTTCAGTTCTGAGACTGGTTTGATGCAGCTCTCCATGCTACTCTATCCTGTGCAAGCTTCTTCATCTGCCAGTACCTACTGCAACCTACATCCTTCTGTATCTGCTTAGTGTATTGATCTCTTGGTCTACCTCTACGATTTTTACCCTCCACGCTGCCCTCCAATACTAAATTGGTGATCCCTTGATGCTTCAGAACATGTCCTACCAACCTTCTTCTGGTCAAGTTGTGCCACAAACTTCTCCTCTCCCCAATCCTATTCAGTACTTCCTCATCCCTACCCATCTAATCTTCAGCATTCTTCTGTAGCACCACATTTCGAAAGCTTCTATTCTCTTCTTGTCCAAACTGTTAATCGTCCATGTTTCACTTCCATACATGGCTACGCTCCATACAAATACTTCACTACGTAAATACTAAAAAAAACGCAAAATTACAAATGAGGTTTCGAACTGGGGCAGTTTCAGAAGGGAATGACATCCACGGAAACTTATAACTGAAAGATGGGCAAGTGTGTCGTTTACAAGGATAAGTTCTCAATCAAAGTAAAAGCACAAACTAACGTACCAGTTTCCTAAAAGGGATGATTCCATGGGAGGACAAGTTCCATAGTTGAAAGCTGGATACCAGCTTCTTTTAAATAGTTTTCGAGCAAGTAATAAATAATCAAAGAGGTGAAATAAAGCAGTTAAACTTTTACGGAGGGGGTAGCACTCTCAACCAATTTTTTGTACAAGACTATCTGTGCTGCCGAGTACTTGGTACACGCCAATATGACGTAGTTCAAATCCGCCACCACCGTAGAACACAGTGCCCAAAAGAGGTGATTTTCAACCGGTGTCGGTGGGCAGGGTAGTACTTGTGGACCAGCCTCGTGCAGGTGAGAAGGGTGGGATTAAGCCTGCTAAGCTTTACCAATAGAATGATGGCCATTAAGAGACGATCAGTTGTACAGTAGCCACGTGGCAGTCCTTTTAGGTCAAGCTGACCGTCAACTTGAAATCGCTATAAGGCTTCGGTGTCGTGCGGAACTGCCTTCCGTAATGCTTCTCTTAGCGAGGCGGTCATCAGTTTTATTTTGGAGACTGTCTTGATGCCCTTTTATCCAAAGCAGGCGGAAATCAACGCCTAACGTCCACGCGTCAACTATGCCCTCCAGAACATCCAGTACTTATCTATTAGTCTGTTCTCGTTCCTGCAACACACACTAGGGGTCCATGACAATAGAGGCCGATAAGTCTGCATGCCATAATTAACAACCTCCCTGATGGTCAGTAACTACGCCGTGAATATAGACGATTCAAGGGGCAGTGAAATCATTTGGTACGTGTCGCTTGAGGAGCTGAAGAAGGTGTGTCCCACAGAGGGCAGAATGTTTATGATCAGTGTTTTTGGATTCATCTCATGACTTCAGCACACCTAGGCAACATGAAGAAGTTCAACGAACACATAATTGCAGTGACCACAGAAGAACAATAAAAAAATTCTATGTGCAAACTGTAATATTTCTGGCTTAGTCAGCCATCGTATTAGGCTCCAAGAAGCTGTTCCCAGAGCAGTGGAGATGCATGAAGTATATAGATGACGAAATGTGGTGTGAGGTACGGGCGCCAAAACGTGAAAATATAGTAATTATTATTTGTTAAACTACTCATTGGAATGACTTCAGTTTTTAATATAAATATCTCTCAACAGCTGACTATCAATCAGTCATTTTAGAATTATTAAAAACAATTTAAAACAAAAACAAAAGACTGACGAAACTGCAGACGAAACACTTCGGAAGCGTTCGGGTCACGCCTTTTCTGGTATGGCGCGCGAAGTGTTTCGGGCTGTTCATCACTCTGGATTAGGCAGTCGAGAAGAACAGACATATTCTCTGTCGTAGGATGTGTTTCCAATTTTTATTTAATTTCCTGTTCGTCACTCTAGATTAGGCAGTCGAGACGAGCAGGCATGTTGTCTGTCCTAGGATGTGTTTCCAATTTTTATTTAAGTTCCTGTTCGTTACTCTGGATTAGGCAGTCGAGATGTACAGTCATGTTGTCTGTGGCAGGATGTGTTTGCTAGTATTCAGTATTAAAAGATTTACTCCGGTAGTCATGAGGCAAAGACACGTTCCACATATAGTGTAAAGATACATTTTCGTAAACATTGTGTTTGATCACGTACTTTGCTGTATCAGAACGTGTTGTATTAAGATCATGTAGTCTTCTCGTGTGGCTATATTAAAATACGCGAGTGGCATCCCAAAGAAGTGATACATTATTTCAAAACAGAATCTCGCTTAAAGTCAGTTTCAGCCTCAAGATTCAGAACCTACGACCTGCGTGCTGTTTTCTGCGCTGGGGACATCAACTTGAAGACAGCAGGTTAGTGAACTATAACAGAACCTTCGTATTCCACACAGTGCAGTGGAAACAACTAGACGCCTCACGTGTACTGCATGCACAGAACAAATGTGCTCAGTGACACGTCATTTGCAGTAATGCAGAGGAGATAAAGGAGGATGATCGTTATTAACACCAACAATCAATTAATTATTCTTTCCTGCCGTAAAACATGGTCTCTTAATGCGAAATGAAACCACTTAAAGACATACACCAGTGGGCCAGCAGTAGTTACAACAGTGTCAAGTTAACATTAGTACAATTTTCACAGTAGAACAATGATATACAGTCGCTGTGCAAAACGGTTCTGTATGAATCAACGTTGGTGTGGTTGATATTGCTCTTCACCAAACTCGACGCCTGGGCACAGGATGCTTGACAACAGTCGAGAGGATCCGGGTTCTGGCCGGAATAGCTTCAACGGGTATCAGGCGGATAGTAACAGCGAAATCGACAGGGGGTAATGTCAACAAAGATGGCAGACACCCAACTCATGGGCATTAACGTGCTGCTCGACATCTTCGCAGCAGAACAAGCTTCAACGCTGGAGGTAAGAGCTATATGTGATTGCAGACCAGCAAAAGAGAAACTATCCTCAGGGATTAGCCTGTCATGACCATCATGGAGATCACTTAATCGTCTTCGTGTGGACATTGGCCGAAGTAAAACTGTGATGTTAAAATGGGAACTCTGCGATAACCGAGATGTGTTTGTGGGTGTGGTGTTGAGTGGAGATGATCCACTTCCTCAATGACCTGTTTAGATTTCATCAGGCATTGTGACCCAAGAGAGTCCGGCCTCAGGAAGCCCAAAAGCAGTGCACCTTGATGAGGTACCATATTTCATTTACGAGGGCTACTCGGAAAGTAAGGTCCTAAGGAGTGCGCAATGGAAACCATAGTGAAAATCCGATGAAGCTTTGCAGAGATGCGTTGGGCAGTGTCTCTAGAATACCCGTCGATCGCGTCACGTCGCTCTTTTCAGTTCTGAGCACACAGTGAGCACGTGAAAATGCTTAGAACAATAGTGTCCCCCACCAAGTATGAGGACCTGGCGTGAGATTTCGCCTGATGTCATGCAGAACAAATAACATGGCTGTCATCGTTTCCTCGTGCATGACAATTCTTGGCCGCACTCTGAAGATGCTCCTGCAGCGTCTTGGACGATAAGTGTTTGATCACCCACAGTAGAGCCCGTAATTGACTCTCCCTGAATTTCATCTCTGCTCACATGAACCGCTGGCTATGAAGACAGTCTTCTGGCACACACAACGAGCTGCAGACCAACGTAGGGAATTGGGAGGGAGCACAAGCGATTGCCTTCTATGACGAACGGATTGGAAAATTGGTACAACGCTATGAAAGATGCCTAAATCGAATTGGTGACTATGTAAAGAAGTACCTGGGAGGTGTAGCAAAGTGTTGCAAATAAAACCTTTTTTATTTTCACAGTGGTTTCCATTCTGCGACCGATCGCACCTTATTTTCCAAGTAGGCTTGTAAATGGTTATCTCCGACACGCTAAGAAGAAGTGGCTACCATAACGGTTCCGTGTACGGGAGGTGCATCTCTCGTCATTTCTACCTACATCTACATTTATTCTCAGCAAGCCACCCAACGGTGTGTGGCGGAGGGCACTTTACGTGCCACTGTCATTACCTCCCTTTCCTGTTTCAGTCGCGTATGGTTCGCGGGAAGAACGACTGCCGGAAAGCCTCCGTGCGCGCTCGAATCTCTCTGATTTTACATTCGTTATCTCCTCGGGAGGTATATGTAGGGGGAAGCAATATATTCGATACCTCATCCAGAAACGCACCCTCTCGAAACCTGGACAGCAAGCTACACCGCGATGCAGAACGCCTCTCTTGCAGAGTCTGCCACTTGAGCTTGCTAAACATCTCCGTAACGCTGTCACTCTTACCAAATAACCCTGTGACGAAACGCGCCGCTCTTCTTTGGATCTTCTCTATCTCCTCTGTCAACCCTACCTGGTACGGATCCCACACTGACGAGCAATACTCAAGTATAGGTCGAACGAGTGTTTTGTAAGACACTTCCTTTTTTGATGGACTACATTTTCTAACGACTCTCCCAATGAATCTCAACCTGGCACCCGCCTTACCAACAATTAATTTTATATGATCAATCCACTTCGAATCGTTCCGTACCGATACTCCCAGATATTTTACAGAAGTAACTGCTACCAGTGTGTGTTCCGCTATCATATAATCATACAATAAAGGATCCATCTTTCTGTGCATTCGCAATACATTACATTTGTCTATGTTAATGGTCAGTTGCCACTCCCTGCACCAAGTGCCTATCCGCTGCAGATCTTCTTGCATTCCGCTGCAATTTTCTAATGCTGCAACTTCTCTGTATACTACAGAATCATCCGCGAAAAGCTGCATGGAACTTCCGACACTATCTAGTAGGTCATTTATATATATATTGTGAAAAGCAATGGTCCCATAACACTCTCCTGTCGTACGCCAGAGGTTACTTTAGCGTCTGTAGACGTCTCTCGATTGAGAACAAGATGCTGTGTTCTGTTTGCTAAAAACTCTTCAATCCAGCCACACAGCTGGTCTGATATTCCGTAGGCTCTTACTTTGTTAATCAGGTGACAGTGGCCGGCCGGTGTGGCAGTGCGGTTAAAGGCGCTTCAGTCTGGAACCGCGTGACCGCTACGGTCGCAGGTTCGAATCCTGCCTCGGGCATGGATGTGTGTGATGTCCTTAGGTTAGTTAGGGGTAATTAGTTCTAAGTTATAGGCGACTGATGACCTCAGAAGTTGAGTCGCATAGTGCTCAGAGCCATTTGAACCAGGCGACAGTGCGGAACTGTATCAAAAGCCTTCCGGAAGTCAAGGAAAATGACATCTACCTGGGAGCCTGTATCTAATGTTTTCTGGGTCTCCTGAACAAATAAAGCGAGTTGGGTCTCACACGATCGCTGTTTCCGGAATCCATGTTGATTCCCACAGAGCAGATTCTGGGATTCCAAAAATGACATTATACGCGAGTAAAAATTTCAGTATAGATAGAAAATATAAATTGTGTAGCATATCGTATTGGTACCAACATGCGACATAGAACTGTAGGAGGGATCGGGTTCCCTGCTATCGTATCAATTTTACATTTCTTCTGTTCCAAACCATACATTTCACCGTTTTCTATTCCTACAGACATCTTACGGCCTCGTGTCAAAGCAACAAACAACACGCTACAGTTTGTCAGCTGTTTTACTGCATTCGCCTTTCGGCTGCCTTTGATGTCTTCAGCGGAAACCATTACGATAAAAAGTGGTCGTGCCACGCCGACAATCTCGCATAAGCACCTCTCAGTCTAATTCTTTTTTTCCCCGAGTCTCACATCCTACGATCTCACACACACACACACACACACACACACACACACACACACTAGGTCAAACCTCGGGACTCAGGCGGCGGCTTTGGCTGGCTCCTGTAGCTCGGGGAATTGAGCAGTAAGCATAATCTTGTTTAACGAATTGGTTTCGAAATTGAAATCGGGTCGGTGAGCCGGCCCGCCGAGCTGTTCGGCAGCCATTAACGATCGGTGTTCCCTAATTAGCGTCGCTGCGAGTCGGTCGTGCCCGCCCCATTAGTCGGCGGTTGGGACGCCAGCGACGGCGGCGGCGTCCTTTGGCTTCGACTTTATCGTCGCCTGCGCCCATTATTGAGGGGCCGGTTTGGCAGCCTAAGCGAGCGCTCACCCACGGAGGTGGCAGCTGGCGGTCCCCACGCGGACCAGTGTACGAGAACAAGTGTCCCGGCAGCGGACACAACCAACCGCGCGCCAAGCCTCACATTACTTCTTCGAAAGGGGAAGGAGTTGGGCGGAAACGGGATGAGGTCACAGTTTGTTACTGTCATGTCACCGCCCCCTCCCTGAATACATCTACATCTACAGTCCGGGTTCCCGGGTTCGATTCCCGGCGGGGTGAGGGATTTTCTCCGCCTCGTGATGACTGGGTGTTGTGTGATGTCCTTGGATTAGTTAGGTTTAAGTAGTTCTAAGCTCTAGGGGACTGATGACCATAGATGTTAAGTCCCATAGTGCTCGGTGCCATTTGAACCATTTCTACATCTACATGGGTGCTGTGCAAATCACATTTAAGTGTGTGACCGTACGTCACATAATTGGACATTTGGAGAAAGGGAAAGGAACTTTTTGTTATGAGACGTGTGAATTATAAATTATTTCAAGACTTTGTGTTCTGCGCGATGTATAACAAATAGTAAAGAACGTAAGTTATTATTGTTGTTGTTGTGGTCTTCAGTCCTGAGACTGGTTTGATGCAGCTCTCCATGCTGCTCTATCCTGTGCAAGCTTCTTCATCTCCCAGTACCTACTGCAGCCTACATCCTTCTGAATCTGCTTAGTGTATTCATCTCTTGGTCTCCCTCTATGATTTTTACTCTCCACGCTGCCCTCCAGTACTAAATTGGTGATCCCTTGATGCCTCAGAACATGTCCTACCAACCGATCCCTTCTTCTAGTCAAGTTGTGCCACAAGCTCCTCTTCTCCCAATTTCTATTCAATACCTCCTCATTAGTTATGTGATATACCCATCCAATCTTCAGCATTCTTCTGTAGCACCACGTTTCGAAAGCTTCTATTCTCTTCTTGTCTAAACTATTTATCGTCCACGTTTCACTTCCATACATGGCTACACTCCATACAAATAACACATTTTTTTCATAAATTACATAATTTCTAGAGTTTCATACACTTGTAAATATGATTTGTATGATGTACAAAATCCATCGAAGAATCTCTCCTACTTATGAATAAACATGTACCTATAGCAACAAACGCATTCAATAGAAGTGAAAAATGATGAACGTTCACATTAAAAAAAAATTATTTTGTAATTTTTTTGAACTTCCATTGCTATGATTGTGAATCCTTAATCCTTCCTGGTCATGCTGACAAAGTTTTATGAGTTTATTTGTAAAAGTATAGACAGTGGAAGTTAAAATGTCCTGTGGTGCCTCTCCTGCTCCAAGTCGGCCCGTTTGACGTCCAACTCCCCTTAAGTGCCTGGCAGATGGGTTTATCGAATCACCTTCACAATTCTCTATTATTCCGATCTCGTATAGCGCGCGGAAAGAACGAACATCTATATCTTTCCGTACGAGCTCTGATTTCCCTTATTTTATCATGGTGATCGTTTCTCCGGTGTCAACAAAATATTCGGAGGAGAAAGTTTGTGACTGTAATTTCGTGAGAAGATTCCGTCGCAACGAAAAACGCTTTTCTTTTAATGACTTCCAGCCCAAATCCTGTATCATTTCTGTGACACTTTCTCCCATATTTCACGATAGTACAAAACGCGCTGCCCTTCTTTGAACTTTTTCGATGTACTCCGTCAGTCCTATCTGGTAAGAATCCCACATCGCGCAGCAATATTCTAAAAAAGGACGGACAAGCGTAGTGTAGGCAGTCTCCTTAGTAGATCTGTAACATTTTTTAAAGTGTCCTGCCAATAAAACGCAGTCTTTGGTTAGCCTTCCCCACAAAATTTCCTATGTGTTCCTTCCAGTCTAAGTTGTTCGTAGCTGTAATACCTAGGTATTTAGTTGAATTTACGGTTTTTAGATTAGACTGATTTATCGTGTAACCAAAGTTTAACGAATTCCTTTTAGCACTCATGTGGATGACCTCACACTTTGCGTTATTTAGGGTCAACTGCCAATTTCCGCACCATTCAGATATCTTTTCTAAATCATTTTGCACTTTGTTTTGAGCTTCTGATGACTTCATTAGTCGATAAACGACATCGTCATTTGCATACAACGTAAGACGGCTGCTCAGATTGTCTCCCAAATCGTTTATATAGATAAGGAACAGCAAAGGGCCTATAGCACTACCTTGGGGAACGCCAGAAATCACTTCCGTTTCACTCGATGACTTTCCGTCAGTTACTACGAACTGTGACCTCTCTGACACGAAATTACAAATCCAGGCAAATAACTGAGACGATATTCCATAAGCACGCAATTTCACTACAAGCCGCTTGTGTGGTACAGTGTCAAAATCCTTTCGGAAATCCAGAAATACGGAATCGATCTGAAATCCTTTGCCAATAGCACTCAACACCTCATGTGAATAAAGAGCTAGTTGTGTTTCACAGGAATGATGTTTTCTAGACCCATGTTGATTGTGTGTCAATAGACAGGTTTCTTCGACGTGATTCATAATGTTTGAACACAATACATGTTCCAAAATCCTGCTGCATATCGACGTTAACGATATGTGCCTGTAATTTAGTGGATTACCCCTACTACCTTTCTTGAATATTGGTGTGACCTGTGCAACTTTCCAGTCTTTTGGTACGGGTCTTTCGTCGAGCGAACGATTGTATATGATTGTTAAGTATGGAGCTAATCCATCGGCATACACCGAAAGAAACCCAATTGGTAAACAATCTGGACCAGAATATTTGCTTTTATTAAGTGATTTAAGTTGCTTCACTACTCCGAGTATATTTACTTCTACGTTACTCGTGTTAGAAGCTGTTCTCGATTCGAATTCTGGAATACTTACTTCGTCTTTGTGAAGGCATTTCGGAAGGCTTTCTTTAGTAACTTTGCTTTGGCAGCACTGTCTTCCATTGTATCTCCATTGCTATCGCGCAGAGAAGTCATTGATTGTTTGTTGCCGCTAAAACATACTTCATCATCATCATCAGTTATCTGCTATATTAGCAGGTCCTTTGCCTCTCCATTTTCTGCGATCCATTGCTTCCTTCTTAAGGCTGCTGTATGTTGTACCGTTCATTATGTCATCCAGTATCTGGAATCTCTTCCTTCCTCGCTTCCTTTTCCCTTCTACATAACCTTCTAAACCTGTTTTTATCGGTCCGTAATTCTTTCTTAATATATGCGCAATCCAATTTCTTTTTCTTCTCTTTATTACATCTAGTAACTGTCTTTTCTCTCTCACTCTTCTCAGTACCTCTTCATTTTTTACTTTGTCCATCCAACTTATTCTTTCCATCCTCCGCCATGTCCAGATCTCAAAAGCCTCCAGCCTTTCTCTCTCTTTTTTCCTCATAGTCCATGTTTCAGCGCCATATAGAAGAACACTCCATACAAGACATTTTATCAATCTCTTTCTGAGTTCTCTGTCCAGACCACTGCAGAAAATTCTCCTTTCTTATAAAACGCCTCTTTTGCCATTATATCCTTGTTTTAATTTCTGTGGTGCACTTCCAGTCGGTGTCTATCCTGCTTCCAAGATACTTAACATTTTGCACCTGTTCTAGTATTTCTCCATTCAGCATAATTTTTATTTTCTCATTCCCTCCTAGTGCCAATACTTTTGTTTTATTTGTGTCAATTTTCATTCCATATTTTTTTTCGTTAGTTGCAATGGTGTCCACCAAATCCTGTAATTCATTTTCCCCTGTGGCTAGAAGGACCATGTCATCAGCAAACCTCAAAAACCCTCTCTTCTTCCTCCAATTTCTACTCCTTTGTCATCTACTGAGCATTGGTCAATCATATTTTCCAAGTAGAGGTTGAAAAGAGTAGGTGATAGACAGCATCCTTGTCTTACTCCTTTTCCTAGTCTGATCCAGTTTGTACTTTCTCCTGTCACTTTAACTGAAACTTTTTGATTCAGATATAATGAGTTTATAAGTCTTCTGGTTTTCCAGTCCACTCTCTTTTCCCTCATTATAGTCGCCAGCCTGTCCCAAACCACATTGTCAAATGCCTTTTCTAGATCGATGAAGCACATACACAGGTCTCTTCCTTTTTCAATAAACCTTTCCCCCAAGATTCGTAGGAGCCCTATTGCATCTCTGGTGCCCGTATTCCGTCTAAAGCCAAACTGCTCCTCGCCGAGATTCTTCTCCATTACTTTTTCAAGTCTTTTATTAATTATTCTTAACATCACTTTGGCTACATGTGAAATGAGGCTGATTGTCCTGTGCTCGCTGCATTTCTTGGTTCCTTGTTTTTCGGTAATGAAATCATTACTGTTGTCAGAAAGTCCTCAGGCCATTTACCATTGTCATATATTTTATTACGTAATCTCAATATTTCTCTTATTCCATCTTCGTTCAAACATTTTAGTAGTTCTCCCGGTATTGTATCTGTACCTACCGCTTTGCCATTTTTCATTGCAGCTATGGCAGACTTTACTTCTTCCATTATGATGGTTGCTCCTTTCTCGTCATCACTTACACTGTTGTGTGATTCAAGTTCCAGAGTTTCTGGTTTGCTGTTTGTGTCATATATCTCTTATAGATATTCTTCCCATCTCTGGAGGACATCGTCACGATCTTTGTACACTACCTCTTCGTCTTTGCTCAAAATTTCCATAGTAGCACTTCCTGCTCTGTTTTGTTACCATGTCATAGTCTTTACTCTGTTGTACATTAAGTCGTATCTTCCCTTCCTGTCCAGTTCTTCAATTTCATCACAATCCTCTTTTAGCCATTTTTTCCTAGCCTGCTCTGTTTCTCTTCATTATTTAACCATCGGTATATCTTTCTTGCATCTTCAGTGTTCTTGTTTTTCAATTTTCTTCTCTCCTCCATCTTGGAAATAATTTCTTGTGTGACCCATGGTTTTTTTGACCTTTTCCCTTTTACATATCCTATATCTTGCTGTTCTGCTTTAATGATTGCTTCTTTCAGCATATTGCAGTACTCGTTGGCATTATCAGGTGGTTCTTTGTCTCGTAATGTGTTTAGAAACTCCCGAGACAGCATTTCTGTAATTTGTTCTTTGTTGGATCTTATCTTCTCTATATCCCACTTCTTCACCATGGTCGCCTTCTTCAGTTTTTTCATTCTTATTTCTATATCTGCCATAAGTAAGTTGTGGTCACTATTAATATCTGCACCTGGTAACGTGTGCACCTTCTTGATTCCATTCCTGTATCTTTCTTCTACCATTATAAAATCGATTTGGTTTCTGTATTTATCCCCTGGTGATTTCCAAGTGTAGAGCCTTCTCTTGTGGTTCTTGAACCGTGTGTTTGCCACTATCAGCTGCCTTTCCCTGCAGAAGTCAATTAACCATTCGCCTCTGTCATTTCTATTTCCAAGACCATGACTGCCTACTATGTTTCCCTCTTTCCCTTCTCCCACGAAGGCGTTCCAGTCTCCCATTACTATTTTGCAGCATTTTTTATTTTCGTCCATTATTCTCTCTATTTCATCGTACGTTTCCTCTACAATTTGGTCATACCTCACATACTTCACATACGACCAAAATCTCTTTGGATGTTCTGCCAGGTTTCGAGACAAAAGTTTCGTTGTGGAAACTGTTATAAGCATCTCGCATTGAGGTCCGCGCGAAATTTCGAGCTTCTGTACAAGATCGCCGATCTTCGGAATTTTGCGTCTGTTTAAATTGGGCATGTTTGTTTCGTTGTTTCTGCAACAGTGTTCTAACCCGTTTTGTGTACCAGCGACGATCAGCTCCGTCGTTTGTTAATTTATTTGGTATAAATCTCTCAATTGCTGCCGATATTATTTCTTTGAATTCCAGCCACATTTGGTCTACACTTGTATTATTAATTTGGAATGAGAGTAGATTGTTTCTCAATAAGGCGTAAAGTGAATTTATATCTGCTTTTTTGAACAGGTACAGTTTTCGCTTATTTTTGGAGGATTTGAGGATTACAATATTCAATCTCGCTACGACAACCCTGTGTTCACTAATCCCTGAATCGGTTTTGATGCTCGTTATTAACCCAAGATTATTTGTTGCTAAGAGGTCAAGTGTGTTTTCACAACCGTTTACTGACGCGTGGGCTCATGAACTAACCGCTCGAAATAATTTCCAGAGTATGCGTTTAGCACTATTTCGGTGATATTTTATACGTACCTCCGGAATTAAACATGTATTTTTGCCAACATATCGAGGTTAAATTGAAGTCACCACCAACTATTATCGTATGAGTCGGGTAAGTGCTTGAAATCAAACTCCAGTTTTCTTTGAACCTTTCAGCAACCGTATCATCTGAATTGGAGGTCGGTAAAAGGATCGTATTATTATTTTATTCCGGTTGTCAAAATGACCTCTGTCCATACTAATTCACAGGAAGTATCTACTTCAATTTCACGACAAGTTAAACTATGCCACCGCCAACCATGCTTAGCCTATCCTTTCAAATGGCTCAAATGGCTCTGAGCACTATGCGACTTAACTTCTGAGGTCATCAGTCCCCTAGAGCTTAGAAGTAATTAAACCTAACTGACCTAAGGACATCACACACATCCACGACCGAGGTAGGATTCGAACATGCGACAGTAGCGGTCGCTCGTTTCCAGACTGTAGCGCCTAGAACCGCACGACCACTCCAACCGGCTAGCCTATCCTTTCGAAACACCTTTAGGTTCTTCGAAAAAATTTCGGTTGAGCTTGTATCCGGCTTTGGACAGCTTTCAGTGCCTATAACGATTTAGAGCATCAGTGTTTTCTATTATCGCTTGGAGCTCTGGTACTTTCCCAACACAGCTACGACAATTTTCAATTGTTTTACCAATGGTTCCTGTATCTACGTTCTTCCTGTGTTTCGTCTGCACCCTTTGTGACTGAAGCCCTTCTTGTGTTTTCCCGAGACCCTCTAACCTAGAAAACCGCCCAGTTCACGCCGCACAGCCCCTGCTATCCGTGTAGCCACCTCCTGCGTATAGTGGACACCTGACCTATTCAGCAGAACCCGAAACCCAACCACCCTTTGGCGCAAGTCGAGTAATCTGCATCCTACACGGTCGCAAACCGTCTGAGCCACTGATTCAGTCCCTCCACTCGACTTTGTACCAGAGGTACGCTATCAGTCCTGTCGACTATGCTGCAAACGGCCAGCTCTGCTTTCATCTTGCAAGCAAGACTGGCAGCCTTTAGAACTTCTGTTAGCCGCTCGAAACCAGAGAGAATCTCTTCTGGTCCCAAGTGACACACATCATTGGTACCGACGTGAGCACCCATCTGCAGTTGGCTGCACCCTGTGCTTTTCATAGCATCCGGGTGGACAATTTCCACATCTGGAATGGCTCCACCTGGTATGTACACGGAGTGCACATTGGTTTTCTTTTCCTTCTTGGCAGCCAATTCCCTAAGGGGCTCCATAACGCGCCTAACGTTGGCGCTCCCAGCAACCAATAATCCCACCTTCTGCTATTGCCCGGATCTTGCAGGCTGAGTGGTTTCCTCTGAAACACGACAGGCGACAGCATCTGGCTCAGCGACAGTGTCAGACACAGACAGCACCTGGAACCTGTTTGTCAGACAAACCGGGGAGGCCGTATGTGCGGCCGCCTGGGAAGTCTTTCGCCGCCTACTTCGCACCGGGGCGACCTCCCACTCGACCACAGGTTAGTGGGAGCAGTAACTGGGTTGGCCACCGGTGAGGACCGATCGGAGGACTCTGACGCCCTGGACGTTCGTTGGATCCCCACGGTCGGCCCACAACAGTGGTGCCCATCCACTGCAGCCACAAGTTGTGCAACCGAAGCCATCACAGCCTGAAGCTGAGAGCGAAGTGTCACCTACTCAGCTCGCATCCGCACACAGCAATGAAATGCGGGCCTGTATGCCTGCACGGTACCATTCCACTGGTCGATGTCGGAGCCAACGTCGTACTGCATCAATAACTTCTTCATCATCCGCGTAGTGCCTCCCACGGATTGCGTCCTTCATTGGGCCAAACATATGGAAATCCGAAGGTGCGAGATCGGGGCTGTAGGGTGCATGAGGAAGAACAGTCCACTGAAGTTTTGTGAGCTCCTCTCGGGTGCGAAGACTTGTGTGAGGTCTTGCATTGTCATGAAGAAGGAGAAGTTCGTTCAGATTTTGGTGCCTACGAACAGGCCGAAGTCGTTGCTTCAATTTCTGAAGAGTAGCACAATACACTTCAGAGTTGATCGTTTGACCATGGGGAAGGACATCGAACAGAATAACCCCTTCAGCGTCCCAGAAGACTGTAACCAAGACTTTACCGGCTGAGGGTATGGCTTTAAACTTTTTCTTGGTAGGGGAGTGGGTGTGGCGCCACTCCATTGATTGCCGTTTTGTTTCAGGTTCGAAGTGATAAACCCATGTTTCACCGCCTGTAACAATCTTTGACAAGAAATTGTCACCCTCAGCCACATGACGAGCAAGCAATTCCGCACAGATGGTTCTCCTTTGCTCTTTATGGTGTTCGGTTAGACATCGAGGGACCCAGCGGGAACAAACCTTTGAATATCCCAACTGGTGAACAATTGTGACAGCACTACCAACAGAGATGTCAAGTTGAGCACTGAGTTGTTTGATGGTGATCCGTCGATCATCTCGAACGAGTATGTTCGCACGCTCCGCCATTGCAGGAGTCACAGCTGTGCACGGCCGGCCCGCACGCGGGAGATCAGACAGTCTTGCTTGACCTTGCGGCGATGATGACACACGCTTTGCCCAACGACTCACCGTGCTTTTGTCCACTGCCAGATCGCCGTAGACATTCTGCAAGCGCCTATGAATATCTGAGATGCCCTGGTTTTCCGCCAAAAGAAACTCGATCACTGCCCGTTGTTTGCAACGAACATCCGTTACAGACGCCATTTTAACAGCTCCGTACAGCGCTGCCACCTGTCAGAAGTCAATGAAACTATACGAGACGAAGCGGGAATGTTTGAAAATATTCCACAAGAAATTTCCGGTTTTTTCAACCAAAATTGGCCGAGAAAAAAAATGTGTTGCATTACTTATTGAACTACCCTCGTATAATAAAATTCGCTCCTGGTTAGGAACTCATAAATGTCACGAAAGCAGTTACTTTCCTGTTACTGTGTCTGTCTTGGTCGGCTACTATTGCCTGGTGATTCAAACTTCATGTCCCACATAACAAATAGGGTGAACCAGAATTCCACTGAAAAACTTTCACACGTGGTGGTATGAACCAAAACAAGAAAAAAGTCTACTAGACATGGGCTCTAAAACGCATTCCTTACGGGCTATGAGCACTTGTTAATCTTCGCTTGTGTGAAGTACTTCTGACCTAAGGAGCAAGTGCTAATAGCTCTATAGATATGTACCTCAGAGCCCTTGTTGAAGGGACATACTTGTCTTGTTTTAGTCAGTACTACCACGTCTAAAAACATTTGTTTCACAGGTGAAGAGGTGCTCATTGCTCTTAAGAATATGCGTTAGAGTCTTGCTTACTGGACATTTTCTTCTGTTTTGGTCCACACTAAAACCACTTAAAGTTTCTTGATGGAGTTGCCCGGTTCCTTTTTGAGCTATTAGTCTTCCAAATGGATTGATGCGCCCAACCTAAAATCCTGTCTTATGCCAACGTCTTCATATGAGAGCAGCACTTGCAACCTACGTCCCGAATTATTTTTTGTGCGTATTCCCTGTCTTCCTCTACAGGTTTTGAACTTCACAGCTCCATCCAATAATATGAAAGTTATACTTTGATGTATTCACACATTTTCTGTCTTCCTGTCCTGACTTATTGTCAGTGTTTTCCATATGTACCTTTCTTTGCCGATTCTGCACAGAACCTCCCCATGATCTTACCAGTCCACCTAATTTTCAGCGTTTTTCTGTAACACATCTCGAAAGCTCTTCCGATTTTACTACGGCCAATGATTCACTACTATACAACGCGGT
The DNA here is from genome assembly GCF_021461395.2 of Schistocerca americana. Lineage (NCBI taxonomy): Eukaryota > Metazoa > Arthropoda > Insecta > Orthoptera > Acrididae > Schistocerca > Schistocerca americana. The sequence goes on along the minus strand of NC_060126.1, from coordinate 456,722,836 downwards.
GCCCCCTTATGTGAGTTCTTAGGAATTTCTTCCAGTAACTTAAACGTGTGTTTGATTCTAGTGGACTTCTCTTGGCCAGGAATGCCTCTTTTGCCTGTGGTAGTCTTTTATCCCCTCCATCCTTCGCCTGTCACGAGTTATTTTTCTTCCCAGGTAGCACAACTCCTTAACTTTGTCTATCTCGTAATCAATTTTGATGCTATTTTTCTCTCTATTCTCATTTCTGCTACTTCTAATTACTATCGTCTTTCTTCGGTTTACTCTCAATCAATATTCTGTACTTACTAAGCAGTTCATTTTTGGAACACAATCTACGACCAGCTTAGAGACAGAAGTGATGACTCTTTCTGCAGGACCGGACCACCATTTTGCAGGACAACGCTCAAGCACATACAGTGCAAGCTGTTACTGATTTGTTTGACTGATGGGGCTGCTAAATGCTATACCACCTACTGCACTCCCCTGACTTAAGCCCTCGTAAGTTCAACTCGATTTCTAAACTGAAGGAAACACTTCACGACATTCGCTTCGCAACTGCTACAAATTCGTCGGGCAATAGATCGCGCCACTCGAACTGTCAACACAACTGGCTCTGCTTAGATTATCCTACGACTTCCACATTGCTGGCGACGGGTTGTACACAATGCTGGTGACTACTTTGAAGGTCAGTAAAACTTTGAAACACGTATCTATTTTGTACGAGCTGTAAATAAATAGTTGCCATTATTTAAGTTCCAACCCTATCACTGATGTCGTTCCCGCTGTTTTCCTACCCACTTTTCTGCCTCGTATTGGCAAAAAGACGCCTGCAGCAATCATTTTTGATAATTAATTTTTTATTCGGTGATTTACATGCTGACGAGAAGCAAGCTTGGTCGTCACCAGAGATCATACACAAAAGAATTATTCTACTTGTTTGCGGATGAGATGACTTATGGGGGGTTCAAGAACACGATTAGTCTAAAACCCGAATTCACATTCGGCATGAAATAAATAAATGAATCGAAACACCACAGGTGCAATGCTGCTAGCAAACAGTTCGAGTCTAAAATAAATAAAAAGAATTACATACATTCAACTTTCTTGAACATTTTTCCTTGTATAGTCACACTAACACACTTTCAATCGCGACTGTCTTCAAAAAGCATTAGTCTTTAACAGCAAATAGAATACACGGCACGCGTTACCATTAAATACTTTCTGGGTGTACTGCCTCATATGCTTGCAAAATTCTTAAAATAACAACTGAAATACTAAAATAATCGGTGCATAATCATTGCTACGGCCTTGGTCAGGGTCCATTCTAGAAGTAGGTCGAGGGGGGGGGGCTAATGGGTGTGGGGAATGGAAGATCGTTTAACGAAAGGAGAGTTGGGGTCCTCCACCGACAAACTGGTAAAATTTGGTGTTGCTTGAAGTAGTTTTTGATAACAGTTTTGGAATTCAGGGTAAAAAAAGTGTACGAATAAATAATAAGACGCCCATTTTAAGTTAAATGATGTTTATTGGTTTAGATAGTAAGCTATTTGCCGCTCTTATTCCTCCGTTAAAGTGTGTTTGAAACACATTGAAACCTTTTTTGCTACATAATAAGATGGCACTCCATTGGGGAGGAGGCTATAGACCCCATAGCCCCCCCTCCCCCTTGCCACGCACCTGGCCTTAATAAAGATGCTACAGTATTGTGGGTTTCTGTCTGTGTCTTAGGAACATGGACGTCATATTTCTTATATGTAAATCGCCGTAAAATACCGGCAACGTGAGAATATCACGCTAAAAGTCTACTAGAATGATACATAGGCCTTAATTTATGAAAGAAATGAGCGCACAGTGAGCACGTAAAGATGCCTAGAAAACAGTGTCTCCCGCCAAGTACGAGTGCCTGTCAGAGATTGCGCCTGATTTCATGCAACGCAACTGTCATGCATTTCCTTCTTCCTGGCAGTTCTCGGGCGCATTCCGCAGGGGCAATGTAGATGTTCCTGCAGCATTTTCGATGGCAAGTGTTTGATCACCCACCAAACTCCCCGGACTTGGCTCAGTCTGATTTCCATCTCTGCTCACATGAACCGCTTGCTATGGAGCCAACATTTTGGCATAGACAGCAAGCTTCAGGTAAGCGCAAAGAATTGGCAGAAAGCGATGCCTGCTATGACTCTGGTATTGGAAGCTTGGTACAAAGCTACGACAAATGTCTCAGTTGGAGAGACGAATATGTTCAGAAGTAGGTGGAAGGTGTAGCTAACTGTTTCAGATAAAACAATTTTGGTTTTCACTGTGGTTCCCATTTCTCCACCGACTGGACCTAGCTTTCCGAACAGCTTCGTACATCTGGTGTCCAGCACTGTTGCAGTGAATCATTGACTGAAAAATTGGAAAAAAAAAAACAGATACGAAGCATCTTAGATGTGATATTACAGAAGGATGGTGAAAACATATTGGAGTGATGAGATTTTAAACTGACCAGTCTAGGAATATATGGAAAACACTGTCTTCAAGGGACGGACCATAGGCTGTTTCCTAGACATCAAGGAATAACTTCCGTGGTACTTTTACGGGAAGACAGATGGAAAATATCCAACAGACAACCAAAGACACTGAATATAAGTGCAGCTCTGACGTGAAGAGTTTGACACAGGAGAGAAAGTTGTGACGAGCCGCATCAAACCAGTCTGAGGACTGACAATACCACTCCCATATCCCCTCTTCCACCGCTCCCCTCCCCCCCCCCCCCAAAAAAAAGTGGAAAAGGATCCCGTTCCAGAGCGAACACACTCACTTCTATGGAAATGGTGGAGCTCCATGAAACAAAAGATACACCATGTGACCCTCCCTGTACAAGAAAATGTTCGAACGCACACCTCGTTAAAATAGAAGCACACGCCTGCGACTACGAAATTCTGCACCTTACATTTCTTTCTGACAGTTATATTTATTTCTGAAGAGCAAGAATTTTGCAGTCACTGAGTCCCTGATTACCAAAGTCACAACTTGGCTATTGGTCCAACGAGTCTGAAAACGAAATGTTGACAGTCGCTTAAAGAGATGAGAGAAGTGCCTAATGTATGTGGGCTAGCACTAACAACTTCGCTAAGCTTCGTTTCTCAGTCCACAAGAACAGGGTCAGAGGAACTCTGTAACGAAATTCCATAATCACTGAAGGCACTCACTCACTCGATAGATTTGCAGGCTACACGCCTGACACTCTCAAGGAAAGCCTTGAGCATCTTGTACCCCCTAATGATACACGACTGTACTGTCTCTCTGTTGGTACAACATTCCTTGGTCCACTGACGAGACTGCACTCTGCTCCGTGAGTCCTCCTTAGGAGTGAGAGATGTTACAAATAGAACCGAGATTTCCACGTCTCTAGAGTCCGACTAGATCTCAGGTTTCAAAATTAAAATAAATAAGCTAAGGATTTATGGAAATAGCTTGTTTCCAAAACTGTACGCTTTAAAAAACCTGATAAATGTAATTTCAAACTGTCCATGGCCATGTCTTTGTTCTCAATGGGATATTGTCGTTTTGGTCAAAGCGTAAAACTTTATTTAAAATATGAAATTAAATTTTTCGCCAGTACAATTACATAAAAGCATCAGATCTGTTTCCCTTCATAGTTCATCGTATAAAGATGTAAGTGTTTAATAGACAATTATACAGTCTGCACAAGCTGTAGAAAACCCCACTGTTTTATTTGCTTTTGTTACACATCTCATGACATTTACTGCAACTCAGTAACCACGCGAATCCGAAAACAGCAAATTATCACTGTAAGGTCATATCACTGTAACATTAATAGTTACGTAGTGATGGTCCTCTTTTGCTTGTATTAAACGTATTCCTTATTCAGTAGAGAAGTTTTGCGGATAGTGCGTTGTAATAGTTTGTTTCACATGGACGCAACATTCTGCTCTGGAGGCAGACTCACTCACCACGAAGCTACTGTATTTGCGCAGGGACTTCAGAAAATAACTGACACGTGTAATTCCACGCTAAGGACATTGGATAACAAGAGTGTCACATTGTCAGAAGACAGTACTGATTTCCAGTACCCTGAAGGCACAGTTCTGTTGCGGTACGGAGAATAGGTGCATCGCAGTGTGTAACTGAAATGGTAGGGCAACTGGAAACATACTCCAAAGCTGAAGTACCCAGGACAGTACGATTCTTGTAGACAAAACGTCTGTATTGCACACAGATTCTGACCCACGTGCTGTTTCGATATAAAATCGAAAGCGCCATGCACTGAGGTGACAAAACTCATGGGATAGCGATATGCATATATGCAGATGGCGGTAGTATAGGGTGCACAATGTATAAAAGGGAAGTTCAGTAGCGGAGCTGTCTCTTATACTCAGGTGATCCATATGAAAAGGTTTTCGATGTGATTATGGCCGCATCACAGGATAAATAGACTCTAAACGCGGTGTGGTAGAGGGGGAATTAGATTAGTGAATTAGATTAGGAAAGGAGACACTTAAAGTAGTCGATGAGTTTCGCTATTTGGGGAGCGAAATAACTGATGAAGGCCGAATTAGAGAGGACATAAAATGTAGACTGGCAATGGCAAGGAGAGCGTTTCTGAAGAAGAGAAATTTGTTAACATCGAGAATAGACGTGTCAGTAAGTCTTTTCTAAAGGTCTTTGTAAAGAGTGCAGCTATGTGTGGAAAATAAACACGGACGATAACTAGTGTACACAAGAAGAATAGGAGCATTCGAAATGTGGTGCTACAGAAGAATGCTGAAGATTAGTTGGGGAGATCACGTAACTAATGAGTAGTGAATAGAATTGGGGAGAAGAGGAATTTGTGGCACAACTCGACTAGAAGCGGGATCGGTTGGTAGGATATATTCTGGGGCATCAAGGGATCACCAATATAGTATTGGAGGGCAGCGTGGAGGAGGAAAATTCGTAGAGGCAGACCAAGGGATGAATATACTAAGCAGATTCAGGAGGATGTAGGTTGCAGTAGTTACGTGATGGTGAAAAAGCTTACGCAGGATAGAGTAACATGGAGGGCTGCATCAAACCAGTCTCTGGACTGAAGATCACATCAACAACGTGGTAGAGCTAGACGCATGGGACATTCCATTTCGGAAATCGTCAAGGAATTCACTACTCAGAAACTCTAAGTGGCAAGATTATGCCAAGAATGCAAAATTTCAAGCATTAACTCTCACAACGGACAACGCAGCGGCAGATAGCCTTCATTCGACAACCACCAGGCGAACGGTCTACCCGACGGGAGGCCCTCGTCACACGACATTCCATTCCATTCCATTCGACAACCGACAGCAGTAGCGTTTGCGTAGAGTTGTCAGTGCTAACAGACAAGCAATACTGAGTGAAATGATAGCAGAAATCAATATGGGCGTCCGACGAATGTATCCGTTAGGACAGTGCGGTGAAATTTGACGTCAGTGGGCTATGGCAGCAGGCGACTGACGCGAGTGCCTTTGCTAACAGCATGCCATCGTCTTCAGCTCATCTCTAGGGCTCGGGACCCTAGTCGACTGGGAAACTGTGGCATGGTCAGATGAGTCCCGATTTCAGTTTGTAAGATCTGATGATAGGGTTCAGGCGTGGCGCAGACCCCACGTAGCCATGGACCCAACTTGTCAACAAGGTATTGTGCAAGCTGGTGGTAGCTCTATAATGGTGTGGGCTGTGTTTACATTGAATGGACAGGGTCCTCTGGTCCAAATGAACCCATCATTGGCTAGAGATGGGTATGTACTGCTACCTGGAGACAATATGGGAATTCACGGACTTAATATTTCCAAACAAAGATGGAATATTTATGGATGACAGTTCGCCATGTCACAGCAATCACGATAGGCTACAATCCGACCTTTATCAAAGTCGGAAAGGTGATGGTACGCATTTCTCCTCCTTACACGAGGCATCACAACAACGTTTCACCAGGCAACGCCGGTCAACTGCTTTTTGTGTATGGGAAATCGGTTTGAAACTTTCCTCATGTCAGCACGTTGTAGGTGTCGCCACCAGCGCCAACCTTGTGTGAATTCTCTGAAAAGCTAATCATTTGCATATCACAGCATCTTCTTCCTGTCGGTTACATTTCGCGTCAGTAGCACGTCATCTTCGTGGTGTAGCAATTTTAATGGCCAGTAGTGTGTTAATGACACTATTGAAGCCAAGGCCTTAATAGGAATTTGCCCTCGTCGTTGTCTACCTACGTTGTTCAACTTGCCAACGAGAGTGCCTACCAGCAGTGCACGCTACGCTGTGAGCTAATAACCTGACTTCCAAGAGTCCGCCTCAGCCAGCTACTCTAGCCGCCAGATTGTGAACCGATACTTAGAGAGATCGGAACGGGATTCCGACTGCTCCCTCTGTCAGTTACGGTGTGGGCGGGTTTGGGGGGGGGGGGGGCGGCGAGAGAAAAGGGGGGCTGGGGGGGGGGGGGGGGGAGGTGGCACACAGTGCTTGCCATCCGAGCAAATAGCAACAGCCGCGGCGCAGGCGAGGCTAGGGCGACCCGGCCGGCAATACGCTTTAATTAGGGTATCGCCGGCCGACCGCTGCAATCTCACCTGATTACAGTATTCGGTGTCATTAATTCAATTCAATTTTGATAATTACACTTCATAGGACATTCGTTGTACGGCGGCGCATAGCGCAACGTAATTAGTAATTAATACAATAGCGGCCGCAACGCTTTATTTATGTGATGGCTGGCGGTAATCACTGATTCTGCTCGGGGAAGGCACGTGCCTCTAGCCGGTGGTCGAACTGCGAGTCATCCGCAGGGTAACGGAGCGTCCACGCCACAGACGCGAGAAGCCACATCGCACTGTAGGGAAGCGAGTTATTTTCCTCCACAACAAGTAGGAATGTGCGTTTAAAAAAACGGGTCACGTATTCCTACCGGTAGTAGTAGCATTGGCCAAAACTCGAAAAGTTCTTGTAATGATATGTCCGGATACCGGATACCTTTAAATTTAGCATTTGAGAAATCTTTCACGCAAGGAAGATCGTACAAACATACCGCAGTTTGAGTCTCGTACAGATTCCCGTATGGAGGACGTAGTGATAGACATCTCTGGGGTTGTGAAGCAGCTGAATGGGTTGAAAATAAATAAATCGCCAGGTCCTGATGGTATTCCAATTCGGTTTTACAGAGAGTACTCTACTGCGTTGGCTCCTTACTTAGCTTGCAGTTATAGCGAATCTCTTGCCCGACGTAAAGTCCCGAGCGACTGGAAAAAAGCGCTGGTGACGCCTGTATATAATAAGGGTAGAAGGATGGATCCTCAAAATTACAGACCAATATCCTTAACATCGGTTTGTTGCAGGATTCTCGAACATATTCTCGTTCGAATATAATGAATTTCCTTGAGACAGAGAAGTTGCTGTCCATGCATCAGCACGGCTTTAGAAAGCATCGCTCCTGCGAAACGCAACTCGCCCTTTTCTCACATGATGTCTTGCGAACCATGGATGAAGGGTATCAGACAGATGCCATATTCCTTGACTTCCGGAAAGCGTTTGACTCGGTGCCCCACTGCAGACTCCTAACTAAGGTACGAGCATGTGGGATTGGTTCCCAAATATGTTAGTGGCTCGAAGACTTCTTAAGTAATAGAACCCAGTACGTTGTCCTCGATGGTGTGTGTCCATCGGAGGTGAGGGTATCATCTTGAGGTCACCCCGGGAAGTGTGGTAGGTCCGCTGTTGTTTTCTATCTATATAAATGATCTTTTGGATAGGGTGGATAGCAATATGCGGCTGTTTGCTGATGATGCTGTAGTGTACGGGAAGGTGTCGTAGTTGAGTGACTGTAGGAGGCTGGCTCTGAGCACTATGGGACTTAACATCTATGGTCATCAGTCCCCTAGAACTTAGAACTACTTAAACCTAACTAACCTAAGGACAGCACACAACACCCAGCCATCACGAGGCAGAGAAAATCCCTGACCCCGCCGGGAATCGAACCCGGGCGTGGGAAGCGAGAACGCTACCACACGACCACGAGATGCGGGCTGTAGGAGGATACAAGATGACTTGGACAGGATTTGTGATTGGTGTAAAGAATGGCAGCTAACTCTAAATATAGATAAATGTAAATTAATGCAGATGAATAGGAAAAAGAATCCCGTAATGTTTGAATACTCCATTAGTAGTGTAGTGCTTGACACAGTCACGTCGATTAAATTTTTAGGCGTAACATTGCAGAGCGATATGAAGTGAGACAAGCATGTAATCGCAGTTGTGGGGAAGGCGGATAGTCGTCTTCAGTTTATTGGTAGAATTTCGGAAAGATGTGGTTCATCTGTAAAGGAGACCGCTTATAAAACACTAATACGACCTGTTCTTGAGTACTGATCGAGCGTTTGGGATCCCTATCAGGTCGGATTGAGGGAGGACATAGAAGCAATTCAGAGGCGGGCTGCTAGATTTGTTACTGGTAGGTTTGATCATCACGCGAGTGTTACGGAAATGCTTCAGGAACTCGACTGAGAGTCTCTGCAGGAAAGGAGGCGTTCTTTTCGTGAATCGCTACTGAGGAAATTTATAGAACTAGCATCTGAGGCTGACTGCAGTACAATTTTACTGCCGCCAACTTATATTTCGCGGAAAGATCACAAAAATAAGATGAGAGAGATTAGGGCTCGTACAGAGGCATATAGGCAGAAATTTCTCCCTCGTTATGTTTGGGAATGGAACAGGGAGAGAAGATGCTAGTTGTGATACGAGGTACCCTCCGCCACGCACCTTATGGTGGATTGCGGAGTATGTATGTAGATGTAGATGTAGACCTGTTGAGATATGAGTGAGACTGTCTTCTGATTCCCGTCTCTCTGTTGTGTAGAGGTTGCAGTTGTAGACTATCGTAAGTGAGCGTAGGCGACGGCAGTTTTCGTAGTTGGCTGTCAGTCAGTTAAGATCGTAACCGTGTTACCTGTGCGTTATGTGTGTTGCATACATATAGGGCGTTACCTCATTTCAATTGCTTTGTTTGCATCTTTGCTGAGTGTCTTGCTAGGCGCCCGTAGAAATCGTAAGCGGTCACTTTCTAGAAACCGAGTGAGGATATATAAAGGACCGCATAACTTACGAAACGTCTTTGTTACATAGTTATTCTCCTGTCTGTTACTTAAAAATAAATAGTGTTTACAGCAAAATTGAAATTTTCGGTGCTTAATTCGAATTTTATTAAAAAAAATGTTGATTTATGACATGAAACAGAGGGACGTTATAGCAAAAATAAAAAGAGGTCAGATTTATCGTATAGCGCTAAAAACGTAATTTCCTCAAAAGAAATACAAAATTTTAAAAAAGAAAAACAAAAACTTATCAAACATCGCTTCAATACTTCGTAGAGCTTATATAAAACACGTTTCTGTTATTCATAAGAAAGTTTTGCAACTTGTCAATAACAACGGGAAGCCCTTTATTTCGATCGTGATGGAAGAACGTTATGTTAGTCCATGAAAACTCTACTTGCACGAAAAGCAATTGCTTTGCTTACATAAAAGCAAAACATAAGCATAAAAAGCACAGTGGACGAACTCTGTACGACGTGCGGTTCTAACAACGTGCAAAAGAAACAACAAGCAAAAAACAAAGGAAAGTCGGCGGCTTCCTGTTTCTCTCTCACACATTCAAAAAAAAAAAAAAAAAAAAAATTCAGATGTGTGTGAAATCTTATGGGACATAACTGCTAAGGTCATCAGTCCCTAAGCTTACACACTATTTAACCTAAATTATCCTAAGGACAAACACACACACCCATGCCCGTGGGAGGACTCGAACCTCCGCCGGGACCAGCCGCACAGTCTATAACTGCAGCGCCTTAGACTGCATTAAAAAAAAAAAAAAAAAAATTGCCGTTGGGTTTGGCCGTTTCGGACGTCACATGACATCCGTTAAAGTTCGTTTGTTGATCCTTCCACTCAGTTTTTTATTACAGAGGCCAACCAACTCTCTGACCGAATACGCTGAGCTACAGTGCCGGCTGACCGCTCGGCTAATCCCGCGCGGCTCTCACACATTCATTTATCTTTGTTACCCTAACAGTGTTACCAGTACTACCGGTAATCCTACAGTTGGCTATGTCCCTAACGTGCTGTACGAAAAGCACCGAATCGTAGTTTTGATAGAGCGCGACGCGGTAGACACTAAGGTTAGGTTGGGTTGTTTTGGGGAAGGAGACCAGACAGCGAGGTCATCGGTCTCATCGGATTAAGGGAGGATGGGGAAGGAAGTCGGCCTTGCCCTTTCAGAGGAACCATCCCGGCATTTGCCTGGAGTGATTTAGGGAAATCACGGAAAATCTAAATCAGGATGGCCGGACGCGGATTGAACCGTCGTCCTCCCGAATGCGAGTCCAGTGTCTAACCACAGCGCCACCTCGCTCGGTCTAGACACTAAGGACAGTACTGCATATGATTACCCCGCACCATGACACAACCTGCAGCCCTTCTTCGCTGCAAATCCCGCACTCTTTCAAACAGACCTGGCTCCATTCAGATTGAATCACATGCATTGGTTACACACTTCTGTAGCGTCTGCAAGTTTTCTGTGGGTTGGGCTTACACCGACGTCATTAAATGTCCGCACAGACAGAAATCCAACGCATTCAGGCCCGGCGAGCGGGAAGGAACGCTAGTGAACCTCCGCGACCAGCTCATTGCCCACGAAACGTTGCGACAAGGTAGTGTCGCACAATCCGTAGAAAATGGAGTGCGTTTCAGTCTTTCATTAACTACAGTCTTTGTCATTCCGCATGGGTAACGTCCTCCAATAGCGCTGGTAATTCATCGTGATCATCGTGAAGATACTGGTGTTACTCAGCACCTTTTATTCTTTCTGGTAAACTGTAAGGGCCTATGAATCTGTCGCCGACAGTTACTGCCCATACGCTGATACGGAAGCTGTGCTGATGCCTCACTTCCAAGACTGCTCGAAGATTTGCATCTATCCAGGTGGCGTATTACTGTAAAAACGGTAAATTACTGTGCCTACACAGAATACAGCACACTATTCGTCACACGTATAACGGCCCATATCTCAGTAGTGAAATACTGTAGCTAGCGAGGAGATGGAAGTGTCAAAGTACGAGGCACAAATAGTGTAACATGTCATCTAGGTAAGACAATTTGTCAAGTTTTCTTCTAACTTCTTGTGAGTTTCGTTTTGGAGTGTGAAACTGGAGCCGGCCGGAGTGGCTGTGCGGTTCTAGTCTACAGTCAGGAGCCGAGCGACCGCTACAATCGCAGGTTCGAATCCTGCCTCGGGCATGGATGTGTGTAATGTCCTTAGATTAGTTAGGTTTAATTAGTTCCAAGTTCTAGGCGACTGATGACCTCAGAAGTTAAGTCGCATAGTGCTCAGAACCATTTGTGAAACTGGAGAAAGTCAAGTAAATGAAAGAAAATTACCAATGAATCCTCAACATATCAAATTTAAAAGATTTCCAGTTAAATATGAAAGAGTGGTGTTGCGTCGACCCGCTGTCAAAAACATTTCAAGGAGACACAGCATGAAAATTCGACCATTACTACACTCCTGGAAATGGAAAAAAGAACACACTGACACCGGTGTGTCAGACCCACCATACTTGCTCCGGACACTGCGAGAGGGCTGTACAAGCAATGATCACACGCACGGCACAGCGGACACACCAGGAACCGCGGTGTTGGCCGTCGAATGGCGCTAGCTGCGCAGCATTTGTGCACCGCGGCCGTCAGTGTCAGCCAGTTTGCCGTGGCATACGGAGCTCCATCGCAGTCTTTAACATTGGTAGCATGCCGCGACAGCGTGGACGTGAACCGTATGTGCAGTTGACGGACTTTGAGCGAGAGCGTATAGTGGGCATGCGGGAGGCCGGGTGGACGTACTGCCGAATTGCTCAACACGTGGGGCGTGAGGTCTCCACAGTACATCGATGTTGTCGCCAGTGGTCGGCGGAAGGTGCACGTGCCCGTCGACCTGGGACCGGACCGCAGCGACGCACGGATGCACGCCAAGACCGTAGGATCCTACGCAGTGCCGTAGGGGACCGCACCGCCACTTCCCAGCAAATTAGGGACACTGTTGCTCCTGGGGTATCGGCGAGGACCATTCGCAACCGTCTCCATGAAGCTGGGCTACGGTCCCGCACACCGTTAGGCCGTCTTCCGCTCACGCCCCAACATCGTGCAGCCCGCCTCCAGTGGTGTCGCGACAGGCGTGAATGGAGGAACGAATGGAGACGTGTCGTCTTCAGCGATGAGAGTCGCTTCTGCCTTGGTGCCAATGATGGTCGTATGCGTGTTTGGCGCCGTGCAGGTGAGCGCCACAATCAGGACTGCATACGACCGAGGCACACAGGGCCAACACCCGGCATCATGGTGTGGGGAGCGATCTCCTACACTGGCCGTACACCACTGGTGATCGTCGAGGGGACACTGAATAGTGCACGGTACATCCAAACCGTCATCGAACCCATCGTTCTACCATTCCTAGACCTCCAAGGGAACTTGCTGTTCCAACAGGACAATGCACGTCCGCATGTATCCCGTGCCACCCAACGTGCTCTAGAAGGTGTAAGTCAACTACCCTGGCCAGCAAGATCTCCGGATCTGTCCCCCATTGAGCATGTTTGGGACTGGATGAAGCGGCGTCTCACGCGGTCTGCACGTCCAGCACGAACGCTGGTCCAACTGAGGCGCCAGGTGGAAATGGCATGGCAAGCCGTTCCACAGGACTACATCCAGCATCTCTACGATCGTCTCCATGGGAGAATAGCAGCCTGCATTGCTGCGAAAGTTGGATATACACTGTACTAGTGCCGACATTGTGCATGCTCTGTTGCCTGTGTCTATGTGCCTGTGGTTCTGTCAGTGTGATCATGTGATGTATCTGACCCCAGGAATGTGTCAATAAAGTTTCCCCTTCCTGGGACAATGAATTCACGGTGTTCTTATTTCAATTTCCAGGAGTGTATATCAAACAGAAAATTTTCATTTAACACGTACTCCAAAGTAAATACATCAATAGTCTACACTGTAAGTCCAACAAATCGAATAGTCAACGGGAAACCATAGTTTTGAAATAAATTCACTGAGTGTGAATATCTGGGCACCGCCTGCATTACATAAAAATATACTAACAATTAGTGACATACGAAAATTTTTTCGGTCCGGGGCTCGAACCCGGATTTCCCACTTGTTGCGAATGGTAGCCTTAACCTCTTTCTTTCCTGTTTTTCTATTTTAATTCAATCCATATTTCGCTGCTTCAAACGTGACTGTGTACAGTACATTGGAGGTATGAATTATAAACCACCTTCAGTCACAACTTTTCGGGTTTTATTAAGCAATGTTACTTGAAATCCGTCTTGATTGCAAATTTTTTTATTATTCATATGACCGGTTTCGGTTCATTCAGAACCATCTTCAGATCTGATATTTCAGTTACAGGAGTAACCCGTCCAAATCCAGCAACTTTCACATGCTACGTAGCATGTGACGTAGCGTGTGAAAGTTGCTGGATTTGGATGGGTTACTCCTGTAACTGAAATATCAGATCTGAAGATGGTTCTGAATGAACCGAAACCGGTCATATGAATAATAAAAAAATTTGCAATCAAGACGGATTTTAAGTAACATTATAAAATCACTGATTGCTGTTATCCCATAAGACATTATGTCTGTTTTTGCAAAATTTTATTAAGTACACGATGATTTCGGACCCTGTGGGTCGATCAACAGGTGTAATTTGCCTTAATACATGCTTTATTTTTTTCTCTTGAATGAGGTGAAATGCGTATTCCTGTCACAAAAATGTTTGATATTAGGTTCTGAGTTTCGGAAGTCAAACGCTGAAAATACGTGCGAAATAGTGAAAAATATGAACAGTGTAAACTTACCGCATAATTCAAGGAAGGGGTCTTTAACGTTTTAGCACAAGCAAACTTTCTTTTCTCCATATGTTTCGTACACGTCTCTTAATTGCTTAATTGAAGAGGGACATTTTCTTACACATGTTTGTGAACACTTCACAGATGTTTTTGTACATGGTGTGGCCAAAGACGAATTTATTCGTAGAACTAAAGATATAATTAGCAAAAAATTGACATATACAGGAAATAACTTCAGAAATTGTCTTTAAAATTATTGAAATAACTGTCTCTTGCGAAATCTGTATCATCAAAAAAAGGCTCTGAGCACTATGGGACTTAACAGCTATGGTCATCAGTCCCCTAGAACTTAGAACTACTTAAACCTAACTAACCTATGGACATCACACAACACCCGGTCATCACGAGGCAGAGAAAATCCCTGACCCCGCCGGGCATAGAACCCGGGAACCCTGGCGCGGGAAGCGAGAACGCTGCCGCACGACCACGAGCTGCGTCTGTCTCATCGCCTAGGAAGCTTCGAGGGACTTTCCCAGGTCGATCCTTGGAGCAAAGTCTGCGCCCCCCCTCCCCCCCTCTTCCCCACATTTCCTTGATTTGGTCAGATATGATGATTATTTCTTCAAAAAAAATAACTGTAATTTTAAGTTTGAAGATGTTTAACTGGTTCTTAAAGTGTTGCTATTCAAGCTTTCATCCGTCAAGCAGTTTTTAAATTATTACTATTGGGGCCTTCAGCCGAGAAATAGTTGAATTTGTTGTCATGAAGGCCTTCAGCCTTGAGTGTTACTTTCTTAAAATTTTAATCAGACAATTGTATTCTAGCGGTGAGATTTTGATGATTGTTCTTTTAAAAATATTTTAATAACTCTAATTGCGAGTTGAAGAAGTTAACTGGTTCTTAAAAGATTGCTGTTCAGGCCTTCAGCCGTGAAACAGTTTTTAAATTATTACAATTGGGGCCTTCAGCCGAGAAATAGTTCGAATTTCCTGTCATTGAGGCTCTCAGCCATGGGTGTTACTTGTCTTAAAAATTTTAATTAGACAATTGTATTTTAGCAGTGACGTTTTGATGACTGTTCTTTTTAAAAATACTTTAATAACTGTAATTGCAGGTTGAAGTAGTTTAACTGGCTCTTAAGATTGCTATTCAGGCCTTCAGCCATGAAACAGTTTTAAATTATCACTATTGGGGCCTTCAGACGAGAAATAGTTTTGAATTCGTTGTCATTAAGGCGTTCAGCCGTGGAACACTTCTTAATTTATTGTCACCTTTTATTTGTTGTTTCCGAATAAAATGTACGTGATTGAAAAATAAACTAACCAACAGCAATTGATTACGGCCCCGTCCACAATCGTAACCCAATCTTGCCTTCCTTGGTACCAGGTCTCAGTACTCTTTGAGTCACATTATTTCGACTGTCTCCTAGATACAAAACTATGCGATATTTAGATTCCCCGTTTGCTTCTCTTTTTCATTTCCTCAGTCTTGAGCGGCTCTTATACAATACCGGTGGAGTATCGTAGTTTCAAGTTGCCATAAAAGTGACGAACGCAGTGGCTGTCCCTACAAGGGCTACGGAATTACATTTCAGTAATGATCCTGAGACAGTGGTAACATAACTCCAAGCTGAACCTAATTTGTACATAGGTTACTCAGGATAGTGTGAGACAGATGTGGTAGTAAACTCTGAGTTGGTCTTTCAAGCGGAAGAGCACTTACCTCGCGACCGTGTTGGAGTCGCGGTCGTGAAAAGAAGTTGTAGTTGGTCACTAAAGACCTATACGTTGTGTAGTCTGCCAAGACCAAATGAATTACATCAGAGGGAATACAGCAGCGTCACATGTATTAAGACAAGCAATAGAACAAAATAAGAAATCTTCATTTGATTAAGCACGAAAAAAGTAAAGTGATTCGGGATCAAGGCTCTTTCTGGCTATATTTTAGAGAGATAAGGTTAGCACTCAAACCAATTCGTAAGATTGTCAAAAATACTTCTGGGACATTATTATAACTAATGGTGCGCTGTCATAGATATTAAACGATGAATTATGCCAGAATGCCGACGGAAGTGATAAGCATGCGTCTTCTGAAACTCGGAAATACTTTTACCCATCAAGAGTCCCCCCCCACCAAGCTTGTAAAATAGGTGTTGGTAAACATGTTAACGCCAAAGAATTGCCGTACAGCTCTCGTAGTATTCTTCCTGTAGCTAAGGAAACGGGTAGAGTACGATGGAGAGCTACATCAAAGTGTCTTTGGACTGATGTCTACGACAACAATTTCTAAATAGAGCGAGTACCAAATGCTTTCTATCAATAATGAGCTATGCAGTAGTCTCGCGAAAACAACATGAAAGGTTAAACCCAAATAAATTCTTGAACTTTAGCATCTATAAGATAAAATTTAGTGAGTGGTCTGCTTAATATCTTTGTGAGAATTATTAAAACTTCAGGACTACATTCAAGGTACGTGTAAACGCAGTAAATAAAATTTCTTCTCTGACATAGTACATTTCATTAATAATACCGCCAGTTCAAAATAACTCCTTTATCATTTGGTTAACATTATTATTTCGTTGAAATAGTCCCGCCATTGATTAAGCGAAAATAATTCAATCAGAATTGTTACTATAACACGTAGGCCCCAAAGTATATTTCACTTTAAGATGCAAAATGACAATCTCTGGCAAATGATATACCACCAGCCTTCAATTTTCCTGGGTACAAATGCCCCTTTTTTTAAAAAAATCTGTTTTACAACTAGTATGATACGACAGTCCACTATTTCATCGCTTTTGCCAATATCTTAGAGTAGCATATATATATATATATATATATATATATATATATATATATATATATATATATATATATATACCTGTCTTCTTCTACAGATTTTTGGTGTCTATGGATACCTTTAGCACCACGAGATGTACTACGAAGACTTAACTTGTCTCATGAGCCTTTCCTTTTCTCAAGTTAGTGTTCACTATACACCTATTTCCTATCTGACTCTGCGGAGTGCCTCCTCATTTCTCGTTTTATCACTGCAATCATTCTTCTTTAGAGGATTTGAGCCCCGTTCTTTTAATTTATCAGTATTTGTGCTGTCCTTCCGTGATTTAACTTTATACAGGATTAATTTATATTCTTATTTTACAAGAAACCTTGTGGGCGTCGTTGTCTAAGTTGTATTTATATATTACTTTATGCAGTCAGCCTGAGTAACTTGTATTGTACCCAAGAGTTCAAGTATTACATGAAATGGAACAGTTGTGAATACTAACAAATCAGCTGATCAGCTGTATAAGGGAATGACAACAATGAAAATTTGTGCCAGACTGGGACACGAACCCAGATTTTCCGTTTTACTCGAGAGGTCGCCTTAACGGCTTCGGCTATCCATGCACGTCTCCCACACCGATCCAAACTTCCATGATTCACACTGTCCATATCCTTGTGCTGCGAGCCTCGAGTTATGAATGTAAGGGACTGTGGCACAGGATATAGACAGTGGGAACTTTAGGTCTGTCTAGGACGCGTGCACTGATAGCCGAAGAACGTTCAGTTCAGCGTGTTCGTCAGAGGGTTGTATGCTCTCTGTAATAAGAAAAAAAAAAAAACAATGAACTTGCACGGGGTCTATGTGACGTCCGCTTTGACTAAACGCAACGAACAATAACAAACAATATAGGACAATGTACTGGAGGTATGAATTATAAAATTCCTTCAGTCACAACTTTTCGTGTTTATTAAGTACATGATGATTTCGGAACCTGTGTAATTTGTCTAATAGCACTTAGAAAAATCAGTCATTGCACAACATATGTTGGAAACGAAACATGTCATCAAGAGTCAAGAAACCAATTTGGTAGTGCTACATAATGAAGCCAATGGTAAGACCCTAAATCTGTTAGAGCAACTGGAGATGTATCTCCGAAAAAAACAGAAACTATGGGAGTGGCACAGACGTTGCTCCAAGGATCGACCTGGGAAAGTCCCTCGAAGCTTCGCAAGCGCTGAGACAGGCACTCAAGAGTTGCATTCACTTCACGAGATGGTGACTCAGACTAGTCGCAGTTTAAACGCATGACCAATAATCATTTGCTGAATCTATCTAACATCCGATGAACAATCCAATGATGGAATAACACACCCAAGCCAGAACCGGTGGTCAGCACTACGTCTTCAGACTCCAGTGTTTAGAGCATTTGGAGGGAAAAAGCAATTATTATTACCAGAGTAGGAAAAAAAACACACACACACCACCTTGCTCACAAATCAAGGAAGCTGTCGAACTACACGCCTTACCGGACAGCAGCGGCAAGGCGAGGAAAAGTTCACTGCTGTAACGTACAATAAGCTCCAGGACAGGTAACTGGGGCGTTAGCCAATAGGCAGGAAAATACCTCTATTTGAACTTCACAAATAATAACATATAGATTGCAACAATTAATAATTAGGTTCGCCTTCCCCAAACGCTCCACTCGCTGTTCTTCGCCTCGGTGACACTGCGAACAGCAGCACGCAAGCAAATGGTGAAATCTCACAATGGTGGAGGTTTCACTGCTTGAATTAAGGTCCACTCAACTCCAGCTTCCTGGGTCCGGTTGACAACGAGGTTGCACCCCTCGCAACTGCAGCCCCTCCATCCGGCAGCGCATGCGTGCCACCAGCGGTCCCGGCGTGTTCCCGCGCTGCGCGGACCTGACTGCTCGTCCGTCCCCAACCGAAATGCCGACTCACACCACACGGAAACACCACAACGTCACCCCAAAGATAGTACCACCGTCACTAGGTGTCGATAACCACCGCTGCTGCCACTAGTGGACAGACAACGCTTTCAAATGTTGTGGCGCCAATGAACACAAGAAGAAGACAGCCGTAACTATTGTACGAGGGCAGTTCAATAAGTAATGCAACACATTTTTTTTTCTGAAACAGGGGTTGTTTTATTCAGCATTGAAATACACCAGGTTATTCCCCAATCTTTTAGCTACACAACACTATTTTTCAACGTAACCTCCATTCAATGCTACGGCCTTACGCCACCTTGAAATGAGGGCCTGTATGCCTGCACGGTACCATTCCACTAGTCGATGTCGGAGCCAACGTCGTACTGCATCAATAACTTCTTCATCATCCGCGTAGTGCCTCCCACGGATTGTGTCCTTCATTGGGCCAAACATATGGAAATCCGACGGTGCGAGATCGGGGCTGTAGGGCGCATGAGGAAGAACACTCCACTGAAGTTTTGTGAGCTCCTCTCGGGTGCGAAGACTTGTGTGAGGTCTTGCGTTGTCATGAAGAAGGAGAAGTTCGTTAAGATTTTTGTGCCTACGAACACGCTGAAGTCGTTTCTTCAATTTCTGAAGAGTAGCACAATACGCTTCAGAGTTGATCGTTTGACCATGGGGAAGGACATCGAACAGAATAACCCCTTCAGCGTCCCAGAAGACTGTAACCATGACTTTACCGGCTGAGGGTATGGCTTTAAACGTTTTCTTGGTAGGGGAGTGAGTGTGGCGCCACTCCATTGATTGCCGTTTTGTTTCAGGTTCGAAGTGATGTACCCATCTTTCATCGCCTGTAACAATCTTTGACAAGAAATTGTCACCCTCAGCCACATGACGAGCAAGCAATTCCGCACAGATGGTTCTCCTTTGCTCTTTATGGTGTTCGGTTAGACAACGAGGGACCCAGCGGGAACAAACCTTTGAATATCCCAACTGGTGAACAATTGTGACAGCACTACCAACAGAGATGTCAAGTTGAGCACTGAGTTGTGTGATGGTGATCCGTCGATCATCTCGAACGAGTGTGTTCGCACGCTCCGCCATTGCAGGAGTCACAGCTGTGCACGGCCGGCCCGCACGCGGGAGATCAGACAGTCTTGCTTGACCTTGCGGCGATGATGACACACGCTTTGCCCAACGACTCACCGTGCTTTTGTCCACTGCCAGATCACCGTAGACATTCTGCAAGCGCCTATGAATATCTGAGATGCCCTGGTTTTCCGCCAAAAGAAACTCGATCACTGCCCATTGTTTGCAACGCACATCCGTTACAGACGCCATTTTAACAGCTCCGTACAGCGCTGCCACCTGTCGGAAGTCAATGAAACTATACGAGACGAAGCAGGAATGTTTGAAAATATTCCACAAGAAATTTCCGGTTTTTTCAACCAAAATTGGCCGAGAAAAAAAATGTGTTGCATTACTTATTGAACTGCCTCGTAACAACACCAACGCTATACTATTGTACATATAGTAAATTTTTTCTTCTGATTTTCGATAAATTAGTGTAATCGATGTACTGATTTCATTTCTTTTCCTTTTCTTGCCATTGTGTTAAAGAAACTGTAAACAATTTTCGGTGTGAATATTAATGTTTATGTCAAATTTAAAGCAATATTATAACAGAATTGAAATGTAAGAAACGTTGGAACTATTGTAAGATGTCAAAGTTGTAATTGTGTGTCTGGTCCATACGTAGGCAATGTATTAGGATATGTAGAATGCAAAACCTCGGGTGGATACCCTGTCTATAGGGGAGCGGTAAAAGGTGGATGGCAGGCGAGAGCGGGAAAATGCACACGGGCGCTGCATGGCATAACGGGCTCAGCAGTAGTAGTCGGAGTTGGGCATCGGTCTGAGAAACACGTTCTAGATCGAGGAGACTCTCCTGGAAAACGTGATTTCGTTGAGCCTCGGATGTTCCGTTTACGACGCCTATACAGCATGGCAATATTCCATAGGCACTAAACGGAAAAGTATGGCGACGCTAAGAAGAAGCAAAGTGCCGGTACATCAAGAGCCATTGCTGTGATTGTATGTGTGCTCTGTGCCTCGCCATCTCGCCGCCTGCCGACCGCCGCAGCGATACGAACAGGTTGAAACTTTTAGTACTGTATTCGTGTGGACCAGTGTTATTTTTGTTCCATACTGTTCAATAACAACTTAAATTTTACCAGAACTGTACTATCATTTAATTATCCTCACAACTAACCTAGGCAGGGTCCTTTCCACATGTTGTGCAATCCGAGTGTCCCGAGATGAAGATTTAAAGTTTATGTTAATAATAATTACCTGCAGACCTAGTTATGTTAGAATGATGTTTAAAGAACTTTGTTGTTCATGAATCTATAGGTAAATAACGAAGGTCTGACAAATTTGGAAGATAATGTTGAAATTGGTTTAGTAATGAAGTTTAATTATTTTGAGGCAGATATAATGGTAATTAAATGAGCAAGAAATAAGCTAAAAAGAGTAGTAACTTATATATTGGAAATCTTAAGTGCTTAATGATTTCAATAATCAAAATTTTCAATACAGTGATCATAACAGTTTCAGGGTCCCCCCCCCCCCCCTTTTCTTTTCTATTCATTTGAATTCTGAAGTGTACTGAACTGATTTGACCAGCAAAGTTAAAGTCAATATAAAACCAAAATTTATCAGTGTTTTACCTTTTTCAAAATTGACATTGTATGTGCGTTTCGAAAGTGCTATTTCTAGGGTAACCTATGCCCGATTTTAATCAGATCAATAGACAGTAAGAAGTTTGTAGTAAACATTATAGTGTATTGTTGTGTATTTATGGCTTGTCCATATTAGTACAGAAAGTGAAATTATTAGTTCAGTAGATTTTCTGGTTCTAAAATTTACCATATTATGCAGTGTTATTACGTGTTGTTTTGTATGAACGTACATCAACTTGTACGGGGAAGAAACTCAGTTGATGCCTAATTAGGCTGGCGACCGTATTATTAACAATTTGGTAGCATCTGCTGTGTTGTTTCTTGTCTGTCCTAACGTGTGGTTGCACTCCGGAATTGCTTGACGTATCATTGTTCTTACTGAGTGGGTGTACGTCTGATTTGCCTCCACTCAGGTAAACGCGGTCAAAATCTATACAAAAATCCTTTCTCTTAAGGTGAAGCCCGTCAACTTACCATAGTACAGGCTTTAAAGAGTATCGTGCGCATTAGCGCAGTGTTACACTATACCAACTAAACGGTGTCAACCTAGCAACGGCACCAAAGCAGGCCGCAGTGCGGCGCATGTACTCCTTTTAAGATACAACTTGTGGTGTCACTGCCAGACACCACACTTGCTAGGTGGTAGCTTTAAATCGGCCGCCGTCCATTAGTACATGTCGGACCCGTGTGTCGCCACTTTCAGTGATAGCAGACCGAGCGCCACCACACGGCAGGTCTAGAGAGACGTACTAGCACTCGCCCCAGTTGTACGGACGACGTAGCTAGCGATGCACACTGACGAAGCCTCGCTCATTTGCAGAGCAGATAGTTAGAATAGCTAAGTCAATGGCTACGACCTAGCAAGGCGCCATTAGTAACATTGCATGTATCTACAGAGTCTCCCTTGTATCGTCAAGAACGATGCATACAAATGATGGATTAAAGTTAAGTATTCCAGAAGCTACGTACTTTTCTTTATAGCATTCATTACGTATCCTGTTTCAGACCTATCTCTTGCCTGCGTGAGCTAAACGCGTGCCTTTCGGCTTCCCCGCATTGTGTCTAGGCTGTCTTGACTAGACACAACACAACTGTTGATAATTTTTGTTGAATGTTATTCGACGGCCTCTCATACGCAGTAGAAAACGTCCTAAATCGTGAGTCTGTTACACACTGAGGTGAAAAAAGTCACGGGTTACCTCCTAATATCGTGTCGGGCCAATTTCGCCTCCGGTGTAGTGCAGCACCTTGACGGGGCACAGACTCAACAAGTCATTGGAAGTCCCACACAGAAATGTTACGCCGTGCCGCCTCTATAGTCGTCCATAATAATTGCTAATGTGCTGCCGGTACGGGATTTTGTGCATGAACTGACCTCTCGATTACGTCACACAGAATTTCGATGGGATGCATGCAGGGTGATCTGGATGACCGAGCGATTCACTCAAACTGGCTAGTGTTCTTCAAACCAGTCGGGAACAATTGTAGCCCGACGATATGGGGCATTGTTATCCATAAAAATTCCGACGGGTAACCGAAAGGCACGCGCTTATACTCACGCAGGCTGGCGTGAGGTCTGAAACAGGATACGTAATGAATGCTATAAAGAAAAGTACGTAGCTTCTGGAATACTTAACTTTAATCCACAATTGGTGAACATTGGTCTTGTTGATACAGTATATGCGTTATTAGATACATAGCAAAGGATAATTGGATCCTTGCTAGGTCGTAGCAATTGACTTAGCTGAAGGCTATGCTAACTATCGTCTTGGCAAATGAGAACGTAATTCTCCGTGAGCCATGGCTAGCAACGTCGGCTGTACAACTGGGGCGAGTGCTAGTAAGTCTCTCTAGACCTGCCGTGTGGCGGCGCTCGGTCTGCTATCACTGATAGTGGCGACACGCGGGTCCGACGTATACTAGCGGACCGCGGCCGATTTAAAAGGCTACCACCTAGCAAGTGTGGTGTCTGGCGGTGACACCACAATTCCCATACAAAGATCGGCTAAGTCGGCTTAGAGAACCAGTATATTCCAAGTAAACACATCTCACACCATTATGGAGCCACCACCAGGTATCACAGTGCCTTGTTGACAACTTGGGTGCATGGCTTTGTAGTATCTGTGCAACACTGGAACCATATGATCAGCTCTTACGAACTGAAATCGGGACTCATCTGACCAGGCCACTGGTTTCCAACTGAAGTGGCCACGAGTCCAGGAGAGGCGCTTCAGGTGATGTTGCGCTGTCAGCAGAGACATTCGCGTCGGTCGTCTGCTACCATAGCCCATTAACGCCAGATTTCGCCGCCCTCTGCGAAGGCATACGTTCGTCGTACGTCCCACATAGCACTGTGCCATTACTCGACGCAGTGTTGCTTGTATGTTAGCACCGACAGCTCTACGCAAACACCGCTGATCTCGTTCATTAGGTGCAAGACGTCGGCCATTGCATCGTCTCGGGTGAGAGGTAATGCCTGAATTTGATATCCTGGGCACGCTCTTGGCACTACGTATCTGGTAATATTGAATTCCCTGCCGATTTCCTAAGTAGAATACCCCAGGTCCCTAGCTCCAACTACCATTCCGCGTTTAAGTTCCTTAATTCTCGTTGCGTGGCCGTAAACAAAGCGGAATTTTTTTCATATGACTCACTTGAGTACAAATGACAGCTCCGCCAATGCACTGCCCTTTTATTCCTTGTGCACTCTATAATATAGAGTCTATATTACCACCCTCTGCATACGTGCTCATCGCTAGCCCATGACTTTCTTCCCTACAGCCTAATGACATACTAGAATCTGAGTTGCAGATGAAAAGTAAAGCTTTGACGGAAGTGCTGAAAGTACTCGAAAGGAGAATTCTCTCTCTCACTCTCTCTCTCTCTTTCTCTCTGTGTGTGTGTGTGTGTGTGTGTTCCTAAATTCCCCCCCCCCCTCTTTCCTCTGTGTCTATTTTTCATTTTTTTTTTCTTTTTTTCACTCTCTCTGGTGAGAATCTCTTCATGTAAAAGTTCTGCCACATCAGAAATATTTGAGTCATATGGCGTTTCCAGCGGACTATTTTCAGTAATTTTGGGACGAATTTCAAAGAAAGATATCTTCAGTATTTTTAAGGAACATTCAGATTTAAAATTTTCAGGATATGTTAGACTTTCACCTGCAGCAAGATCTATCGGAAACAAATCTCCGCATACCGGCTCTGATAGGCCAAACCTGGTGACCGCCCGCCGCTGCTCTTTGTGGACGTTTTTCGATCCGTTTGTCAAGTGTTTTTGTTTGTTTGTCGCCGAAAGATTTTAAGATATTTTAAACTTCACTCTGCTTTCTTCGCCGATACGGATAAGGATTTCGCGTCGTGTGGGTTCTGTTGATAGGTTGGCAGCTCTGGCAGAAAATAAGACAGTTGTACAACGAAATTTGTTGTCGTGTTGTTTTCGAGCACGATTTTGAGTGTGTTATTCTCAAGTGTGTTGAGTAGCTAGAGTGGGTGCATTCTTGATTGAATATCATTTTTGAGCAAAAATACCGTGAGTGAGTAATAACACATTTAAAAATGGGAAAGACAAAGGGAAGAGGCAGTTTTGGAAGAGATACAGAGATTAGGTCTGAGGCAGATAGTGAGGCTACTGTGTCCCAGTGCAATGAATCCAGGAGGAAACTGAATACTATCTACTATAAAAGTTCTCAGGAAACAGATCAAAACAATGTAAATGCATTATTTGACATAAGTGTACAGTCAGACATTTTTACAAACATTTTCAGGTGTAAGAATTGTAATCAGGAAGGTCTTGAACTTCAAGTCAAGCGACTTACTGGCCTTGCATGTCAAATAACGCTTTCATGTGATATGTGTGATTACAAAGTATTGTACTCTGTGCAAAGTAAGTCAGGATAGCTATTTGAAGTTAATCTAAAACTGGTTTAGGCCTTTCTCTCTACTGGAAAAGGTGCAACCGCAGGACAAACGATGTCTGGTTTTACGAACTTACCAAAGCCTCCCACAAAATTTAGTATTCACTGTAAAACATGAAGGTCTGTAGTGGAAGATATTGCACAAGAAACTATGCAGAAAGCAGTTAAAGAAGCTGTTTGTGACAATGATAGCGTCAACAAAAAGGACCTTCCTGTAGGCTTGGACGATTCCTGGCCAAAACGTGGTCATTAGTCACTCACTGATGTGTTAACAGCCACTGATGGAGACACTGCAAAGGTGACTAATGTCTTAATTTCATCAAAATATTGCAGATAGCCTGAGAAAGTTAAAAATAAACATTCTGAAATATGTAAAGCTAATTATAGTGGAAACAATGGTGATATGGAATTTGAAGATGTAAAGAAAATTTTTGAAACGTCTGTCTTACGGTACAGAGCTAGATACTTCAATTTACCAAGTGATGGCGACTGCAAAAGTTTCAAAAGAATTGAAGAATTGAAACCTTATGTCAACGACATCCAAGCAAGAAAGTTGGAATGGACTGGTCCAATTCAGAAGAGAATAGGGTCAAGACTGAGGCAGCTCAAAACAAATTTAGGAAGAGAGCAACCTGCTGATGGAAAGCCTGTTGGTGGTAGTAACAGGCTGACAGATGATGTCATAGACTGCAGAGATATTACAGGCTTTGTATAAGGAAAAATACCACACGTGTGACATGAGAAAGGCTATTTGGGAATTATTTTTCATACGATGTTGACAAATGCAAAACCTGAGCACGTTTTATGTCCACCTTGTCCATCTTTATGGTGTAAGCACAATAAATTGAAAAATACAGGAGAAATCTATGACCACAACAATTCACCTGTAGCGGTTATTGAAAGAATTTATAGAATTATGAAACTGAACATTAATGGAGAACTATCTACGTGAAAAAACACAAAATCGCAGTGAAAGTGTGAATAATGTATATGGAGTCGCATCCCCAAAAGGGTGTGTATTCGAATTAGTACTCTACATTTTGGAGTCTGCGATGCAGCAGCTCTTTGCAATAAAGGAAATGTGATTAAGTGTGAAGTTTTGAAGAGGCTGGGACTAAAACTAGGATGCTTCACAATTCAATCCATGGCTGTTAGACTCTGAAAGAATGAGAAACGCTGCAAGGATACAAACCGCTTATGAGTACAGACTTCAACAGAAAAAAGTGTAAAAAGAAAATTTTAGGTGAGACTGAAGACCCTAACAATCCATCCCATGAAGCTGGAATGTTCTAAACACGTAACAGGTTTTAAAGCTTCGTTTCTCAAATTTACATTTTTTAAAATTATAAGTACCGCTTTCTTTAAAACTACAATACCTACCGGGCTCAAACTTTCACAGGCTGTTGTAGTATGTATGTTTATTATATTTCCGCTGAATTTCATGTTACACGATTTTATGACGTATTATTTGCGGTTTTTTTGTTAAAATATTAGTATTCAGAAAAAAATTAATTTTTCATATTACATTCCATTGCTTTCAAAACATTTTAAAATGCTGTATAATGCCTGTTTCACAACCTGTAAAAACTCATCATAATATCTTTAGTAGGTTTCAAGAAAATGAATCTATAGCCTTTAGGGTCCCCTTAAGCAGTACATTCTATATAGTGAAGGATTACTTATGAAACATAAACTAGAGGTTTGATAAAAATGTAACACAGTAAATAATAATAACAATAATAATGTTAATGAAACATCTTTCAATTCATACAACATGTTCGTGCTATTTTTTCATTTTTTTTTCTTTTCTGGAAAACCCTGCTCCAAAAACTGCGCAACTTGTGTTACTAAAATATTATCCTCTTTCTGAGCTCAACATTTCACTCATCATACAGGAATGCTAACGCAAATTTTCAGGCTAGCAAGGCATTGATACACGAAACGGAAACCAAACACTGCAGCTGTGTTTCAGTTGTCAGCTGATAATGCGTTTTGTATAACAATTTGACATAGTGTGTAATGTGTGCAGTAAATAGTAATGAGAAGAAAATGAAAAATGTGGCACTAGCCTTTTACATCAATATATAACATATTTACAAAACACTGCCACTGGCACTGCCACAGTGGTAACACCGCTTCCCGTCAGATCAAGGAAGTCAAGCGCTGTCGGTTTTGACTAATACTTGGATGGGTGACCGTCCGGTTCGCCGAGCGCTGTTGGCAAACGGGGTGCACTCAGCCCTTATGAGGCAAATTGAGGAGCTGCTTGATTGATAAATGGCGGCTCCGGTCACGAAAATTGACAACGGCCAGGAGATCGGTATATTGACCACGTGTCCATCCGTATCCGCCGCATCCAGTGGCGCGTATATGCTGAAGATAACACAGCGGTCGGTCAGTACCGTTGGGCCCTTCGAGACCTGTTCTGACAGAGTTTGCAAAACACTATTGTACACTAGGATTGAACAAAATGACATCGCACCGTTTTAAACAGACTGATTTTGTACTGTGGAAACTGGAGGTTCCAACCTTCAACTGGCAATTCTGATTAATGTTTTATCGTGATTTTCCTATAATTACTCCTGTTACATACTGGGACGGCTGCCACCAAAACACCACGGCTGACTACCTGTCACATCTTCATCAAACTATGTAAAGACAATGCTTTCCCCGAAAGTCGATAGTATTTTTTCTGTTTAGTGCATTACCTTGTCATAGTACGTATGTATCATTTATTTCAACTATTCTTTATTTGTTAATACGTCACATTGTTTCTTCATTCATTTTGCTTCTGTTTTATATTTTAAATTGTACGAATATGAATGTTCTTGTTTTATACGCTTTGTAAATCTTTGGTTAGGCTAGGAGAAGTACTGTGTCAGAGAGAGAGAGAGCGAACGATTATCGATACAGAGCGTGCGAGTTGTGGTGGTATCGTGGCCCGTTCGTGGGTGTAGAAACGTTGCAAAGTTCGGCATGAAAGACGGTGATACGCGGAGGAACAATTAATTACAGTGCGTCCGCTGTGTTAATAGGAAATCGTGCATTATTAAGTGAACAGTAAAACCTGAAAAGTATATCGAGTGTTTGCGGTGACGATTTTACATACTGTGTGAGCTTGTGACAATTAGCCGTGAACCAGACGCCATTGTCGCGTGGAGACACTAACCGTTAGAATTGCGTGAAAGTGGAACAAACCAAAATGTAAGGTAAAAGAACAGTGCTATGAATTGATCAAGAAACATTTATTATATCATCCAAACTGTCATAAAGACGACGACGTAAATTGAACTGGTGTTTAACGGACTGTTATAGTGATAAACACATGTGACTGTTTTCCTGTGGCAACACGAAGAATTGGCATTAACCGGCTATATATCGTAAATACTGAATAAATTGCATAATTCCGACCTACCCGCACCGCGTGGTTAATAAACTTTTGATAATAAAACGTCGCGCGCGTAACGACAACGCACACACTGGAACTATTATTATCGCAGCAGTGCTGCCAGCTGATTCGACTGTAACGGAGACGTGGACCACCGCCGTAACTGCAATATTAATGAAACAGGAGGATCCATCATTATCTTCACGACACGAACCAGGATTAACTTCAAACATCGACTGCGCGGACCACCGCTGACGTCAGTCATCGCATAGCCTGCAGCAACAGTTAAGACATTAAAAGAAAATTATTACGCTCTCTCTTTTCAGAATTAAAGACAATTGCAGTTAAATTATCTGTTTTAAAAATGCTGTCACAACATCAGGGTTCAATTTTGTTTAGTTCCAACAAATATGCTTCCCATTATTTCGTCTTGTTGACAGTGTTGAAAACCCGCCAAATTAAAGTTCAATTAATAATTTTCTTTCAAAATTCTTCTCAGACATTTTGTTGCTCATCATAATTTCATTTTAATGTTTCTGTGTAACTTCTTTTGGAGAGTGTACATACTTTATTTTTTGTGCAGTAAAATTGTTGTTGTGTTGTCTTCAGTCCTGCGACTGGTTTGATGCAGCTCACCATGCTACCCTATCCTGTGCAAGTTTCTTCATCTCCCAGTACTTACTGCAACCTACATCCTTCTGAATCTGCTTAGTGTATTCATCTCTTGGTCTCCCTCTAGGATATTTACCCTCCACGCTGCCCTCCAATGCTACATTTGTGATCTCTTGATGCCTCAGAACATGTCCTACCAACCGATCCCTTCTTCTAGTCAAGTTGTGCCACAAACTCCTCTTCTCCCCAATTCTATTCAATACCTCCTCATTAGTTATGTGATACACCCATCTAATCTTCAGCATTCTTCTGTAGCACCACATTTCGAAAGCTTCTATTCTCTTCTTGTCCAAACTATTTATCGTCCATGTTTCACTTCCATACATGGCTACACTCCATACAAATACTTTCAGAAACGACTTCCTGACACCTAAATCTATACTTGATGTTATCAAATTTCTCTTCTTCAGAAACGCTTTCCTTGCCGTTGCCAGTCTACATTTTATATCCTCTCTACTTCGACCATCATCAATTATTTTGCTCCCCAAATAGCAAAACTCCTTTACTACTTTAAGTGTCTCAATTCCTAATCTAATGCCCTCAGCATCACCCGACTTAATTCGACTACATTCCATCATCCTCGTTTTGCTTTTGTTGATGTTCATCTTATATCCTCCTTTAAAGACACTGTCCATTCCATTCAACTGCTCTTCCAGGTCCTTTGCTGTCTCTGAATGAATTACAATGTCATCGGCGAACCTCAACGTTTTTATTTCTTCTCCATGGATTTTAATACCTACTCCGAATTGTTCTTTTGTTTCCTTTACTGCTTGCTTAATATACAGATTGAATAACATCGGGGAGAGGCTACAACCCTGTCTCACTCCCTTCCCAACCACTGCTTCCCTTTCATGCCCCTCCACTCTTATCACTGCCATCTGCTTTCTGTACAAATTGTAAATAGCCTTTCGCTCCCTGTATTTTACCCCTGCCACCTGCAGAATTTGAAAGAGAGTATTCCAGTCAACATTTTCAAAAGCTTTCTGTAAGTCTACAAATGATAGAAACATAGGTTTGCTTTTCCTTAATCTTTCTTCTAAGATAAGTCGTACAGTCAGTATTGCCTCACGTGTTCCAATATATCTACGGAATCCAAACTGATCTTCCCCAAGGTTGGCTTCTACTAGTTTTTCTATTCGTCTGTAAAGAATTCGCATTAGTATTTTGCAGCTGTGGCTTATTAAACTGATAGTTCGGTAATTTTCACACCTGTCAACGCCTGCTTTCTTTGGGATTGGAATTATTATATTCTTCTTGAAGTCTGAAGGTATTTCGCCTGTCTCATACATCTTTCTCACCAGATGACAGAGTTTTGTCAGGACTGGTTCTCCCAAGGCCGTCACTAGTACTAAAGGAATGTTGTCTTCTCCCGGGGCCTTGTTTCGACTCAGGTCTTTCAGTGCTGCAGTAAAATTACCTACCATACCTGCAGTAAAATTACCTACCATAAAATTACGTATATTACCAGCTGATTCTGTCCGCCATTACTGCTTGAAAACTGGCCAATAGTATTTTTGCACCTATTTTCTCATTGGCTGTCAGCTTCAAAACAAAATTACGTATTTCATGGGCATCCAGCAGACGCGCGATGTCTATGAGGCCCCTACAATACTTTTTTTTTTTTACTTTTGCAGGTTTACTGGAATTATATTGACTTTAATTGTTCATTTGGCCCCGTTAAAGTGATTTATCACATCTACATAATAATTGTACTGAATTATCTAATTTATTTTTTTATTACGTAAACATTGGCATACCATATTTAGATTAAAATTGACGTCTTATTGGCCCCACATAAGATTCTGCACGTTCTGACAAAGAATACGCCATTTTTTTTGTCCATGACTAACAGGGGTAGTCAGATTCCTTGTGTAGGTCATGTTTTGTTATTTAAAAGGTTTTTTTGTTCAGAAGTAGAGAACCAGTTTCTTTACAACTAGTCATGTAAGATGTAAGCCCATGAACGTATGAGCTGTGTTATTTTCGTTGTTTTTTAACTGTAATGCCATGACGAGTGGTATATGGACGGCCAAAACTATTACTGCTACTGGACAGCAAGTCCACACTCCTAGCGGCAATAGTAGTGCGTCTTTCACGGCAGAGCTTTCTAAATAGGACAAACCTTACAGTGATTTTCGGTCACTCAGTTTATTAACATGACTGGTAGTAACTTGGAGTTCTTGAAGAGACAAATTCACTAACACCACTCCTTGTTTGAGTTGTGTTCACTAGTTTAGTGACGGTCGCCAGCGGGAAGGCCCCCAGCTGCAGCGTATCCCATTTTAAACGCTTGCCCAGTGTAATCCGCGAGCGGCGTCAGATACGGATCTCGCCCGCGTGCGTGATCGAATGGCCAGAGATCGGCCACCGAGTCACGGAACGCCGAGATTCGACTTCAGGTCGCGGCAGCTGATCGATGCCGCGCTTCGAAAGCAGGTGCTCACCCGAAAGCGAGAGGAAAGAAGGATGGCGCCCGACTGGAAGGCGAGGAGGACGGCGGGCGGATGGAGACGCGCCTCCAAGGGCGCGGAGCTTCAGAAAGCGAATTTGCGTGTCCATAAACGTTATTTACGGCGTTCGTTAAGGCGCGCGGCGGACCTTTCATTGGCCTCAGCGCTGCTTTGGAAGTGACCGTATTAGTGGACATCTGATAGGTTACGACCGGGGAGGGTGGGTGCCTCAGATAAATCACTAACGGAATGGCGGCCGTTAAAATAATGGGTCCCCTCTCACTGCCCCTCTTCCTTTTTCTCCAGGACTCTTGCCCATTTTCCTCCTTTGTTCCAGTGTTTTCCGATTTCCGAATCGTTCGCCTTCGGTCTGCGAGCTGGAGAACGGGTCCGTCCGTGGGAGACTGGTCGATACCAACCAGCATTTATAGCATCTGTCCGCTGATAGCACCGTCCTATCTTTTAGGGACTGCGGAATCAGAGTGACCTGCATTGCGAATAGTGATACCTCCGCTTCCGAGAAATCGCATTAAGCAGCGCTCCATCTGACGTGGGGCAGCCTCTTTCAGTTTGATATGACGATGGTGGCATGGACTGCAGAGACACAGAAAACGTTTTCGACAGGTCATAATGGTTATTGGTGTTTATTTGTGTAACACGCTGCATTCCAATGTGGTATTAATGTTGGAAATGGTATCTTCTCCATTATTTTATAAGGGTAGTTCTATGTGTGGGACCGGGGATTGTAAAATACTTTTCTGTAGACAACAGTTCCACAGTTCTATTTTTTTATTTCTTCCTCGAAGACTAGCTTTCGTTTTGCAGATCTATTCTTGAGCGCTCGTTCTTATTAAATCGGCGAAGCTATCAAGTTGCATCCTGACATCACCAATGCCCGCAGTTAAATTAATCATCAGAATGGAGCCGCCGTAGGTGGCCCAGCTGTAAGAAAATTTGGTAAGGTCTCAACCGTTGCTACTCCTTTACAACCTCTTCCCCGTCCCTATATCACAGGTAGGTGATTGGGAAGTTTGTTTAACGACAGTGGTCTAAATTCCTACCTCAACTTTCTGCGAAGAACTTCTCCTCTCTACATGACACCGGCGTTTGTAGGAAGGCAGAAATTTGCCAACACAGTGCAGAAGTTCGACGTTGTGGGGTGTGCGGGAGGGGGGGGGGGGGGATGGTCGTTACTGTGTCAATTAAAGTAACACCGTTGTGGTAAATTCGTCACTATTCTGAAAATATTCTTTTACAGGACTGTACAGTTTACATGCCATTCTCGTACATCGATCGGAATCACTTTCATGGCCAAATCGCACAAGTATATCGAGCGCACTGTCGCAAACATTATCAAATTCCTCCTATTGATATAATCACTTAATTCGTTTCTACATGTCACAAGATACGTTCACAATCAACGCCTAATACATGGTATGGTATTTTGGCAGTTGATTCTTACGACGGAGTTCACTGTTCAAACAAATGGCCCTATCACTGTGGCGAGGCACATGCGTCCGAATATACGTCGTAAGACGCATGGATTGTCTTTCAGTGAGAACAAAGTCTATTGTGACGGCAATGTTGTAAAAAATATTCTCAGTTTTCTTGCCGCGACAGTTCAGGTAAAACCACGAACTTTCGACCATTACCTCAATCGTCTTCGTCAGGAGCAACTGACTGTCGAAAGTGTTGCTGTGGTGGGATTAAATAGCCCACAGACGGTTTCTGATTGGTCGATAATTAAGTCATGGTGCCATCTATGATATGATGATGTAATTATCGACCCATCAGAAGCCATTTTTGCCGGCCGGGGTGGCCGAGCGGTTCTAGGCGCTACAGGCTGGAACCGCGCGACCGCTACGGTCGCAGGTTCGAATCCTGTCTCGTGCATGGGTGGGTGTGATGTCCTTAGGTTAGTTCGGTTTAAGTAGTTCTAAGTTCTAGGGGACTGATGACCTCAGAAGTTAAGTCCCATAGTGCTCAGAGCCATTTGAACCATTTTTTTGAAGCCGTTTTTGGGCTACATAAGGCCACCACAGTAGGAATTTGGGCAGTCAATTGACGAAGACGATGGAGGCAATTGTCGAAAGCTCGAGACTTTATCCTGAACTGATGCGGCAAGAAGTTCGAGAATGTTTTACACAACATTGTCCTTTAATGTGCTCTGAAATGCATCTTTGCACTATTATTCGGTACGTACGTGCACGCAGCACCAAATAATTGGCGTTCTAGCTCTTGAATAGACTTTTAACTTTATGTGCCATCCGTTGTTCTGACGAATGAGTCCCCATTCTACATCATTCTCAGGAGATCCAAACACACTCTGACACTCTGGATTTACGTGGCAGCCACACTAACCGTTCACCAACGAAATAAACGCTACACTAACAGTGGGCTATCGACAGCTACACTTAGCGATACGCATCTAAATACCGAGACCATGAAGCTCTAGTGAAGAAGAAAATGTAAAAAAATTAAGGTGTATCTGTGGAACTGTTATTTTCCAAAGAATTATAAAGATTAGCTGTAGCTCATCTTCATCTATCCTTATCTATCGTCCAAGATGTATCCATATCGCTCTATAACATCACACGTGTGCGCAGTAGGTGTGAGGTCAGGTAACTGGGGAAGGGATTCGTGAATTGGGTGTGGGGTGGTCGTAACGTTACGACTCGTATATTGGTAAGCGTACATTTAACCACTCTGGCGCAATTCGGGGGCGGTGCATTACCTTGATGAAGCCGAACGTCAGATGGTGTGGGCAAGAGAACGGATGCGCATGACGCATTTGATTCCAGTACTCTTCACCGATGGACAAGTCAGATGTATCAGAGCCTCTGTTTCATCCCATATAAATATCCACCTCAAGGAAATACCTCAGATACCTGTCAGAATGATGAGCAGGACGCTGTGTCTGAAGCACAGAGAACGAATAAAATGTGGAAGCACCAAAAACACCTGTTAGTTGGCATTCAAAACAGCTTCCAGTCGTCTCGGACTGGGTAAATAAAAGCCCCGTGTGCTTTTCAAGGGAATCTTCTACCACTCTTCCTGCAAGATAGTGGTAAGTCCGTGTAACGATGATAGGTGGATAGCGATCACGCTCCATCCTCTCCAAAAGAGACCACAGAAGCTCAAGAACACTGTGATGTGGCGACTCTGCTGGTGAGGAAAAATTGGACAAATCATCCTCATGCTCACAAAACCAGTTCTGGATTATGGGAGCTATGAACAGGGGCCAGACATCTTGGAACACAGCATCACCATTGAGGAATAAATATTGGGGTGATTAGCCAAAGTGGTCAATTAATCCTTGGTAGTAATGTGGTCTTCCAGAGCACCCAAGGGCCCTTGGAATACCGCGGTATGCCTGTCCAAATCATCATCAAACTGTCTTCGTGTCGGCCGGAAGTTGAAAACAGTTTGAAACAGTATCTGTCCAACCAAATTACTTCGTTCCATTGCTCCCTAGATCAGGTTTTGGGGCTTCAGCACTAGTTTTTCTGTGTGATGTTTTGGTGCTGACAGGGTTCGGAAGTGCGAGATTCAGTTCTTCAGTGCGCAGCTGTCGTCTTCTTATTTTTGTCACAATCTTCTTCAGTAACTGTCTGTACGATCACTTAACGCACACTTTTGTGACTGTTGTATCTTAGCAGATGATGTTTTTCCGCTTTCCCTGTACGTGGTACAAATCTTCGATATGGTTCCTCTGGAAACACGAAACTCTTCAACTACATGGGTCACGGAAGCACCCAACATAGGAGCAGTAACAGTTTTCCCACAATCGAATTCACTTAGCTGCGACATAATGCACTCACAACTATACAGAACACAGTTCTCATCAGGACTGGCTTTTCCAACGTACTGAGGACGTTGAATCGGTGTCGTCCGTGGCCAAATACAACAGAGCTGTTTGCAGACTTGGCTGGCATCTACAGAATGTTCAAGCATGTATTTCTCTCAGTGTTTCCGTACCCTTGTCCTACCCCTGTACTTTCCGATGTACTCCTGCCCTGCACGGACGTGTACCAACTCGGACCGCCTTATTTCCTCCATGTAGGAAAATTGATTGAAATCTGCAACAGTGTATAAGACCAATCGAAGCAACCTGCGTCAGTCACTTTGTTATTAAAGCTCTACGGTGAATTTCAGTGATTTTCACCCTTATCCTAAGGGTGGACACTGTATTTTGACACTTTATATATGTTAACAAAAACCACCACAACTGCATTTCAGCTAAGTTTATTGCGCCAAATGTTTCATTCTAAATAAATATTCTAAAGTTCACTAACAGTCTTCATAACATAATTTTCACCAAGTGGTGGGAATATGCCGGTGTCGACTCAAAAATATCTGATTGCCACGGACAACGCTAAAAGGCACATTCTGGAACTGGACCTTATAAACACCCTGTGAAACAATGGTTTGTCATGTATCTGGAGCGGACAAACACTTTCAAAATGCAAATGAGGTCGTGTTTCGAATAAAATTGTGGGGTGAAATAAAATCCTTTTTTACGCTGTGTGGTATGGATAACAGAGATGAAACCTCCTCTCATTCTTCAAACCGCATTAGAATAATCTACACTGACAGATTTGTATAAGAAGTCAAAACCAGGAAGGTGTAAGTTAAGGATGTTCATTTGTTTATTTACACATTGAAAAGCGAATAAGGGAAGGACTGTTGTTTGCCAAGGACAGAAAATCAGCATAGTTCGATTAAGAACGGTTTATTGAATCACGAAATGTAACGCGGGCTTCAGTGATATAACTGTTTCGAAATCTCGAAGAAAATCGAAAGAGATTCTGGACATAAGTAGCAAGACACAAGCAATACCTTCTCAGCACCATAGCAATCGTAATGTTACCAAAACGGTACCACTAAAGTTGAAGTACTGTACAAGGTTTTTTCGAAACTTCTTTCACGAAGAAAATAAAACAAATATTCCAGAATTCGAATGAAGAAAAGCTGCCCTCGTAAGTAAATTAGTAAACATCCTCAGTGAAGCGAAAAAGCTTAAACCACGTAATGAAGGCAAAGCTTCCGGTCAAGTCTGTATATTAGTTAGCTTACTTTCACGCTATCCTGATACAGTAGCTCCATAATTAGCAGTGATGGATAACCATTCGCTCGACGGAAGGAACGTACCCAAATTCTGGAAAGTTGCATAAGTCACATCAACAGTCAAGAAGAGAAATAGGAGTAATCCACTGATGTCAATTTGAAGTCGGCTTATTGACAAATAGCGAACACTGATTCAGAAAATAACAAACTTGTGAAACACAATTAGCTCTGCATTCAAACGAATTGAAGGGCTCTGTCGAAAGAAAATCTCACACTGATACCGTATTTCTAGATTTCCAGAAGGCTTTTGATACCATTCCTCACAAGCGACTTCTCGTTACATAGCATGGCTATGGAGTATCGTCTCAGTTGTGCGATTCTAAAGGTTACTTTTCGTAGCGACTGACGGAAAGTCATCGAGTAAAACACAAATTATATCTGGCGTTCACCAAGGAAGCATTATAAGCCCTCTATTGTTCCTAATCTGAATGAACGATTAAGCAGACAATCTGAGCAGCTGTCTTAGATTGTTTGCTGATGATGTTGTCATTTAGCGTCTCATAATGCCATCAGATGATCAAAGTCAATTACATGATGATTTAGGCAGAATATCTGTACAGTGGAAAACGCGGAAATTGACTCTAAATAATGAAAAGTGTGAAATCTTTCACATTATTATTGACAGGAATCCACTAAATTTCACTTAAACGATAAATCACACAAAAATCCAAAGGGCTCTCAATTCACCTAAATACTTAACGATTACAGTTACGAATACCTTAAACTGGAACGATTTCGTAGTTAATGTTGTGAGGCAAGCGAACCAAAGACTGAGAATTAATGGTAGAAAACTTAGAACATGCAACAAGTCTGCAAAAGAGTCTATCTACACTACGTTCATGCTTCCTTTTCTGAAGCATAGGTGCTCGGTGTGGAATCGTTATCAGACAGTATTGGCAGAGAACATCGAAATGTTCAGGGAAGGGCGGCTCATTTTGTATTATACCGAAGGAGGGGAGAGAGTACCACAGATACGATGTGCAACTTGGGGTGGCAATCATTAAAACAAAGTTTTTTTGCTTTCAGCAGAATCTTTTCACGAAACTTCGATTACCAACTTATTTCTCCGAATGTGAAAATATTTTGTCGGTTCGCACCTCTCATAGGAAGAAATGATCATTGTTATAAAATAAGAGAACACAGATTTAGGTGTTGCTTTTTCCCGCACGTTCTTCGAGAGTGCAAC
The DNA here is from genome assembly GCF_021461395.2 of Schistocerca americana. Lineage (NCBI taxonomy): Eukaryota > Metazoa > Arthropoda > Insecta > Orthoptera > Acrididae > Schistocerca > Schistocerca americana. The sequence continues at coordinate 456,684,744 of NC_060126.1, read as the reverse complement.
CACAGAGATATAGCTTGAAAGTGGTTCGATGAACCCTCTGCACGCAACTAAATATGAACTGGAAAGTGTTCATGTAGGTGTAAAACTAATGATGTAGCAGTGGCAACCGAAAATCAACAGTAACTGTATTTTGTTCTATATATTACGGAATACGCGCTTGCTCTGGGTTAGCATATGCACATAAGTCAGAAGAAAGTGTCTCAGGTGAACTTACTGGAACATGTTACAGCCTTGAAAGAGAATCTTGAAGAATTATACCCGAGAAGCAAAATAGATAAACATGATAGTTACACGCAAGGCGTAGAAGCAAGGACAAGACCAAAAGGTCTTTTATAAGAATAAATTCCCTCTTTTATACGAATTTATTTATTTATCGTATCCAAGGCATCACCATTTTACAAAAAAATTATATTACAATGCAAGAGAAGCAGTTATAATACAATGATACATGGTTATAAGGTAGATTAACTACAATAATATAGAAAAGTGTGTAACATATAATGATAAGCGCTAAGGATGCGAAACAGAGCGATTTTCATATCCCACGTGAAGCCCAATACACTGCAGCTTGAATAGCCTTGTCATTTGCTTCAAATAGGTCTTGAGTCGAACACGGGTTGTTTAGTTTCCTGCAGACCAGTAGGTGTTGTGGGTCTTGCTGTTCTCCACACTCGCAGGGCTCGTCTGCACTGATGTAGCCCCATTTTTCCAAGTTTGCTCTGCATCTTGATACGCCTGTTCGTAGTCTATTCAGGGCTTTCCAGGTCGTATATGGGAGTTCAGAGCCAGCTGTGGGTTCTTCCCTGGGGCTATTCCCTGGTCTTCCTGGTCCACATTGTACCACAGCTCTTCTCGTCGTGCTCTAGGCGATAAAAGAGTTGCTTCAGTTGTTCGTAGGAAACTCTTCCTTGATTTAAGTCGGCGAGGTTGAAGATTGTATCCGAACATTGGATGCCTGGGATCTGTCTCCTGTTTATGTTTCTCGATTTCTGCGGCAGTCCTCCTTCTGATGTCTGGCGGGGCTATGCCCATGAAGTGGTACAGCTGCTTTGTGGGAGTTGGGCGGAGGCATCCTGTCACGATGCGTCCAGTCTCATTCAATGCTATATTTACTTGTTCAGCGTGGGTGGAATTTTGCCAAACGGGTGCTGAGTACTCCGCAGTGGAGAGACATAAAGCTAAAGCTGACGTGCGGAGAACTGTAGGTTGCGCTCCCCATCTGCTATTTGTTAGCTTGCGGATGATGTTGTTCCTGGCACTCACTTTCATCTTTGTGGCCAAACAGTGTTCCTTGTAGGTGAGAGCACGGTCAAGTTTAATCCCAAGATATTTTGGTGTGTCGCAGTGAGATAGATGTTGTCCCTTCCAGCTTATGTTGAGTTTCCTCCTTGCTTCCTTACTACGTAGGTGAAAAGCACAGACCTGGGTTTTTGCTGGGTTTGGCTTGAGGTGGTTATTATCGTAATAGTCACCCAGCTTTTCGATCGCTAAAGTTAATTTACTTTCTACCTCTTCAAAGGTTTTTCCCTGGGTGGCAACGACTGTATCGTCTGCATAGATGAAGGAGCGAGCGTCCATGCTGATCGGTTGGTCATTGGTATAAATATTATACAGCAATGGGGCGAGGACGCTACCTTGAGGTAGGCCGTTTTTCTGGGTCCGCCATCGGCTCTTCTTCGACTGCAGCGTGACAAAATACCGTCTATTCTGCAACAGGCACTGGATGAATTGCGCCAGTCGGTAGTCTTTTGTGGTGTTATATATTTTTTATATTAACTTACAGTGTTTTATGGTGTCGTAAGCTGCTGTAAGGTCGATAAAGGCTGCGCCTGTAATTTGTTTCCTCTCGTATCCATCTTCTATGTACTGTGTAAGGTTGAGGATTTGTCCGCAGCATGACCTTCCTGGGCGGAATCCTGCTTGCTCTTTAATTATATTCTTGTCTACATGTTCTGAGATGCGGTTAAGAATCATTCTTTCTAAGACTTTATAGAGCTGACAAAGCAGGGAGATAGGCCGAAAATGTTTAGGGTCTGTGGGGTTTTTTCCAGGTTTTGGTATAGCTACTATATTTGCCTTCCGCCAAGTCTTGGGGATTTTCATTTCAAGAACACATTTGTTCATCATATCTAGTAACCACCGTCTGGTAACAGGTCCGAACATTTTTATTTGTTCTGGGCGTAGATCATCTAGGCCAGCGGCTTTATTAATTTTCATTATGGAGATGGAATCTTCTAATTCTTTCAGAGTAAAGGGGGTGCCTAGGTGGTCTTTTTCTTGAGTGCCTCTCTGTAGTTTCTTTCTTGGGTGCTTCCTGTTGGTTTTACCATTAAGTAGAAGTTGATTTGCTATTTGATTTGGTGTGACCTTATACAAATTTTGTATATTAGATGAGGGGTCATTATTGATGTTTTTAAGAAGTTGCCACGCCTTTCGGATATTCTGTTTCATGTCTAGGTTTGTGATTAGATTACACCATTTCATTGTTCTTGAGGCTGATATGGCCTGGAGGAGTTCTTCTCCCGCCATAGTTGTTTCCTCTGAAAAAGGGTTTTCTTCGAAGAGCTGTTGGTAATGTTCCAGAAGAACCTTTGAGTTTCCGTCAAGTCCAGGGATATAACTAGTTCTGCGGCCTCGGGGGATATTTCTTCGGGAGGCAGTTTTAACTAATTCTATGAAAGTGTCATATTTTTCCGGGCTAGCATCAAGGTTCTGCACCTCTTTGTCAAGTTCTTCAGAGAATTTGTCCCATAGGGCACGTTTAAAATTAAAACGTCTTTGGAAATGGGTGGTTGCTGGTTTAACAACTGCTTCAACCAGACATAATATAGCTCGGTGCTGTGTATGTGGGAGGGGTTCTCCCACATCCTTCCTGGTTTGATGTGCTACGTTTTCGCTGACAAAGATGTTATCTGGATTGTATCCACGGTTCCACCTGCTGCTGTTGAAGGAATATGGAAGTTTGGGGCCGTGTATTAATTTAAGGCCAGTTGAGTCTGTCCAGGTTTCTAGGTCGTCCCCACTTTTGTCTGTGTGCCTGTACCCCCAGGCTGACCCATGACAGTTGAAGTCGCCCATTACTATTTTCGTTGGTTGTGAGTTGAAGTTGGTTGGCTCACTGAATCTGAACTCCCTGCTCGGAGGCTTATATATAGACGTCACAGTGCAGGACTGTAACTCTACAGTCAAGATTTCGATGTCTTCTTGAGATGTCCGTTCTGCAGATATAATACATAAGCCCAAATAAATACTGGTTAATATCCAACAATTTGATAATTTTGATTAGTCGTAAAGTATTAAAATCAATCTGAAATCCGGAAAGAAACCCACGAAACGAACTATAATCTGCGCAAAGTATCAGAAAAGACGTGGCAAACGCACGGATATACTCGTTATCAGTTCCTTTTGAACTTAAACACATCAAGTTACAAATTATTTAAAGGCTTTCCAATATTACATTCACTCATATTTTAATATTATGTGTTGACATTAGTAGGAGGTGGAATATTAGTTTAATTACATGTTCTAATCGTATTGGAAAAATCGCCGTCTCAATTATTGACTGGAAAATAAGCAAGCAACTCAGCTAAAAATAGGAATTTATCAGTCTGTATCATGCCATTCTTCTATTACTACAGGTTACCCGCTTGTAGCGCTAGCATCGCAGCCGCTGTCAACAGGTTACACTTTTTTTTACCTATAAAGTTTCGTGATTGATCGTCGCAAACTGTGACTAGCGCACTGAAACACTTCGCCTTCGGCCTTTGAGAAGCACAGCCGTCGTTACGTGGAAGGAACATTACAACTTGCTGTACTATATCTTAGTGAACAATGTGGCTGTGGAAAGCCGTATATAGAATTTAGGACAGGACTGTGTGCAGGCTAGTCCATTACAGAGATGTTATTGTAATGTAACCACTCCGCCACAGGCCGTGCATTACGAACACGTGCTCGATCGTGTTGAAAGATGCAATCGCCAAACCTGAATTGCTCTTCAACAGTGAGAAGCAAGAAGGTGCTTAAAACATCAATGTTCGCCTGTGCTGTGACAGTGCCACACAAGAAAACGAGGAGTTCAAGCCCCCTCCATGATAAACACGACCACATCACAACACTACCGCCTCCGAATTTTACTGTTGTCACTACACACGCTGGCAGATACCGTTCACAGGGCATTTGCCATACCCACTCCCTGCCATCGGATCGCCACATTGTGTACCGTGATTTATCACTCCACATAATGTTTTCCCACTGTTCAGGTGTTCAATGTTTACACTCCTTACACCAAGCGAGGCGTCGTTTGGCATTTACCGACATGATGTGTGGCTTATGAGCAGCCGCTCGACAATGAAATCCAAGTTTTCTCACCTCCAGCCTAACTATCATAGTACTTGCAGTGGATCCTGATACAGCTTGGAATTCCTGTGTGGTGATCTGGACAAATGTCTGCCTATTCCACATTACGACCCTCTTTAACTGTCGGTGGTCTCTGTCAGTCAACAGAAGAGGTCGGCCTGCACGCTTTTGTGCTGTACGTGTCCCTTCACGTTTCCACTTCACTATCACATCGGAAACAGTGGACCTATGAATGTTTAGGAGTGTGGAAATCTCGCTTACAGACGTATGACACAAGTGACACCCAATCAATCACCTGATCACATTCGAAGTCAGTGAGTTTCGCGGAGCGCCCTACTATGCTTTCTCACGATATGTAGTGGCTACTGAGGTCGCTGATATGGAGTACATGGCAGCACAATGTTTTGGGGGGGGGGGGGTGTCCGAATACTTTTGATCACATAGTGTAAACCACTCCGTTTTTTGCACCTCCTCTCCTCCCACCCCACTCCCGACATGCTTTATATACCCTCCACTGCTAATGCTACCTCCTGTAGTCTGTAACTGGTTATTTCATGTTGACGTGGAACAAATGCGGTGGTCGCATTAATGCGAATGGACTGTGTATTTTATTACTCTCAGATTTTAGCAGGAGTCGGACAACTGAAAGGCGCTTACTGAATTTTGCCGTGTGCCTAAGCCGATCTAGGCACTTCTTCCTATGCATAGAGCGAACTGCGCTTCACTACTAGATTGTTAAAAGTCACTCAATTCTAATACTTTTTATATATCCTTGCAACAAGTATATGATCTCTTGGCAATCTCACACAGTCTCAAATAACTAATTCTGTCTAGCCATAACGAAGAATTCACTACATAACAAACGTTCAGAAAGGTTTGTGCCCCAAGCTTCCTGGCCATATTTTATTATTTCTTCCGGTATCCATTTATGTCGTCCGCCAGCTGCACTATATTCAGATAGCCATGCCGCGTCAATGGCTGTCACTCGCATATTACTTGATGATCCACCTTTATTGCTGATAACTTTCGATGCTTCTAAATTCACTAAACTTCATCCACGTGTACATAATCGAGTCCTCTGTTCAAGACACCTCTCATAATTTTTCGAGACACCTCTCATAATTTCAATAGAGCTAATATTCCCCTAAAGATAATACCTTTCTCCGGCTCTGGCCTATCGCCTTCGGCCACTCTTAATTCAATTAACCGTCTCTTCAGTACCTCCCAAATTCATGAAGGCCAGTAGGTGACTCTCGAACTCCTGGGGCGGAACTGTCCCACCTGGAATCCTCTATGAAGCCAACTGTATATTAGTCATCGGAAGTGGTTGGCTGTTGTTGAGTGCCGGCCGGAGTGGCCGTGCGGTTCTAGGCGCTACAGTCTGGAACCGAGCAGCCACTACGGTCGCAGGTTCGAATCCTGCCTCGGGCATGGATGTGTGTGATGTCCTTAGGTTAGTTAGGTTTAATTAGTTCTAAGTTCTAGACGACTAATGACCTCAGAAGTTAAGTCGCATAGTGATCAGAGCAATTTGAACCATTTGTTGTTAAGTATTAGAAAGAGTATCGATTAACCTCTGCCAGGCACTACAGTACTAAAATGTGGATTGCAGAATATCCATGAACTGACAATAACTGCTGTTTCGTTCTCAAGAGTCACGTTTGGCAATCCACATATCTCATTCCTACTGTCCTACATCACATTTGTCTTTGCCTTGAGCATCCTTCCACATTCTCTGTTAGGACATCAGCCATTTCTTTCAACCGGCGTTCCAAGTCTCAGTAACGTTCTGCCACGAAGGCTACGCTGTTTGCTAACCTTGGTGATGCTATCTGTCCCTTCCGCGTTCTTATTTCTCTGTCGATTTTTTCTCTCACTACCTTCATTGCTTCTTCGATACAAGTTGAACGATACCGATGAGGTGAAAATTTCGGTTGAGGGATGAGTCGCAACATCATTTACTGACAAGTCGGGTGTAAGAGTGGAGGAGGGGAAGGGGTACAAATAGGTTCCTGAAACATAAACACATATACGCGGGGTGTGAGAGAGATGGAGATGGAGAGGGAGGTGGAAAACGGAGTGGTTAAGTGAGAGCGACTGTCGTTTCCGTGGAACCTATAAACTGCAAACGTCTCGATGCCTCCTTTGCCAACAGACCTTCCTCCGTTCACTCGCGCCAGGATTATGGAAATATGCCGTTGCCGAGCTCCTATTGTCTCAGAGAAGGGCAGCCCGAAATACATAGCAGAGCCTTCTCTCCCCCTCCCGCCCTTCCGCTACCACCACCGACGCCTCTTATTGAAATGCATGCGCGCAGACACACAAACACAATGAATAGATATTCTGATTGGATTCAAATCAGGCTTAGAGCAGCGCCGGCTGCGGCGCCCCGCCGCCGTCCTTCTCGGGCCTTCTATCTCTGCACCCGGGGCGCCCTCTGTGGGAGGAGAGGCCAAGATGCCGACCCGCTATATCAGGCCGCGCCGAAGAACTGGAGGGCGGGGGCGGGCGGCGGCCATTGTCCAGGCCCTTTCCGGCCGCCCCCGCGCCCGCGGGCGATACACTTGATTCCAGTGTCACGGCATTGTCCGCCAGAATCGGGCCGGCTTAGGCCGGCGAACGGAACCCAAACAGCAGCCGGCGCGCAGTCACTGCCACTGCCGCCTCCCCCGCCACTGCACCGCCACCGCCTCTTTGCAAACCCTCAGGCCAGCAGATCCCCCGGCGCGCCTGTGACTGGGTTTCAATAACATCCCTCCAGAGCCAGTGTGGCTTCCCATTCAGCCACCCCTGGGTCCAGAACGGGCCCGCCACCGGCAGCTAATCCGGCCTTCGACCATTCAGGGCACCCGTGTTGCCTCAGGACGCACTGATCCGCGGAAATGTCGATGTTTTTAAAATAAATAACACGTCCGATGTAGACCGAAACAAAGCGACACTCCTCCGTCCGCTTCACACTTCGCGCTGTAACCGCTCAATGTCATTCAATACGACCACGACGACACCCCTCGATCGACGTTAACACTTGTGGTGTCACTCGCCTTCATACATGGCAGTGGAAGTTTGAAAATTCGTGACGCTAGCTCAATGGTCGTCAATTGATTTAAATGTATTTCCCGGCTGACTCTTAATTCAATTACTGCCGTGGGGGTGAGAAGAAAGAACACATCCTAGTGGTACCAACATTATCCGTATATAGATGTTCGATTAATATGAATGGTTTGCAATGTTCCAGCGATTCTATTCGAACTCTATGCTGATGTACATAAACATGCAAGTACGTAATGTATGTTCAGTTTCTCAATATAGTTCGTCGTACTCACACATTATACATCCGCTGTAAGAACAATTTCATGCATTTACATTTTTGGTGTCCCACAATATTGGTTGGCTAAATATTATGACGATACGTTGTATACAACTTCCACAGATATTGTTTATCATGCAGTCAAGACTACACAATGAAGCAAAATCCTGGATAAAATTGAAATGTAGTTTGTTTATTAACACTTCTCTTTTCACTAATTAAATACGAAATATGAATCGGGATTCGAGGTCATGATCCTATCCTTCTTTTTTAGTATTTTAGGTCCACGTTAATTAATATCTGGTAGTTAACACGCGAACTATTTTTCATGCTGGCGCGTTGTTTACCCCCTCAACCGTCCAAGGATAAGATTCTATTAATATTCCGCGCACACGCGTTTCACCATTTTATAAAATGCAGAATTACGTAAACTATAGCTTTCCGTTGCGCACAAATTTCGTGGGTTCCACAACCATAATAGTTTCCCAAGAGTATTTTTTCCAGCTAACACAAAGTTCGAATTATGTTGTCGGATTCATTTTCACTCCACCCGACAAGAAACGTCTCTGATGACTTCGTCACACGTAATGTATTTTAAACGTGCTTGAAGAGTCTTTAAATGATCTCCTTAACGAATTTCGCAGTCGTGTACCACTTTTTCATCCACTAGGCCGATCGCGATAACTGAAGCTAGAGAGCTCAATAATGTGTTACATGTTCTTTTATATGTATTAAAAAAACAAACGCGCCCCTATATCTTTCTGTCCCGCTTGGTCTTTGCTACTTTGCTTGTTACTACTTTTCATTATATTGCTTCTTGGTAATACTGTGCAAAAAAATGGCTCTGAGCACTGTGGGACTTAACATCTATGGTCATCAGTCCCCTAGAACTTAGAACTACTTAAACCTAACTAACCTAAGGACAGCACACAACACCCAGCCATCACGAGACAGAGAAAATCCCTGACCCCGCCGGGAATCGAACCCGGAAACCCGGGCGTGGGAAGCGAGAACGCTACCGCACGACCACGAGATGCGGGCAATACTGTGCAGTTATTAAAGTTTCGTATTACTTTCCCCTTTTTAATTCTTCCAAAATAAAGTCTATTTATCCCCCATTTTAATTAATAAGACGCTAATTGACACGCCTGCCCGCAAAGTACCGTTATAGCGCCAAGAACTGACGTAGAGGATATGACGCGCTGAAAGCCATTAGCGTACCTAAGTTTGGTGTACGACCTGACCATTTTAAGTGCAACAGGAGGATATGCGAAATATCATCTTGACAAACTGTACAACATAACCAAAACGCAGACACAGCCAGTGATCATGGATTACAAGGTGGACGATTAGGACGATGGATGATTAAATCTTAAACTTGAACATGAAACGCTTGCAGAGGCGGACAAATTTTGCTGTCTCAGAAGCGAAATAAATTAACCGCGTACTGCGAAAAGGCAACATGTCCCCATTTTACAGTTTTACAGTAGAGACGAAATGCTTCAAATGGCTCTGAGCACTATGGGACTTAACATCTGAGGTCATCAGTCCCCTAGACTTAGAACTACTTAAACCTAACTAACCTAAAGATATCACACACATCCATGCCCGAGGCAGGATTCGAACCTGCGACCGTAGCGGTCGCGCGGTTCCATACTGAAGAGCCTAGAACCGCTCGGCCACAGCGGCCGGCACAGTAGAGACAAAAGAACTGAATATAACCATTTTAATCCACTTTACCTCCCGAAATGTTCCTCTGGTTTCTTGTTGTAGGATTATTTGCTTGTTGTATACATCCAAAAATCAAGTATGATGGTGGGGGACGACTTCATTGGTGTTGGGCATGTTCCCTTTCTGCAATACACTGGATTTTCTAATTAACTTTAGCGTTAAGTCGCATGTGTTGAAACAGAGTTGTGCATATAAGAGGTTGCTTGATTGATTTGGGGGAGTGGACCAAACAGCGATGTCATCGGTCCCATCGGCTTAGGGAAGGATGAGAAAAGAAGTCGGCCGTGTTGTTTCACAGGAACCGTCCCGGCGTTTACCTGAAGCGATTAAGGAAAGTTACAGAGAACCTTAATCAGGATGACTGGACGGGGGCTTGAACCGTCCCCCCCCCCCCCCCCCCCCCCCCCCCCCCGAACGCGAGTCCAGTGTGCTAACCACAGTGCCACCTCGATCGGTGGACGTAAATGCCTTTCATTGTAATTCAGATGGATTGTAATATATTCTAAACAGTATTAGCCGTTTTGTGTGGTTACATTGCTCAGTTATCTTCATCTACATCAAGAGATGCCATTGTTGTCGACTGTGATCTTACCGAATTCCAAAACTGCGTTTTCTTTTGAAAGACAAAGATTAAAGATTTCTTGATTTAATCCTTATTGTTGTTATGTATAAGCAGTACAGATACGTAGACTTTCTTCGAAGGGAGTTCCAAAGGTTGTACAGCTTTTCTCAGACTACAGATGCCCATCTTCAAACAGATTTTTAGCTGCAAAAGTCATTTGTTGGTATTTTGAAATAGTGAGAACCCTTTTTAGGTTTATAGATACGATTTTACCATACGAATCGTCATTCAGGCATGTTCTTTTATAGAACGTTAGGAATTGTAGTCGTAAAAAGAAACTACCTTCATTTGAGCATCCAAAAATTTGATATGTTTGTTTGAGGAATTTTTTATGAGTTCAACCACGTCAACCACTCTTCAGCACCTCCTTTCCTTCCACCAACATATCACAGACTAGTTCCATATCTGCAAAAAACGGAAAACAGAAGGCGTTTCTAGATCTTTGTTATCGTGCAAACCGATTTCCTTCCCGCGGTAAACAGTGCACTGATCAACTTAGAGACGTACTCATCAAAAAATGAAAATTTATAAATTTTGAACTAGTAAACTACCCAAATGAAGTCGGAACATAGAAGAAATGATAGAGTGGAAAAAGTCTTTGTACAGGGTGAAGCTGAACCGGCATAATATTGAAGGGTGACCGGGAGCATTTTCTGGCTGCTCATTACAGTTTAATAATGTCATTACGATTTACTTTGTTTGCTACACTATATTTTTTGTTTCTGTAAAGATACCTCCACAACAGGAAAAAGACGTTCGCAATCACCAAATCGTCCAACTCATTACATATAATAATACAAGAATATGCATACGAAGCAACTGCACGTCTATCACAGTGTGTTCAATCCGTTCTGCCGGTGTATGGTACATCGCGTAACACATTCTGAACTCTTGCAAAATACTGACCACCATGACAACGGAAGAGCGTACAACCAAGCAACGTCCACTGTCTTACAATCTCAATAATGCCTGGTGTTTGGCGTAATTCTTCAACTGCTTTGATAATCCTGGCAGTAAGATCCATGGGCATACTGGCCGGATTACTGTAGACCAGGCTCTTCACATGCCTCAAGAAGAAAATACCAATTGGAGTCACTTCCAGTGGAGCAAGATCACAGTGACGGATTTGTTACTATAATGACCATCCAAAGTTTACAGCACTATCGTTCCTAACATTATGTACGTTTGTGTCCAAGCGAGACACACAGCGAATACAGCGAATACCCTCGACTTCGACTTCTGCACACTGTCGAGACATTTTCAGAGCACCACAGGTTTTTTTTTTTTTTTCGGGAAACAAATCTCCAGTTTCCGTCCTCACAGGACGTCCCATGATAGGTGTGATAATCAATGTCTGGATAGGCTGAGCTCAGATACACACTGAAACATTTAGGGGTGACACCTTGTTACATACACTCCTAACAACCCAAAATATAAATCTTGATAAATGTGTGTAGAGAGCATAGCACATACGGATCAAAAAGAAAATGTAAATACAATGATAATACGCTTTTGAAATATGGTGTTACAGACTGCTGAAGATCAGTACGGGTAAGAAACGTTGCCGTTAAGCAGATCAGCGAGGAAATAAGCTGGATAAAGAATACAATGGATCGAACAAATACAGTGAGTGGAAACAGGATACAAAGAGCATTCTTGAAGAATATATTCTACAGCCACATACATACTATGCAGGCACCATACGGTGCATGGTCGACAGCTCTTGTACCACGGCTTACCATTCCCTTTCCTCTTCCTCCCGCATAAAGAGCGAGGGAGGAACAACTGTTTATATACTTGCGTTCGAACGTTGATTCCTTTTTTGTCTTGACAGTGAAGCATCTCTGTGTAACCGCTTCACTGACTTTCAGAGTCGATACCACTTTATTTCTGAACAGCGTCGCTCACGTGTCGGTGCTCCTATAAGTTCAATCTGAAAGAAAGATAATAATCTGGGTGATGTATTAGGCAGCCACAGTGATATTTCAATATTAAAATACCATATTCAAATTTAATTTCATACAGGGTGGCGCACGAAATGTGTAACCATTTTGTTTTTGAATATAAACTTTATTGTCAATACAATCTGAAAGGAACATATACTACAATGAAGAGCCGTCAATGGAGATTTGTTCTAACTCAGCACATGCTCATTATGTCCACCATTTCGTTTCCTAACTTCCTTCAAACGAACACTGAAGTTAGTGATTACCCTACTGCACATGTCTTCCGTAATTACACTGCAAGCTTGAAGAATAAGTCTTATGAGCTCCATTAAATCACGTGGACGTTTCGGGAAATTTTTTTCCTTTAGGTACCTCCAAAGAAAAAAGTCACATGGATTGAGGTCTGGACTATTGGGGGGCCAATTTTGTCTGTCATTGAAGCGACCTGGAAACCTGAGTGAAATAATGCGCATGTCGAAATGCTCGTGTAAAAATTCCAACACAGTGTTTGCAGTATGTGGTCTTGCTCCATCTTCCTTGAACCACTGCGTGTTGAAGGGCAAGGCAGTAGGAATAAGCAGTGGAATGAAGCTATTGCGAAGCATTCTCAAATAACACTCGCTGTTCACAGTTCCTTCAAAGAAAAAGGGTCCAATAAGTCCGTGACTGGAAATTGCTGCCCACGCTGTAATCCTCGGAGCATAATGTTGTCGTTCATGAAGCACTTGTGGGTTTTCAGTGGCCCAAAAGCGTACGTTTTGTTTGTTAACCACACCGTCTAAATGAAAATGCGCCTCGTCTGAAAACCAAACGTTGTTGAGAGTTTCTTCCCTATCCTCCGCCCACTGAGCAAACAGTAGTTTTTGCTGCTTGTGCTCTTCAGTGAGCTTCTGTGCACAGGTCATCTTGTACGGGAACATATGGAGGTCACTTTTAAGAATGCGTTGAACGGAGCGTCTGGATATTCCCAGTTGCACTGCTGCCTTTCTACACGATTTCCCGGGACTTCTCTGTACAGCAACTCGTACCGCTTCAATATTCTCCGCCGAACAAACAGACTTAGGCCGAGGTCGCTTCGCTTCCAATACTGTTCCTTCCTGTACAGATTTATCGTACAGCCTGTGGATGGTCTTCTTGCAAGGGACCCATCGTGTGTAAAACTGTTGTCGAAAACGCCTCTGAGTCACAACAAGGCTTTTCGTTTCATGATAAAGTAACACAACTGCCGATCGTTGCTGTGTCGTCAGTCTTCCATTGTCAGTCATTGCTGCTTACTAGTCTCCTAGCGGCTGTATCGTGAATCACACGTCATTTCGTAACTCACTTGTTTTTCCAAGCTCTGCTAGTACTGCTGTAGAGATCCCAGCGGGATATCTAATGTGCGTCGTAAATTGTGAAAGAAACAGTTGTTAACACATTTCGTGCGCCACCCTGTATCTAAATCATTTTTCACATTAAACAGATTCATGTTAAGAGTTCAGTTTGGTGCAGAAAAGCAATCATAATATATTTTGCCACCATATGTTTTCCTTGCTCCATCCCTCTGGTTTTCTGTCTGAAAGCCTGATTGTCGTCTGCTGGAGTGTCTATATGTCTTTGGACCTAGGGTAAGTTTCTGTGAATGTAGGGACAGCTTAGCCTACTTCTGTGTGTAACAAAGGGAAATTCTGGATCGGAGAGCCATCGGCGAGCGATGACCAGTCGCGTTTAAGGTGGCACAAGAAGAAAGTGCATATTGTCTGTGCGCCGGCTTCCTGTCTACAGTAGAAACAGTGGCTGAGTAGCAGCCTCACTGCTCTAGAAATCGTCGAACAGCTAGCAACTAGTTCTTAGTCTTGTAATTTTGTGAATATGTAAGTTTCAGCTTAAATGAGTCCTTAATTCATATTTTAGTAAGTTTCAGCTATTACAGAATAACTCAGGATACCTTGCATAGGCAAGAACTGAGAATAATTTCTCGATTTTTGGAATTTAAAGCAGTGTTTCCTTTGTGCTCTGTAACTTACGGATTGTGAGGCACGAGGCCACGTGGCTCTATGAGTGTGAGTAGATTCCTGAATAAATCGTGTAACTGATTGTGAGCAGTGCATATGGTTTTAACATTGGGTAGTCGTATTAATAAAAGACCACTGCTTTCTTGTGCAGATTTGAATGTGTTTTCTTTGTGCATGGTTCGCAGCCGTTACCACGTCTTTTATTTATGAGATTGTGCCTCAGTATTCTTTGTTAGCAATTTAAACGGTTCTCTTGCTAAAGTAACTTCTCGAGTTTTGTTGTTTGACTTCGTAAACTTTCTTGTCGTGAATTTTCGCTTTGTAGTGGGTACCCACATGAATATTACTGATTTCGGTTGCTCCTACATTTAGGAAGAAGCACACACAAGATGTAGCTCCTACTTTGTCCTTGATTATAGTCTCGCATTTTCTTTTGTCTATTTATTATTATTTTTATCTTTTTTTTGTAAATTTGGGAATAGTTTTCTGTGAAAGTATTCGACCACCGAGGCTGCTCTCTCTCAACCCGGTTTGGATCTTGCTTTCCTCACGACTTCTTTGTCTGTGATGAATGGTTAGTCTGAATGTGTGCGGGACACCCGACTTCAAATAATCGTATTATTGTTTTATGCGTTTCTGAACCTCTTAACAACAATATTCAGTACCAATGCTCCATGGTAGGTTAAGATTTTCTGTTGAATATTTGTTTGTTCTTGGTCTTCCCTCTTAAACATTTTACATGACATAGATATACAGTAAAATCCATTCCTGATGTTCAACAACTCACCCACTGCTTACTAAATTCCCTATCTGGGCTCTTCCACTCGAGCTTAGCTCACACTTTTACCTGGTGAAACGTTGTTGTGATGCCTCGTGTAAGGAGGAGAAATGTGTACCATCACGTTTCAGACTTTGATAAAGGTCGGATTGTAGCCTATCGCGATTGCAGTTTATCGTATCGCCACATTGCTGTTCGTGTTGGTCGAGATCCAATGACTGTTAGCAGAATATGGTATCGGTGGGTTCAGAAGGGTAATACGGAACGCCGTGCTGGATCCCAACGGCCTCGTATCACTAGCAGTCGAGGTGACAGGCATCTTATCCGCATGGCTGTAACGGATCGTGCAGCCACGTCTCGATCCCTGAGTCAACTGATGGGGATGTTTGAATGACAACAACCATCTGCACGAACAGTTCGACGACGTTTGCAGCAGCACGTACTATCAGCTCGGAGACCATGGCTACGGTTACCCTTGACGCTGCGTCACAGACAAGAGCGCCTGCGATGGTGTACTCAATGACGAACCTGGGTGCACAAATGGTGGAACGTCATTTTTTAGGATGAATCCAGGATCTGTTTAGAGCATCATGATGTTCGCATCCGTGTTTGGCGACATCGCGGTGAACGCACATTGGAAGCGTGTATTCGTCACCGACATACTGGCGTATGACCCAGCGTGATGGTAAGACGTGCCATTGGTTACACTTCTCGGTCACCTCCTGTTCACATTGACGGTACTTTGGGCAGTGGGCGTTACATTTCAGATGTGTTGCGAGCCGTGGCTCTACCCTTCATTCGATCCCTGCGAAACCCTACATTTCAGCAGGATAATGCACGACCGCATGTTGCATGTCCTGTACGGGTCTTTCTGGATACAGAAAATGTTCGACTGCTGCCCTGGCCAGCACATTCTCCAGATCTCTCACCAATTGAAAACGGCTTGTCAATGGTGGCCGAGCAGCTGGCTCGTCACAATACGCCAATCACTACTCTTGATGAACTGTGGTACCTTGTAGAAGCTGCATGGGCAGGTGTACCTGTACACGCCATACAAGCTCTGTTTGACTCAATGCCCAGGCGTATCAAGGCCGTTATTATGGCCAGAGGTGGTTGTTCTGGGTACTGATTTCTCAGGATCTATGCACCCAAATTGGGTGAAACTGCAATCACATGTCAGTTCTAGTATAATATATTTGTCCAATGAATACACGTTTATCATCTGTTTTTCTTTTTGTTGTAGCAATATTAATGACCAGTTGTGTAGTATTTCTCCCAGCAACAGGCAGAATAAACATTTCGGCAAGAAATGACCGCCCCGGTGGGTGCTGTCCGTCCGTTCTGTTGCCAGCAAAGGAAGCTGCGCTGCGGTTTCCGCGGTCAGCTCCAGCATGGAGGCTCCGTGTGGTCGCGCGGCCGCGGGGTTGCCGACGTGCAGGCGCACGGGAGGCGCTCAGTGATTTAGCATGCTCCCCCACCCCCCACCCCTCATCCACCCCCGGCCCTTTCCAGAATGTCGCTGCAGAGGCCGCGGCCAGCTCCTCTCCGGTCCGGCACGGCTTTATTTAGTTTTTTCCGCGTTTTATAGTTTGATGCTCCTTTTTCCGCCGCGGAGCGGTGGAGCCGCATTTAGCGGCGCTTCCGGGCCCGGAAATGCTTCGGGAAGGGCCTCGCCGCCGGCACCGGCGCCTCCTCCGCCCTGCTGGGCCCTCCCTTAGGGCGGCTCGTGCCCCGCCCTCTGGGCTGCCTGCCACTGGCGCCCCGTACACACCGACACAGGCCGGCAGCCACATGCTGCAATAAGGATACTGCACCATTCGATCTTAGTTACAGTGAGCAATACGGGGATTTAGAAGACACTATTTATACCTAGAGTTTGAAGAGTGCCGAAACTTTCTTGCTTTCACCATCATTCACACCCTTCACTGATGGACGAATTGAAGCTCCAGAAAAATGTTCCTCTCTGTGTATACCATATGTTGTGAGCATGGGGTTGATCTGCTATTCTGTTATTCTGCGCAACGGATTAATTTGAGATGTACTCTTTGCTCTGTGGCTCCTGCAAGATGCAATTTCCACCCCCACACTAGGACAGAAGTCAGACAGACGCTCCTAACGTTCTAAAGAGAAATGCCTGAAAAACTTTCAGCAATAAATATCTTCTGGAGTCGTCCGCTGTAAGGAGATGACACGAAAATTCACAAAATTTCTTATGTAACTAGTGGGATACTTGGGTACTAGAGTAATGCTAGTTAGTGCAAGAAAAACATGAAACTAACGAAAATTATTATTTATTTTGCAAAAATTCTGAGAAATCACAATGGCACTTTTAGTTATTAACTGAACAAGTTATTTCCGGGTTCTTTCCGGAATGTGAAGTTACCTCTTGAGATTGTTATTGACTTGGCAGAATGGCTGAGAGGCGCGCCTACTCAACTTGAATAATTATCCTTTACAATGTTGCTGGGTACGGTCGAGGCTGTGGCATATGAAATGCAATGAAGTGTACTGTTGAGGAGGAAATATGGGGCTCGCAATAGCTGTAGCGCACAATACCGTAAGCTGCGATGACTGCTGTCTGCGCCGCTCGCTGCTGACAAATAAGATAACTCTCGTTCTATCTGGATTGACCTTCGCCAATCAAACTCTCACTACGCCTTGATGAAGTCAAGGATTCCTATTCGCCCCTAGTCTAACTACTGGCGTGATACACCAGTCAGATAACCAGTCCACCGCGATCCCACTCAAAAATTCGCTCACAGGCGTTTAACTATACCTCTGTCTGTTCACACCGCACAATAAGTGTGCCATCCAACACAGTGAACGACGTTTAATCGCAAGGACTCAATATAGAGAGTCGCACTTCGATTCGCTCTCGACAGAGGTGCTCTCCCAGTGAAGTATTGAGGAGAGACTTGTTCCTCGCTCCAAGAGCAACAACGGAACGGCGCCTCTCCACGCTACACGTGAAGGGGTCATCTTTCGGTCACTTCCATTACTCCTTTAGCTCAAGGCGTCAGAAATATCGTCTGCCAATCAGCATTGCTCTTCTAAAACGGGAGAATGACGTTTCGTTTAAGGCGACCAATCCGGAAATCTGTAGTATCGGCGTTTGGCGTTTGCTGTCTCCCTGTGAAAATCTCTGCGTGCTATGTGTAAAGAATGCGTAGGTTGGACGCTCCCTCACAATGTAGCGGAATTTGCTTTTAAGCCGAACACAGGGTCGTTCCCCCTTTCACTCAGGCACACGCTGTCTGCTCCACGGGCAGCCGAGGTTGACTCGTCCTCTGATGGGACCGGCCTCCCAGTGTACGGTCTGCCTCTCTCGAACTAAAAGCTCCTGTGACCGTCGTGTCTGGAATGTATGTGTGTACGCCAGCCTCGAGAATTTCAACCCCAGTGTACACTTGTTATTTGCATATCATTTACATGAATTCATACAACATTGACTTTTGGGTTCGAATGAAGCGTCTTGATGTGCGGAATATGATTGTGAGGGCGGAATATGTAAGCAATGAGGGTCAGGAGACCACGACGTCTTACAATGTGCATCATGAGTTCCAATTTGAATGTAGGATGTGGAGTCAAAATTTCTTACTCTCCCCTCCCAAACTTTAGTACCCTATCCCCGCCCCTCCACCTCCAATCCACCTTTAGAAGATTTTTTTGCTGGCGTTTGGTGAACTGCTACTTTGGTAAGAGATACAATTTTTACTTGTGTATTTCAGTGCTCTGTCTGTCTCCTTAAGTGAGCGGTCAGGGCGACAGAGCCTCATGCGGGGGACATTGGTTCGATTACAGGTACTGCCAGTAATTTTCCTTGATGGCAGGGCCGTACAGGGTTCCGACAAAGGAAGTACCTGAATGAGATTTTCACACTGCAGCGGAGTGTGCGCTGATATGGAACTTCCTGGCAGATTTAAACAGTGTGCCGGACCGAGACTCGAACTCGGGACCTTTGCCTTTAGCGGGAAAGTGCTCTACCAACTGAGCTACCCAACTTCATTCTGGAAACATCCCCCAGGCCGTGGCTAAGCCATATCTCCGCAGTATCCTTTCTTTCAGGAGTGCTAGTTGTGCAAGGTTCGCAGGAGAGCTTCTGTAAAGTTCGGAAGGTAGGAGACGAGGTACTGGCAGAAGAAAAGCTGTGCGGACGGGGCGTGAGTCGTGCTTGGGTAGCTCAGTTGGTAGAGCACTTGCCCGCGAAAGGCAGTTTTAATCTGCCAGGAAGTTTCAAAGGAAGTACCTGATTGAGAGGTAGCGACTCCAAGGTCGGAGCGTCGACGACGGCTAAGAGATCGATGTGCTGACACCATGCCTCTCCATACCACACCCAGTGATGAATGACTGAGGATGACACCACAATCGGTTGACAATCTACAGAACCTGATCTCAGGATTTATTTTAGTATTCTCTCATGGATCTTTGCTACATGCCGTTTGCCTTTATTTGTTGTTGCTATGGGCACGAAAGACTCACGGTAATTTTCTGTTACAATAATCACTTAGAATATTTAGAAAATAATGATAAAAACTTGCAGCTCATAAACAGAAGAGATAATAAATAGAGGCATCAGACTAAGATGTAGCTTGTTACAGACTAGCCCGTTAGACTGCCTTGACAAAACTCATCGGATAGCGATTTGCGCATATATAGCTGGCAGTAGTATTGCATACACTAGGTACAACGGAGCAGTGTACTGGTGCAGCTGTCATTTGTACTCAGGTGACACGTGCGAGAAGGTTTCCGACGTTATTATTACCGCACGACGGGAGTTAACAGATTGTGAACACCGAATAGTACTTGGAACAAAACGCATGGGACTTTCCGCTTCGTAAATCGGTAGAGAATTTAATATTCCGATTTGCACAGCGTCAAGAGTGAGTCGGAAAAACCAAATTGACAGGCATTACTTCTCACCACGGACAACGCAGTGGCTGACGGCCTACAACTAACGATCGAGAGTTTGCATAGAGTTGTCAGACTTTCTTTCACTTTCGCCTTTGTCCCGCAATGTTCGCAGGGTCGGCGTGGTTACAACAGATTTGGCAATGTTAATTGAAAGGGGTGGGCGGGTGCCCTTCCTGCAGCCACCCCATACCCCCCAGGACGGAATCAGTGTACCCCAGCTGTCTGCGTCTAGTGTAAACCATGAAATAGTGCGCAAGTGTTACAAATGTCTGCGTGTCGTGTAACTGATGCGGGATGTGAGGACCAGCCCGGAATTCACCTAGCGGGATGTGGAAAACCGCCTAAAAACTACATCCAGGCTGGAAATATTTAACTTACATGAAAAAGTGGAATAACATAAAAGAAATGGAGACATCTCCTTACACGTATGGAAGAAGACAGAATTTCAGTCATTATAAATAAGTACAAGCACTAAGCAAAAGTCATTGGAAGACCGATAAAAATAAAATCTTAAAATGTAATGTCGGAACAAGTATATTCTTTAAATCTCGATCTGAAGGAGGGAACAAGAAGAAGATGTGTTTACGTATCTAACTGAAAATTAGAAAATAATTTCTCGAATACTCCAAATATCCATTGTCGATGCAGTTACATTAAAATCAGGGCCTAAGGAGGAGTACGGCAAGTACAGCCCAGGCAACTACATGGATCAGGACAATAAAGTACAAACACCGCTTCAGTTAGTAAAATTACAGCAAGCCTGCGTGCTACATTCAGGTAATCTGAATTTGGCAGTCCACGTCGGTTCTGGAATACTGTGCAGAATCTTCAGAATATTAATACAGAATAAATGATTCAATTTTACCGTTATGATGCTATTGAAGGACTATCTGTTTTAATTGTTAAAAACCATTCAAATTCCAATATTGCAGAAAATATTATTTATTCAAAACAACGGATTTCAACAGTCTTAGCTGTCATTTTCAGGTCTTAGATATTTTTTTATAGCAGAACATGTTCATTTTACGCTGAAACTCGTGCACAAGATTGCAAGTGGATAAAACACAGCACATCATAAACGTTTGTCATCGCTAAAATATTTAAAAACACACTGTTCCTTACCCAAAAGGCCATGTCCATATACATATTGCTCACAGATACTTGTCACATGATTCAAATACGGTATACAATGTTTAAGACCTGAAGACGAAAGCTAAGTCTTGGAAATAAAAATATTTTGTGTGGTTTGCCTTTTGAATGGTTCTTAAGAATTAAAATAGGTACCACAGATATTTGTTTGCCGGAATGAGTAGTGTTTAGCTGGCTCAGGAGCAGTTGGTTCTAGCCACAATAGGCCGATCCAGAAAAATGTTCAAAAGAGTGTGAAATCCTAAGGGACCAAACTGCTTAGTCATGGGTCCCTAGACTTACACACTACTTAAACTAACTTATACTAACAACGACACACACACCCATGCCCAAGGGAGAACTCGAACCTCCGGCGGAATAACTTTCGGTGAAATTTAAAAGAGGCAAGGACACAATATTAAGAAAGCTAAAGGAAATCCACTGTTGATCGCAGAATGGAAACCAAATTATTGGAAATATTGAATTGAGACCTTCTGCAGAGAGGAGGGACGATCTGAGGACGCAATTCCAGAAGAAATGATAGTCGATTGGAATACATGAGAATCCAATATCTGAGACGGAACAGATTCCCCAAGGAGCACAGATCGGATCAGAACATTGTTAAATAAGTAACAGAAAATCATGCCAAATTTAAAAGAATGCGAAGTCTCCAGTGTTGTCAAAGTTTCAGAGAAGCTCGAAATTTAGTGCGGATTTCAATGCAAGATCCCTTCAATAGTTTCTACATTGAAATTCTGTCTCGAAATTTAGAGAAAATTCAGTAGAATACTATCGGCAAGATAAAGTCAATGCCTTAATTGCGCGATAGTGGTGGTAATGTACCCGATGATAGTGCCACTAGAAAGTAATTATTAAATTCCTTTCTCAAGAAATCGAAGAATATATTCCAGAATGTGAATCAAGTAAGAAACTTAGGAAGTAGATATTCTCAGTGTAGAGACGCCGCTCAAATCAATTACTAAAGGCAGACATTCCTGTCAAGATGTGTATCAGTTAGATGCCTGTCAGATTATGCTGATATAACAGCTCAACCCAACGGCTTCAAAGTTGCACAGGCCACACAAATACTAGAAAAAAAGGAAATAGCAGTAGTCCGCTGGGTTACAGACCCATGTCACTGACGTCGATTTGCAGTAAGGTTTTGCAGGAAGGAGGAACAAAACGGATGGGAAAGAAAGGCTCAGAATCTGGAACGCTGAAATTAAAGAAACCATTGAAGAAAAACAAATAGCTCATTTGAAGTTTCTGCAAACAAAAACCTTAGGAAACTGGGAAACCTACAAAATATAAAGAAAAGTTGCGAAACAAATAGTTCGCAGAGCACACCAAGAGTCGTGGGTCTCCTTCATAAGCGTCTTCAGAGCACGATGTACACGGTAGACAGCTATGTGCATACGAGATCATGAAAACCCTGAACAAGGAAGAAAAAGACACTGCTCCCTGAACATCATACCCATTGAACAATGGATAAATCATTATACAGACTCGTGATATACACAGAAGGCCGAAGATGACACTAGGTAAAGTACGCACAATGAAACAGTACATCCAGTTACTATGGAGGAACTACATGAGGCTTTGAAAGGCACTACTGGAGGAGATGGAAAAAATGTCGAACTAATTAAATACGGAGGGTTACCACTACTTAAAAGACTTTTATAATTAACAAACGCATGTTGGACGAACTGCGAAATCCCAGTACGTTGGTATCCGGCAGAAGTAATCTCTCTTTTCAACAAAGGAAAACATGATGACTGCAAAAGATATCGTGGTATCAGTCTTCTAATCACTGGATATAAACTATACTTAAAGATAATACATAACAGCATGATTAATATCACACACTCTGTTATTTAGGAAGAACAAAATGGATTTAGATCAGGTCGTTCACGCACAAACGATGCGTTCGTAATTAAAAACATTACAGGAGAACACAGAAAAAAGCTTAATGCTGAAACGGATAAGGTGTAATAAAGTCAATAAAACATAGTAACCCGTAAAACCTTTATTGACCTCGAGAAGGCTTCTGACCGTGCTGGCCGTGTCAACCTATAGAAGATTATTTCTGAATGTGGATATGTAATCACCTAACAGAGGTGATGAAAAGTCTTTAAAAACTACTCGCTCTGTAGTAAACGCACACAGGAGTTGATGAGAAGAAATAATTACTAACGAAGGTGTTGGACAAGGGCGTGGACTATCACCTACCCTTTCTAATATTTTCATTCTTCACAAACGGAAATGTAAACAAAGGAATTACGATAATGAATGAGAATTATCTTAATATACTTTTGTTTGCTGATGACATCGTCATTATTCAAAAGAATGAAGATGACTTCCAAATATCAGTACATCAGAAGAACGAAATTTGCAACAAGTATAGCTTCTAAATTTCTATCAATAAAACGAAAATAATGGCTTTCCGAGGGAAGTAGCCTGTCAGATCAACAACGGTTTTGGATAATTCAGTTTTAGAATATATGCTTCAGATTTGTTATTTAGGTTGTGCTATAAGCTTTTATTTTGACTCTGATACTGAAAATAAAATACCATCATGATATTCTACAAAATCATGGCGGTTCCTGTGTTATGTGTTATTCTATCGGTTACAAAAAAAAGAAAAAAAACATGAACGAAAAAATTTAAAACTATCGTAAAGATTGGAAACAACTCTTCGCGAGTATGCCAAGTCACAGATTTACCCCGAAGATACTGAGCTGCAAGTCGAGTGGGAAAAGAGGTTTTGGAAGACTACGAAAAAGATGGGAAAGATTTTGTTTGTGAGTTCGGAACAGGCAACAGCCTAATCGTTGAAAGGATGGTGGTGATGATGATGGTGGTTTTTAAACGTATATTATTTTCGAACATTATGAACTACCTCAAAGAAAACGATCTGTTGATACATAGCCAGCATGGATTCATAAA
This sequence comes from Schistocerca americana, assembly GCF_021461395.2. Classification (NCBI taxonomy): domain Eukaryota; kingdom Metazoa; phylum Arthropoda; class Insecta; order Orthoptera; family Acrididae; genus Schistocerca; species Schistocerca americana. The sequence continues at coordinate 456,661,025 of NC_060126.1, read as the reverse complement.
ACATCGTTCTTGTGCAACACAACTTGGTCTGTATTCTCAGTAAGTAATGAGTGCTCTCAATGGGCAGTATCAAACTGGCTCCATACCGCTAGATTTCCGGATGGCTTTTGACCCCTTTCCTTACATGTGACTTCCAATCAAACTGCGTGCTTGTGGTGTATCGTCTCGGTTGTGCGGCAGTACTTTCATGTCATGAGATTAAGGCTGACGAGATACTGTGTATCTATATTGGATAGATTTATTATGCTTCTTGTTATCGATAAAACAATGTGTTATATTCCTGAATCCTTTGAAGAAAGCGTAACGGTGAAACGGATAAGGTGTAATAAAGTCAATAAAATATTGTGGTCAAATCAAATGGTGTTATGACACTGCGACCGGATTCGTGATTTCATATCAGAAACGTCACAGTTACGACGGAAAGTCATCGAGTGAAACTTCCCCAAGGAAGTGTTATAGGCCCTCTGCTGTTGCTGATCTTCATAAACGATTTGTGAGACAATGTGAGCAGCCCTCATAGATTGTTTGTAGATGATACTGTCATTTACAGTCTAACAATAAAATGATTCAGACAATATTTGTGCCGGCCATTGTGGCCGAGTGGTTCTAGGCGCTTCCGTTCGAAACCGCGCTGCTGCTACGGTCGTAGGTTCGAATCCGGCCTCGGGCATGGATGTGTGTGGTGTCCTTAGGTTAGTTAGGTTTAAGTGATTCTAAGTCTAGGGGACTGCTTACCTCAGATGTTAAGTCCCATAGTGCTCAGTGCCATTTGAACCATTTGAACAATATTTGTATGGCGCGAAAAGCTGCAATTGACTCTAAATAACGAAAAGTGTGAGGTTATCCACATGAATACTAAAAGGAATCCGCCAAATTTCGATTACAAGACAAATCACACAATTCTAAAGGCTGTCAATGTAACTAAATAATTAGGGGTTACAATAACGAATAATTTAAACTGGAACTATTACAAAGGTAATGTTGTGGAGAAAGGGAACCATAAACTGCGTTCTGTTTGCATAGCAATTAGAAGGCGGAACAAATCCAGTATAAAGATCGCCTACAATATGCTTGTCCGTCCTCTGCTGGAGTACGGCTGTGAGGTATGTTATCCTTAAAAGAAAAGTTTGACGGAGAACATGGAAAAACTACAAAGAACGGCAGCTCGTAATGTACAATCGTGGAACAGAGGAAAGAGTATCACGGATACGATACGCGAATTTTTGTGGTAATAATTGAAATAAAGGCATTTTCGATGCCGCGAGATCTTTTCAGGAAATTTCAGTATGCAGTTTCTCCTCAGAATGCGAAAATATTTTGTTGACGTCCACTATATAGGTTGAAACTATCATCACAATAAAATAAGAGAACTCAGACCTCGTCGGGAGAGGGTTAAGTTACATTAAGCGTTTATTAACGAATCTGTCAACTGTTGCAGTCTTGTGACAGCCAGAGCGAGAGCACCAGCAGCAGCGAGTACTGTTTGTATAAAGCGTTTATTTTGAATTTTGTTTACGACCATCCACTAAGGAAGGGATTCTATTTGTGTTTATCTGCTCTGCATAGTAACTAACAGTTCTTGATAAAACTTTACGTAGTTTTCGTGTTAGATTTCTTAGTGTTTTCTTGATCGTTTAGAACAGAAAGCGCCCTAAAACCGTCTTTTGTTTGTTCCGCGGCCGTTAGCCACTAGTCACTTGAATCAGCAGTTGTCTTGTGACAGCCAGAGCGAGAGCACCAGCAGCAGCGAGTACTGTTTGTATAAAGTGTTTTTGTACTTATTTGCTGCGCTTAGCTTTTAAATAGTTTTTCTGGGAAAACCTAGCGTAGTTTTCGCGTCTCGTATTTCAGTGAGTGTTTCTTGATTATCAGAGTAGCTCATCAGAAGATTATCTTGGGAATTTGTCACCGTATAGAGTAGGGTAAACATAGTCATGTGTAGGGACTGTGGTTGTTGTGAGCGGACGCAAGGAGAATTGGCCACTCTTCGGGGGCAGGTGGAGGCTTTGTCTGTTAGGCTCATCGAGCTCGAGGCGCAGGCGTCGGCTCGTAGTGGCGTTGGGGCAACTGTGGTGAGACCTATGCCTACTTCGGTGGCCTTGGAATCACATGGAACCCCTGATGTCGCTGCGTCTTCCGGCAGTGAGCATCTTACCGGTCAGCCATCACTCCAGGGTGAATGGCGGACAGTGGTGGGCTCGCGCGTGCCTGGCCGAAAGGCAAAGGTGGGATCTGGCCGCGTGGCAGCTGCCTTACCCCTTTCCAACAGGTACGGGGTGCTTCCTAGTGGTGATGACATCGTTTCCGAGCCACCACAGGATGCCTCGCCTGTTGGGCCACTGGCCGATTCTCCGGCAAGGTCCCGACAGTCACAGAGGGCGGGCCTATTAGTTATAGGGAGCTCCAACGTTAGGCGGGTTATGGAGCCCCTCAGGAAAATAGCGGGTAGGTCGGGGAAGAATGCCAGTGTGCACTCGGTGTGCTTGCCGGGGGGTCTCGTCCGTAATGTGGAGGAGGCCCTTCCGGCAGCTATTGAACGCACTGGGTGTGACCGGCTGCAGATAGTAGCACATGTCGGAACGAATGACGCCTGCCGCTTGGGTTCTGAGGCCATCCTTGGTTCCTTCCGGCGGCTGGCTGATTTGGTGAAGACAACCAGCATCGCACGCGGAGTGCAAGCTGAGCTTAATATCTGCAGCATAGTGCCCAGAGTCGATCGCGGTCCTCTGGTTTGGAGCCGTGTGGAGGGTCTAAACCAGAGGCTCAGACGACTCTGCGACTATAATGGTTGCAAATTCATCGACCTCCGTTATTGGGTGGAGAACTGTAGGGCCCCCCTAGACAGGTCAGGCGTGCACTACACACCGGAAGCAGCTACTAGGGTAGCAGAGTACGTGTGGCGTGCACACGGGGGTTTTTTAGGTTAGAGGGACCCCCCCCCCTTGGGCGAAACGATAAAATACCTGACGGCTTACCAGAGAGGACATTATCATCGTTGATAAAGAACGTCCGTCCTCAGAGACCAAAAAAGGAAAAGTTAACGTAATATTGGTAAACTGCAGGAGTATGCAGGGCAAGGTTCCTGAATTAGTATCTCTTATTGAAGGAAATAGTGCGCATATAGTATTAGGAACGGAAAGTTGGTTAAAACCGGAAGTGAACAGTAACGAAATCCTAGACACAGAATGGAATATATACCGCAAGGATAGGATAAACGCCAATGGTGGAGGAGTATTTATAGCAGTAAAGAATTCAATAATATCCAGTGAAGTTATTAGCGAATGCGAATGTGAAATAATCTGGGTTAAGTTAAGTATCAAAGGTGGGTCAGATATGATAGTCGGATGCTTCTATAGACCACCTACATCAGCAACCGTAGTAGTTGAGCGCCTCAGAGAGAACCTGCAGAACGTCGTGAAGAAGTTTCGTGATCATACTATTGTAATAGGGGGAGACTTCAATCTACCAGGTATAGAATGGGATAGTCACACAATCAGAACTGGAGCCAGGGACAGAGACTCTTGTGACATTATCCTGACTGCCTTGTCCGAGAATTACTTCGAGCAGATAGTTAGAGAACCAACTCGTGAAGCTAACTTTTTAGACCTCATAGCAACAAATAGACCGGAACTTTTCGACTCCGTGAATGTAGAAGAGGGTATCAGTGATCATAAGTCAGTGGTTGCATCAATGACTACAAGTGTAATAAGAAATGCCAAGAAAGGAAGGAAAATATATTTGCTTAACAAGAGTGATAGGGCACAAATCGCAGAATATCTGAGTGACCACCATCAAACGTTCATTTCTGACGAAGAGGATGTGGAACAAAAATGGAAAAAATTCAGAAACATCGTCCAGTACGCCTTAGATAAGTTCGTACCGACTAAGGTCCAAAGCGAGGGGAAAGATCCACCGTGGTATAACAATCATGTACGAAAGGTACTACGGAAACAAAGAAAGCTTCATCATAGGTTTAAGAGTAGTCGAATCATAGCTGATAAGGAAAAGCTGAACGAAGCGAAAAAGAGCGTAAAGAGAGCAATGAGAGAAACATTCAACGAATTCGAACATAAAACATTGGCAAACAATCTAAACAAGAACCCTAAAAAGTTTTGGTCATATGTAAAATCGGTAAGCGGATCTAAATCCCCTATTCAGTCACTCGTTGACCACGATGGCACCGAAACAGAGGACGACCGAAGAAAGGCAGAAATACTGAATTCAGTGTTCCGAAACTGTTTCACTGCGGAAAATCGTAACACGGTCCCTGACTTCAGCCGTCGCACGGACGCCAAAATGGAAAATATTGAAATAAACGATATCGGAATTGAAAAACAACTGCTATCACTTAGTAGCGGAAAAGCATCCGGACCAGACGAGATACCCTTAAGATTCTACAGTGATTATGCTAAAGAACTTGCCCCCTTTCTATCAGCAATTTATCGTAGATCGCTGGAAGAACGTAAAGTACCTAGCGACTGGAAGAAAGCGCAGGTCGTTCCCATTTTCAAGAAGGGTCATAAATCAGATGCGAATAATTATAGGCCTATTTCGCTTACGTCAATCTGTTGTAGAATAATGGAACATGTTTTGTGTTCTCGTATTATGACGTTCTTAGATAATACAAATCTCCTTCATCATAACCAACATGGATTCCGCAAACAGAGATCATGTGAAACTCAGCTCGCCCTATTTGCCCAAGAAATTCACAGTGCCGTAGACACTGGCGAGCAGATTGATGCCGTATTCCTGGACTTCAGGAAGGCATTTGATACGGTTCCGCACTTACGTTTAGTGAAAAAAATACGAGCTTACGGAATATCGGACCAGGTTTGTGATTGGATTCAGGATTTCCTAGAAGAAAGAACACAACATGTCATTCTTAACGGTTCAAAATCTGCAGATGTAGAGGTAATTTCGGGAGTACCGCAGGGAAGCGTGATAGGACCTTTATTGTTTACAATATACATAAATGACTTAGTTGACAACATCGGTAGCTCCGTGAGGCTATTTGCAGATGACACGGTTGTCTACAAGAAAGTAGCAACATCAGAAGACTCGTACGTACTCCAGGAGGACCTGCAGAGGATTAATGCATGGTGCGACAGCTGGCAGCTTTCCCTAAACGTAGATAAATGTAATATAATGCGCATACATAGGGGGAGAAATCCATTCCAGTACGATTATGCCATAGGTGGTAAATCATTGGAAGCGGTAACGACCGTAAAATACTTAGGAGTTACTATCCGGAGCGATCTGAAGTGGAATGATCACATAAAACAAATAGTGGGAAAAGCAGGCGCCAGGTTGAGATTCATAGGAAGAATTCTAAGAAAATGTGACTCATCGACGAAAGAAGTAGCTTACAAAACGCTTGTTCGTCCGATTCTTGAGTATTGCTCATCAGTATGGGACCCTTACCAGGTTGGATTAATAGAAGAGATAGACATGATCCAGCGAAAAGCAGCGCGATTCGTCATGGGGACATTTAGTCAGCGCGAGAGCGTTACGGAGATGCTGAACAAGCTCCAGTGGCGGACACTTCAAGAAAGGCGTTACGCAATACGGAGAGGTTTATTATCGAAATTACGAGAGAGCACATTCCGGGAAGAGATGGGCAACATATTACTACCGCCCACATATATCTCGCGTAATGATCACAACGAAAAGATCCGAGAAATTAGAGCAAATACGGAGACTTACAAGCAGTCGTTCTTCCCACGCACAATTCGTGAATGGAACAGGGAAGGGGGGATCAGATAGTGGTACAATAAGTACCCTCCGCCACACACCGTAAGGTGGCTCGCGGAGTATAGATGTAGATGTAGATGTAGATATATTTGGCGACTAGTTTTTAACCAATTTGTTCATTTTCAAGACTGTTCTATTGTGGCTACTCTGAAAGATCCTGATGTTACTAATAAACATTAAAATGGCAATACTTAATTCACAAAATGTTCAGAGAATGACTGTCACAATACACATGTGCCTTTTAGCAAGTCAAAATGTAACTCAGTTTGAATTTACCGGGAGAAATTTAGGAAAGTGTAGCTGATCTATGAAGGTAACCGCACATAGAAAGCTAGTGCGACCAATTCTTGAGTGCTGTTCGAGTGTCTGGGATTCGCACGAGGTGGTATTAAAGGAAGACATCGAAGCAATTCAGAGATGTATTGCTATATTCGTTATAGGTAGGTTCGATTAACGTGCGTGTGTTGGGAAATGATGCTTCGTGAAATGAAATGGGAATCCCTGTAGGGAGAAGACTTCTTTTAGCGAAACACTACTGAGGAAATTTCGAGAATTGACATTTGAAGTTGACTTTAGAACCATTCTATTGCAGCCAAGGTACATTTCGTGTAAGAACCATTAAGATAATATAAGAGAAGTTAGGGAATATAGACGGTCGTTTCTCCCTCGCACTATTTGCGAGTGGAACAGGAAACGATGTATCTAGTAGTGGTACAAGGTACCCTCCACAAAGTACCTACTGAGGTTTGCAAGGTATGTGTGCGGATGCAGATATCGATGTAGATTATAGGTAAAAGGTACTCTTTGTGAACCACTGGTTTCGTTCGATATGACTGCAACAATTTTGAAATTCATTAGCAGGAAACATAAACTGTAAATTTTGTGCAGTTATTTACAGCAATGTTCCATTAAATTATCTTGTATTGAGGTAAAAAAATACGTGTAAAGTCAAGTTAAACACGTCGGTTGCCAGCATTGTAAATGATTAGATTCACTGCTTGCTTGGCTGGAAGAGACGATGCAACAAACAGACATGTTTTTGCAGTTGTAGGGAGCAGTTGAATGTTTGTAGCTCTAGTGACCAACTGGAAACTATATTGCTACGGAGGTTCAGTGATTATTGTGAACCACTTGTCTGACTGTTAAAAAAATAGAGAAGCTAGAATGAATGAACATTTACTGTTTAGTAGTCAAAATTACCCATCGAGCTGTTATGACTTTGGAAAGTTCCAGATTTCTTTGTACACAAAAAACTCGAGACAACGATCACACTCTGAAGAAAACAAAGAACCCAAAATACAACCAATTAAGAATTAGATTTATAATTGATCAACGTAGACGTGACTACATTAAATTTCAAGAAAAATGACGAGTATGTATAAAGTTGATACGTCAATGGAAACACAATTCGTTTTGAAACAGGATGGCACACAAACAATAATCAGTTATTGGTTAAATGAGGCTTTTTCAGTATGTCTTCTTCGTAGGCGGATTATGGTTTCTGAAGTTTCTTCCAGTGAACCTAAGCTCGGCACCTGCTTTTGTACCATAAGTTTTATGTGGTCGTTCCGCTTTAAATCCCTCCATCAGCGTATTTCCGGATATTTAGTGGAGTGACTGCTTTCAGTGACTGTCTGCAATCGGATAATCACAAAACCAGCGCAAAGAATGCTTCTACAGGTTACCAAAAAATGCGAAAATATTAATTTTTATTTAAAAGAGTCTGCCTTTTTCTGCCTTCTTGAGCACCTTTAAAATTTTGCGAAAATTGTTGCATGCGAACGTATTCGTGCTTTTTTTATGTGCATCTCACCTCAAACTCCAACAATCTCCTCTAACTGTAACTCACTCACACCAACTAGTCCATCGTCATAAGTGTATCATACTCATCTGCTCCCAGATGCCCTTCTTCACTCAGTCATTCACCTCAACTGATTGTCATTATCTTTTTGTGTCTCTCTGTCATTGTGTTCTCTGTCACAGCCATGTCCCCTTTCGTTCTGTCCCACCACTGCAGTGTCCTCTTAGCGTCACTACCTCCCCCTTGCTCTCTCTTACTGCTAGTATATCATTCCTTCCTTCCTACTGCTGCATCTCTTCTCTCTGTCACTATCTCTCTCGTTGTCATTGTCATATACTCTGTCTCTCATTACCACTGGCTCTCACCCAATTCCCCATTCTCTTTATTCTCCCCCTTCCCCTCTGGCACTGCCTCCTTCATTTTCTTCCTACCACTCTTCTGTCCCTGTCAACTACATTCAACTGCCACTGTGTCCCTCTTTTTTTCCTCTCCGATTCTGCGCAGAACCTCCTCACTCATCACCTTATCAGTCCACCTAATTTTCAACATTCATCTGTGGCACCACATCTCAAATTCCTCGATTCTCTTCTGTTCCGGTTTTACCACAGTCCATGTTTCACTATCATACAATATTGTACTTCAGACGTACATTCTCAGAAATTTCTTCCTCAAATTAAGGCCAATATTTGATATTAGTCGACTTCTCTTGGCCAGGAATGCCCTTTTTGCCATTGCTAGTCTTCTTTTGATGTCCTCCTTGCTCCACCCGTCATTGGTTATTTTACTGCTTAGGTAGCAGAATTCCTTAACTTCATCTACTTCGTGACCATCAATATTGATGTTAAGTTTCTCGCTTTTCTCATTTCTACTACTTCTCATTACCTTCGTCTTTCTCCGATTTACTCTCAAACCATACTGTGTGCTCATTAAACTGTTCATTCCGTTCAGCAGATCAGGTAATTCTTTTTCACTTCCACTCAAGATAGCAATGTCATCAACGAATCGTATCATTGATATCCTTTCACCTTGAATTTCAATTCCACTCCTTTCTTTTATTTCCATCATTGCCTCCTCGATGTACAGATTGAACAGTAGGGGCGAAAGGCTACATCTTCGTCTAACACCCTTTTTCATACGAGCACTTCGTTCCTGGTCGTCCACTCTTATTATTCCCTCTTGGTTGTAGTACGTACTGTATATGACCCGTCTCTAGCTGTAGCTGCCGGCCGCGGTGGCCGTGCAGTTCTAGGCGCTTCAGTCCGGAACCGCGTGACTGCTACGGTCGCAGGTTCGAATCCTGCCTCGTTCATGGATGTGTGTGATGTGTTTAGGTTAGTTAGGTTTAAGTAGTTCTAAGTTCTAGGGAACTGATGACCTAAGATGTTAAGTCCTATAGTGCTCAGAGCCATTTGAACCATTTAGCTATAGCTTATCCCTACTTTTTTCAGAATTTCGAACACCTTGCACCATTTTACATTATCGAACACTTTTTCCAGGTCGACAAATCCTATGAACATGTCTAGATTTTTCTTTAGTCTTGCCTCCATTATTACCCGAAACGTCAGAATTGCCTCTCTTGTGCCTTTACCTTTCCTAAAGCCAAACTGATAGTCATCTAGCGCATCCTCAATTTTGTATTCCATTCTTCTGTATATTATTCTTGTAAGCAGCTTCGATGCATGAGCTGTTAAGCTGATTATGCGATATTTCTCGCACTTGTCAGCTCTTGCCGTCTTCGTAATTGTGTGGATGATGCATTTCCGAAAGTTAGGTAGTATGTCGCCAGCCTCATACATTCTACACACCAACGTGAATAGTCATTTTGTTGCCACTTCCCCCAATGATTTTAGAAATTCTGATGAAATGTTATCTATCCCTTCTGCCTTATTTGATCTTAAGTCCTCCAAAGCTCTTTTAAATTCTGATTCTAATACTGAATCCCTTACTTCTTCTTAATCCACCCACCCAGCACTTCCTGTCAAAGGTTATCTTACCCCATCAGAGGCCGGGCCAACTGTGAAAGCAGCTCTGCTGCAATCATTGCACAGCTTTCTATATTGGTATGACTACCAACCAGCTATCCACCAGGATGAACAGCCACCACCAGACTGTGGCCAAGAGCAAAGTGGGCCAACCTGTGGCACAACATGCAGCTGTTCGTCTTTACTTCCGTGCACTTGCTATTTATTTCATTCCTCAGCGACTTGTACTTCTCTATTCCTGAGTTTCCCGGAACATGTTTGTACTTCCTCCTTTCATCAATCAAGTGAAGTATTTCATCTGTTACCCATGGTTTCTTCGCAGCTACCTTCTTTGTACCTATGTTTTCCTCCCCAACTTCTGTGGTGGCCCTTTTTAGAGATGTCCATTCCTCTTCAACTGTACTGCCTACTGCGCTATTCCTTAGTGCTGTATATATAGCATTAGAGAACTTCAAACGTATCTCGTCATTCCTTAGTACTTCCGTATCCCACTTCTTTGCGTATTGATTCTTCCTGACTAATGTCTTGAACTTCAGCCTACGCTTCATCACTACTATATTGTGATCTGAGTCTATATCTGCTCCTGGGAACACCTTACAATCCAGTATCTTATTTCTGAATCTCTGTCTGACCCTGATGTAGTATAACTGAAATCTTCCCGTATCTCCCGGACTTTTCCAAGTATACCTCCTCCTCTTGTGATTCTTTAACAGAGTGTTTGCTATTACTAGCTGAAACTTGTTTCAGAACTCAATTAGTCTTGCTCCTCTCTCATTCCTTGTCCCAGGCCCGTATTCTTCTGTAACCTTTTCTTCTACTCCTTCCCTTACAACTGTATTCCAGTCCCCCATGACTATTAGATTTTCATTCCCCTTTACATGCTGTATTACCCTTTCAGTATCCTCATAGACTTTCTCTACCTCTTCATCCTCAGCTTGCGACTTCGGCATGTATACCTGAACTATCGATATCAGTGTTGGTCTGCAGTTGATTCAGATTAGAATAACACTGTCATTGCACTGTTCACAGTGACACACTTTCTGCCCTACCTTCCTGTTCATAACGAAGCCTCTCCCTCTACACCATTTTCTGCTGCTGTTTATATTACGCTATACTCATCTGACCAGAAATCCTTGTCTTCTTTCCACTTTACTTCACTTACCCTACTATATCCAGATTGAGCCTTTGCATTTCCCTTTTCGGATTTTCTAGTTTCCCTCCACGTCCAAGATTCTGACATTCCAAGCCCCGACTCATAGAACGTTATCCTTTCGTTGATTATTCAGTATTTTTCCCTACGTAACCTCCCCCTTGGCAGTTCTCTCCCGGAGATCCGAATGCGGGACTATTCCGGAATATTTTGCCAATGCTGAGATCATCATGATACTTCTTCAGTTTCAGGCCACATGTCCTGTGGATAGACGTTACGTGTCTTTAATGCAGTTCAGTGGCTTTGATTGCCTTCTACATCCTCATGCTGTTGGTCATTCCTGATTCTTCCGCCTTTAGGGGCAGTTTCCCACCCCTGGAACAAGAGAGTGCCCTGAACCTCTGTCCGCTCCTCCGCCCACTTTGTCAAGGCCGTTGGCAGAATGAGGGTGACTTTTTATGAGGGAAGTCTTCTGCCACCAACGCTGATTATTAATCAAAATTTAAGCAGCGGCGGGATTCGAACCCAGGACCGAAAACGTTTTGATATAACTCTCATCAAAAGAAATTTACTAGTCGGTAGAAATTAGATAGTTCATACCAGATTGTATGCACAAAAAAAGAAAAAAAATCCTTTTCTGGATTTTCCGAGGAACCAACCACGAAGCAATGATGCTTCCCTAAGTCCCATCAAGCCCACCGTAAGCCATATCAAACGCAAAAATGATCAACCGATTGCTCCATCCGTCTACGCATCCTTTAATCCTGTACAGTAGGATTGTGACACTAAGACGATCCTCCAGTTAGGATACAAAAGGTCCCTAGCCCAAAGGCTATCCAACACATGATCCTACCTTTTTATCTCCAACAGAACCCAAAGTACGCTACTGGGCATTAAAATTGCTACACCACGAAGATGACTTGCTACAGACGCGAAATTTAACCGACAGGAAGAAGATGCTGTGATATGCAAATGATCAGCTTTACAGAGCGTTCACATAAGGCTGACGCCGGTGGCGACACCTACAACGTGCTGACATGAGGAGAGTTCCCAACCGATTTCTGATACACAAACAGTAGTTGACCGGCGTTGCCTGGTGAAACGTTGTTGAGCCGGCCAAAGTGGCCGTGCGGTTAAAGGCGCTGCAGTCTGGAACCGCAAGACCGCTACGGTCGCAGGTTCGAATCCTGCCTCGGGAATGGATGTTTGTGATGTCCTTAGGTTAGTTAGGTTTAACTAGTTCTAAGTTCTCGGGGACTAATGACCTCAGCAGTTGCCCATAGTGCTCAGAGCCATTTGAACCATTTGAAACGTTGTTGTGGTGCTTCGTGTAAGGAGGAGAAATGCGTACCATCACGTTTCAGACTTTGATAAAGGTCGGATTGTAGCCTGTAGCGATTGCGGTTTATCGTATCGTGACATTGCTACTCGCGTTGGACGAGATACAATGACTGTTAGCAGAATATGGAATCGGTGGGTTCAGGAGGGTAATACGCAACGCCGTGCTGGATCCCAACGGCCTCGTATCACTAGCAGTCGAGATGACAGGCATCTTATCCGCATGGCTGTAACGAATCGTGCAGCCACGTCTCGATCCCTGAGTCAGCAGATGGGGACGTTTGCAAGACAACAACCATCTGCACGAACAAATCGACGACGTTTGTAGCAGCATGGACTATCAACTTAGAGACCACGGCTGCGGTTACCCTTGACACTGCATCACAGACAGGAGCGCTTGCGAGGGTGTACTCAACGACGAACCTGGGTGCACGAATCTCCAAACATTTTTTCGGATGAATCCAGGATCTGTTTACAGCAGCATGATGGTCGCATCCGTGTTTGGCGACATCGCGGTGAACGCACATTGGAAGCGTGTATTCGTCATCGCCATACTGGCGTATCACCCGGCGTGATGGTATGGGGTGCCATTGGTTACACGTCTCGGTCACCTCTTGTTCGCACTGACGGCACTTTGAACATTGGACGTTACATTTCAGATGTGTTACGACCCGTGACTCTACCCCTCATTCGATCCCTGCGAAACCCTACATTTCAGCAGGATAATGCATGACCGCATGCTGCAGGTCCTGTACGGGCATTTGTGGATACAGAAAATGTTCGACTGCTGCCCTGGTCAGCACATTCTCCAGATCTCTTACCAACTGAAAACGTGTGGTCAGTGGTGGCCGAGCAACTGGCTCGTCACAGTACACCAGTCACTACTCTTGATGAACTGTGGTATCGTGTTGAAGCTGCATGGGCAGGTGTACCTGTACACGCCATCCAAGTTCTGTTTGACTCAATGCCCAGGCGTATCAAGGCCGTTATTACGGCCAGAGGTGGTTGTTCCGGGTAGTGATTTCTCAGGATCTATGCACCCAAATTGCGTGAAAATGTATTCACGTGTCAGTTCTAGTATAATCCATTTGTCAAATGAATACCAGTTTATCATCTGCAATTTTAATGGCCAGTAGTGTATGAGCACCAGAATATCCCGTTTTTATGCTTGGAACATATTACGCACGCATACTGCAGCATGCATACCGATAACGGGTCTTTTCGCCTATATGTTACATTTCCATGAACCGTGACGCTAAACTGGTCCAGCTTACTCCAGGCAGGGGGCGGTTTTATCACGCAGCACCCCTGTGGCCGCTGGCAGCGTCCACCCAGGCCGCCGGCAGGTAACCGCGACTCACCTTCTCCGCTAAGCCGCCCCACGGGGCGGAGCGGCTGCTTGCTGAAAGATGCACGCAAGCGGGCGGGGCTTTATGTAAACCCGCTGGCGGCCGCGGAATCCGCTCAGGCGCCGCCACCGGCCATCTTCCCTCTACCTCTTTCCTCTTCCTCTTTCAGCCCACCGAAGACCGTCGCAGCTGACCACAGGGACGCGTCGGACAAGTTTCCGCAGGAACGTCCCAGAGGCTACTTGTCGGACGTCGGTCTCAAACTCTGACATTTCAGAACAAAAATACTGTATTTCAGGTGACGAGAGGACGGCACTTTGGAAGAACTCTACCGTTCATTGCTAAGAGAATACGGTATTGAAAGAATTCCTCTCATTTTAGTTTCTACGTGGAAGTCCACAAGGGACCTTGACCTAGTATTTAAAGCCCTGGGACAATAGCCCTTTTTATGAAATTTGGCCAAAGTGTAATTTTTTTAAGTTCCGCAATGGCAAGAACTTACGAAAAGTACAACTACGTAATTAAAAGTAGGTACGACAAGAGTTTTCCCAAGAGAAGATCTTTACAATAAACACCAAACATCTAGTATCTATACGTGTGTAAGCCTTACATCTTATGGATGTAAATCGTGGCACTTAAATGTTTCTTCTCTCTGTGTTTTAGTAAACAGATAAGAGCTGAGCTGGTATCATAGCAAAAATTTATTTCTAAGTTTCTGTCTTTGCAGACACATATTTTGAAGAATAAAGGAGAAACGCGAGTTTACCTGCGAGGCAGAAAATTTATTTAAATAAAATGTGTTAACTTCTGAGGCCAGCGTTTTTCTCTCGGCTTTGAATGCAATGAAGTGAATGTAGTACACCTGAGAACGTAGTTATTAAGCGAGTAAATGAGCACATTTGCAGGTACGGAACACGTCCCGGGCTCACTTAAACAAAGAGTACGTCAGTGAAATAAGTTTGTAAGAATCTCAAATTACGTTCACACTTAACATACTGAGCTGCTCTGAAGCGCCAAAGAAACTGGTATAGTCATTCGTATTTAAATACAGAGATATGTAAACGGGCACAATATGGCGCTGCGGCCGGCAACGCGTATATAAGACAACAAGTGTCTGGCGCAGTTGTTAGATCGGTTACTGCTGCTACAATGGCAAGTTATCGAGATTTAAGTGAGTTGGAACGCGGTGCTATAGTCGCTGCGCGAGCAATGGGACACAGCATCTCCGAGGTAGAGGTAAAGTGGGAATTTTCCGTACGATCATTTCACGAGAGTACCGTGAATATCAGGATTCAGGTAAAACATCTGATCTCCGACATCGCTATAGCTGGAAAAAGATACTGTAAGAACAGGACCAACGGTGACAAAAGAGAATCGTTCACCGTGACAGAAATGCAAGCCTTCTGCAAATTGCTGCAGATTTCAAGGCTGGACCATCGAATAGCGTCAGTGTAATGACCATTCAACGAAACATCATCGCCAGCCGTTGTGGCCGAGAGATTCTAGGCGATTCAGTCAGAAACCGCGCTGCTGCTACGGTCTCAGGTTCGAATCCTGCCTCGGGCATGGATGTGTGTGTTGTCCTTAGGTTAGTTAGGTTTAATCAGTTCTAAGTCTAGGGGACTGATGTTAAGTCCCATAGTGCTTAGTGCAATTTGAACCATTTGAAGGCCCAGTCGTACACCCTTGATGACTGCACGAGACAAAGCTTCACGCCTCACCTGGCCCCGTCAACACCAACATTGGACTGTTGATGACTGGAAACATGTTGCCTGGTCGGACGAGTCTCGTTTCAAATTGTATCGAGCGGATGGACATGTACAGGTATGGAGGCAACCTCATGAATCCATGGAACCTGCATGTCAGCAGGGGACTGTTCAAGTTGGTGGAGGCTCTGTAATGGTGTGGAGCGTGTGCACTTGGAGTGATATGGGACCCCTGATGTGTCTAGATAGGACTCTGACAGGTGGTTCGTAAGTAAGTGTCCTGTCTCATCACCTGCATCCATCCATGTCCGTTGTGCATTCCGACGGACTTGAGCAATTCCTGCAGGACAATGCGACACCCCACACGTCCAGAAGTACTACAGAATGGCTCCAGGAACACTCTTCTGAGTGTAAACACTTTCGCTGGCCACCAAACTCCCAAGACATGAACATTATTGAGCATATCTAGGACGCCTTGCAACGTGCTGTTCAGCAGAGATCTCCACCCTCTCGTACTGTCGCAGATTTATGGACAACCCTGCAGGAATCATGGTGTGAATTCCTTTCAGCAGTACTTCAAACATTAGTCGAGTCTGTGCCACGTCGTTTTGCAGCGCTTCTGCGTTCTCGTGAAGGCCCTACACGATATTAGGCAGATTTATCAGTTTTTTTGGCTCTTCAGTGTATAATTGAGTACAAAACTCATAATCTTTCACACAGAACTCCAATTCAAACGACCACGTGACTATACACGACAATCCATACGCAATAGAGAAGGAAAACCATCAGGTATTAACATTAACGATCGAAATATTTTTGGCCGAGTGGAAAACGAATGAGATAAGCAGCTTGAAAGATTGGATGACTGAATAATCATTCAATATTTATTCCCACGTGCTTCAAACAAGCTTTGAGCGCGAACCAATACCTAATATTTCCCAACTGAAACACAACTGCAAAATATATAGCGGAGAGTAACCTAATGTCCCCTAACTTGAAAAACCACGTAATAATCACGCAAATTCAGTGTAAGCACGCAAGCCAGCAATCATCTCACTGTAATCAAGGACTACATCGCTTCAGTGTGCTCATTTCATTAACGGGAGACAGGGTGTCTCTACTGAACAGTTCAGCACATCCTCAAGGTAGCAGGAGGAAGAAGAGAGTGTTCAGTCAAGAGTTCCCCTTTGTCAGCCAGCTACACGTGCTTAAAAACTGTTTCTGCCGCCAATCTTTTCTATTAGTTGCCTCACGTGAAAGCTCAGACGAACTGATATGTTATTTTGTGAACTTAAAAAGTTTATCTGAATGTTGAAAGGTTTTTATTTAGTTGAGCGCTAAGTGTTAGCTGTAAACAGTGCAAATCATACCTTCAGTGCACAAGTCAAGTCTGTTACAGTAGTTGTTTTCACTTTGCGATCAACAGCATCTATTCAAATGGTTCAAATGGCTCTGAGCACTATGGGACTTAACTTCTAAGGTCATCAGTCCCCTAGAACTTAGTACTACTTAAACCTAACCAACCTGAGGACATCACACACATCCATGCCCGAGGCCGGATGCGAACCTGCGACCGTAGCGGCGACGCGGTTCCTGACTGTAGCGCTTAGAACCGCTCACCACCCCGGCCGGCTAACAGCATCTTCTATCTCTACTGGCACCCGCCAGTGTAAGAGGATGCGGGGAGTACTGTATTATCAGCAGAAAAGCAGAAACATGAGACTGGGTCATCAGAGGAGCTCAGTGACTTTGAAGTAGTCATTGGATGTCACCTGTGTAACAAATTAATCAGAGACATTTCAACAGTTCTAAAGCAGCTCAAGTCGACTGTTTGTAATTGTGAAGTGTGAATGCCAAGAAATAGCCACAGCTAAATCGAGACCTCATGTACTGACAGGCAGAGATCATCGAACATTGCTTTGTGTGGTTGTAAAAAATCGCATGAAGTTAGCGGAAACTCGTCAGTTCCAAAGTGATATCAGAAGTCCAACTAGCACAGGTAATGAGCGTAGAGACTTAAAAAGAATTAGGTACAATGGTCGAGCAGCTTTTCATAAGCCACACATTTCTGTTTTTGTTTGTCCATCCATCTTATTGGTGGTTTGAGGGCCTTTGGCCGTTCACTTATGTAATAAAATTGAACACCTACAGCCATCCTTGCGATGCTATTTATTACGTGGCTACCAGTTTCGGTACTTCAGTGCACCATCTTCAGGCCTTAACTGACGCTAAGGGGGTTAAATTAAATCGTAACCACGTTCACCAGTGGCCAACATCTATGGACTGGTTTTCTCAGACTACCTGCAACATCGATGTTGTGTCTTCAACCTTCATCTGCTGACTACCAAACCAGTTCGTAGATGATGGCTCTGATGAATCGTGTATGTGACTGGAGTTAGCCCCTCAGCGTCAGTTGAGGCCTGAAGATGGTGCACTGAAGCACCAAAACTGGTGGCCATGTTATAGATGGTATCATAAGAGTGGCTGTAGGTGTTCCGTTTTGCTACACGTTTCTGTAGTCAGTGCTAAGAGACTCTTGTGGTGGTGCAAACAGCAACTCAACTGGACAATGGTTGACTGGAAACGACTGATTTGATGAATCACGCTATACCCTAGCTCAATCCGTTGGAAGGGTTGCTTGGGTTACTATCGGGAGAGCGTTGGCTCCCATGTATAGTGAGAACAGTAAACTAGAGGGGGGGGGGGGGGTAGTTTTATAGAACAGGGCTTTAACTGCGCTAAATGCCGAGTAATATGAACACATTTGGCCGCATTGTGTATTGCTCACAGCAGAGGAACAGTTAAAAGATGATGAGTGTATCAGCGCGGCAATACACCCTGTAATACAGCAACATTTCTGAGACAAAGGTTTGTGTGTGGATTAACCTACCCAGAGCCCCGACCTGAACCCAAGGGAACACCATTGGGGTCACTTAGAATGTCGACTTCTCTCCAGACGCCATCGCCCTACATCACTCCCTCTTAAGGAATAATTCCCTACCATTCCTTGTCGAAAGAGTCTCCAGCGGAATTCAAGTCGTCATAAAGACGGAACCCAGTAATAGCTGTAGCTACACATTTCAGCAGATAGTGTACATATGCCACGCTGCATTGACTGAATCAGGAAGATCGTCATAATGGTCATGAGAAATTAGTCAGTAAACTTGTGTGGTTTCACCATGGAAGTGAATCATTTTTATTTATGAGAATAACATGGCAAATTTTCATTCGTAAGAAGGCACAAGTTCCAGAATAGAGTTGCTTTACAAGAAATATGTTACATTTATCGCTATTATAGCATCTTTTCTCCTTGTGTCCAAATTTATGTTGTATTCTACATCTACATCTACATCCATACTCCACAAGCCACCTGACGGTGTGTGGCGGGGGGTACCCTGAGTATCTCTATCGGTTCTCCCTTCTATTCCAGTCTCGTATTGTTCGTGGAAAGAAAGAGTGTCGGTATGCCTCTGTGTGGGCTCTAATCTCTCTGACTTTATCCCCATGGTCTCTTCGCGAGATATACGTAGGAGGGAGCAATATACTGCTTGACTCTTCGGTAAAGGTATGTTCTCGAAACTTCAACAAAAGACCGTACCGAGCTACTGAGCGTCTCTCCTGCAGAGTCTTCCACTGGAGTTTATCTATCATCTACGTAACGCTTTCGCGCTTACTAAATGATCCTGTAACGAAGCGCGCTGCTCTCCGTTGGATCTTCTCTATCTCTTCTATCAACCCTACCTGGTACGGATCCCACACTGCTGAGCAGTATTCAAGCAGTGGGCGAACAAGCGTACTGTAACCTACTTCCATTGTTTTCGGATTACATTTCATTCGGATTCTTCCAACGAATCTCAGTCTGGCATCTGCTTTACCGACGATCAACTTTATGTGATCATTCCATTTTAAATCACTCCTAATGCGTACTCCCAGAAAATTTATGGAATTAACTGCTTCCAGTTACTGACCTGCTATATTGTAGCTAAATGATAAGGGATCTTTCTTTCTATGTATTCGCAGCACATTACACTTGTCTACATTGAGATTCAATTGCCATTTCCTGCACCTTGCATCAATTCGCTACAGATCCTCGTGCATTTCAGTACAATTTTCCATTGTTACAACCTCTCGATATACCACAGCATCATCCGCAAAAAGCCTCAGTGAACTTCCGATGTCATACACACGGTCATTTATGTATATTGTGAATAGCAACGGTCCTATTACATTCCCCTGCAGCACACCTGAAATCACCCTTACTTCGGAAGACTTCTCTCCATTGAGAATGACATGCTGCGTTCTGTTATCTAGGGACTCTTCAATCCAATCCCACAATTGGTCTGATAGTTCATATGTTCTTACTTTGTTCATGAAACGACTGTGGGGAACTGTATCGAACGCCTTGCGGAAGTCAAGAAACACGGCATCTACCTGGGAACCCGTGTCTATGGCCCTCTGAATCTCGTGGACGAATAGCGCGAGCTGGGTTTCACACGATCGTCTTTTTCGAAACTCATGCTGATTCCTACAGAGTAGATTTCTAGTCTCCAGAAAAGTCATACTCGAACATAATACGTGTTCCAAAATTCTACAACTGATCGACGTTAGAGATATAGGTCTGTAGTTCTGCACATCTGTTCGACGTCCCTTCTTGAAAACGGGGATGACCTGTGCCCATTTCCAATCCTTTGGAACGCTACGCTCTTCTAGAGACCTTCGGTACACCGCTGCAAGAAGGGGGCAAGTTCCTTCGCATACTCTGTGTAAAATGGAACCGGTATCCCATCAGGTCCAGCGGCCTTTCCTCTTTTGAGCGATTTTAATTGTTTCTCTATCCCGCTGTCGTCTATTTCGATATCTACAATTCTGTCATCTGTGCGACAGTCTAGAGAAGGAACTACAGCGCAGTCTTCCTCTGTGAAACAGCTTTGGAAAAAGCCATTTAGTATTTCGGCCTTTAGTCTGTCATCCTCTGTTTCAGTACCATTTTGGTCACAGTGTCTGGACATTTTGTTTTGATCCACCTACCGCTTTGACATAAGATCAAAATTTCTTAGGATTTTCTGCCAAGTCAGTACATAGAACTTTACTTTCGAATTCATTGAACGCCTCTCGCATAGCCCTCCTCACACTGCATTTCGCTTCGCGTAAATTTAGTTTGTCTCCAAGGTTTTGGGTATGTTTACGTTTGCTGTGAAGTTCCCTTTGCTTCCGGAGCAGTTTTCTAACTCAGTTGTTGTACCACGGTGGCTCTTTTCCATCTCTCACGACCTTCTTTGCACATACTCATCTAACACATATTGTACGATGGTTTTGAACTTTATCCACTGATCCTCAACACTGTCTGTACTTGAGACAAAACTTTTGTGTTGAGCCATCAGGTACGCTGAAATCTGCTTATTGTCACTTTTGCTAAACAGAAAAATATTCCTACCTTTTTTAATATTTCTATTTACGGTTGAAATCATCGATGCAGTAACCTCTTTATGATCGCTGATTCCCTGTTCTGCGTTAACTGTTTCAAATAGTTCGGGTCTGTTTGTCACCAGAATGTCTAATATGTTTTCGCCACGAGTCGGTTCTCTGTTGAAACATTTCACCACATCTACAGACGACAGAACTGAAGAGCAAGGAGCAACCTGTGCTGAAGCTTCAGGTAGTTGGTATACCCCACGGTCGTGAAACAAATTTTCCTGTTACTGCATTGTATAAAAGGGTAAACAATTCCCACTGGGCCTTAACAAGTCCAAAAACAGTTGGAGCTGTTCGGTAGACCTTTCCTCCCCTGCTGCGTACCTAATTCAAGCATCCAACACACGGAGACGTATAAACATTGCTTAAACAACTTCAACAGTTAGACGCGAAATGCTTATACACTTCTGTCATGGTCAACTGTAGTATTATTTTCCAGTGCCAAGGTCGCTAAAATCTTTTATTCATATAGATGACTGGTTTCGGAAGCTCTCTGTTGCTATCGTCAGATCTATGTTTACATGAAAAGCATACATCCGAAGATGGCAACAGGGAACTGCCGAAATCGGTCACCTATGTGAATAAATGATTTTAGCGATCTTGGCAGCTGAAATTTTATTCAGTGTTCAAGATACGAAATGACTGTGAGTGTTACGTTTCACAAACTGCCGGCTATTCACGCTACGCCAGTCAGCAGGCTAAACTCCATAATGCAATCACTGCTCTGGAAAATCCTGTACTGTATCTATTACGAACATCGCTGGGCTCATGAAAGTCTGTGTCAAAATAATAAGATATGTTAAGAAATTGAACATTTGGGTGTAAACTTCCAAGATGGGAAGACAATTGGCAACAGTAACTGCATTATTCCATTGACTCGAAGGCAGCTGCACGTCGGTCGGCTGGCGCCAGAATAAGAAACTGCCTGTAACGCACCATTGTCGGTGACACCTTCGGGTTTTTCCTCCTCGAAAGTGTAAATGCCATAGCCAGTTTCTGGTATCCATGGAAAGAGGCTTTGCCTAGCGTTGTTACTGTGGGTCGATAATTCTGCAATCCTTACCAACGGGTGGCTAGCTCAGCCCCTGTTGGAAATAAACTTTCGAGAAGTACTGGCACTAAACATCATCTTCCAAAAGAGTACTACTAGCGGGACAGGGGATTGACAAATGAAATGCCCGCATTTCAACCCCTGAGGTTGAGCCGCTGAAAAGTCAAATTTTTCTTAGAGCGGTTTGGAACTCGAGCCTGCTACCCTTTGCGATCGCAGGGAGCTGTTCGTGGGACCATTTTGGAAGTGTGTGTCGTTGTGAGCCATTAATCTATGCTAAAAATTAGTCTGATAAACATACTGTGTCTTTATAGAGATAGAGATACGTACAAAATAGAATATGACTAAACTTCTTCTTCCACTTTTTCTTCTTTTAATTTGGTCATCGCCATACAGCAATCCATCCCCACAATAGGAGGAAAACAATTGCATGATCTTGTCTATGTTTGTGCATTGTAGTATATACTACTGACAATCTTTATTTACACAGACATCACTCAAAGCATTGCTAGAAGGTCGTAGCATATGCTTGTAATCATTCTATGTAATACGCACATTTCAGCCAGTTGTTGTACTGGGAGGTGTGGGTCAGTATCGTGGCCAGCAAGTTCTCTCGACCTCGGCCGGCCAGTGTGGCCGAGCAGTTCTAGGCGCTTCAGTCTGGAACCGCGCGACCGCTCTGGTCGCCGGTTCGAATCCTGCCTCGGGTATGGGTGTGTGTGGTGTCCTTAGGTTAGTTAGGTTTAAGTAGTTCTAAGTTCTAGGGGACTGATGACCTCAGATGTTAAGTCCCATGGTGCTCAGAGCCATTTGAACCATCGACCTCGCTCCTGTGAAGTTCTTTTTGTGGGGGGAGGGGGTGAAGCTTTTAGTGTACTAGGCACCGGCGGACACTCCAGAAGAGATGGTTGCCCTTTTATCTGCATCTGAAGCACATCGTGAAACAGCTGGTTGTTTTGAGCGCGTTAGATAACCATTACCCCACAGATAACAGTTCTGCGTTTTCAGTAATTTCTCTAAAACAGTATTCATCCGAAAACACTTTGATCACCGTCCCTGAACATCTTTAAGGCCAAAACCATCATGTGTACTTAGCGAGAAAACGGTGCACCTGTGTCATTTCTGCTACGTTAAAGACTTTTTTTTTGATCTCATGTAGACACACTAAAGTCTGGTATAAGTGGTTTCTTTAGTCTTGGTTAGATTCGTAGCAAATACAGTTTAGGAATAACAAGTTGGAATGGTGTGGTGAAACCGATCACCCACGAGAGCTTTCGAAGATGCAAGAAGTTCAGTTCAAAGTCATAACGGTATCAGTCCTAAGGCAGTTCAGCGGCAGCCATCAGAGGTGTCGACCTGAGTCGTCCGCTAATTGTGAAAGCGTTAACTGAACTGGTTAATGCTGACAGTTCGAAATACATGTGTCAGTAAGTCAGGCGAAAAATATTGTACGTTATTTTAGTGATGTAATTCTGTCGCTTCTGCGTCTATTGTTATTGTTCGTCAGTACCGAACTACCTTCATCACTAGATGCAAGACTGATTGAAGCGTGATATAAAGAGAAGTGTTGGATACTAAGTGTGGTAGAAAACCCACTTATCCAACCAAAGTCATTCTCATAAACAGTTAGCAAGTCGCAACAGGTCACGAAGCCATGAGACAGACGCCATGCAGTAGATGATAGTAAACAGTGCGATGCTGCAGCTTGAGTGGAAAGTGTCAACAGGCACGAGAAACCACAGAAACTGCCCTAGTGTTCCATATGTCGACCAGTGCAGGACAAGTACGAGGGTTATTCGGAAAGTAAGGAACGATCGGTCGAGAAATGGAAACCACAGTGAAATTCCGAAGAAGTTTTGCACAAGTGTGTTGGGCAGTGTCCCTAATATGCCTGTCGATCGCGTTACGTCGTTCTTTTTAGTTCTGAGCACACAGGGCGCACATAAAGATAAATAGAACAATAGTGTCTCCCGCCAAGTACAAGGGCCTGGTGAGAAATTTCGCCTGAAGCTATGCAGCCAATATTACGTAACTGTCGTGCGTTTTCTTCTTGTAGACAATTCTCAGCCGAATTCTGCAGGGGCAATGAAGATGCTACCGCATCGTTTTCAATTGGAAATGTTTGATTAGCCACAATACAGCCAGTAATTGTCTCGCTCTGAGTTTTATCTCTGCTCACATGAACCGCTGGCTATGAAGACAACAATTTGGCGCAGACAACGCGCTGCAGGCCAGTGGAGAGAATTGGCGGAAAGCACTGGCGGCTGTTTGCTATAACGAGGATATTGGGAAGTTGGTACAACTCTACGACAAACGTCTAAATAGGATCGGCGACTAAGGAGATAAGTAGCTGGAAGTTGTAGCTAACTGTTGCAAATAAAACAGTTTTGATTTTCACTGTGGGTTCCATTTCGCGACCTATCGTTCCTTACTTTCCGAATAGCCCTCGTAACTGCGTGGCATTGGTGGACATTATATTAAAGAATGTTACAAGTAGTGTGTAATCTTGCTACGTACTAGCTATTTTAAATAGGCATGCAATAAGTAGGAACACAATACTATCTGTAACTTTAATTTAACATTCCTAAATTGCGGTTGAGTGATGTGTTGTGTGCTGGGGATTGGCGAAGAGAAAATCACATGTCTGCTGCCAGTTTCAGACTTCGTGTACTGGTTGTAAGGGCAGTTTTGGCGATTCTGGGAGGTCATGTGTTGACCTGGAAAAATTTGCGGAGCTCGTGTTTTGGACAGGCAAAAGTTGTTGACTACGTGTGAGCCATAACAGTGGTCTACACCCTTCCGATAGCGGAAATCTGGTTTTACCACCGTAATAATTCGTTTAGTATAGGTGTAAATGCAGACGGTAAGAAGTGGATTATACTTCAGATATCTCTCGTGTCACCAAGAGTTAACTTGCATTACTCGGGCTATCCTCGTGAGCGACAACAGCGTTTCCGAATGTGACTACGTAAAGTATGCAGGCGAACGTGTAATTTTCGGTGTCCAGATACGAAGGCCATTTATTCTAGGTCGTGTAGGCGGTTTCAGTAAATAATAAATCACCTCGACTTTCGGTCCGCCTCTTTTGAATGAGCTTGTTGTAGTGGAGGCAGCAGACGGCGCGCGCGTCTTGCCCACCACGTGTGCCCCACGTGGCACTCTCTCGAGCGGAGCGTCGACCCTGGCCGCGACCGCAGGCCTGCAGATTTAGGGGCGGCGCTCGGCGGATAAGGGGTTGCTTGCTCCGCCACCAGCCTCCCGCCACCCCTCGGCGTCGGCCGACATCGGCGCTTCTAAATCACTGCACAGCCGACGCCCTGACCGCGCGGATATTTAAGATTAATCTCCCGCCCCCTGTTTCGTGCTTTATTTATTTGCCAAATGTTTCTTCCGGCATGATATTACGCACGGAAAGGGCTCCCGCAAATATTTTTAGCCGGAGGGGAAATTTTACGAACACGTCGCATTTCAAACGGGAGAAATAATTGACCGTTTCCTTTGTTTACTGAAGTGTACATTTCCTTCATAGTGCTTAACACTGCCATAACTTCTTTGAATGATGGCGACATTTTCAATTTAAAGTGCATTTATTTGGTGCCCTTCTTCGCCGAGTGTTGAATGTTTAAGTAACATGTGTGCAAGAGTCGTAACGCTGCATCTCAGAAACAAGAAAGAAACGTCCTGAAACATTAAGTATAAGCTCCAAATTCTTCATCACGCAAAGGTAGGGAAAAATTATAACTCTGTAAGAATGATAACTCTGCAAGAAATGATAACTCTGTAAGAAATCTAATTCTCCTGTCGATTAAAACTTCATCGATGTACTCTTAGGCTCATGAAGGAGTCAACTGGTCTACGTAACAAAACGCTTGTGGGCGATTATGGTCACATACTGCCAACAGCTGTTCAAGACCAAAGCTGCAATTCCGTAATAACAGGTGAGATTATTGAGATCTGCTATATTCTTAGTGACACTTTTAAATTTTCGAACATTTCAATTTTGTATCCGAACATATTAGTCATCTAAATTTTTAATTTTTTTATTTGTTGTTAATGGCGTTTACTTAAGCAAATAAAGGTCGACGAATCATTATACCTCAGAACGTCTTTGAAATTATTAGTCTGTCCTCAGCTTTATTCTTTGTTCAGCATTATACAAGTGCACATTTTTCTCACCTTTAGCGCACCGAGAATCAACGGAAGCACATTGTGTGGTTACACTGTCATTTTCATTGTCTTTTTCCTAAGTTATATTCACACCATTGTTTTACTGTTTCGCTGCGGTAATTTAGTGTGCTTCCCAGGCAGTAAACACTCGTTCAGTGATTTCCTGTATGAAACATCGCAATTAGTAGTAACTGACAGTCATCGTGTGAAACAGAAGTGATATCTGGCATACTTTAAGGAATTGTTACAGGTTCTCTGCTGCTCCTAATCGACATAAACGATTCAGGAGAGTCTGAGAAGTACTCCTAGATTGTTTGCAGAGGATGCTGTCGTTTACTGTCTAGCAAAGTCATCTGCAGAACAAAACGGGTTGTAAAACTATTTAGACACGACTTCTGTATATTGCGAAAAGTAACAATTGACCCTAAATACTGAAAAGTATGAGGTCATCCACAAAAGTACTAAAAGGAATCCGTTGTATATCGGTTACACTATAAATGGCACAAATATAAAGGCTGTCAGTTCAGCTAAGTATATTCGGGGTTACAATTACGAACAAACTAATTTCGACAGGAAGTAGGTCAGTATCGGTCGTAACATTAGCTATCTCTTTAGTTGCAGATCTAGATTTCAGCTAAGAGTGCAGCTATTATGAACGCTTTAGAGATACTCAAGTGGACTGAGCGTAATTCTTCTTCTTCTTTCGATTTCGGCCATCTTTGGACCACGTTCAACAATTCACTTGCCCGGCTTTTTGATCTTTTTTTCTCTCTTCCCAATATTTCCTCATCATTTTCGAGTGGTTCCTCCTCCGCTCTTCCGACCATTTCCTGTTATTATTCTTT
Organism: Schistocerca americana; assembly: GCF_021461395.2. Taxonomy (NCBI): domain Eukaryota; kingdom Metazoa; phylum Arthropoda; class Insecta; order Orthoptera; family Acrididae; genus Schistocerca; species Schistocerca americana. The sequence continues at coordinate 456,634,413 of NC_060126.1, read as the reverse complement.
AGTTTCGTTTCTTCTGGAAAACACTTAATTTCGTTCACTATTTGTCTAAACTTTTCCCTGTCCCTGATTGACTCACGGGTGACATTAAAATAGGCCAAATCCTTTTTCACCATCTGTATCCATTTATTGTTGGTTTTTTCGTTCCTGTTACTATGTTCAAACACTTTTCTTGTTAGTCTGTTTCCATCCATCCTCGACAGGTGACCATAAAACGTTAGTCTGCGTTTACGCATTGCCTCACTCACTTTCTCAATAGTTTTGTATATTTCCTTATTACTCTTTAGCTTGTACTCTTCTCCAATCTTTCTCGGTCCTAATATTTTTCTCAAAATTTTCCTTTCTTTCTTTTCCATGTTTTCTATTTCCCCCTTTTTGTTAAGAGTTAGGCACTCCGATGCATACAGGCATTCTGGTCTAATGACAGTTTTATAATGTCTTAATTTAGCTTGAATCGAAATGTTTTTTTTGTTATATATGTCTTTGGTTTTTTGAAAAGCAAATTCCATTTTCCTTGCTCTCGCCTGGTTTGCACTCTTGTCTAAACCATTCACTTGAATTATTTCACCTAAATACTTAAATTTTTCTACTCTCTTAATATTGCCGTATTTAGTAATAAGATTTTTCTTGTTATTTCTATGATTAGACATATACACGGTTTTTTCAAATGAAATCTGCAGTCCAGCTCTGGCCGAAACTTCTTGTAGTTTCTCCAGGTAGTTCTGAGCTATTTCTTCGTTTTCTGTAATTATTGCCAGATCGTCTGCAAAAGCTAAACAGTCCACTTCTATTTTTTCTTTTTTTGTTCCAATTCTGATGTCATTCTTGGTGCCTTTGAGTTCTTCTTTCCATATTCTCAATATCTTTTCCAGTACGCAGTTGAAGAGGATTGGGGATAAACCATCACCTTGTCTAACACCTGTTCTAATTTCGAACTTCCTTGAAATTTCACCCATAAATTTAACTTTGGCCTTACTGTTTGTTAGCGTCTGTTTGATAATTTGAATTGTTTTCGTATCGACTCCAAATTCTTCCAATACTTTCAGTAATGTTTCTCTATCTACCGAGTCGTATGCTTTTTTGAAATCTACAAATACTATTGCAAATCTCTGGCCTCTTGAGATTCTGTAACGAATTAGTGTTTTCAGGTTAAATATTTGTTCAACACAGGATCTACCTTGTCTAAAACCTGCTTGATATTCACCTATTTTTTTATGCAGAACTGGCTCCACGATTTGAAGTAATTTCCTTGACAAAATTTTGTATCCTACTGGTAGTAGCGAGATCCCTCTATAATTATTAACATTCATCTTATCCCCCTTTTTGTGTAGTGGGTGTATCAGGGCACACTGCCAGTCTTCAGGAATTCTTTCTTCGTCCCAGATCTTCTTAAACATATGTTCCAAAACTTGTGGGAGGTTGGTATCCATTATTTTTAGGATTTCTGGTACTATGGAGTCTTCACCTGGGGCTTTATTGTTTTTTAGACTGTGTATTATGTGTTTTATTTCTTCAGCGTCTGGAGGTTTTGACTCGGTATTAGTATTTCGGTGGTTTTCAAAACTCATTTTATCTTTGGGTGGTTCACAATTTAGTAGATTCTCGAAATATTTTGCTAATATTTCACAATTAGTCTTGTTTGTCAAACCTAGCTTGTTCTCTTCATCTTTAAAACATAAATTTGGGGATTGGTATTTGGTTAGCTGTTTTCTAAAAGTTTTGTAGAAATCTCTAGAATTATTTCTTTTAAAGTCTTCCTCAATCTGTTCTAGGTTATCCTGAAATTGTCTTCTTTTTTTATTACGAAAAAGCTTAGCTGTTTCTCTTCTCTGGATTTTAAAATTGTCAAGATCTTGAGGATCTTTTGTGGAGTTCCATTTCTGCCACAATTTCTGTCTCTTCTCCAGGTTCTCATCACATTCATTGTCCCACCATGGATGTCTTCTTACTCTTTTCACGAGACAATTTTCTTTTGCTATTTCAACTATTTCGTTTTTGATCTCCTCCCATCCCGCTTCCTTATTTATTGTGGATATGCCATCGCTATCTTTGTGCAATGCTCTTTGAAACCGTTGTTTAATTTCTTCATTTTTTAACGTTTCTGTGTTATATTTTGGAATTTTGTAAAAACTGAGCGTAATTATTATAACACATATTCCAATATAACTGAGGCTTGTGCGAACAGTAGTCTGTTAGAGTTGGAGAAATGCCTGAACATGCATAAGTTATATTGGAATGTGCGTTGTTATAATTATGCTCAGTCCAAGTGACTACATCTAACGCACTTATAATATCTGCATTCTTAGCTGATATCAAGATCTTCAACGAAAGAGACCGATATTACTAGTGATGCCGACCTTCTTTCTATTCTGAATTACATCATGGTCACGGGGCACAATCACTCCCATGGAATCGAACTTAGTTTGGAACGATCGCGTGGATAATTTTATGTGTAAGGCGATTCAAAGACTACGTTTTATAGGCAGAACTCTTAAAAGACGCAACAAATCCACTAAAGAGACTGCCTACACTATTCTTGTCCATCCTCTTCAGGAATACAGCTGCGCAGTATGGGATCCTTACCAAGTACTGAAATGTGACGAACAGAGTAAGGATGTCTTTGTAGACAGTAACTTCAAAATCCGAAATCTGTTGCGTAACGATGAAGAGGTGTACATAAATGTAGCGTCAGTGGGGAAAACCTCACGTACGTTTCAGAAGGCACGGTATGTTGGCGTTATTGGTACAATAATTCGTGTTTCACTAACTGCACATAATACTCCGCATCATGTGGAGACGTTGATGTATCAGTATCTAAGTCGGTCATTTGTCGTGATACCGTTACTTCAGAAGTTTCAGTATGGGCACAGCTCTGAGAGCAGATGCTATTGACGCACTAGCGCGAAATGTTGGACTGCGCAACAGTTCTCTGTGGTAGGTGCCACCGTGAAAACTGTTGCACAACTCAGCACTTCACGCATATATATGCTGGATTGTGCAACAGTTTTCTGATGTACACTATTGGCCACTAAAATTGCTACACCAAGAAGAAATGTAGATGATAAACGGGTATTCATTGGACAAATATATTATACTAGAACTGACATTTCATTACGTTTCCACGCAATTTGGGTGTATAGATCCCGAGAAATCAGTACCCAGAACAACCGCCTCCGGCCGTAATAACGGCCTTGATACGCCTGGGCATTGAGTCAAACAGAGCTTGGATGGCGTGTACAGGTACACCTGCCCATGCAGCTTCAACAAGATACCACAGTTCATCAAGAGTAGTGACTGATGTATTGTGACGAGCCAGTTGCTCGGCCACCACTGACCACACGTTTTCAGTTGGTAAGAGATCTGGAGAATGTGCTGACCAGGGCAGCAGTCGAACATTTTCTGTATCCAGAAAGGCCCGTACAGGACCTGCAACATGTGGTCGTGCATTATCCTGCTGAAATGTAGGGTTTCGCAGGGATCGAATGAAGGGTAGAGACACGGGTCGTAACACATCTGAAATGTAACGCCCACTGTTCAAAGTACCGTCAATGCGAACAAGAGGTGACCGAGACGTGTAACCAATGGCAACCCATACCATCACGCCGGGTGATACGACTGTATGGCGATGACGAATATACGCTTCCAATGTGCGTTCACCTCGATGGCGCCAAACACGGATGGGACCATCATGGTGCTGTAAACAGAACTTGGATTCATCCGAAAAAATGACGTTTTGCCATTCATGTACCCAGGTTCGTCGTTGAGTACACCATCGTAGGCGCTCCTGTCTGTGACGCAGCGTCAAGCGTAACCGCAGCCGTGGTCTCCGAGCTGATAGTCCATGCTGCTGCAAACGTCATCGAACTGTTCGTGCAAATGGTTGTTGTCTTGTCAACGTCCCCATATGTTGACTCAGGAATCGAGACGTGGCTGCACGATCCGTTACAGCCATGCGGATAAGATGCCTGTCATCTCGACTGCTAGTGATCCTAGGTCGTTGGGATCCAGCACGGCGTTCCGTATTACCCTCCTGTACCCACCGATTCCATATTCTGCTAACAGTCATTGGATCTCGACCAACGCGAGCAGCAATGTCGCGATACGATAAACTGCAATCGCGATAGGCTGCAATCCGACCTTTATCAAAGTCGGAAACGTGATGGTACGCATTTCTCCTCCTTACACGAGGCATCACAACAACGTTTCACCAGGCAACGCCGGTTAACTGCTGTTTGTGTATGAGAAATCGGTTGGAAACTTTCCTCATGTCTGTCAGCACGTTGTAGGTGTCGCCAACGGCGCCAACCTTGTGTGAATGCTCTGAAAAGCTCATCATTTGCATATCACAGTATCTTCTTCCTGTCGGTTAAATTTCGCGCTGTAGCACATCATCTTCGTGGTGCAGCAATTTTAATGGCCAGTAGTATATATATATATATATATATATATATATATATATATATATATTTGTAATAACCCTATATATATATATGGGCGTCGTTGTCTAAGTTGTATTTATATATTACTTTATGCAGTCAGCCTGAGTAACTTGTATTTTACCCAAAAGTTCAAGTATTACATGAAATGTATTAACAGTTGCGAATACTAACACATCAGCTGATCAGCTGTATAAGGGAATGACAACAATGAAAATTTCCTTTAGTGATTCGGCAGACATCAAGCCGATAATCAAGTTCCTCCCACACTCGGCGCAGCATGTCCCCATCAATGAGTTCGAAAGCATCGTTGATGCGAGCTCGCAGTTCTGGCACGTTTCTTGGTAGAGGAGGTTTAAACACTGAATCTTTCACATAACCCCACAGAAAGAAATCGCATGGGGTTAAGTCGGGAGAGCGTGGAGGCCATGACATGAATTGCTGATCATGATCTCCACCACGACCGATCCATCGGTTTTCCAATCTCCTGTTTAAGAACTGCCGAACATCATGATGGAAGTGCGGTGGAGCACCATCCTGTTGAAAGATGAAGTCGGCTCTGTCGGAAGAGCACTTACCTCGCGTACCACGCGACCGTGTTGGAGTCGCGGTCGTGAAAAGAAGTTGTAGTTGGTCACTAAACTTGTTTCCAGTGATGAAGCAACATTTTTTCTTAATGGTGAAGTGAACAGACGCAATGTGCGAATTTTCCTGTAAGGTTGTTCAATGTGGCTAACGTGTAACCACTATTGTGAACTATCAGCTGAAGTCTGTTGAGTTCATGCTGTTTATCTGCAGTGTAACTGTCTGATTCCAGACTCTTACAGTCGTCAGGAGAGAGATGGATGGCATTCAGTGGTGAGATGCTAATTACACATGAAAGCACCAAGAAAACATAATTGACAGTAACTCATTTATTCGGCAGTAGCTGGCAGTTGTGGCCGAGCAGTTCTAGGCGGTTCAGTCTGGAACTGCGCGACCGCTACGGTCGCAGGTTCGAATCCTACTTCGGGCATGGATGTGTGTGGTGTCCTTAGGTTACTTAGGTTTAAGTAGTTCTAAGTTCTAGGGGGCTGATGACCTCAGATGTTAAGTCCCATAGTGCTCAGAGCCATTTGAACCATTCTGAACCATTGGGCAGTAAGAAGGGGTTGTCTTCCAAAGTGCCTTAACAAATCAAGGCCAGGAGCGGAAACCCAGCTTGCACTCATATTACAGTATCACGAGCACAGCGAAGAATGGGGTGGAAGCTGCTACGCCACGAGCAGCCGTCGACCACAGAACCTGGGTGCCTCCAGCTCTGCTTATTGATCTCCAAAGTGCTCCTATGGGGGTCGAAGATTTGCACTCACGAGTCTAACTCCAGGTCCAACTGAAGTACTCGCTGGTTCGCAGGGATCGGCTCTCAGCCCCAGTTCAGTAAACAGCAACCAGCAGCATCGGTGTCTGTCACAGGAATGGGATGAGCAGCAGTGACGCCCACCCACTGGAAGGTGGTCCACGCAGGTCAAACCTCCAGCAGACCTACGGGGTGTTGGCCTCTGTGTACCATCAGTGCGGCATCTGAAGTTGGCAGTGCAGCAGCAGCACCCCAGTAATAGTTCCATAGATGATCAGAGACAGCTAAGCATACCAAGGGCTGACTTGAATAGTCTCCCTCCCTCTCCCCGGATAGCAAAAGTTGCCACAAAAACTGAGACTATGCACTGAGCATTTGGCAATCAGCATGGAGCAATCAGTCATTTGTTTTCTCTCGCTGTCAACTCTCCTAGTGACTTCAGACTTTCCCAGCTTCACCTTTCACACGCTCTTTTCTGCTGGCTTTACATCTGAATAGTTATTGTTGTGTTAAACCTAGCCTTCTTTACGAAACACTGCTTTGCCTATAGTATGACGATATCTCTCGGCTTCCATGACGTCGTTACGCTTTGCTTGCAGACCTGGGAACACATCTGTCCAAAATTTACATTGGTTACTTCGATAGTTTTCCAAAAATATCATATAATTCGCTTATATTATAGGATGACTGAAGAGAATGGACCCTTAACTTTCGTTTGCAGGGAATTTATGAAATCGCTTCAATCATTTGTAATAGCCCTATATATATATATATATATATATATATATATATATATATATATATACTCCTGGAAATGGAAAAAAGAACACATTGACACCGGTGTGTCAGACCCACCATACTTGCTCCGGACACTGCGAGAGGGCTGTACAAGCAATAATCACACGCACGGCACAGCGGACACACCAGGAACCGCGGTGTTGGCCGTCGAATGGCGCTAGCTGCGCAGCATTAGTGCACCGCCGCCGTCAGTGTCAGCCAGTTTGCCGTGCCATACGGAGCTCCATCGCAGTCTTTAACACTGGTAGCATGCCGCGACAGCGTGGACGTGAACCGTATGTGCAGTTGACGGACTTTGAGCGAGGGCGTATAGTGGGCATGCGGGAGGCCGGGTGGACGTACCGCCGAATTGCTCAACACGTGGGGCGTGAGGTCTCCACAGTACATCGATGTTGTCGCCAGTGGTCGGCGGAAGGTGCACGTGCCCGTCGACCTGGGACCGGACCGCAGCGACGCACGGATGCACGCCAAGACCGTAGGATCCTACGCAGTGCCGTAGGGGACCGCACCGCCACTTCCCAGCAAATTAGGGACACTGTTGCTCCTGGGGTATCGGCGAGGACCATTCGCAACCGTCTCCATGAAGCTGGCCTACGGTCCCGCACACCATTAGGCCGTCTTCCGCTCACGCCCCAACATCGTGCAGCCTGCCTGCAGTGGTGTCGCGACAGGCGTGAATGGAGGGACGAATGGAGACGTGTCGTCTTCAGCGATGAGAGTCGCTTCTGCCTTGGTGCCAATGATGGTCGTATGCGTGTTTGGCGCGGTGCAGGTGAGCGCCACAATCAGGACTGCATACGACCGAGGCACACAGGACCAACACCCGGCATCATGGTGTGGGGAGCGATCTCCTACACTGGCCGTACACCACTGGTGATCGTCGAGGGGACACTGAATAGTGCACGGTACATCCAAACCGTCATCGAACCCATCGTTCTACCATTCCTAGACCGGCAAGGGAACTTGCTGTTCCAACAGGACAATGCATGTATCCCGTGCCACCCAACGTGCTCTAGAAGGTGTAAGTCAACTACCCTGGTCAGCAAGATCTGCGGATCTGTCCCCCATTGAGCATGTTTGGGACTGGATGAAGCGTCGTCTCACGCGGTCTGCACGCATAGCACGAACGCTGGTCCATCTGAGGTGTCAGGTGGAAATGGCATGGCAAGCCGTTCCACAGGACTACATCCAGCATCTCTACGATCGTCTCCATGGGAGAATAGCAGCCTGCATTGCTGTGAAAGGTGGATATACACTGTACTAGTGCCGACATTGTGCATGCTCTGTTGCCTGTGTCTATGTGCCTGTGGTTCTGTCAGTGTGATCATGTGATGTATCTGACCCCAGGAATGTGTCAATAAAGTTTCCCCTTCCTGGGACAATGAATTCACGGTGTTCTTATTTCAATTTCCAGGAGTGTATATATATATATTGCATGGGGGCTTAATTAAATAATCAATTGAAAATGTTTTTTTTTGTTTTTGTTTTAGTAACTGTATGTCCGATTACGTAAGTGTCGTAAACGGTGGGCCCTGACTAGTATTATTACGCTATCTGACTGCAACAAACAATGTAAGAAAATTTTCGTAAACACAGTTAATTAATTAAGACCCCAGCAACTATAAAAATCTACAAAACCAATAAGCACTAGTGTAGCTGTTCTGTATGTGGGAGTGTGACTCAACGTCCACATCTGGCACGGTTCTTTTCCAACAAGACAAGAATTTTGATACCAATTATACTGACGTGACAAAGAAATTTAGAAAAACTATGATTACGCAAGAAAACCAGAATTCACTCTAATACAAGAACACAAGCCAGATGCTTTGTTGACTGAACCTGTAGTGACGCATTATTTCAGATACACAAATAAATAAACGAACATGGTAAATTTTACCTTCATATATATTGACGAATGCACTCATTACAATATCATCTGCTATCTCTCCCATCAAATAACTGCATAAGACATGAAACAACGCTCTTTACTACAACATCTCGCTCCAACTTCACGACAACCCCGAGCTCTGCCCACGCACACACTGTCTCTATGAGTTCTTAACACACACTGTCCTCTACGAACCCTCAACAACCACTGACTGCCACGAACTCTAAACAGGCACTGTGGAGGCGGCTTAATAGTACTCTTTGGCGCACTCTCTGGCGCAGTGGCACAGTGTAGCCACCTTTCATATGCCCCTCCTCCACAGGCCAGAATTTGATGGTATTTTTGCCAGCATTGGTGGTGAAAATACCACCAAATTCGTCCACAAAAATACAGACAAAAATAAAAGACAATATTAATACCTAAATATCACATAATTAGTTAAAATTTTGGCTTTGCACTGACCTTTTACTAACCTAATATATGAAATACAGTAAGCAATACAACTTCTTTTCATACATGTGACTTTACATAATAGTTTACACAATATACAAAAAATCAGTTTATACAAATGTTCACATAAAATGCTTTCAATGATTAGTTTATACAAAAAAAGATACTAACAGGTGACATCTTTTCAGTAAAAGCAGTCCATCAGTTGCACCCAGTAAAGTTTAGCAGGTACACCCAGCAACAAGTCACATTAGTTCAGTAGAAGCAATCCATCAGATGCACCCAGCAATGTTAAGCAGGTGCAGACGCCAACAAGTGACTTCATTTCAGGAAAAGCAGTTCACCAGTTGCACCCAGCAATGTTGAGAACAGGTGCAGACACCAAAAAGTAACATCATTTCAGTAGAAACAGTTCTAACAGTGGCACTCAGTAAAGTTCAAGAGGTACACACAGCAACAAGTCACATTAGTTCAGTAGAAGCAGTCCATCAGAGGCACCCAGCAATGTTGAGTAGGTGCAGACAGCAACAAGTGACTTCATTTCAGTAAAAACAGTTCATCAGTTGCACCCAGTAATGTTGAGCAGGTGCAGACAGCAACAAGTGACTTCATTTCAGTAAAAACAGTCCATCAGTTGCGCCCAGCAACGTTGAGTAGGTGCAGACACCAACAAGTGACACCATTTCAGTAGAAGCAGTCCATTAGTGGCATCAGCAATGTTGATCAGGTGCACACAGCAACAGGGGACATCTTTTCAGTAGAAGCAGTCCATCAGTGGCGCCCAGCAATGTTGAGTAGGTGCAGACACCAACAAGTGACACCATTTCAGTAGAAGCAGTCCATTAGTGGCATCAGCAATGTTGATCAGGTGCACACAGCAACAGGGGACATCTTTTCAGTAGAAGCAGTCCATCAGTGGCGCCCAGCAATGTTGAGTAGGTGCAGACACCAACAAGTGACACCATTTCAGTAGAAGCAGTCCATTAGTGGCATCAGCAATGTTGATCAGGTGCACACAGCAACAGGGGACATCTTTTCAGTAGAAGCAGTCCATCAGTGGCACCCAGCAATGTTGAGTAGGTGCAGACACCAACAAGTGACACCATTTCAGTAGAAGCAGTCCATTAGTGGCATCAGCAATGTTGATCAGGTGCACACAGCAACAGGGGACATCTCTTCAGTAGAAACAGTTCATCAGAGGCACCCAGCAATGTTGAGTAGGTGCAGACAGCAACAAGTGACTTCATTTCAGTAGAAACAGTTCATCAGTGGCACCCAGCAATATTGAGCAGGTGCAGACACCAGCAAGCAACATCATTTCAGCAGAAACAGTCCATCAGTTGCACCCAGCAATGTTGAGTAGGTGCAGACAGCAAGAAGTAACATCATTTCAGTAGAAACAGTTCTAACAGTGGCACCCAGCAATATTGAGTAGGTGCAAACAGCAAAAAGTCACATCTCTCAGCAGAAGCAGTTCGACAAAATTCACTAACACTGATCACACAGTTCATCAGCAGAAATTAAACATGACTAAATGTTACACATCATGTTGAAAAGTGCAGGTAACAGTTCAGAATATTTATCTTCACTAATCAGACAGTTCAGGCATGAACAATAGTTTGAATGCACATACAAATGCTTTTACAGTAACATACAAATCATAACAAACACACAAATGATGTCAGATAATTTTCATATTAACTATTACAATACACAAATACCAGTAAACCTATAATATTTATGGGTGTCAGTGCAAGCCACTACCAACAAATAAAATAATACTTAGGAGATAGGTGGGTAGGATTAGTAAAGGAAAACACACAGAACACACTCACTCATCCTTCATCCACATTAAGTACTACTGTGTAATTGAATAGTGTTAATTGTGTAAATGTAATTCTGTCAAAATCTGATGTTCATCATGTGTATCAAGTAGTAGTGGCAGCAATGTATAACAGTCAATAATAGTTAGGTCAACGTCATAGTCATCATGTCAAGACGAATGTTTGCCAAGCCAGATCAAAATGTACTGTTGTTGAACAACTGTCAGTGAGCCAAGATATGCAATTACTTCCTCTCTCCAAAAAAAAGTATATACTGCTTAGTGATATAACAAAGTGTGTGTATAGACTATCTTCCTTCTATTTTAGTGTTTTAGTCTGCTCTCTTCATCCTCTTGTTCCATAAGACCAACAAAAAAAAATATGCTCCTCACTTACTTTACCTCTTATCCACCAAAACTCCAATAATTATCAGCATCACATAATCTCAATAATACCTCAATAATACGTCGATAAATGTAAACCTCAGCACCAATATCACCTTACCTCTTGTCCACAAACAACTTCATATACTCTCAATACCTATAATAATACGTCGATAAATATAAACCTCATTGCCAATATCATCTCACTTCCATCACAACTCTTTCCTCTAGTCAGTCTCCTCGAACAAGTACAGATAAAATCCTAATGCAACTTCAATTCAGCATCCCATACAATCCGAAGACACAGTGTCCACACACAACCTCTGTGTAATCCATCTGACCCAAATTTTCTACTCATTATAAATTATAAGATACATTTTGGTTCCTTCTCCATCATTAAATAAAAGAAATGCATACCTGACCTCTAACAGACTTAGTTCGAATAACTCTCAGTAATTAAGTACGATTACGGAGTGTGAATGATCATAATATTTCACAGTATGTACACCACTTCAAGAATTATAGCAGAAGCAAACATGTGGAGTATTTCTTGTGTCAAGTGTCACTTCCTATTTCAATTGCTCACGAAAATGCAGTGTAATAACTATTAATGGTCTAAACCTAGTATTGGTATGTCATGTCGTTAGCTTCCTTCCTATTAGCATAAATGTATACAGCTTCCATAAAACCTCAGCTCATGTGACTTCTATGACTCTCTTGTACTAATGTCGTTCGTCGAATTATAGCAGTTAATTTTCTTATCTTAAAAATATAAGGCACTGAGCGTAAGCAAAACTTGCAATAGCGAGTAAATATACCAGTAAAGAACAGAATGTCAACAAGTGGATGCAGCACAATTCCTACAACGAGGCTCTGCCAAGCGAACAATCTATAATTAATCCAATAGTGTGACCTAAACTCTATGTTTATACACAGTATATCAGCATTTCTATACACCAAATTAAAGAGCAGTTATGGCAACAAAACAGAAATGTGTAAGCAAAACTTGCAATAGCGAGTAAATATACCAGTAGAGAACAAAAAGTCAACAAGTGGATGCAGCACAATTCCTACAACGAGGCTCTGCCAAGCGAACAATCTATAATTAATACCACAGTGTAACCTAAACTCTATGTTCGTACACTGTACATCAGCATTGCTATATTCTAAATTGAAGAGTAGTTATGACAACAAAACAGAAATGTATAAATATGCAATACATACGCATAGCAGTAAACATGTCATTAGCATAATAAACAGGTCATTAGCATCATATCAGCATAAGCAAATAAATGTTCATATGTCATCTTAATAAGTAAACATGAAGGCGCAAGCAGATAAATGACAAAGTATAACTTACATACCTAAACATATCAGCACAATAAATCAGGTTACAATTATAATTTAAATAAATAAGCTCAGCAGGCACATAATTAAAAAAAAAATATGACATCAGTGAAAAAGCAGTGCAGCTAAGCGATGCATAATATGCACAAGTTACAGCCCAGTTCATTAATAATCATTGTCAAAATCAGTTAACGTACGCAAGCATGTCGCTTCACAAGTAATTTCATAGAACATGAAATTAGCACAAAGTATGAATCACGTAATCGCGAGCAGCAAATTACGTCTAAAGTACGTACCTAAGTGGAAATAGGTTACCTGTAAAATGAACTCAATTAATAATTACCCTTTTTTAGTTTATTAGTTTCTTCTTCGAAATTACGTTCTTCCTGAAAATTTCTCGATAGCAAGTCGTCTTAACGTCGGACACGCACAGAATTTACCTGAAGGTCTTAAATACTTTATACAACCGTATCCTGCAAAATACTGAATGTTAATAACACAATTCAACAAGTCCTTATAGCTTTATACAGAATTTAGTCGGAGAAATTAGACTGTGTATTTGTTTACGGCTGTCAGTGCATTCGCACTGAGCGCTCGATCAGCTGTAGGCGCGTGACGTAGGAAGCAATTGTTTGCGGTCAACGACTGCCTTGTGCGGCGCGCAGACTTCACTGTTGCTTTGAGTATGTGCCGCCGCCAAAACAGAGCGCGGTATCCTTGTACTCTCCGCATGTTTACATCTAGCTGTTAGTTTCTCACAAGTATGTCATTCCACAAAAATCTTTACGTTTGATATATGATGTATTCCTTTAGAGCGTCGTGATTTAAGAGTTTCTACTTCGACAGTGTTATCATGTATAATTTTGCGAATTCTATATGGACCGTTATAAAGCAGAAAAAATTTGCGACACAAGCCTTTTCCTTTGTGAGACAAACGGTGGGACTTAATTAATACCTTCTGACCAACTGAAAAAGTTTTTAAACGACCAGGACGTTTCGCTGATTTCTCTCTTCTAGCAGCCGCAGATGCAATATTTCGTAGAGCCAGGTTGACAACTTCAGAATGCCGCAGTTTCCGTGAAGGCGGAAAAGGAACTATTTCAGAAATGCGATTTGTCGGTGCTTTATTTTTTAATATCAATAGAGGCGGTAAAGAAGTTGAATCATTAGGGAGTTCATTCAGAATGTTTTGAAAAATATGAAGATACTTATCCCAAGTTCTGTGATTCTGATGACAATAAAGACGGCACAATTTATTGATTTCCTTCATCCATCTTTCTGAAGCGTTAGATTGAGGGTGAAAAAGTGAAATGAAGATTGGTTTAATTTTACGACGCTGAAGAGTACGAAGCCAAATTTTAGAACGAAACTGTGATCCATTATCTGATATAACCTTGTCAACGTGACCGACTTCTTTAAGAAAATGTTTGATAAAAGCGTTAGATACTGAACGAGCTGTTGCTTTGCGTAAAGGTGTAAAACACACATATTTTGACGTCAACTCCACTGCTACGAAAATGTACGCAAAACCATTAGTAGAACGAACCACTGGACCAAACAAATCGACTGCAGCCATCTCCTTTAATTTCGCTGGAATGACAGGAAACAACGGTGCTCTGTGAGAAATCGTTGGAGGCTTAGCCATTTGACATAATTTGCATTTGGCAAGAACAGATCGAATACGTTTTTCCATATTACTGAAGTAGCAATTTTCTCGTAATTTATGAAAGCATTTTCTGGGACCAAAGTGTGCATAACTGAAATGCGTATACCAAATCAATTTATTAACCCACTCATCAGGAATACAAACTAACCAAACAAAGTTGTCGACGGATTTTCGTTTAAAAAGAACTTTCCAGATAGATCGCAAAAACGAGGTGTGGCCAAATCGTCCAATCTAACAAAGCGTCGAAGAAAATTACAGAGACCAAGAAAACTACGAACATCACGTTTTGTGGTAGGAACAGCATAATTACGAATAGCGTCTAATTTCTCTGGATCAGGAAGAATACCTTCTGTAGAAATAATGTGACCGAGAAATTTCATCTGAGGACGACCAAATTCAGATTTTTCTACGTTCACTGTAATGCCAACTCGTGCAAAAATACGTAACAATGAATCCAAAATTTTGTTGTGCTCACTCCAAGAACGTTTAGCAATAAGAATGTCGTCAACATAAGAAGTAATATTGTCACGAAGATAAACAGGTAAAATTTCATTTAAGCTAAGAATGAATGCTGCAATAGGTACAGTAAGTCCCATCGGTAATTTCCAAAGTCACTTTTGGGTAAAACAGTCATATCCGGTTATTGTTCACTTACTCACTAAATAGATTGATAGTCGAAGAGCTGGTTTGACAGATGCAAAGAATAGTAAAAGAGTAGGCAGCGGTACAGAAAACTAAAAGAGAAATAGCACCACTACAGCTCGGGGCCCTATGCTCGCTACCGCACATATTCACTTAAGAGTAGTGAATCCCCTGAGGACATTAATAACTGCACATAATTTCTAGTTTGTGACTTAATGGCAACTTTGGCGGAAGTGCGTACGTAAATTGATCTAGCCATGAACATGGATGTATGTCGTTCTTCGAATTGCGGAAGATCTTAAATTTCCGGACAGTCAAAAAGTGTTTATAATCAAAGTTTTCGCCTCGTGGCGACAAAGACCTACCGCGTCTGTCCCGGTCCGAATGTCGATTATTGTAAAGTTCGCGCGCCTGGCGCTCTCTTGTTGCATCCCGTAAATGAAACAAATTATTTTCTTCAAACCCCTCTGCTACCTGTGATTCTAAATTTCTTCTGCTATCTTTTCCTACAATTTCCCATTCGATCAGCTTGACTTGCTTTCGTAATGCCTCAAATTCCCTTTTCACGCGTTCATTAAATTTTCCCTGATTTTCAACATGCTTATTTATGTTCTGGTATTCTTCGGTTTCTGAAAATGGTAATGGGGCTGTATCATCCGAATCTCTGTCCCCATGTAAACTAAGATTTGTCAATTTATCTGAAATTTCCTCAACTCTTTCCGATAAGTCGCCTATTTTTTCTTTCTGTTTGTTTACATCTTCCGTAAGTGTCGCGACTCGCGTTTCAGTATTGACACATTTGGTAGTTAACTGTTCATATTGTCGTGTTAGATTACTTATTCTGTCATTTGGTACGGATTCCTCGATCCTTTCAAATATTTCTTCCTTATCCTTTGCACGTTGTAAATTTAACTCTGAAAATTTTTGTACTATCACGCGATCTCTTTCTTCCTGTTCTCTATCCTGTTCCCTTTGTCTGATTTCTACTGCAATTAATCTATTATTGTGAGCATTCAAAATTGGTTGTACTTCCTCTCTGATTTCTTTCTTTAATTCATCTTTCATATTTTTGAAACATGTCCCTATTCTTGAATCTAACCGTGTTTCCATTGTTCCCATCTCTGTTTTAATTGTTCCTATCTCTGTTTTAAATTCAGATCCTAAAGTTTCCATTCGTGTTTCCATTGTCCCTATGTCATTTTTAATTTCAGATCGCAAAGTTCCCATCTCTGTTTCCATTTTTCCTATTCTTGATCCCACTGTTTTTAATTCAGATCCAAACCGTGTTTCCATTTTTAATATAGCACTCATCAACTGCCCCATGGTAACTGTTTCAAAATTATTTTCGCCCCTAACATTTCCCGCAAAACCAGTTTCCTTCGTCATAGCTGTAAAGCTATCTGTGTTCGATACTATTTCAGAATCTTCTATCGTTGATCTCGTATTCTGTGAATTTTCTGATTGAGAAAAATTTTGAAATGGTTCCGGACTATTTTCCCGACTTATCACATTGTTTTCAACTCCATTATCCACCATACTGTCTTCCTCTGTTGGCGAGTTCGCCATGTCAACAATTTCGTTATACTCACTATTCATCATTTTTACTTTTTTCATCGATCGCGTAATCATTTACAAAATATACGAAAGATTCGTCACTGTACGAAAATCACACACAATGACCCCTTATCTCCAACAATACTATTCACACGCAATGTCTCCCTCAAACACGATCAATCGAACAATTGAAATAATTGCACAAGATTGTCAAACGCGTATACAAGGCAATAAAATTTAAATTTTGAAAAATATCATTAGAAGAATGCCAATTACCAAATCTACACATGCAAAACAGACTACAATTACTATACTACAAATTACTACAACAATACTACAGTCTACAATTTTCACAATCAGAAGAATCCAAGGGACGATCCGAAGCAGCGGTCGCCACGTGCATGGGGGCTTAATTAAATAATCAATTGAAAATGTTTTTTTTTGTTTTTGTTTTAGTAACTGTATGTCCGATTACGTAAGTGTCGTAAACGGTGGGCCCTGACTAGTATTATTACGCTATCTGACTGCAACAAACAATGTAAGAAAATTTTCGTAAACACAGTTAATTAATTAAGACCCCAGCAACTATAAAAATCTACAAAACCAATAAGCACTAGTGTAGCTGTTCTGTATGTGGGAGTGTGACTCAACGTCCACATCTGGCACGGTTCTTTTCCAACAAGACAAGAATTTTGATACCAATTATACTGACGTGACAAAGAAATTTAGAAAAACTATGATTACGCAAGAAAACCAGAATTCACTCTAATACAAGAACACAAGCCAGATGCTTTGTTGACTGAACCTGTAGTGACGCATTATTTCAGATACACAAATAAATAAACGAACATGGTAAATTTTACCTTCATATATATTGACGAATGCACTCATTACAATATCATCTGCTATCTCTCCCATCAAATAACTGCATAAGACATGAAACAACGCTCTTTACTACAACATCTCGCTCCAACTTCACGACAACCCCGAGCTCTGCCCACGCACACACTGTCTCTATGAGTTCTTAACACACACTGTCCTCTACGAACCCTCAACAACCACTGACTGCCACGAACTCTAAACAGGCACTGTGGAGGCGGCTTAATAGTACTCTTTGGCGCACTCTCTGGCGCAGTGGCACAGTGTAGCCACCTTTCAATATATATATATATATATATATATATATATATATATATATATATATATATATATATATATATATATATGCTCGTGTGTATGTGTGTGTGTGTGGGTGTGTGTGTGTGTGTGTGTGTGTGTGTGTGTGTGTGTGTGTGTACGTATGTTTATGTAAACCGATGCATCAGCTGTGCCGGTTCGAAGAAGGAGGAACTTCGCAAGCGGCAATTGGAGACCGTCTACACCCTGCCTATACGGAATTACCTGAGACCTCACTACCCTGGTGACCAACGGAGGCTTTGTTGATGATTATACATTCCACCATCTACACTGCCGTTTGTGAAAAGTTCAACACCGAGAAGGAATTACCTGAACAGCTCCACACTTGGTGGAAGTGGCGACGGGTGTGCAACCAATACGTGATAAGTTTTGCAGCGAGAGGTGTACACGTAGGCCGAGCAGAGCCCTCTCGTGTCATTCCGACATGGTCAGTGTCGCGCCCAGTGTAGCCGGTGCAGAGCTGTCACACAAAGTGGAAACAATACTGTGAGTGCCAGTATGCCTCGTCGACGTCTAAGGGGAGCCATATCGGCATGTGAGCAAGTTCGAGCGGGACAGAATGATCGGTCTCCGGGAAACGGGATTGCCATGTCGTGACATTTCGGCTCGCACAGGGCATGCTGCTGTGACAACGATGCGTTTGTGGAGGTAGTGGACAGTGGAAGGTCGTTCGCAGCGGCGAGCGGGAACTGGACCGTGGAACATTGCCAGAGCATGGGATGACCGCCATCTTGTCCGCATGGCGATTACGGACTGTACAGCGTCATCCACAGTGTTGGCTCGTCGCCGGAGCACTGCAACAGGTGTGAACTTGTCTGTATCGACGGTTTGTCGCCGTCTGCTGGAGGTTGGACTGGTTCTACGGATGCCATTATTTTGGCGGCTTCCATTGTCCAGAAACCACAAGCTCCTCCGACTGCAATGGGCACGTGTACACCGTCACTGGGGTGCTGAAAGGCAACATTTTATCTTTTCGAATGAGTTCCGCTTCAATGTGTGCTGCAGTGATGGCCGCATACGTGTCTAGCGGTACTGTGGTGAGCGTAACCTGGAGGACTGCATTGTGGAGCGGTATAGCGGACAAACACCAGGTTCAGGGTGCCATTGGTAACAACAACCGATTTCACCTCGTACGTATTGCGGGCACTTTGAACAGCAACCGGTACCTAACGGAGGTCGTGGAGCCTCAGGTACTCCTCCTGCTTCAGGCATCTCCACAGGTCACATTTCAACAGGACAATGCCCGGTCACATATTTCGAGGAATGTACAAGCCCTCTTCGAACAGCGACATGTACCATTGCTTCCCTGGCCTGCACTTCACCAGACGTGTCCCCCATCGAACACGTCTGGGATATGGTTGGTCAGCACCCGGTGCGTCACGGTCTTCCAGCAACTGGTGTCACGGATTTGTGTGGCTCGGATACAAACTGCGTGGAGGGAAAGCCCTCAGGAACGTATTCAGAACGTTATTGATTCAATGCAGCTGCGTATAGCAGCTCTAATTCCAGCACATGCTGGCCACAAGACATGCTGAATAGTAGGGCTCAAAGGACATATACAGATTTGAAAAAGTAATCATTTGTTACTTGTCATGTTCCTAACCTGAGGTACTAAATTAATTGAATTCGTGCGTTTCTTTCTTGGAGTTGCAATTGCCACAAACTATAGTATCGGGTGATCAAAAAGTCAGTATATATTTGAAAACTTAATAAACCACGGAATAATGTAGATAGAGAGGTAAAAATTGCACACATGCTTGGAATGACTTGGGGTTTTATTAGAACCAAAAGAAAACAAAGTTCACAAAACTCCGACAGATGGCGCTGGACAGCAAACCGTCAGTGACTGCGCATGACGTGTGTAAAAGGAGCTGTAATGAGAGAGAGAATCAGATGCGCCAGCAGTCACAGCATGTTGACGTTACCTGAAAAGGCGCTTTTAGTGAAGCTGTATTATCAGAATGGTGAATGTGCTAGTTCAGCGTTACGATCCTATCGCCGTAGGAAGGGGACTCGAACGGGTAAAGGTCCGTTGACAAATGCAGTTGTGGCGAGAATGATTTCGAAGTTCGAAGCCACGGGTTGTTTAGACGATAGACCCCGTAGCGACCGACCGAGCACAAGGCGTAATGCTGCTGAGACAGCTCAGGAAGAAATGGAGACTGTAGCGGGTTCATCTATGCTCGGGGAAGTCAGCGCTCGTGCAGTGGCACGTCGCACCGGCATTCCATACACTACTGTTTGGTTGGCACTGAGGCGTACCCTCCGATGTTATCCGTACAAAATCCATCGGCATCATGAACTGTTACCTGGCGATTTAGTGAAGTGGAGGGCATATGCGGTGTGGGTGTTTCAAAAGATGGCGGAAGATGACTATTGGTTGAATAACGTGTTGTGGATCGACGAAGCTCATTTCACGCTCCCAGGGTCTGTCAATGCCCACAACTGCAGAATTTGGGCTACCGAAAATCCTAGAACTGTCGTGGAAACTCCATTGCACGACGAGAAAGTCAAGGTATGGGTTGGATTTACCATATCTACCGTTATCGGGCGTTTTTTCTTCGAGGAATGCGTGATTCTGGTTTTGTAATTGCTACCATGAGGGGTGAGAGGTACGCCAATATGTTACAGAATCGCATCATCCCCAGCCTGGCTGATAAACACCTGCTGGAACGTACGATGTTTATACAAAACGGCGCTCCACCTCGTATTGCTAGACGCGTGAAAGATCTCTTGCCCGCGTCGTTTGGTGGTGATCGTGTGCTCAGCCGCCACTTTCACCATGCTTGGTCTCCCAGGCCCCCAGACCTCAGTCCGTGCGATTATTGGCTTCGGGGTTACCTGAAGTCGCAAGTGTATCGTGATCGACCTACATCTCTAGGAATGCTAAAAGACAACATCCGACGCTAATGTCTCACCATAACTCCGGACGTGCTTTGCAGTGCTGTTATTCCTCGACTACAGCTATTGTTGAGGAATGATGGTGGACATATTGAGCATTTCCTGTAAAGAACGTCTTTGCTTTGTCTTACTTTGTCATGAAAATTATTGCTATTCTAAACAGATGAAGCGCCATCTGTCGGACATTTTTTGAACTTTTGTATTTTTTTGGTTCTAATAAAACCCCATGCCATTCCAATCATGTGTGTCAGTTTGTACCTCTCTATCTACATTATTCCGTGATTTCTTCAGTTTTCAAATTTGTACTGACTTTTTGATCACCCGGTATATGACAGCATTCGATCGATGTACAGGCTACATTTTAGACGTGAAGAACACGAAACAGTGGAAGTGGGGGAAACAAGTACAAGGTCTGCTCTGCCGAGAGCGAGAGGAAGATAGTGAGAGACAGAGAGAGAGACAGAGAGAGAGAGAGACACACACACAGAGAGAGAGAGAGAGAGAGAGAGAGAGAGAGAGAGAGAGAGAGAGAGGAAACAAAGACTAAGGGCTGCCGGTGAATAAAGAGATCAGTGCGTCACGGCGCGGTCGAGATGGACGTGGGAATACGGTGTTGTCCAGCTCTGCAAGCAGTGACAGTCGTTTCCCCCTTCCCCTCGCGACGGCGAGGGAGTATTTTCCCGCCCCTCCTTGATGGCGGCCGCGAAATCTGAAGGCAGCGACAGCCGCCGACCTGCCTGGGAAGAGGATGCGGCCCTCCATATACATTTCCCCAGATTGTAACGAAACGCGCCCGCATCTCAGGAGACGTAATCCTATAATCTGGCGCGGCCCGCCGTCGTACGTATGTACACGGGTACGCAAGCCTGGCGAGGCTGTCCGTCGGTGCTTCCCTCCGCACGGTGATGGAATAGGGTGATACGCACTCGTTATAAAAGTCTACTTCTGCATTACCAGTCCGCGCGCGGCGCATCCATCTCGCCGGCATCAGCATCAGCGGGCGAACAACACAAAAGGTTTTTTTTCTCCTTTTCTTTTGCTCTTTTCTGTATGGGAATACACACCGCTGGCGGACGCAGACTTATGCCCTCAATTCCGCGGCGGCTCCTCTCCGCCCCCGGCCGCGCCGTGTCCCGCGGCACAGGCTGGAGAAATGCTCGGGGCGTGATCGCGACGACCAAGTGCAGCCGGCGGCGGCCGCCTTTGTGTTATCATGTGTGACGTCGCGCCGCGCTCTGTTTTATCACCTCCGCCGTCGCCGTCGCACCTTCTGACGCCATTTCCACAGAATGTCTCGTTGCCATCGTAGGACATGCAAAGTGACGCGACAAGCGGCGAACAGCTTGTGCAGCAAGCCCTCCAGCATTACGACACTGAAAATGTGAAGTTAGTATCGTAACAACTCAGATCTATGACTGTGATTCGATGATGTTGTGAAGAAACTGCCTGTCAGATTAATTTTGTGAAATATATTTACGGAAAAAAAGCACAACACCAAAATATAATTAAGGTAGAGTAATGAAATAATAAATATCAAGAACATCAATATCAAAATAATGAATATGAAGACCTTTGATGGAAACCCAGTTCTAAACAAAGAAGGGAAAGCAGAAAGGTGGAAGGAGTATATACAGTGTCTATACAAGGGAGATACACTTGAGGACAATATTATGGAAATGGAAGAGCATGTAGATGAAGATGAAATGGGAGATATGATATTGCGTGAAGAGTTTGACAGAGCACTGAAAGACCTGAGTCGAAACAAGGCCCCCGGAGTAGACAACATTCCATTGGAACTACTGACAGGCTTGGGAGAGCCAGTCCTGACATCGTCAGCCTGGGGAAAATCTATTGTGTTATGAGCAGTCACAAAACTCTACCATCTGGTGAGCAAGATGTATCAGACAGGCGAAATACCCTCAGACTTCAAGAAGAATATAATAATTCCAATCCCAAGGAAAGCAGGTGTTGAGAAATGTGAAAATTACCGAACTATCAGTTCAATAAGTCACAGCTGCAAAATACTACCGCGAATTCTTTACAGACGAATGGAAAAACTCATAGAAGCCGACCTCGGGGAAGATCAGTTTGGATTCCGTAGAAAGATTGGAACACGAAAGGCAATACTGACCCTACGACTTATCTTAGAAGAAAGATTAAGGAAAGGCAAACCTACGTTTCTAGCATTTGTAGACTTAGAGAAAGCTTTTGACAATGTTGATTGGAATACTCTCTTTAAAATTCTGAAGGTGTTAGGGGTAAAATACAGGGAGCGAAAGGCTATTTATAATTCGTACAGAAAGCAGATGACAGTTATAAGAGTCGAGGACATGAAAGGGAAGCAGTGGTTGGGAAGGGAGTGAGACAGGCTTGTAGCCTCTCCCTGATGCTATTCAATCTGCAAATTGAGCAAGCAGTAAAGGAAAAAAAAGAAAAGTTCGGAGTAGTTATCAAAATCCATGGAGAAGAAATAAAAACTTTGACGTTCGCCGATGACACTGTAATTCTGTCAGAGACAGTAAAGGACTTGGAAGAGCAGTTGAACGGAATGTACAGTGTCTTGAAAGGAGGGTATAAGATGAACATCAACAAAAGTAAAACGAGGATAATGGAATGTAGCCGAATTAAGTCCGATGATGCTGAGGAATTAGATTAGGAAGTTAGACACTTAAAGTAGTAAAGGAGTTTTGCTACTTGAGGAGCAAAATAACTGATGATGGTCGAAGTAGAGAAGATATAAAATGTAGACTGGCAATGGCAAGGAAAGCGTTTCTGAAGAAGAAAAATTTGTTAAAATCCAGTATAGATTTAAATGTCAGGAAGTCGTTTCTAAAAATATTTGTATGGAGTGTAGCCATGTATGGAAGTGAAACATGGACGATAAATAGTTTGGACAAGAAGAGAATAGAAGCTTTCAAAATGTGGTTCTACAGAAGAATGCTGAGGATTAGACAGGTAGATCACATAACTAATGAGGAGGTATTGAATAGAATTGGAGAGAAGAGGAGTTTGTGGCACGACTAGAAGAAGGGGTCGGTTGGTAGGACATGTTCTGAGGCATCAAGGGATCACCAATTTAGTACTGGAGGTCAGCGTGGAGGGTAAAAAATCGTACAGGGACACCAAGAGATGAATACACTAAGCAGATACAGAAGAATGTAGGCTGCAGTAGGTACTGGGAGATGAAGAAACTTGCACAGGGTAGAGTAGCATGGACAGCTGCTTCAAACCAGTTTCAGGACGGAAGACTACAACAACAACAACAACAACAACAACTTACGGAAAAAATCACAACATCAAAACAAAATGAAGGTAGAGTAATGAAATTTCTAAAATGCATTTTTTCTAGGTAAAATATCTGAATGATTAACACTGCTAGACCACAAGTTAATGTAAGGGCGAGATAAGCCATTGCAAATGTGAAATGCTGGTACACAAATAATCGTGATAACCGCCAAGATGTTGGATGCAAGCATACAAACGTGCATTTATTGTGTTGTCCACGTGCCGGAAGTCATTTTGTGGGGCGGAGTTCCTTGCCTGTTGTACCTGGTGGGTCAATACAGCGACGATTACCGCTGTTCGTGGATGATGCTGGAGTTGCCGATCGATCATGTCCGCTATGTGCTCGGTGGGAGACGCATCTGGCGATTGAGCAGTAAAGGCAGTATCTCGATATTATGTAGAGCATGTTCGATTACAACAGCAGCGGTATGTGGACGAGTGTTATCCTGTTGGAAAACACCCGTGGTATGCTGTTTATGATTGGCAGCACAACAGTCTGAATCACCAAATTGATGTACAGTCAGGGCGCGTGGGTTAACCACGAGACTGCTCCTGCTGCCATACGAAATCACATACCAGGGCATAGCTACAGGTGTAGCTCCAGAGTGTCTAACAAATAGGCAGGTTGGTAGTAGGTCGTCAACTGACGTAACTCACACGGCCATCTCTTGCACCGAGGCAGAACCAGCTTCCAACACACGGCCATCACTGGCACAGAGGTAGAACGAGTTTATCAGAAAAAACAACAGACCTCGACCGTGCCCAACATTGAGGTCTCGCTTGAGCTAATGAAGTCGCAGATGATGGTGGTATGGGAACATGGAATGCACGCTCACAGATGTATGGCTCGGACTCGTAGTTGAAGTAACTGATCTGTAACCGCTCACTATGCCACTGCTGTTGAAATTGTTGCTGCAGACGCAGTACGATGCGCCAGAGTCACACGCTGAACACGATGTTCTTCCCTGGCGGTAGTGCCACATGGTCGCCCGGAGCCCGGTCTTTTGCGACAATACATTCTTGAGACCACAGCTGCCAGCAATCATGTACAGTGGCTACATTCCTAACACGTTGTTCTGCAACATCGCAGATAGATGATCCAGCTTCTCGTAGCCCTATTATACGACTTCGATAAAACTCAGTGAAGTGACACAAGCTGCGACATCATCGCGAAAAAAACTGTGACCCGTATGTGTAATAAGTTTCCTTTAATTTACGTCTATGGTCACAAACTTTTTGCTAACAGATTACCGGTTACGGTCTTTAATGACCATCATCAGATCTGTTTCATAAAAACAGAGTCCTAATGTACTGCAGCCATAAATGGCATCGGCAAATGTTAAATGCAGAATCAGCACCAGCGTTTATATGTACAGGGCTATTACAAATGATTGAAGCGATTTCATAAACTCACTGTAGCTCCATTCATTGACATATGGTCACGACACACTACAGATACGTAGAAAAACTCATAAAGTTTTGTTCGGCTGAAGCCGCACTTCACGTTTCTGCCGCCAGAGCGCTCGAGAGCGCAGTGAGACAAAATGGCGACAGGAGCCGAGAAAGCGTATGTCGTGCTTGAAATGCACTCACATCAGTCAGTCATAACAGTGCAACGACACTTCAGGATGAAGTTCAACAAAGATCCACCAACTGCTAACTCCATTCGGCGATGGTATGCGCAGTTTAAAGCTTCTGGATGCCTCTGTAAGGGGATATCAACGGGTCGGCTTGCAGTGAGCGAAGAAACGGTTGAACGCGTGCGGGCAAGTTCCACGCGTAGCCCGCGGAAGTCGACGAATTAAGCCAGCAGGGAGCCAAACGTACCACAGCCGACGGTTTGGAAAATCTTACGGAAATGGCTAAAGCAGAAGGCTTACCGTTTACAATTGCTAAAAGCCCTGACACCCGATGACAAAGTCAAACGCTTTGAATTTTCGGCGCGGTTGCAACAGCTCATGGAAGAGGATGCGTTAAGTGCAAAACTTGTTTTCAGTGATGAAGAAACATTTTTTCTTAATGGTGAAGTTAACAAACACAATGTGCGAATCTGGGTGGTAGAGAATCATCACGCATTCGTGCTGCA
Organism: Schistocerca americana; assembly: GCF_021461395.2. NCBI lineage: Eukaryota > Metazoa > Arthropoda > Insecta > Orthoptera > Acrididae > Schistocerca > Schistocerca americana. The sequence goes on along the minus strand of NC_060126.1, from coordinate 456,608,621 downwards.
AATTCGCAGTTCATCAAAAGTTAACGTGTTTTGTGCAATCTCACGGTTTAAAGTTTACGGCCCCTTTTTCTTCTGCGAAAAAGACGTTACAGGACACGTGTATCTGGACATGCTGGAAAATTGGCTCATGCCACAATTGGAGACCGACAGCGCCGACTTCGTCTTTCAACAGGATGGTGCTCCACCGCACTTCCATCATGATGTTCGGCATTTCCTAAACAGGAGATTGGAAAACCGATGGATCGGTCGTGGTGGAGATCACGATCAGCAATTCATGTCATGGCCTCCACGCTCTCCCGACTTAACCCCATGCGATTTCTTGCTGTGGGGTTATGTGAAAGATTCAGTGTTTAAACCTCCTCTACCAAGAAACGTGCCAGAACTGCGAGCTCGCATCAACGATGCTTTCGAACTCATTGATGGGGACATGCTGCGCCGAGTGTGGGAGGAACTTGATTATCGGCTTGATGTCTGCCGAATCACTAAAGGGGCACATATCGAATATTTGTGAATGCCTAAAAAAACCTTTTGAGTTTTTGTATGTGTGTACAAAGCATTGTGAAAATATCTCAAATAATAAAGTTATTGTAGAGCTGTGAAATCGCTTCAATCATTTGTAATAACCCTGTATTTGACGATGCTATTGCTGATTCCGCATTTAACATTTGACGATGCCACTATGGGTACAGTAAATTAGGACTTTCTTTTTATGAAACAGATCTGATGATGGTCATTAAAGACCGAAACCGGTAATCTGTTAACAAAAACTTTGTGACCATAGACGAAGGAAACTTATCAGTGACGTGAGTTTGTCGTCTTAAAGCCATTTTTGAGTAACATCAGCTCACCAAGCCCCGTCTCACAGGTAACTAACGACCACGACCTTTACATAATTTTGCAAATGTAGAAACACATCTACCAACTTTCGTTTATGTCGCATAACTCTTTCTTGGTGTTGCGACTTTTTTTCCCTCTATTGTATGGCACTAGAGTCGGTGTTATACAAAGGTGCAGCATTTCAGCCAATCTTTTTAACATTTATTTTCGTGATTTAATCTGGAAATGGAAGGAGATGCTTAATAGGGTAATGAAAATTAACACAAATTTCCGCACGAATCGCTTTTTATACGCTAGCAGATAATGAAGATGGGCTAGAATACACATGATCTACAAAGAAGGATACGTCTATTAGTTAACATTTGTGAAAACTAGAGGAGAACTTCGTTTCCTATTCACGCCTCTAGCCAGCCATGCAGTTTTAATATTTTTTCTCATTCCGTTTTAGATTACACCATTCAATTTTTGCGTAATGTGGTCTATAGCGAAATTATCAAATTACTCCGGAAAACGAAATATGAAACTATGTTTCAAGGTAAATCATGGTCATGTATATATATAAGAACAAATATTATATTGGAATTTGACAGTGCTTCAGTTGAGAAAATATTGCCATTACTGTATTTAACTCTCACCACTACACAACAATAATCAGTAAGTGTAATCAAACCGAAATATAATCAAAAACCATTTACAAGCTAAAAAGGTTCTAAAATAGAAGCTATTGTAGACTATCACAAATTTCCATGTTTAAGACTGGTAAAATTGTTAAGTCATCAAAGAAACTCATACCATTAGCAAATACAACAAGCAGCATTGCAGAAGATATTTTCTTTTCATTGTACAAGATGGAGTGGATGACTGACGAAGCATGGCTTAACCGTCCACAAGATACATAATAGGTTTTAAAATTATATCGAACTTTACTCTGTATAAAATTCTGTACCTGGAGAACTAACAGTATTTCCAGATAGCTTTAATAAGTTATACCGCACTTAAAAGTGTGTACCCAAGAATGTTTACAAATACTTCACAAAACACAACCTCATGTTTCACAAAAAGGAAAAAAAGGAAAGAAACACCTTATTGTGGCCTCTAGTGTGCATCTTTCGTCATCTAATTCTGAAATCATTCACTGGATTGAAATACTGAACAGTAAACACCATGAATCTCCATGTACGTTATCCTAGGTACAGCCCTCTCTCTTACTACACAGCAATCAGCAGTAAGTGAAATGAAATTTGAGTCTTATCAAAATCCATTTACAAGTTAAGTAAATGTCGAAACACGAGATACCGTAAACTAACACAACTTCCCGTTTTTAGGATGTAAAATTGTTAAGATATTAAAGAAACTCAGTTAATTTGCAAATATCACATTTTGCATGGTAGAAGACCTTCTTCCCTGTCATGGTACAAACAGGATGCATGATCGACGAAGTATGGCTTAACCGCCCACAAGTTACATAATAAGTTTCAAAACTACATCGAATTTTACTCACTATTAAATTCTGTACTTGAAGAGTTAACAACATCTTCCACATAGCTTTAATAAGTTATAACACACTTAAAAGTGTAGACTTGAAAATATTTACAAATACTCCACAAAATACAGCCTCACAATTCACAAAAAAGAAAAAAAAACACCTTATTGCGGCCTCTAGTGTCACCTTTTTTATCTGATTCTAAAATCATACAGTGAAATGAAACACTGAACAAGAAAAATCATGTGTTTCCCTGCACAGAGTCCTAAGTACCTAGGTACAACCCCCTCCCCTACCACTTGAGGATATCAAAAAAGAAGACAAAATCTGTATCTTTTAAAGGCAAACTATCTGTTCGGACAAAAATTATAACTGACAACGGAAAAGATTAAATAATTTACCTGTTTAGGTTGCGACGTCACATATAAGTACGGCGAAACACTCAGAAGAATTTAGCAAAGTTTGGGTGTATATGTGGAACAATGAAAAGATATGTCAAAAATAAGACGAGGAAAGAAAAAAGATTGAAACTCTGTAAGGCAATGGAAGTGTAAATGCTTCTTCACGGAAGTGAATCATGAACCACGAAAGTTGCATACGACGAACAGAGATAACATATCCAAGAGCAGTGAGAGGATGCACAAAGATTAAAGTATTTAGAAATTCAGAAGTTAGGGAAGAACTGAATCTACTTAGTATCCTCAATAAAACACATGAAAACGGAAAAACTGGAACGAACGTCTCTAAAGAATGAATGTAGAGAGATTACTTCTCCATTTAAGAAGACATAAGCCAGTTGGGTGAAGAAGACAAGGAAGGCTGTGGTACCCCAAACAGGCAAAACATAAGAAGATCAACGACCTGAAAAGAACAAGAAGATGATGATGATAATACACAATCGTGTTGAGAACTTCTACACTTGTTTCAAATTTTATTCATTTTCTGATCTAACGCACACGCACATATTTTTATGAGCTGTTTCAATAACGCCAAACGCCTTTCTTCAAGTCAGTATGCAGCAAGACAAAGATGCGCACAGGCTTGAACATGGTAGATACGGTTGAAATTATTGTCCTCCAGGCAGACAGAGCCCGAGGAAAATAATGTGACACCGTTGTAGAAACGCACTCTCGTTGTGAGCACTGGGCGTTTGCAACCCATTGTTCCAAAGTGGCGACCGCCTTTGTATTCGTATACTGCCACGTGTCAACCTGAACACTTTTGGGAGTCTTCATTGTTGTTATCTGATTAGTATGAGGTGGCAGCGAGAGGTGGGGTGAAAGACACCTAGCCTCCCCTGCATGACTGGCGTGATGTGAGGGCAGTGCTGGAGTGGTACGCGTGTGTATAGGCAGGCTGAGCAGAGAGAGCAGGGAGAGGAGATGGATATCGCTTTCTTGTCCGGCAGTCTGTTTGGAACACATATGGCAATTACTTCGCGATAACTTTTAATCTATCTTCCCAATGAGCTAGAGAACTGATATTTTAAAAATTGCTCAGAACCGGATGACAAAACAATATTAACTCACTTTCTTGGCTGGTGTGTGGCGGTGGGTGGTTTGTTTACCACTGTCATTTGTCGATGAGCTAGAGACATGAAACTATGACTATAGCTCAGAACAGGATGACAATGCAATGTTAACTAGTTTTCTTGTCTGGCAGTATGTGTACCACAACCATATCCCCCTTTGCCTCTTTCAGTCTTAAATCGTACACTGGAAGAACGATTTCTAGTAAGCCTCTATGTCAGCTAGAATCTTTAATTTTTGTTCAAATGTTCTAATGTGTGTGAATTCCTAAGCGACCAAACTACTGAGGTCATCGGTCCCTAGACTTATCCACAACTTAAACAAACTTACGCTAAGGACAACACGCACACACCCATGCCCGGGGGGACACAAACCTCCGGCGGGAGGGGCTGCGCAGTCGGTGACATGGAATCTCAAACAGTGCGGCCACAACGCACCGCTTAATTTTTGTCTTTGCGACCTTCCGGCGACATATATGTAAAAAGAAGCAATATATCGATTTAGTCATTCGAAGACAAACAGAAGTAAATGTGAAATTTACCACATGTCTCTTTTCTAATCTCATAAAAACGTTTGAAATAGCACAAAAAATTTAAAACATACCGTCACTGCGCGATAGCGATGAAAATGTTACCGGTGATGGTGCCACTAAAGCGGAGTTACTAAATACAGTGTTCCGTAATTCCTTCACGAAAGAAGACGAAGTAAATATTCCAGAATTCGAAACCAGAAAAGCTGTTAGTATGAGTGACATAAAAGTAGATATCTTAGGTGTTGAGAAACAACTCACACCTCTTAAGAAAGGCAAGTCTTCTAGTCCAGATGGTATACCAATCAGGTTCCTTTCAGAGTATGCAGACACAATAACGCCTTTTTGACTGCTACGGTCGCAGGTTCGAATCCTGCTTCGGGCATGGATGTGTGTGACGTCCTTAGGTTAGTTAGGTTTAAGTAGTTCTAAGTTCTAGGGGACTGATGACCACAGATGTTAAATCCCATAGTGCTCAGAGCCATTTGAACCATTTTCGAATAACGCCTTTCTTAGCAATCATATACAACCGCTCACTTGACGGAAGGTCTATTCATAAAGACTGGAAAGTAGCACAGGTCACACCAATATTCAAGAAAGGAAATAGGACTAACCCACTGAATTACAGACCCATATCACTGACCTCAAGTTGCAGTAGGATTTTCGAGTATATACTGTACGTGAACAATATGAATCACCTTGAAGGAAATGACTTACTGATACATAACCAACACGGATTCAGAAAATATCGTTTTTGTGAAACACAGCTAGCTCTTTATTCCCATGAAGTAATGAGTGCTGCCGACAAGGGATCTCAGATCGATTCCATATTCGTAGATTTCCAGAAGGTTTTTGATACCGTTCCTCACAAACGACTGTTAATCAAATTGCGTGCATATGGAGTATCGTCTCAGTTGTGTGATTTCCTCTGAGAGAAGTGACAGTTCGTAGTTATAGATGGTAAATCATCGAGTAGAACAGAAGTGACATCTGGCGTTACGCGAGGTAGTGTCATAGGACCTCTGCTGTTACTGATCTACATGAATGATCTAGGTGATAATCTGAGCAGCCCCCTTCGATTGTTTACAGATGTCGCTGTAATTTACCGTCTAGTAAAATCATCAGAAGATCAATTCCAATTATAAGATGATCTAGAGACAATTTCTGTATAGTGCTAAAAGTGGCAATTGGCACTAAACAAAGAAAAGTGAGAGGCCATCCACATGGGTACCAAAAGAAACCCAATAAATTTTGGGTATACGATAAATCGCACAAATCTAACGGCTGTCAATTCGACTAAATACCTAGGAATTACTTTTACGAGCAACTTCAATTGGACAGACCACATAGATAATATTGCGGGGAAGGAGAAACAAAAACAGCGCTTTGTTGGCTGAACACTTAGAAGATGCGGCAAACCCACTAAGGAGACAGCCTACATTACACCTGTCAGTCCTCTGCTGGAATATTGCTGCGCGGTGTGGGATCCTTATCATGTAGGATTGACGGAGGTTCAAAATGGTTCAAATGGCTCTGAGCACTATGGGACTTAACATCTGAGGTCATCAGTCCCCTAGAACTTAGAACTACTTAAACTCAACTAACCTAAGGACAAAACACACACATTCATGACCGAGGCAGGATTAGAACCTGCGACCGTAGCAGTCGATTGACGGAGGGCATCGAAAAAGTGCAAAGAAGGGCAGCTCGTTTCGTGTTATCGTGCAATAGGGGTGAGAGTGTCACTGATATGATACACGAGTTAGGGTGGTAGTCTCTGAAACAAAGGAGGTTTTCTTTGCGGCGAGGTCTGCTTAAAAAATTTCAATTACCAACTTTCTCTTCCGAATGCGAAAATATTTTTTTGACACCCACCTACGTAGGGAGAAATGATCATGATAATAAAATAAGAGAAATCAGAGCACGAACGGAAGGATTTAGGTGTTCGGAAGGAATTAGGTGTTCCTTGTTCCCACGCGCCATTCCAGAGTGGAGGTAGAGAAGTAGTATGAAAATGGTTCGATGATCCCTCTGTCAGGCACTTAAGTGTGAATTGCAGAGTAGCCATATAGATGTAGATGTGAAGTAAAAAGCAGAAAATAACCATTTAAATAAAAATTTATTTTTTAATATACCACTTTTTAAATCGGATAAAAAAGTACAAAATAAAATCTCCGAGCCACCAACAGATTCGTAACCCATACAGACAGTCCTGAAAATTTGTAATTGAGAACTTTTAACATAAAAATACTTAAAAAAATTAAGATTCGAAACCAAAAACGTGGGGTACGCACAGTATGTAACTGATGCATGAATAGTTCATCCCCATACCAATATCAGATGCCTGTTCCCCATGTTTCTCATTTTAAATCTTACAAGTGTACTTAAGCTATGTTCAGGAATTTCTATATAGGGCTGGGAAGCCATATGGGCTATGAGAAGTTATTTCACACTTTTTTGTCCGATTTGAAATGCGGTGTATCAACAGTTCAGTTTTATTTAAATCATTATTTGATTATTACATGTCTTTCTGGCAGCCCGTTTTACTTTGGTTGATCCATTACGTATGCGACTATTTCTTTTCCAGTATTCTGGTCAGAAATTACTGACTTTGAACGCCTACATACGTCGAAAAATGGTCATACTGTCAATACGACAGTTTTATATTGTTGGATATACGTTTGTCCATTGACTTCAGCTGTCGAGCTGCACCTCCCCTACCCTGTGGTGGTCGTTCACAACCGGGCTGCCAACCGTCATCGACTATCATCATTATTTCCATGATTTTCTTTTTTTTTTAGTCCTTGGTGACAGCAGGGGACGGTGGCATGGAGCAGGCGATTCTGGAGGCACGTGGAAGACAGCAAAAATTATTGTTTATTTCCCACCTGTGTCAGTTTCGGCGGTTCGCAATTGTCAAGCGCTAGCTGAAGTGTATGACCATTTTTCATTAGTCTTATGGTTGCCCGCCATATGCTAGCGGCTGGACAGCTTTGGTCACCTGTTCTCAAGCATATCAACTGCAACTTCACAGTGACATAGTATCCAAAAGTGGACAGTAGCGGAAAATAAACAGTAATTACAACCGACAGTGGAACTGTTGTCATTTCAGTCATTTAAGAGACCTGAGACTGGTAGTGTAAAATTATAAATGTGATCGTATCAAGAAGTAAATGATTTTTCTTCTTTTCTGTGGTGATCGACAACAAACTGATTGGCAGCAGTTAAGTTGGCAGCAGATTTCCACCCTTTATCCTTTTCTGGCCTACTTTTCGATTCTCCACAGGTCTTTCATCCCAAATGTTACACAATTTGGTCATGCTGCTTTAGAGCTCTTTCTGTTAACACGCCCGTTTGATAGAGCGAGTGTCTCCTTAAATTAGATGGCCAATTAGTTGCATTAAGTTTTTATTGCAGTGAACTATTCATTTCAACTGATCAGGTGACCGGCTATCAAAAGTTATTGTAATTTATAAGCCGTGTGGTGCTGAAGTACTGTAAAATAAACAAAGAAACCAAAGTATTACTGTGAGGTCAGCCAGTGACGAGTGTAGCGGCTTGATTTTAGACTTACAATAAACCTATTATGAATATTGCTAAATAATTGACTCTGCTCCATACGTTTTGTCCAAACGATTAGAAACTATTTTGAAACGAAAAGCTCATGTTGCCAGTATGTAAAATCTAAGTAAGCGTGGTGGAACCTGATGACAACTGTTATCATAGCTCAGCTTTATTGGCGTGTGAAACTTTAATTGCAAATGTTTCAGTTTCAGCACTCATTCCCAGTGATAACTGAATCAACCGTTGCAAATAACACGTTAATAAACTCGATGAAATGCCTTTTTCTAAGTTTAATATACTCTCAAGTAAGAAAAACGAATCGAATCATAATATGGGAAAAAATGGTTTAAAATGTATTATACTTGTTTTATTCGTTCACATCACTATGTCGAACAATTTATAATAAAGTATGATATTTTTCTTGTATGAAAAACTCTCTGGGAGAATTTTACTTCTTTTTACAAACACAACATATTTTCTTGGAACAACTTATTCCATTTTACGACTGCATAACACTGCATACTTTCCAAAATATCTACAGAATTCAAATAAAAATAATTGTAACATTATACCTAGTATTTTCTTTACTTCCCCAACTTTTTTTTCTGGAACTGTTCTCGTGTGGTTTTGTACTGTAGTCTAAAATTGTTCCCAGAGAGAATGGAGTCCAAAGTATGGATAAGCTCTGTGACTGAAAATATATCATAAGTATAACAAAGACATAAAGAAAAAGTAGCGAAGTAACTTTTCAGTAAAGCTCCAGAAAGATGAAATAATAGAAAAATAAACGTGGAAACAAGAAATTTAGTGACAAAAATTTAGTTTACCGAGTATCGGACCAGGTTTGCGACTGGATTCAAGATTTCGTTGCACAGAGAATTCAGCACGTCGCTCTTAACGGAACAAAATCGACAGATGTAAAGCGCGGTATCTCAAGGAATTGTGATATGAGCGTTACTGTTCACAATGTATATAAATGACCTAGCAGAGTACGTCGGAAGTCTTTAAGATTGTTTGCAGATGATAGGGTTGCATATAACGAAGTGGTTATGCCACAAAACAGTATAGACTTGCCTCCCGCGGACTGGTGAAAGTGCAGGCTCTGGCAGTTGACCGGAAAAGTAAATAAATGTAACAACTGCGAATACATTAGATAATAAATCGACAGCTGTACAATAGCAATCTTCGTCCTCAATTATTTGCTGGATGCATTCCCATCTCTGTGCTCCTGTACAGCTTTTACCGCCTACACTTCCCTCTAGTACTATGGGAGTTATTCTGTAATTTCTTAACAGATGTCCTGTCATCCTGTCCCTTTTTTTGTCCTGTACATTTCCTGTGAGTATGGACGTCCTAGCCGGCCGAGGTGGCCGTGCGGATAAAGGCGCTGCAGTCTGGAACCGCAAGACCGCTACGGTCGCAGGTTCGAATCCTGCCTCGGGCATAGATGTTTGTGATGTCCTTAGGTTAGTTAGGTTTAACTAGTTCTAAGTTCTAGGGGACTAATGACCTTAGCAGTTGAGTCCCATAGTGCTCAAAGCCATTTTTGGACGTCCTATCTTTAGTCATTCAAGGTATCCTGTTTTTTTTCTGAATTTGCGTATACTTCAGCTGATCGGCGGTAGAGAGAAGCACAAAAATGTTCAGGACAATTGAGGAATACAGAAATAGAAGTCCCTTAGAACTGAAATGGAGAGGAAGTGCAGAAAAGCTATGGCGAAATGGCGGTACGAAAAATGTGAAGAAATCGAGAAAGAACTGACTTAGTATATAGAAAATTGAAAACAACCGTATGTGAAATCATGAGCAAAGGCGGTAACATTAAGAGTGGAATGGTAATTCCGCTGTTAAATGCAGAGGAAAGTGCGAACAAGTAAAAAGAGAGCATTGAGGGTCTCAATGAGCGGGACGACTTGTCTGATGACGTGGTAGAAGAGGAAACAGGAGTTGACAGGGAAGAGCTAAGGGACCTAATATCAGAATCAGAATTTAAAAAAAGCTTTGCAAGATTAAGATCGAATAAACCAGAATGTACAGATAAAATTACATAAGAAATTCTAAAACCGTTGGAGCAACTAGCAACAAAACTAATGTCCATTTTGTGTGCAGAAAGAATGAGACTGGCGATATACCATCATACTTTCGTACAAACATTATCCACATAGTTCCAATCGCACAATCAGCTTAACAGCTCATGCATCAAAGTTGCTGACAAGAATAATACACAGAAAAAAGCAAGAGAAAGATGAGGAACTGTTAGATGAGTATCAGTTTGGCTTTACGAAAGGTAAAGGCATCTGAGACGCAATTTTACGTCGCGATCGTTAACAGAAGTAAGGCTGAAGAAAAATCAAGATACATTCATCGGTTTTGTCGCATCGATAAAGCGTTCGACAATGTAAATTGGTGCAAGATGTTCGAAATTCCGAGAATGTAGTGGTCAGCTATAGGGAGAGACGTGTAATATACAATACGTACAAGAACCAAGAGGGAACATAAAAGGGGGAGACGAAGAACGAAGTGTTGAGATTAAAAAGTTTGTAAGACAGGAATGCGGTATGTCGTCCCCATATATACATGAAAGAAGCAATGACAGAAATAGAAGACGTGTCAAGAGTGGGATTACAATTCAAGGTGAATGGATGTGAGAGATAAGCATCGCTTATCCTATTGCTATCCCCAGTAAAAGTGAAGAAGGGTTACCGGATCTGTTGAATGGAATGGAGAGAATGAACAGTCTAATGAGTACACATTGCGGACTGAGACATTATCAATTGTCCCCGCTGATATTTACCAACCCCTGTAAGCAGCTAATGATCTGGATTTCACTTTAATTTCATAAATCGAAGAAAGATGAAAGTAATGGAACAACTTTAAACTTAGCTGTGTGCAGCAACTGTGAAAATATTTTTTATAGTAAAGACAGCCCACTGGTTGTAATGGATTTTACAGTCGAAACGATGGTCAATTCGACTATAAAATCCATTGCAACCAGTGGGATGTCTTTACTAAAAGAAAAGTAATGGAAAGTAGAATAGAGAACAGCGTGAAACTTAACGTCAGAATCAGCTATCACAAGTTTGGCGAAGTTAAGGAATTCTGCAATTTAAGATGCAAAATAACCCATGGCGGACGGTGCAAGGAGGACATAAGAAGCGGACTAGCACAGGCAATGATATTTCTGGCGAAGAGAAGTCTGCTAGTATCAAACATAGGCGTTAATTTCTGAGAACGCACGTTTGGAGCACAACATAGCGTGGTAGTGAAACTGTTCTGTAGGGAAACCGGAAGTGAGGACAATCGAAGCATTTGAGATGTCGTGCTACATAAAAATGCTGAAAATTAGGTGGGGAACCAGGAGGTTCTCAGCAGAATCGGCATGATTAGCATTTGAACCATGTCGGCCAGCAGGTTCAAGGTCAATATCGGTATCAGAAAATGGTTAAAATAGTTATAAGCACTATGGGACTTATTATCTGAGGTCATCAGTCCCCTAGACTTAGAACTACTTAAACCTAACTAACCTAAGGAGATCACATATCCATGCCCGAGGCAGGATTCGAACCTGCGACCGTAGAAACAGCGCGCTTCCGGACAGAAGATCCTAGAACCGCTCGGTCACAGCGGCCGGCAACATCGACATCGCCGCACATCACCTCCTGGTAAAATGTGCCTGCGGATCTGGTTGTCTCTGTAAACCGAAGTTAATGGATCAATGTGACTTGGGCAGATATTAGGTTGCCTCGCAGACGTATGAGCGAACCGTACTGTCAAATCAGTGAGTTTGAAAACGGGCGCATATTGGCATGGGAGAGTGTGATGCATCCACCCGGGAAATTGGTGCTCTTCTGGGACGAAGTATTTCGACAGTGCAACGGGTGTGTGCAGAATGATTCACGGAATTCCGTAGAACACAGCGAGATGGGTCAGGTCACACCACCCAGACCATCCCCTAGAAGATCAACATGACATCCAAACAGCAGTGCAGAACAAATCTGCGACCTCCTCGCCTCTGGCGCAAAAGCAGAACATTGTAACACATAGTACGCTAATAGGGATGGCAATCCGTAGCCTTTTATTACGTATAGGGTTACGAGCGTGTTATCCACTTCTCCGCCTACCTTTGATGAATGTGAAGAAAAATGCTAGACAGGAGTGACGTATGGAACAACATAACTGGGGACAGGAATGGCAACAGATGAATCCAGCATCTTTTTGTTTGAAAACGATGAGCGCATTTTGGTCCGCCGCAGACAGGGGGAGTGACATCACAGTGACTGCAATTGCACAAGACATACAGCACCATCCCGAGGCCTTATGGTGTTGGGTGCTGTTGGATACAACCACAAATCACAGTTGATGGTCCAGGCCACTGTGACCAGTGTGACCTATGTGAAAGACATCCTGCAACCCGTAGCCATACGTTTTCTGCACAACACCCCAGACGCTATTTTCAGGAAGAAAATGCGTGACCAAAAGTTGCTACACGAACACATGCCTTCTTCGTGTCACAGGATGTCTGCGTTTTGCCCTGGTCGTACAGATAACCAGACTTGTTGCCAATCGAAAATTTAAGGAATATGATGAAACGACGGATGCTGCATTGTGACCCAATGCCAACCGCCACATATGAACCATGCAATCAGATGAATGCAGCATTGATGGCTACAGAACAGGACGTCATTCGCGCTTTATACGCACAGATACCATCACGCACGGAACAGGTTATCAGGGTCCATGGTGGACCCTGTGCCTGCTAGCCAACAGAACACATGGTGAACCGAGGTGACTGAAATGCTAATCATTTCTACAAGAGGTACTAATGGATACTAATGTAGATACTAATGTATATGAACATGAGTGTATTTCTTCTGTTACCTATGGTTTTCTCGCAGTTGCCTTCTTTGGGTCTATGTTTTTCTTTCCAACTTCTGTGATTGCCCTTTTTACAGATTTTAATAGGCAGAACGCCTTATCTTAAAACATTTCTCTAAATTAGGCTGAAGGCCCAAACACTCTCACGCCCTAAGGGCAAAACAACTTTAACTTAAAGCCAGCAGGGGTGGCCGAGCGGTTCTAGGTACTACATTCTGGAACCGCGCGACCCCTATGGTCGCAGGTTCGAATCCTCCTTCGGGCATGGATGTGTGTGATGTCCTTAGGCTGGTTAGGTTTAAGTAGTTCTAAGTTCTAGGGGACTGATGACCACAGAAGTTAAGTCCCATAGTGCTCAGAGCCATTTGAACCATTTTTTTGAACTTTAACTTAAAATCGGCTGAAGGCCATTAACTTAAGGCTCTAATCAGGAATTTTAATTTTAAAAAGCACAAGTAATCATCCTAAAATTTCTTTAAATCAGGCTGAAGCCCAAACAGTCTCACGCTTTAAGGGCAACATAACTTTAATTGAAACTCGGCTAGAAGCCTTACATAAACAAACAACAAGGACAAATGAGAAGAGGCAGCACATCAAACGGCGCTCAGAAGGGTCGGCCTTGAATCCAAACAGTAACGCTCGCTTAGGTGAGACAGGCAGTCGGCCCAACAATTCTCAATCCGACGGCAACCAAACCCACAGACTGTCAACGGACCAAGCGACAGAATAACTTCCACTCGACCCGACCGACACACAACAGCGAGTTCAACGGAACAACGCAGAAGGTATAGGCGCCCACAACGAATTACACATTCAGCTGTAAAACTACACGCCGTGCTGGACAACCACAACACGACGAGGAAAATACACTACCTGAATTTAAGTCAACGGCCAGGGCAGGTAACCGGAACGTTAACAGCCACAAGGCAGAATATTCCGCTGGTGCACTTCAATTCCAAAAATAAACAAGTTAAGTTAAACTCCACAGGAGGGCAGCTGGATTTTCACCAGCTTGAAAGCACATGTTGTTTGCTCGTGGGAATGTCCCAACAGCCCACAACGAAATTCAAACAACACAATTTGAACAGTTGGGGCTGGCTGGTAGATTAAGTAAAGGCTCAACTTTCGTGTCCAGAATCACTGTGCCACGGACCTCTCACACTCCGACTGTGCGTGGACGCCGCCAGCGGCCCTGGCCAGACACGCGCCACAGACTTCCTCGCTGCTCCACGCCAACCGACCAACTGCCCGCACATGGCACAGCCGTAAAACTATAAGCGCGAGGCCAAAGATAGTACAAGGGTGCGAATGTCGATACACACTGCTGCTGCGACTCGCGGCGAGGGAGGATAGCACCATCGTGATAGCTGCGGGAGACTAACACAGAATAGACCAAGGTTTAATGCAAAGTATAACACGGGCCAGTCACAGCTCAACTACTTTTGCAGATCACCGATATTTCTTTAACATCCACGTATATCTCCACATATGTATCTAAAGCAGATTGTATGCATGTATGTCTGTGATCTTCTCCCCAACCCCTGGATGAATTTCAACCCAATTTTGTACAGAAATTGTTGGCCTCTAGACTGTCATCTCTGTGGAGTTTATGACATACTGGCTACAAAGTCAGTGAAAAACCAGGCAGAACCGCATTTTTTCCAGTCCCTGGCACATGGGCATCTAGGCTGCCCTGCACAACATACAGATTATATGGAAATATTATTGGCCTCCTTTAATGCCCTACTTTGCAGTGCAGCGTACACATCACAAGCAAGAAACGGTTTTCCAGCCCCAAACGTGTATGCTGCCTTGTAAGATTAAGATAAAGGAGTTGTGTCAGGGTAGCATCAGCCTGCTTAATCAGCCTGACCTACAGGAGTTCCATGTATGGTTGGGCATGGCTGAGTGGGCAGATGGATAATTAGAAAGGCGGACAGAGAATAACAGGAGGACGAGATGGACAGAGACAGGGTGGAAGGGTTTGACAGAGAGACAGGAAGTGTGGACAGGAGGAGAAGGAGAGAGGGGGCGAGGAGGCATGATGTGTGGGTAGCATTGGCATGCATTTCATGGGCTACGCCTGCAGATGTGCTGGCTGAGCAAAGAGAGGAAGGATAGAGGAGATGGGTAGTGACTGAGGGGGAGAATGAACTGGGCAGATAAATGAGAGAGTTGGTCAAGAGAGTGGGATAGAGGGGATGAACAGAGAGATAAGTGAGATGGGGACAGACAGAGATAAGGGGAGGAAGAGATATGCAGGAAGTGGAGAAGATGCAGGGGGTGGATGGGGTAGAGGGGTAGTGGGCAGGTGGAAAAGGAAGAGGGCAGGAGGATGTGGACGCGCGGAGGGGAGGAAGATGTGGAGAAAGGGATGGGGGAAGGAGCAGATGAGATGGACAAAGAGAGGACGAGATGGACCTAAAGAGTTGGGAGGATGAGTTGGGAAGAGAAGTGTGAGGCACGAAGAAATGAACTGAGAGATTGAGGAGCAGGAGATGCCTGCAGTCCCTCCATCTCTTCTTTTTTAAGATGATCATGTCGTTTTGGTTTTTGTATATTATCGATGTGCACATCAGAGAGAGAGCAAGTTTCGTTACTGTTAAACAATCTTTGGTCTTGTCGAGCAACAGTCTTCCATTCCTCCAAAAGGGAGGTTGACAACTGCTGGATGGTCACTGGTGCATGTGATCGTGCAGCAATGCGATTCCCACAGTGTATCCAACGCGTACTCTATGGGATTTCGCCGAAAATCCTCTGGTTTCCAGAGCTCCTCCACCTGCACTGTACTATGTGGCCGCGCATTAGTATCCATAACAATGAAGTCACTGCTGAAAGCACATCTAAATGACGCACGAGTGGAGGTAAAGTTTCACATTATCGTTGACCAGTGAGTTTACCTTGCGCTTGATTTGGAGATCAGTACACCTGTGGAACATTATATATCCCGACACCATAGCTACTGGATCACCAAAACGGCCATGTTCGACAGCGTTCATGGGTGCATCGCGTCATGTGAGGGTATGTCCACAGTGTCAGACATGACCATTATGATGGTATAGGTTTTATGGAGAGTGGAGGCATAACATTACATGAGTGTACTGACTCCAAATCTTTGAACACTGGTCAAAGTCACCGTGATGCTGTACTCCTTCCCCACACGCGCCTTTTCAAGAACCTCTTGTGTTCTGTTGAGACAGTTGCTCATCACGTTGCCCCAACACTTTCAAATGGTGTATAGGCGCTATATACCTCTTTTGTGAGTAACTGGCCCAGCCGTCCCACAACCATGACTGAAGCCATTGTGTGGCACCCGATGATGGAGCTACAGATCTTCGAAGCTAGTCACGCAATAAAAGCTATGTCGCTCAGAACTATTCAGTTTAGTGTAATAGATATGAAGGGGGCACTAGGTGAAACTGGTTGTTCTACTACCTACGCTTACGCAGGTAAAAGAAGCCGCCATAATAACTTAACAACTGTTAACAGTGAAGAAAAATGCTTTACTCTGAAGTTTCTGCAGATGAATTGACACGTTCTTAGAGTTAATATTCGGTGAGTAACTGAATGGATGGAAAGAGATATGACAGTCGACTCTTGTTATTTTGCATGGGAACTTGTTATGTTTTGTTAAAAACAGTTGTGACGAATTTGGTACTACAGTTGTTTCTCAGATATTGACATATTACAACGATAAATGGAATAAAATATATCTGCATTTTTTTTAATTTTTTAAAGTTCGCTGCATTCTGCACCTCAGTGGAGTTTACATGACTCTCAGTGTGAATAGTCATATGAGTAAAGTTTACCAAAAACATTGTATTGTGGTCACAGACCGAACATGACTTAGAAGTTTAGTTGAATGAAATGGATAGTGTCTTCCAAAGAAATTGTAAGATGAACATCAGCAGAATAAAAAGTGTGTAAATCCTTCCGCATAATTCTAGAGAATGGAGATCAAAAATTAATATGTGGCTTTTGCTTTTTAGGCATCAAAGTAACTTCTAGTGGTAGAAGTAAAGTAAACGTAACCTACAGATTGCATTAGTTAGAATAAGACTCTGTGAAAAAGAGTGATTTTTTTAACGTCGGATATAAACTAAAATGTTATGAAGTTTTTCATGAAAACATTTGTTTCGACTTTAGCCTTATACGGAAGTAAAATGTGAACGATAAATGACACGAACAAAAAGTGAATAGAGGCTTTGGAAATATGGTGTCAGAAGTGGACCAACGCGTTATTGACTATCACACCTAGTGATGCTATCTCTTTTAAATAAATGATCCATTTTTTCCGAAATTTTAACAAGTTGTTTGTCTGTACATTACATCAAATCTACCGATTCCCTTCCCATTCGGATTTTTCCTTCGTGGTGGATCGTTTTTTTTTTTTTCTTTTTCCTTTGTTTCTCGTCTTATAGTATACTTAGATGTAACAAAAGCTACCCACTGCTACGTTCTTGTGAATATTTTTCGAGATAAAGCAATTCAAAACTTTACAAGTCTTTGAATACCATACGAGAACAACAGATGTCGAGTACCACTATGATTATCATGATTGCTAATGTTTCTTTACAAAAAAATGTTTTGTTGTAACAATACCAGCGTTTTTTGGAAGATTATTAGAAACGTGACTTGAGTACAGTACTAACAACGTCTTCTAATCTGTCGTATTAGCTGGTTTTTTGAACCCTGCTGCTGGATGGCTGGCGCTCCTTTGTGATATCCAATAACTCTCTACGTCATAAATGCTTGAGAAGAGCACCGTCCTTATACCTAAGTATGTATAACTACCTTACTGAAAGTTGTACGTCTTGTTAGTCTCATGTGTCAAGGTGAGCCGCTGTCGGAGACTTCAACGCTAGGTAGAGAGACGAACTCAGAAAACCATCGCATAATATTCATTACATTCGAGGGTGGATGGGGGGGGAGAGGAGGATGTAAAGAATGAGTTTCATCAGCGTTATCAGTATTGAACGTTGCGCGTGGATTCAAAGAAAGAGGTTGTGGTTCGCAACAATTAGAATATGATTTGCCGCTCATACTATACGACGTATAGTCTACATCTATCATGTAGATTTGGATAGGCTTTTGTAACATATTATTGCATCGTTCGCTCGTACACTCGTCAGTGTTCTCAGACGTAATATGTTACGGTACTATCCCATCGTGATGCACCCTGGATTCAAAGCTCCCTCTACTGCTGTCAGCGCCGGATCCGCGCCCTGTGCGTATAAAGTCATGGAGCGACGCAAAGGGTGGGGGCTTCACGGAGCCGGCTGTGGTAACCTACAGTCATGTAAAAGTAGCGTTATTTTGGCCTCACACATAGCGTCTGAAGACTGAAGGAGCTGCTATTGACTTTCGTTAGCGTTCGATGTAGGTCACTCGGCATTGGATTCCTTAATTTCCTATCGTTACTCGTGTATTACGAAATTTTCAAGGCAATGGCTAAATGAAGATTTATAGAAACACGTCACTCGTCGTACGATTTGTTATAATTGAAAGTCACTTAATGACTTATCGACTGTTAAAGCATTCATTATGTTGAAGATACCGTACAAAGGCCGAAATTTCGCTAGTTCATCGTGGTGTAATGTTTACAAGCTGGGAGTTACAAAGCACAGAGGGAGCCAAGGTGCTGGTTCACGCTCTGTAAGATTTTTTTCCCATCTCTTCTCTAAACGGTTCTGGGACTCCCTTATCAATTTAATAGAAGTATGTTTTCTAATATTCGATGTTACATCCATGTACGAGCTCTCTCTCTCTCTCAGAAGTGAGCTGTCATTGTCATTAACTTACAAATTAAGCATGAAACACGCAAATGCGAATAAATATTCAAAAATGTTTGTCGTCTGGTAAAACAAACTACCACTCAGAAAAAAGCACAGAAAAGACTGACGCAATTGCAACAGATATACTGGTAACTTAATTTCAGCCAACTGTAAAGCATGAAACACAATTTACAAACTATTTGTTTTAGACTTTGTAACGCCGGAAATGCATATCATCCTATTTCCATCTATTGTACTATAAATTTTTTCCTTATTTTGTTACCTGAAGATATGACATTTCTGTGTCTTTATATATTGTAATTGTTTTACAATTTGTATATATATATTTATGCATTTATGTGAATGTATAATTGGTTTGTTTTGTAAATATTATTTGTATTTTTACTCTGGGTCTGGCCTAGGGAAAACAATGCTATCGAACGATTACATCGATAGGTCGTGTGGTGAACCAGAGTGTTTAGGATCTTGGGTAGTGTTAACTCTGCCGCGTGGAGCGCGGGCAGAGCAGAGTCTGGTGGAAGTAGGGCGGTGGAGCAGGTGTGTTGTGTGACGCTCCCGCGAGTTTCGCGCTTTCGGGCTTTGGCAGCATGTAATTGCGCTCGACTTGCTGTGATAGTTTCTAGCACGGCGTCGCGGACGGGAAACATTAGCTGGCACACATCAAGAGCCCGTTTCGCCTGGTGACCGTGTCGAGAAGAAGGAGCACCAACATCCAGCTTCTGCAACAGCTACAGCCGACAATAAGTGATTGTCGCCACCTCCTCGATCGACGAATTCAAACCTTCAATCAACTAACAAGGAAGACTGAAAGCACGTAAAGTTTTAGAACTGTATGGCAGACCTCAGCTTTTCAAACTGTTCCATTTGCATCACTAAAATACAGCAACTTAGCATGAACCTTTATTGCTCATTGTCCCAATTGCATTACCCAGCAGGGTCCCTTCCTTTCCCGAAATGAACCCGAGTGTCGTTGAAATTCAAACGCCAGCATTAAAGTAATATCATTCCATTTCACTGCTTTAATTTCAAAGTTCAGTTAAAGCATTCATAGCTGGCTACAATATTTAGATTACTCAAGCACAAATTAAGAGTGCGAGTTTTGTTACCATATTTTAGCTTACCTGTGACTGCAGCTCAGCTTGGTACGTACTTAATTTTAATATTGTTAATTGTTCAAAATCATTTAATTCAAGTTCAAAGTTAAATCTCTTATTTCTAAATTGATTCAAGTAGCTTTTGAGATGATTGCTGAAGTAGCCCAAGACTAACATTATTTCATTTAATTTCGAAGTGCTTCAGAAGCAAAGTTCACAATTAATTTCAATCACAAAATTAACTTTTAATTTTCCGGTTTTATTAATTGTTTTGCTAAATTACGTCAGAGAGTAGCGAAATTTAATACTTCTGACAAACATTCAGTCTTCACACAACACGTGTCAACCTTCAGTTGCCACGCTTTTAGTGCTAATTATATGTGAATTAACCTTTCTTTTTCAGTTGTTATAGTAGTTGTCCATAGGACTGGCGACCGTAATTTTCCCCAAATCTCATATATCTAACTAACCCCAGTTAATTGTTAACGTAACGAGCGCACATTTACTTTCTTCATTAACTTTACCCTTTTCAAAATTAATTTCCACCAATTTCATTTGCATTTTTCCTTTCATTCTGATGTAATCCTTTCCTGCCTCTTTACCGACAGATTAAACTTCGGTGACGATTGCTTTTCCCAAATGTACATTAGGTACACGCGGTTTAATTTTCACTGTCATTAAGGTCGATAAGTGTGGGGGAGGTTACAATTGCTTCTTTTCCAAACAAACGTCTTTAATTGAAGTACATCTTTAACCAACAAAATTACGCCTCTGGTCATTTTTAACAACAGATTGTAGCAATACCAACACTTTTCCGAGATATCCTCCATATGTTGTTGTCATGAAACAGCAATTATTCACTGGATAGAATGCAAATGAAGTGCTGCTTTAACTAGTCTACTAGAATGGCTACCCACCATTTCTGACTACAGACCAACTCCTGAAACTAGTTTTACAGTTTCTAAAAAAAAAGTATCCACTTTCAGGGGTTGATGAAGGTGCCTTAGGAAATATTATTAGTACAATTTTTTTCAGAAAATTTAGGAGTTAATTCTTACCTATACATTACCTACAGCCCAACCAACATGAATGCAGGACTTAAAACACTGATAAAATACGTGATTTCCGGGTTACGGTACATCGCTGTAAAGAAAAAGCGTAACATCCAGTTGTCTCTACTTGAGGTGAATGTCACTGCTTTGAATGTTATAAACTCCTCATGTGTTGTGAACCGAATGATCACGTAAGCAGGTACACAGCTGTTTTATTCTTCGATAAAGCGTCTGACGGCCGCACGGAGTATTGTGAACAAAAGTTTACTTCGCCGGCTGGCAGCCGCACGGAGTATTGTGAACAAAAGTTTACTTCGCCGGCTGGCAGCCATCGATGGATGCGGCACGTGAAAGTCTCCTTTTGGTCCGGAAGGCAACCAGCAGGGATCGACTGGAGTGACAACAGTGCCACGTGCCGAGCCGCCGCGAGTTGGACCAATGGCTCGACTTACCGCCTACAGACCGTTCGGTGTCGGTACCAATCGGTTCCAGTTTGTGCGAAGGAGGACTTTGTCAACGAGAGAGCTCTTGTGTGTTGTAGGTCCCGATGTTTTCCTTCGGCTGCTGATTTGTTTGTGATGATGGTTATTTCGGTGACAATCGGCGACTTGGAATTTGTATAAATTCTTTTAACTCACCGTGAGGTAGGGCTCACAAAATTTATGCAACTGTGTTCAATTCGCTGCTTGCCATTGTGCATAAGATTTATTCAAATGTATGTTATTTCTGTAAACTGTTCATTGCGCTATTGCTAACGGGAATAACGCTGATGTTAGTTATTGTATATTTTCGGACACTTGTCTTTGATTGCTAATAATTATTGCGGTGTGAAAAGGATTTGACGGTTTTTTGTATTTTGTGCTGGTGGTTCTAGTGGCCACGCGCGTGAGCGTGATGTTTGATTGTTCTAAGTGAATGACTTGAGCTTGTTTTTAAGGTAGTTTAGGGAGTGACGATTTTTTTTTTTCAAAGTAAATCTGTTATACTTGAGATAGTTGTTCAAACTGAAGGTTGAGAAGCGAGAATAATTCGAAGGTGTATTTGGTAAAGTCGTCCCCGTGTTTTAAATGTGGGTTGACTGCACCTTATATTCCCTTAAATGATTTATTTGATTTTGGATGGGAAATGGGAATACACCGCTTGGGGCGTGGCACTGTCAACTGCATTCCTAAATTTCAGTAAATGCTTTTTTTTCTCAGTTTGTTCACACTTCTCAACCTAGCGCCAACACTCCAAACCATAGGTCCGCTACATAATTTTACTTTTCACTGAATGCATTTAAATAGCAATTTCTGTTCTTCATCTGCAAGTATAGTAAACTCCTTGTAGATGGAAAGCTTTCTTAATATATTTCCTAATAGAAGCTCCAGTAATTAACTTCTTTCAACAGCCAGTCCCATATATTTAGAAAAATATCTGGAGATCACTTTTTTCTAAGTCGAAAGGAATGTATCGGAGAATCAAGAACACTTAATGTGAGTAAGGCACCTATGACAAGGACAGGAAGAAATTGGATACGTCTGCATTTCAGTACAGTCCACGACAACTGATGAAAATGAGCCACATTCAAAGTAATGGTGACGCAGAGAGTATAAAGAAACCTGATCTTGTTTTGCACGAACGCTGCTAATTATAAAAGATGGTGTCTACAGTTGTGAAAAAGTGTCGTAAGACACCAGGAAGAGTGGTTCTTTTCATAACAGGTAACTCATTTATAACTTCCGTGTAGCTGCAGAGTGATACCATCACAAGAAATATTCTAGCTACGATATACATGTTCACCATTATCTCATGAGCCTAAGAGAAATCCAGGAAAAATGGGAAATGCTAAAGCGCACCATATGCAAACTATCGAGTCGGACTTTATTCTTCTCACAGCTGAGGGCGTACAGAGTGCATGTATGTCCCAGGTTAAATTTGCTCAACTGATCGATTGCGTGGATCGTAGCTTCAGACGAATTCATATAACTGCCGTGCGGCTGTAAATAAAAGAAAATTATTAATCGTCATCATCCTCAAACTAGCCATTGCCACTTGCCTCTGCTGTTGCGATCTATATTGTCATTGAGGTGACTTGTTCCTAGGTCACTCAAAAGTGCACGCCTAAATACTGTACATAACAATGAGAGGTATCAGGCAACTTAGATACTGCCTTTTCATCAGGTACGGTATCTGCGAATCTATTCCGTATTGGACTGAAGCCGTGCGATTTGTAATGAACCTCTGGGTGTTACTAAAGGCGGGACATGGTTCTTAATAGGGTGTGTGATCACTACGAGTGACACTGGATGCTCTGCAACGTGCTCCCACGCTGGCCGCGAGACAGGTAAGCAGTTCTTGAGATTGGACTGGCCACTCGTCCACCAGCATGGCTAACAACTGCTGGACGATCGTTGGTGCGTGCTTTGCTGCTTACATCTCTCCAGTGCATCCCACACGTGCTCAGTTGGATTTAAGTTGCGGAATTCGGAAGGCCGGTCCATTCGCCGAATATCCTCTCATTCCAATACCATCTCCAACTGCAGAGTTCGCGCATTGTCATACACAAACATAAAATCAGGGTCGATTTCAAGCACATGAGGAAGGAACACAGAGTCACTTTATCGTTGACCAGTGAGTGTATCGTGTTCAAAGATTTGTAGGTCAATACGTCCATGCAACATTATGCATATGCGCACAATAAAACCTGTATCACCAAAATGATCACAGTCAATAGTGACGGAGACACCCTCATGTGGCGAGAAGAGGGAGCCATGGTAATGCACCCACGAAATCTGTCGAACCGTTTGGGTGATCCAGTTATTACTGTGCTGGCGTATGGGAGTATCAATACAGGCCAACGATAGATTCGCTGTAAACGCGCCGCCAACGCCCTCTCGCCTGCCAGTATTTAGGATCGCAGCTGCCGATCGGAGGGCCAGTTAGATATTTCAGTTAGATCCAGCCTGTTACGCCAGTTAGTTCGAGTATGTACGCCGTGGAGTTCCTATGTGTCACTGAGATGCAGCCGCAGTGTTAGCCTCTAGCAGGGAGACAGACAGCACATAGCGAACAAAATGGTGTTCGTAGCGGACTTCATACTTCAACAGCAGTGGACTAACAGACAGCTTGTACCACAGCACATGGCAGCTTAAGTAAAGTAGCTCTTTTTTTATGAATATAGAACCCAGTTACTAATTGTGTGCAGTTTGTTTATAGAACGAGGATACCCACCACCAACCAACATCCTCTCCTTGCTTCCCATGGTACAGCTCTACAGAGACAACGAGACGACGTAAAGGCGGCTAGCGAGGATTCGTTATGGTATGGGAGGCATGAAGTTGTGCCGGTGATCTGACATAAAAATCTTTGAAAAAAGTAAACTCAGGAGTCAACGTTATTTTGACACTGCACCTCCACACGTTTGATTATTTGGTGTGCGTTCGGCAGTAACTTCACTTTTAATATCACAAAAAGTGACTACAGCCAACAGCGAAGTTGCAGGAGCCTTTAAAAAGAGAGGATTTTCGGCGACTGGACGGGCCTGCCCTTTCCCTCGATAAAAGTCCTATCGAGCATCTATGGGATGCACTGGGGGGGGGGGGGGGGGCGTACTGCTGCGCGTTCACGTGCACTACTGATAGTACAGCAGTTGTCAACTGATCTGGTGGAGGAATGGAAGGCTCCACCACAAGGATTCCTTATCAACCTTGTGGCCAGCGTGGGACCCCGTTTCAGAGAGCATATTGCCGTCCAATCTGGTCCCGGTCGCCTACGGTGGAGGCCGAGCGGTGACCTCTCCAGTTGTCAGGATGCTAGGTAATGACTGTGGACGCGTCAGAAACACCAAAGAAACATTATTAATTCATAACATCTTTATTCCTGCCGAGTACAATGTGGCCTGCGTCACACAAACTGGCTGTGCTTGGTGATATCAACGACCTTCCCCGAGTCCTCGCTGACTCGTAGCGATGACATCAGCTCCGGGCCGTACCAGTCCTGCTAGCGCAGCACCGCGTGCTGTGACGTAGCGTGGAATGCCCTTACTTCGGCCGTGCGTGGCTGGTGGCGCCCGGCTGGCCGGCCGGCTCGGCGGCAGACAGCAAGCCGCTGCACGTAGGAGGCTTCGGGTTGGAGTCCCGGCGCTGTCGGCACGAGAGGCGTTCTTGTAGTGCGGAGTGTACTCTATCCCACCCCGTCTTCTTCCCTGCCCCTCCTGGTGGCTCGTCAGCGGTGGACGGGCGGAACGGGCTGCAGTCCCCCAGCGTCGTCGGCTCACCCGGTTGTGACGGCGGCTGCACAGGGCCTAGGCCCCGCACGATCTCGACGACGGCTCACTGATGTGGTCAGCATTGGCGGCGAGCGAGTCTGCCGCGATGTCTGCTAATCCCGGGTTGATGATTGACAGCGGCAGCAGAGAGGACCAGAGCTGGTACTGTCCCCTCACGTCTGCTGCTGGATGGGCCGCCCTTACTGCAATATCCACGTAATAAAGATTAACATGTCGATCACCGAGCTGAGCGCTACGCAGCGACCCAGTACACATCTAACTGCAAGTCTAACTGCGAGTGCCTTGTTGCTACCAAAGCTGGCGTATTTAAAGGAAGCACGAGCGACGTCCTGACGTCATGCTCGTTTGTAATGAACGCATTCGTTCCACTTATACTGGTGATTCATCTGTCATACTCGCCCCTTAGGTATTCTTGCGACAGAGTTACGTGTTGTTATGGCAGACTTACGCGAAGTTGTGAAATGCAGTACAGCTGACGCTATACCTCTGTCTTACACTCTACGAAAGTCTCCGTCTAACACAAACACACGTGTTAAGCAATTCTCTCTCGCCTGTTGTGTGTAACCAGGCCATTGCCCCTGCGTAACGACACATTCTGATACATGCGCAATCCTCTTAACTCTTGGATAGCCTACTGCCTCTGGCTCTCGGCATAGGCAACGAAACTTTGACAATATTCCACATTTCCAACTATTTACTATTCCGCGACACTACACATCCTACTAAGAATTATGTTTCATCTTTTGTAACGCTCAGAGGGCGGTGAGTTAGTGTAATTATCGTATTTGTACAAAATTTCAATTTATGTAAGTCTCATTGCTTACTTCTTTCAGTTACCTACTGTACTAAACTGTAGGAATTCTTTCTATGCACGGTCCAAGACTCATTAAGTTACGTTACTTGGCACTAAAACATAATGCGAAAGTTAATTTCGTCTTCACGTTTACCAGTCCAGGATACAATGGATGGTAGAAGTCATGGGACAGTAATATGCACATATCATATGGCAGTAGTATCGATTCGAGTGTGGCGTAGAGTGCACGAAGCCATGGATCCGAGGCACAGTGCAAGCTGGTGATAGGTTCACAATGATGTAGGCTCCCTATTGGGTCCCAGTTGAGTACAGCTAGTTGGAGACCATTTGCAGCCATTCGTGGAATTCAAGTTTCCAAACAACGATGAATTTTTTGTAGATGACAATGCACAACGACACTGGAGCTCAGTTGTTGGCGATTGGTTTGAAGAACATCGTGGACAGTTCGAGAGAATGGTTGGCCACGCATATCGGTCGACAGGAATCCCATGTGACATAATAGAGAGGTCAGTTCATACACAAATTCCTGAAACGGCAATACTTTCGCAAATACAAACGGCTGAAGAGGCAGCGTGGCTTAATATTACTGGAGGGACTTCCAACGACTTCTGCATCTACATCTACATTTATACTCCGCAAGCCACCCAACGGTGTGTGGCGGAGGGCACTTTACGTGCCACTGTCATTACCACCCTTTTCTGTTCCAGTCGCGTATGGTTCGCGGGAAGAACGACTGTCTGAAAGCCTCCGTGCGCGCTCGAATGTCTCTAATTTTACATTCGTGATCTCCTCGGGAGGTATAAGTAGGGGGAAGCAATATATTCGATACCTCATCCAGAAACGCACCCTCTCGAAACCTGGACAGCAAGCTACACCGCGATGCAGAGCGCCTCTCTTGCAGAGTCTGCCACTTGAATTTGCTAAACATCTCCGTAACGCTATAACGGTTACCAAATAGCCCTGTGACGAAAAGCGCCCCTCTTCTTTGGATCTTCTCTATCTCCTCCGACAACCCGATCTGGTACGGATCCCACACTGATGAGCAATACTCAAGTATAGGTCGAACGTGTTTTGTAAGCCACCTCCTTTGTTGATGGACTACATTTCCTAAGGACTCTCCCAATGAATCTCAACCTGGTACCCACCTTACCAACAATTAATTTTATATGATCATTCCACTTCAAATCGTTCCGCACGCATACTCCCAGATATTTTACAGAAGTAACTGCTACCAGTGTTTGTTCCGCTATCATATAATCATACAATAAAGGATCCTTCTTTCTATGTATTCGCAATGCATTACATTTGTCTATGTTAAGGGTCAGTTGCCACTCCCTGCACCAAGTGCCTATCCGCTGCAGATCTTCCTGCATTTCGCTACAATTTTCTAATGCTGCAACTTCTCTGTAAACTACAGCATCATCCGCGAAAAGCCGCATGGAACTTCCGACACTATCTACTAGGTCATTTATATGTATTGTGAAAAGCAATGGTCCCATAACACTCCCCTGTGGCACGCCAGAGGTTACTTTAACGTCTGTAGCCGTCTCTCCATTGATAACAACATGCTGTGTTCTGTTTGCTAAAACCTCGTCAATCCAGCCACACAGCTGGTCTGATATTACGTAGACTCTTACTTTATCAGGCGACAGTGCGGAACTGTATCGAACGCCTTCCGGAAGTCAAGGAAAATAGCATCTACCTGGGAGTCTGTAACTAATATTTTCTGGGTCTCATGATCAAATAAAGCAAATTGGGTCTCACACGATCGCTGGTTCCGGAATCCATGTTGATTCCTACAAAGTAGATTCTGGGTTTCCAAAAACGACATGATACTCGAGCAAAAAACATGTTATAAAGTTCTACAACAGAGCGACGTCAGAGATAAAGGTCTGTAGTTTTGCGCATCTGCTCGACGACCCTTCTTGAAGACTGGGACTACCTGTGCTCTTTTCCAATCATTTGGAACCTTCCGTTCCTCTAGAGACTTGCGGTACAGGGCTGTTAGATTGGGTGCAAGTTCTTTCGCGTACTCTGTGTAGAATCGAATTGGTATCCCGTCAGGTCCAGTGGACTTTCCTCTGTTGAGTGATTCCAGTTGCTTTTCTTTATCCTTGGACACTTATTTCGATGTCAGCCATTTGTTCGTTTGTGCGAGGATTTAGAGAAGGAACTGCAGTGCGGTCTTCCTCTGTAAACAGCTTTGGAAAAAGGTGTCTGGATATGCTGTTTCGAGCCACTTACTGATTTAACGTAAGACCAGAACTTCCTAGGATTTTCTGTCAAGTCGGTACATAGAATTTTACGTTCGAATTCACTGAACGCTTCACGCATAGCCCTCCTTACGCTAACTTTAACATCGTTTAGGTTCTGTTTGTCTGAGAGGTTTTGGCTGCGTTTAAACTTAGAGTGAAGCTCTCTTTGCTTTCGCAGTAGTTTCCTAAATTTGTTGTTGAAGCACGGTGGGTTTTTCCCGTCCCTCACAGTTTTACTCGGCACGTACCTATCTAAAATGTATTTTACAATTGCCTTAAACTTTTTCCATAAACACTCGACATTGTCAGTGTCGGACAGAAATTTTCGTTTTGATCTGTTAGGTAGTCTGAAATCTGCCTTCTATTACTCTTGCTAAACAGATAAACCTTCCTCCCTTTTTTATATTCCTATTAACTTCGATATTCAGGGATGCTGCAACGGCCTTATGATCACTGATTCCCTGTTCTGCACTTACAGAGTCGAAAAGTTCGGGTCTGTTTGTTACCAGTAGGTCCAGGATGTTATCTCCACGAGTCGGTTCTCTGTTTAATTGCTCGGGGTAATTTTCGGATAGTGCACTCAGTATAATGTCACTCGATGCTCTGTCCCTACCAGCCGTCCTAAACATCTGAGTGTCCCAGTCTATATCTGGTAAGTTGAAATCTCCACCTAAGACTATAATATGCTGAGAAAATGTATGTGAAATGTATTCCAAATTTTCTCTCAGTTGTTCTGCCACTAATGCTGCTGAGTCGGGAGGTCGGTAAAAGGAGCCAATTATTAACCTAGCTCGGTTGTTGAGTGTAACCTCCACCCATAATATTTCACAGGAACTATCCACTTCTACTTCACTACAGGATAAACTAATACTAATAGCGACAAACACGCCACCACCAGTTGCATGCAATCTATTCTTACTAAACACCGTCTGTGCCTTTTTAAAAATTTCGGCTGAATTTATCTCTGGCCTCAGCCAGCTTTCTGTACCCCTAACGATTTCAGCTTCGGTGCTTTCTATCAGCGCTTGAAGTTCCGGTACTTTACCAATGCAGTTTCGACAGTTTACAATTACAATATCGATTGCTGCTTGGTCCCCGCATGTCCTGACTTTGCCCCGCACCCTTTGAGGCTGTTGCCCTTTCTGTACTTGCCCGAGGCCATCTAAACTAAAAAACCGCCCAGTCCACGCCACACAAACCCTGATACCAGTGTAGCCGCTTGCTGCGTGTAGTGGACTCCTGACCTATCCAGCGGAACCCGAAACCCCACCACCCTATGGCGCAAGTCGAGGAATCTGTAGCCCACACGGTCGCAGAACCGTCTCAACCTCTGATTCAGACCCTCCACTCGGCTCTGTACCAAAGGTCCGCAGTCAGTCCTGTCGACGATGCTGCAGATGGTGAGCTCTGCTTTCATCCCGCTAGCGAGACTGGCAGTCTTCACCAAATCAGATAGCCGCTGGAAGCCAGAGAGGATTTTATCCGATCCATAGCGACACACATCATTGGTGCCGACATGAGCGACCACCTGCAGATGGGTGCACCCTGTACCCTTCGTGGCATCCGGAAGGACCCTTTCCACATCTGGAATCACTCCCCCCGGTATGCACATGGAGTGCACATTGGTTTTCTTCCCCTCTCTTGCTGCCATATCCCTAAGGGGCCCCATTACGCGCCTGACGTTGGAGCTCCCAACTACCAGCAAGCCCACCCTCTGCGACTGCCCGGATCTTGCAGACTGAGGGGCAACCTCTGGAACAGGACAAGCAGCCATCTCCGGCCGAAGATCAGTATCAGCCGGAGACAGAGCCTGAAACCGGTTCGTCAGACAAACTGGAGAGGCCTTTCGTTCAGCCCTCCGGAATGTCTTTCGCCCCCTGCCACACCTCGAGACGACCTCCCACTCTACCACAGGTGAGGGATCAGCCACAATGTGGGCAGTATCCCGGGCAGCCACAGTCGTAGTCCGATCGGGGGATGCGTGGGATGAGCTGGCCGTCCCCGACAAACCCCCATCCGGACCCCCACAGTGATGCCCATTGGCAACAGCCTCAAGCTGTGTGACCGAAGCCAACATTGCCTGAAGCTGGAAGCGAAGGGATGCCAACTCAGCCTGCATCCGAACACAGCAGTTGCAGTCCCTATCCATGCTAAAAACTGTTGTGCAAAGAACGTCTGACTTGCTAAGTCCAGGACACAACCCAAGTTGCTGCACTAGGCCGAGCAACAGCAGGACCAACATGGCGTTAGGAGGTATCCCGTAGCTTTTGTCGCCTCAGTATGTATCTGGTCGGTAAAATATTTGATTATCCTTAAGACAGGGATCCCAACTTACATCTAGATCCAAGACAGACGACGTACATCAAATATTTGACGCTCCTTAACAGTTGCATACCAATTGGGGGGGGGGGGGGGGTCAGTAACTGACCCCAACGAAGTTTTTAGGCTAAAACTCCTGTCGTGTTCAGTAGTTTATTTAATAAATACATGATATTTATCGTAATTATAATTGCTACAATCGACAATAAGAACAGCTTTTGGTTTACACTCATTGTTGAGTTAGAGCAATTGTTATACCTGAAGGTGAAGCAGGTCAACAATCACCACTCGCAGTCAACCGGTAAACAGTGTGTCGAGTGGAGCGTAATATCTTTGTGGCATTTGACATAATGTACAAGAAGATGAAATTGACAGATGACGAAATTAGAAATTTGCTTGAGACTTCAGACAATGAATTTAGTGTTTAACTATCCGAAAGCTCATGCAGTGAAACTGAAGATGTAGTCATGGAAATTCCAGATCAAGTAGTTTCTGACAGCAGCGAGTTGGATGAAAATGAACAGGGTAAGTATTGATTTTTATTACTTTTTGCAGATATTTTGGAGTATATTAGAATGTGTGTCTCGGTAGAGTGCTTAGTTTGCTAGTGATGATTCTGTTTTCATATTTTTATAGATATTCAACCAACAAGAAGACGACCCAGGCCGAAAGCACAAATTGATCAACTTGAAAAAGACATTGTGGCTCCGTCAAGTATTATATGGAAGAGAAGCCCTTACGTAAATCAAAGGAGAAGGTCTGGTGCTAACGTAATGAGAACTCCGAAAGGAACTAAGCCAGGGATAAAACCTGATACACCAGGTAAAGCTTTTCTCATGTACTTCGATAATAACATCCTGGATAACATTTTGATGTGTACCAATCAAAAGCTTGGAAATCTTAGGGAATCATCTGAAGATATTTTCATAAAAAATTCGAAAGCATTTTAAAGGGAAGAAATTGTGTCAGCAATTGGAATTCTATTCAACTGTGGAGTCCATAGAGAGAACAAGGACAGTTTACGTGATATATTTAGTAAAGAAAACTTTCTGATGTACCGGGCTTCATTTTCGGAGCATAGACTGAGGCTCTTACCGAAGTGCTTGCGTTTTGATGATGCTCTAACTCGAGCAGCTAGAAGACAGACCGACAAATTTTTTCCTATCAGGGATGTATGGAACATGATAGTTAGTAAATTTCTTGAGTTTTGTAATCCTAGTGAGACAGTCACAGTGGATGAAGAACTTGTGACTTTCCATGGGCGATACCCATTCAGGCTATATATTCCAACAAAACCAGAAAAATATGAAATAGAGGTGAACTTGTTATATGATTCAGATACGAAATACTGCTTCGCTGCGGGTCCCTAGGCTGGAAAGCACGCTAATGATAAGAACCATAACAATGACCCTGAAATAGTTAGAAGAGTGATTGAAATGTCTAACTTGAAACAACCTGGAAGAAATGTTACCATGGACAGAAAGTTCACTACCGTTCCACTCGCATCTGATCTTTTGAAAGAGAAAATAACTGCAGTTGGTACTATTCGAAGTGACAAACGAGATGTTCCTAAAGAACTCCGTCCTGTTTCTCTAAAAAAAGCTACACCGGGAACAATACGATTTGCCTTTAGTGATGATGCCACCTTAGTCAGTTACATGCCTAAGAAAGGAAAGGTTGTTACAGTATTATCAACCCAACATCACGATATGAATGTGACGGAAGAGAAGCCAGGCACCATCCTATTCTACAATTGTACAAAGTCAGGAGTGGATACATTCGATAAGTGTGTAAGAACGTACAGCTGCAGTCGAGCAACGCGTCGATGGTCAATGGCGGTGTTTTTCGACTTGATTGACATTGCAGCATACAATTCATATGTTGTATTTCAAGATACACATAAGGAATGGACAAAGAATTACCCGACAAAGAGTTCTGGAAGAAAGAAGTACCTGAAAGATCTTACTCGTGAATTTTGTCACCACAACATGAAACGATGCGCTCAAAATGCTGTAGGCCTACACTCAAAATACACTACAGCGTTATCAACTTTTGGGTATGAGTGTAATCAAAATCAAGGTGCTGTGAGCAGAGTAAACAACGTCACGGAGCCGCGACGGAAAGTAACGCGTGCAGCTATGCATTATCTTCCAAAAAAAGGACGCTGTTACTTATGCGCCAGAAGCAAATACCGTAAGTACATGAAGGCTTGCACTTCCTGCAGGAAGTATATCTGCCCTGCACACACCAAGAAAGAAGAAGTAGTTCGTACTGCAAAGTGTTCTGAATGTGAATCTCAGTAAGCCTTGTAATTGTGAAATTAATACAAATAAATGTAAAAAAATTATTTATTTTTTGCTAAAATGTCCCATAAACCCTTTCCCAGTAATAATAATCAGCATTTCAATCTTCTAGTCTACCAACATTATGGAAATACATAAGTAATGTGATTTATCCTAGATAGAGAATGTGTGATGGTTGTGGGGTCAGTCGTTGACCCCTCCCATTGGCGTTGGCCAGTGCAACGTACAGCATTGGTATGCAACTGTTAAGACCTACGTCTCCATCCTGGATGGATGATGTACGTTGGGTCGCCTGTCTTAAGGAGCATCATATATTTTCCTGACCACTTTCCGTTCGATCACCATGTAGATGTAGAAGGGAGGGAGCAGTACAATGTACGCTCCCTTGACTCGTTGTACAGTGTTGGGTGGGGTGCAACCGCAGGTGTAGGAGGAGAGGGCTTCGGTGGCTGCCGGCAGTTCCTCTGCACAGTATCTGCTGAGGCGCCACACACTGGCGGAGACGAGGCCACGGCAGCGAGCCTAGGCGGTCCGGTCGAGTGCGGACGGCAGATGCTTTATGCTAGCCGCGCCAGATAAATCAAACCGCGGCCACAGCACCCGCATAAATCTCAGAGACATTCCTTTCCCCCCGGCTTACCGCCGCCGTTCGCCGCTGATTGAAAGCTATATGTTATAAATAGTAAATGGACGCTATCCTTCAAATACCTTTGTTCGATCTTTGAGAGTAAATCAACCGCCTTCGGGATGAGGAACAACAAGAGAAAAAAATGAGACAACGGATACTGGGGATAACTTTTGGTTTATGTTTTGTAAATTTCGACCGGAGCGCATAACGGAATCGGAGTCCAAGTGTAGTCTTTAAGTGGCGGACGAATGCGACATTAAATTTCGAGAGGCAGTCGAATTTGGCGCGGAAGGGTACGACAACGATATGTTGGCAGTTCAGTGAACTGTAAGCCTACAGTGTTGCAATTCTAGCTGCTACATGCACCATCTGCTGCAAAGATATGTGGCGTCTACAAGAAAGTGTCACATTTTCAGAATACGGGAGGCACTATTGGCAAAAACTGGAAGAATCATTCTTATAATGATATGTCCGGAAATAGTACGTTTTGACATATTTCAGCCAATCTGTTTTTTAATTCTTATTTGTCTATTATGTAGAAGTTGATACTGTAGGAAGTGCTCCAGTGGTTACCATACATCCTGATTAGCGTTGTGCCCTACCAAGTGTATTGTTCGGTATTTTTGGTACAATATATAAATGACATGGTAAATGATAGAATTGCCAGTAATATTGGTAGCATTCTGTCAGTGATAAAGAAAGAAACACAATGGGTGTGTAAGAGAGAAACTGGGGGCTGACGACTTCTCTTTCTTTTTTTGCTTGTTCTGCAAGTAATTATAATTGCACATCATTCAGTGTTAGTCAGTTAGTCCATTGTGTATTTTATTTCCCTTCGGAATATGAAATGCATTTTATAAGTAATAAAAATTAGATGATCACATAATTACATATAATTATTGTTTTCATTTTGTACTCTATAGCAAGTTTCCTTTATTATTGATAAATGAGATAGACGTTCGTGAACAACAGAAACGTATTTTATATAAGTTAACGAAGTACTGAAGCGATTTTTGATATTTTTTGTTTTGAAGTTTTTTTATTTTGTCTTTTTGTTGATGAAATTGTGTTTTATAGCACTAAATCACAAATGTGTCTTGTTTATTTTTACTGCAACAACTATCGGTTTTGCATTCCACATCAACAATTTTCGAATGAAATCTGAGTTAAGCCGTGACAGTTTCAGTTGTACTGTAAATACTGATTACTTTCAAGTAACAGACAGGAGGATAAATATGTACAGCAAAAATGTTTCTTAGGTTAACCAGTCCTTTATACAACCTCACTCAGTTTCTAAACAGTTCACTCCTCCCGGCTGTTAGGGGAATCTAGTAAGACACCAGTTACATATGTGAAGAAAATTATCCTTAGGAAGTAACACCCAATAGCTACGCAACACACCGAACAAACAGGTAACGCACGTACAACCTTAATTCGCCAACGCTACTAGGAAAAGTACTGCAGTCTACAGTTACTTATGTTAGTCTATGTACCCTACGGTAGTTTGAACAACTCTAATCCTAACACCTCCTTCATCATTTCTTCGCAGTGAAACGTGCATTCTTTCAAATACACTTGGTTCCATTCAGAATGTGTCACATGAACTGGTAATATTATCCTGCAACTTTTTATGTATACAGACCAAAGCTCCGAGTTAAAATCTCTACTAAAACCGGGAATCGAACCCGGGACATCCGCTATTCGTCACTCAGTTTGCAAACCGTTCACTAAGCCACCTTGCCACAGCGGTTCACATAGCTATATGGATTACCCTGGCATGTCTCCCTTCTGCATCCAAATTCTCACTGCCGCCCCAGTCTATTTTAAATTTCCCCTTACACACGAACATAAAATCATATCTGCATGAGACCAGTAAGGTCTCTGTAGTTGTTTCCAGAATGAGATTTTCACTCTGTAGTGGAGTGTGCGCTGACATGAAACTTCCTGGCAGATTAAAACTGTGTGCCGCACAGAGACTCGAACTCGGGAACTTTGCTTTTCGCGGGTAAGTGCTCTACCAACTTTTTTTTCCATTTAGTTCGTTATTGATCGTTGTGTTTGGTCGTTGCGGACGTCACATGACATCCGGTCAGGTTCGTATGTTGATCCTTCCACTCAGTTTTTTTATTACAGAGGCCAACCAGCTCTCTGACCGAACACGCTGAGCTACCGTGCCGGCAACAACTGAGCTACCCAAGCACGACTCACGCCCCGTCTCTGCAGTTGTTTCGCTTCATTTCTATCCTGTAACGATTGCACCTTATTAATGGGATGGGTAGGCACCAAGGCCTTTAAATGCCCCCACAGCCACAAATACAACGGATTGAGGTCCTGTGAAAGGGAAGGCCACGCTCACGGACGTTCGCGACCAGTCCATAGTCCATGCAACGTTGCCGAGTGGAACCGTCGCTCAGTCCGTAGAAAATGGGCCGATGACCTATCACGCATAAAGTACACAGTTTTTCTGCAAACCGACATGGTGCAGTGGTTATCACACTCGACTGGTATTCAGGAGGGCGAGAGTTCAAACCTGCGTCCTGCCTCCCTGATTTAAGTTTTCCGTGATTTCCCCAAATCGCTTCAGACAAATGCCGGGATGGTTCCTCTGAAGGAAACGGTCGACTTCCTTCTCCATCCCTCCATAATCCGATGGGACCGATGACCTCGCCGTTTGGTCCCACCCCTCTCACTCCCCTCACCCACTCATTCCAATGTCAATCAACCAACTAACCCGTTAATGTATGTACTCACGAGTTTTCCACCCACTATTCCTGTCCATATAAACCGATATTGAAGCCAAGTTGATGTCTCACTTCCGTCATTAATCAAGGATCTGCGTCTCACATTAGCGTATTGTGGTAATTTCGTATGACGTGTCTTGGAATTTCTGCGTTGTCTGTAAATGAAATACAAATTGTGAACTACAAATCTTCATTAATCTGTTGTAGAAGCAATTGGCAAAACTGTAATCGGACATGGTGATCTGACGGCCGAAGGGCTTGGACGCGATACATGTGATAGATCGTGTAGAACTGACTCTGCAACACCATGGTTGACACCTACAGCAACACCATTTCATCGTACACGTGTTTCAGGATCATACTCCGCACGTCGCTATTGCTGTTCCCCGATCTTGGGCATGCGAACTGTGCGAGACCTACAGCAATGTGTTTTCCCTGCTGCGAATGATCCAGCGTCTGCATGTCGCTGGAATAACCTGGTGAATATTCATGCAGATGCATTATTATATTGTTAGATGTCATCCGTCAAACAGTTCGCGGGGATGGCGATTATTGCAATTGGCTGATCCATAACAGAATGTCATCTCTGCCATTTTCCATGTGGAATGGCAGGCCTCCAGTGCACCGTTTACAATACAGTATAGTACAGTTTTTTTCACGCTGCACGGAATTGCTACTCTTTTTCTGCTAACTCGGTGTATGCGAAGTTGATGTGACAGATGGCTGCACTACCACGACTGATATCAGCGCCACAATCAGTGTTTTACGAATTACAACCATTCAGACAGGCACATTGAACAACATTAAGAGGGCTTGCGCCAGCGAATAGTACAAAATACTCGCCACAAATAAAACGACACATTTGTCAAGAGATACTGCTTTCCGGACAAATGATTACTGGAAATTTTCTTATAGATTTGAGCAACACTACCACCTCATGAATAAATGGTACTCTTTCAAGTACCCTGTATATCTAAAGAAAGTGACGCTTTGCATAGATGTAGCAATTTTTATTTTACTAAACTACCTTGTTTTTAATATGTATGCAATGTGGTAAGTAAATACCCATTGTAACTTCAAAGTTGAGTTCCTGAAACGAAGAACTTACGGCGATCCACAGGATGTGTATAATAGTGTGTCCCAGAACCTGTCAGTTTATGAATAATAGCTCTTGACTACTTTTTCATGTTCGCCACTTCTGACTTACTGTTTGACTTCATTTTCACGTTTTTACATACAAGTCTCGTGGCAGTAAAATAGTGGGGGTTGGGTTGTTGTGGGGGAGGAGACCAGACAGCGAGGTTATCGGTCTCATCTGATTAGGGAAGGATGGAGAAGGAAGTTTGCCGTGCCCTTTCAAATGAACCATCCCGGCATTTGCCTGGAGCGATTTAGGGAAATCACGGGAAACGTAAATCAGGATGGCCGGACACGGGATTCAACCGTCGTCCTCCCGAATGGGAGTCCAGTGCGCTAACCACTGCGCCACCTCGTTCGGTGGAAAATAGTGATTTTAATCTTACAGTCGTTGTTGACAACATATTCGGGGCTATTCTGCCACAATTTATCTTATTACCTGCAAGTCTACAGATTTTCTCAGCCTGCACTTTACTGATGCTTGTTCATAAAACATACAACATTGGTTTCAGGATACAAGTTCGATCATGCATGTTGTGCGAATGGAATGTGCATTCCGATATCGATTACGTATGTTGTATGAGTAACAAACATCAGTAAAGTGTAATTTGAGGACATCTACAATCATCCACATACTGAAAATAATAGTTACACGGACTGCCTTACTCTTTGTGGTAGACATTGCCAGCATGTCGCGAATCATGAAAAACTTTTAATTAATCCGATGTCGCAGGCCATCTACATTTCTCTCTGCAGTTATGGATACTAAAGATTGTCTGAGAACCCACTTTCGATCACAATACTAATTTTCGATGGCCGGTTTGATCCAGTGTTGATCATCTACAGATCTACAGTACCTCTATGCTACACTCACAAGGGGAGGCCGCCAATTGTGAAATTCAGATTCGATTCATACTGCGCATAATAAAAGCTCATGGCCAGAGGTGTAATGTGGCAAAGCACCAAGATGCACTTCTCAGCCTTTGTCGAGAAAACCGACAGTTAAAAGAAACCATCATCATCATCATTTAAGACTTATTACGCCTTTCAGCGTTCAGTCTGGAGCATAGCCCCCCTTATACAGTTCCTCCATGATCCCCTATTCAGTGCTAACATTGGGGCCTCTTCTGATGTTAAGCCTATTACTTCAAAATCATTCTTAACCGAATCCAGGTACCTTCTCCTCGGTCTGCCCCGACTCCTCCTACCCTCTACTGCTGAATCCATGAGTCTCTTGGGTAACCTTGCTTCTCCCATGCGTGTAACATGACCCCACCATCTAAGCCTGTTCGCCCTGACTGCTACATCTATACAGTTCATTCCCGGTTTTTCTTTGATTTCCTCATTATGGACACCCTCCTGCCATTGTTCCCATCTACTAGTACCTGCAATCATCCTAGCTACTTTCATATCCGTAACGTCAACCTTGTTGATAAGGTAACCTGAATCCACCCAGCTTTCGCTCCCATACAACAAAGTTGGTCGAAAGATTGAACGGTGCACAGATAACTTCTGACTTTCTTCTTGTAGAAGAGAGTAGATCGTAGCTGAGCGCTCAACCGTTGCGGTGAAATACTCTCGACGATTTATAATTTTCTACAGCGTCGTGGCGCAACGGTAAGCGCTCGGGTTTGTAATCCGAAGGTCGCCGGGTCGAATCTCACGCCCGGCAATCAGTTGCAACAATTATGCATATAATAAGTTGTTGAAAGTCGTTTGTCGTGGAAAAACTGGCGACTTCGAACATCATTATATTTTCCGCAAATAAAGTTGTATTTCACAAATGTTATTAATTGTCTTCATAATGTTTACCACGTATAGTTAACGGAAGACGTAGAAACGATATTCCGAAATGAATACGTATAGCGTAATTCAAACGTTCGAATTAGAATAGAGACCCCACGAACACAAATTTGCTGTGGCAGGTATGAAATATAAACTCCGTTACTCGCTCGTTACACTTGATGGACGGATGTTGCATGGACCGAAACGACCCGCTGCATAACAGCGTAGTTGCCTGCTAACTTCGAAAGAAGGTAGATGCGGTCCCTAGCGCAACTTATAACATCGTCGAAAATCAGTGCGGACGTGAGAGTTTTGGTACACCCTGTTAAACAAACGGAAAATTGGAGGCGGTACAATTGGAGAACGATCCGCCTTCACCAACATGCATAAGCAATTCATTAATAGTTTATATATATAAATATATATATATATATATATATATATATATATATATATATATATATATTTGAATTACAAAAAACTAATAATGAAAAAAAGTTGCATGGCGCGGGATTCGATGCGGCGACCTTCGGATTACGAACCCGAGCGCTTACCGATGCACCACGACGCTGTAGATAATTATTAATCGTGGAGAGTATTTCACCGCAACGGTTTCTTTTAACTGTCGATTTTCTCAACAACGGCTGAGAAGTGCATCTTGGTGCTTTGCCACATTACACCTCTGGCCATGAGCTTTTATTATTCGCAGTATGAATCGAATCTGAATTTCACAATTGGCGGCCTCTACTTGTCAGTAAACATATCGGTCAATAAACCAAATGAACAAACTATACTTATCTGGGCAGCTTGTAAGAAGCATATCCATCTGTTCGTATTTGGAGTACATGAAATATACTAACGGGACACAAATCGCAGCGCCAAGAAGCAGTTGTGTGACATAAACGAAAGTTGATACGCGTGCTTTTACATCCGAAAGACGATATCTAGTCACATTTTGCGCCAGTCACCTAAGAGTGGCGCTAGTAGGGCCTCTATGAGGATGTAAATCACGTTTTCTTTAAATACTAGATGTAATGATTGCGAGCGTTAGTCGCATTTGAGAACGGACGTGGTGATCTGATATTAGTCAAGAATGTCTTTAAGGCGACAAACACTTCACTGAGTTTGGTCGAGTTCGTGTAGTAAGATTACGAGACGTAATAAGATTACTAGAAGCTGAATGTTCCTTCTGCGATACTTCAGAAAGACTTGGCGGGAATGTAGCCACTGTATACGAGTGCTAGCAGCGTTGGTCACAAGAAAGTACGGTCACAAAAAGACCGGACCCCCGGACGGCTAGGTCGAACTACCGAGAGGAAAGACCATCTTGATCACAGTACGGTTCTGGAGTATCGTAGTAACCTACAGCAGGCATTTGAGAAGCAGTTGACACCAAGGTGACACAACGAACTGTTACAAATCGGTTGCGTCAAGGACAGCTCCCGGACACACGCTTTGTAGCGTGCATTCCACTGACCCCATACCACCGCCATTTGCTACTTCAGTTGTGTCAAGCGACAGCTCATGAGAGGACAGGGTGGAGGTCTGTATGTTCTCTGATAAAAGCAGGTTCTGCTTCGGGGCCAGTGATGGCCATGTGTTCGTTAGAAGGACACCAGTTGACGGCTTACAGACAACCTGTCTTAGGGCGAGACCCGGTGGACATATACCTGCAGTTGTGGTCTGGGGTGTGATTTCTTATGACAGCCGGGACACTCTCGTGGTTATCTCACGCACCCTGACCGCAAATTTATACGTCAATCTGACGATTCGGACTGTTGTGCTGCCAATCATAAACAGCATTCCAGGGGGCGTTTTCCAACAGGACAACACTTGTCGACATACTACTGCTGTTGTAACTGAACATGCTGTACATAGTGTCGAGATGTTGCCTTTTCCTGTTCGATAACCAGATGCGTCTCCAACCGAAGACATAGCGGAAATTTTCGAGCGACAACTCCAGCATCATCCAAGAGCAGCAGCAAGCGTCCCTGTATTGACCGGCCAAGTGCAACAGCCATGAATCTCCATCCCCCAAACGTAGGGCACATGTACAACGCAATATATGGCCGTTCTAATGCTTGCATTCAGTTTCTGGCGGTTAGCCCTGTTCGTAATGTACCAGCATTTCAAATTTTCAGCAGTTTACATTAACCTGTGATATTGCAGTGTTAAT
Organism: Schistocerca americana; assembly: GCF_021461395.2. NCBI lineage: Eukaryota > Metazoa > Arthropoda > Insecta > Orthoptera > Acrididae > Schistocerca > Schistocerca americana. The sequence continues at coordinate 456,567,435 of NC_060126.1, read as the reverse complement.
CGGTTAAATACAGAGTGAAAAGCATTTAAACCGACAAACTCTGGGAGATTGTAGGGGACGTATAAACAAATATTTTTCCCTAATGTCATTTTTCCTGTGAGGATTATTTAAATCGGTGGAGGCCGTGTTACGCTCTTCAGTTGTTAGAGGCCGCATTACGATCTTCAGGTTTTAGAGGGCGTATTACGCTCTTCAGTTGTAAGCAACTGCTGTCCACCAGTGTAGTAGCGCATTGTCTCTGTTTACTAATGGAGAGATACACCTAGAGTGAGTACATTCATATGGTTGGTGCGTACTACGTAGCGTACCACAACGAACGAGCTGCACAGCGGGTTTATCAACTACCCGCTCCCTACAAGACAAAGCACGTGGTTCCAACATGACGGGGAGCCGGCACCTTTCAGTCGTCGTGTGCGTCGATTCCTGGACCGACGGTTCCCAGCAACCTGTATTGGCAGAGGTGGTTTTGTACCATGGTCTGCTCGATCCCAAGATATGTCCCCTATGGACTTTTTTGTGTAGGGAGAGATGCGCAACCTTGTTTACGCAACTCGTGTTGCATCAGAAGAGGATCTGGTGGCCCGGATAATAGCAGCAGCAGGAACAATTCAGGATACTCCTGGGGTTTCTGCCCGTGTCAGAACATGATCCGACGGTGTCACCTTTGTTTACGTGTCAATGGAGGCACATTTGAAAATCTACTGTAATTGAAATTGGGTTGTGTTAATGCGTTGCCTCTTGGTCATAAGAAAATGGAAAAATGATTGTTGGTTTAATTAATTTGCCGCCAGAGAAATCTTCCTCTACCGGTTTAACTACTCCTCATACGAAAAAATGACATTAGGGAAAAATATTTGTTTTGGTGTCCCCTACAACCTCCCAGAGTTTGTCCGTTTAAATGCTTTTCGTCCTGTATGTTACCTAGACAAAGCTAGTCCCGAAATTTAATTACGCTACATTAGCTATTTTTTGGTGATGCAACTTTTTCCCGTCAGTGTGTGTATATAGAAAGACGCACCGAATTAATCCTCTCTACTATAAGGGGCAGTCAAATGAAAACGAGACACATGGGACTCAACTGCTGAGGTCATTAGTCCCCTAGAACTTAGAACTAGTTAAACCTAACTAACCTAAGGACATCACAAACATCCATGCCCGAGGCAGGATTCGAACCTGCGACCGTAGCGGTCTTGCGGTTCCAGACTGCAGCGCCTTTAACCGCACGGCCACTTCGGCCGGCTACACATAGAAATAAAATATGTAAACCGTTTATCATTTCAAAGATTACTGTTAATACATTTATTTCTATGTAAAACAAGATAGTCAGTGTCTTCATCATAAAAAATTCGAAGTTAGCTAAGGAACCATAATCGAGTGGAGGCGTGCACCTATGCGACCCAAACAAATCAACAGCCACAAATGACTTTCTTCAGGGCTCCGGAAAGATGGATATCACGGCAGTACGGAGGATGTGCAAGCACTTCCCAGAGAAACTTCTGCAGCGTATTCGAAATAGGCTCTGCAACAAGTTGGCGGGCATTTTGTTGGCAGGTTGTTTCGACTAAGCTACAGAAGTTTCACTGGGAATCCCTTATAAATCCTCCGCACAGTCCCGATCCCTCCCCATGAGATTTTCATATTTTTGGGAGCCCTGAAGGTTGACATCCGTGGCCGTCGATTTGCTTCGACGAGGTGCCCGCCTGGGTACAATCATCGTTTCGCAGGTAACCGCAAACATTTTCCCATAATGTCACTGACCACCTCGTCTCAGAGTGACATAAATGTGTAAACAGTTACGGCGGTCCCCCCCCCCCCCCCATGAACCATGGACCTTGCCGTTGGTGGGGAGGCTTGCGTGCCTCAGCGATACAGATAGCCGTACCGTAGGTGCAACCACAACGGAGGGGTATCTGTTGAGAGGCCAGACAAACGTGTGGTTCCTGAAGAGGGGCAGCAGCCTTTTCAGTAGTTGCAAGGGCAACAGTCTGGATGATTGACTGATCTGGCCTTGTAACAATAACCAAAACGGCCTTGCTGTGCTGGTACTGCGAACGGCTGAAAGCAAGGGGAAACTACAGCCGTAATTTTTCCCGAGGGCATGCAGCTTTACTGTATGATTAAATGATGATGGCGTCCTCTTGGGTAAAATATTCCGGAGGTAAAATAGTCCCCCATTCGGATCTCCGGGCGGGGACTACTCAAGAGGATGTCGTTATCAGGAGAAAGAAAACTGGCGTTCTACGGATCGGAGCGTGGAATGTCAGATCCCTTAATCGAGCAGGTAGGTTAGAAAATTTAAAAAGGGAAATGGATAGGTTGAAGTAAGATACAGTGGGAATTAGTGAAGTTCGGTGGCAGGAGGAACAAGACTTCTGGTCAGGTGACTACAGGGTTATAAACACAAAATCAAATAGGGGTAACGCAGGAGTAGGTTTAATAATGAATAGGAAAATAGGAATGCGGGTAAGCTACTACAAACAGCATAGTGAACGCATTAATGTGGCCAAGATAGATACGAAGCCCATGGAAGAACCCTGGAGATACTAAAAAGTATCAGATAGATTATATAATGGTAAGACAGAGATTTAGGAACTAGGTTTTAAATTGTAAGACATTTCCAGGGGCAGATGTGGACTCTGACCACAATCTATTGGTTATGACCTGTGGATTAAAACTGAAGAAACTGCAAAAAGGTGGGAATTTAAGGAGATGGGACCTGGATAAACTGAAAGAACCAGAGATTGTACAGAGTTTCAGGGAGAGCATAAGGGAACAATTGACAGGAATGGGGGAAAGAAATACAGCAGAAGAAGAATGGGTAGCTTTGAGGGATGAAGTAGCGAAGGCAGCAGAGAATCAAGTAGGTAAAAAGACGAGGGCTAGTAGAAATCCTTGGGTAACAGAAGAAATATTGAATTTAATTGATGAAAGGAGAAAATATAAAAATGCAGTAAATGAAGCAGGCAAAAGGGAATACAAACGTCTCAAAAATGAGATCGACAGGATGTGCAAAATGGCTAAGCAGGGATGGCTAGAGGACAAATGTAAGGATGTAGAGGCCTATCCCACTAGGGGTAAGATAGATACTGCCTACAGGAAAATTAAAGAGACCTTTGGAGATAAGAGAACGACTTGTATGAATATCAAGAACTCAGATGGAAACCCAGTTCTAAGCAAAGAAGGGAAAGCAAAAAGGTGGAAGGAGTATATAGAGGATCTATACAAGGGCGATGTACTGGAAGACAATATTATGGAAATGTATGAGGATGTAGATGAAGATGAAATGGGAGATATGATACTGCGTGAAGAGTTTGACAGAGCACTGAAAGACCTGAGTCGAAACAAGGCCCCCGGAGTAGACAACATTCCATTGGAACTACTGACGGCCTTGGGAGAGCCAGTCCGGACAAAACTCTACCATCTGGTGAGCAAGATGTATGAAACAGGCGAAATACCCTCAGACTTCAAGAAGAATATAATAATTCCAATCCCAAAGAAAGCAGGTGTTGACACATGTGAAAATTATCGAACTATCAGTTTAATAAGTCACAGCTGCAAAATACTAACACGAATTCTTTACAGACGAATGGAAAAACTGGTAGAAGCGGACCTCGGCGAAGATCAGTTTGGATTCCGCAGAAATGTTGGAACACGTGAGGCAATACTGACCTTACGACTTATCTTAGAAGAAAGATTAAGGAAAGGCAAACCTACATTTCTAGCATTTGTAGACTTAGAGAAAGCTTTTGACAATGTTGACTGGAATACTCTCTTTCAAATTCTAAAGGTGGCAGGGGTAAAATACAGGGAGCGAAATGCTATTTACAATTTGTACAGAAACCAGATGGCAGTTATAAGAGTCGAGGGACATGAAAGGGAAGCAGTGGTTGGGAAGGGAGTAAGTCAGGGTTGTAGCCTCTCCCCGATGTTGTTCAATCTGTATATTGAGCAAGCAGTAAAGGAAACAAAAGAAAAATTCGGAGTAGGTATTAAAATTCATGGAGAAGAAATAAAAACTTTGAGGTTCGCCGATGACATTGTAAAATTCCGTCAGAGACAGCAAAGGACTTGGAAGAGCTGTTGAATGGAATGGACGGTGTCTTGAAAGGAGGATATAAGATGAACATCAACAAAAGCAAAACAAGGATAATGGAATGTAGTCTAATTAAGTAGGGTGATGCTGAGGGAATTAGATTAGGAAATGAGACACTTAAAGTAGTAAAGGAGTTTTGCTATTTAGGGAGCAAAATAACTGATGATGGTCGAAGTAGAGAAGATATAAAATGTAGACTGGCAATGGCAAGGAAAGCGTTTCTGAAGAAGAGAAATTTGTTAACATCGAGTATAGATTTAAGTGTCAGGAAGTCATTTCTGAATACACTCCTGGAAATGGAAAAAAGGACACATTGACACCGGTGTGTCAGACCCACCATACTTGCTCCGGACACTGCGACAGGGCTGTACAAGCAATGATCACACGCACGGCACAGCGGACACACCAGGAACCGCGGTGTTGGCCGTCGAATGGCGCTAGCTGCGCAGCATTTGTGCACCGCCGCCGTCAGTGTCAGCCAGTTTGCCGTGGCATACGGAGCTCCATAGCAGTCTTTAACACTGGTAGCATGCCGCGACAGCGTGGACGTGAACCGTATGTGCAGTTGACGGACTTTGAGCGAGGGCGTGTAGTGGGCATGCGGGAGGCCGGGTGGACGTACCGCCGAATTGCTCAACACGTGGGGCGTGAGGTCTCCACAGTACATCGATGTTGTCGCCAGTGGTCGGCGGAAGGTGCACGTGCCCGTCGACCTGGGACCAGACCGCAGCGACGCACGGATGCACGCCAAGACCGTAGGATCCTACGCAGTGCCGTAGGGGACCGCACCGCCACTTCCCAGCAAATTAGGGACACTGTTGCTCCTGGGGTATCAGCGAGGACCATTCGCAACCGTCTCCATGAAGCTGGGCTACGGTCCCGCACACCGTTAGGCCGTCTTCCGCTCACGCCCCAACATCGTGCAGCCCGCCTCCAGTGGTGTCGCGACAGGCGTGAATGGAGGGACGAATGGAGACGTGTCGTCTTCAGCGATGAGAGTCGCTTCTGCCTTGGTGCCAATGATGGTCGTATGCGTGTTTGGCGCCGTGCAGGTGAGCGCCACAATCAGGACTGCATACGACCGAGGCACACAGGGCCAACACCCGGCATCATGGTGTGGGGAGCGATCTCCTACACTGGCCGTACACCACTGGTGATCGTCGAGGGGACACTGAATAGTGCACGGTACATCCAAACCGTCATCGAACCCATCGTTCTACCATTCCTAGACCGGCAAGGGAACTTGCTGTTCCAACAGGACAATGCACGTCCGCATGTATCCCGTGCCACCCAACGTGCTCTAGAAGGTGTAAGTCAACTACCCTGGCCAGCAAGATCTCCGGATCTGTCCCCCATTGAGCATGTTTGGGACTGGATGAAGCGTCGTCTCACGCGGTCTGCACGTCCAGCACGAACGCTGGTCCAACTGAGGCGCCAGGTGGAAATGGCATGGCAAGCCGTTCCACAGGACTACATCTAGCACCTCTACGATCGTCTCCATGGGAGAATAGCAGCCTGCATTGCTGCGAAAGGTGGATATACACTGTACTAGTGCCGACTTTGCGCATGCTCTGTTGCCTGTGTCTATGTGCCTGTGGTTCTGTCAGTGTGATCATGTGATGTATCTGACCCCAGGAATGTGTCAATAAAGTTTCCCCTTCCTGGGACAATGAATTCACGGTGTTCTTATTTCAATTTCCAGGAGTGTATATTTGTATGGAGTGTAGCCATGTATGGAAGTGAAACATGGACGATAAATAGTTTGGACAAGAAGAGAATAGAAGCTTTCGAAATGTGGTGCTACAGAAGAATGCTGAAGATTAGGTGGGTAGATCACATAACTAATGAGGAAGTATTGAATAGGATTGGGGAGAAGAGAAGTTTGTGGCGCAACTTGACCAAAAGAAGGGATCGGTTGGTAGGACATGTTCTGAGGCATCAAGGGAACACCAATTTAGTATTGGAGGGCAGCGTGGAGGGTAAAAATCGTAGAGGGAGACCAAGAGATGAATACACTAAGCAGATTCGGAGGGATGTAGGTTGCAGTAGGTACTGGGAGATGAAAAAGCTTGCACAGGATAGAGTAGCATGGAGAGCTGCATGAAACCAGTCTCAGGACTGAAGACCACAACAACAACAACAGTTACGGCGGTTACTTTTGAAATAATAAACACTTCACTTACGGTTTTCCAGTGTGCCGTTTTTATTCTGCTGTTCCTTATACATGAACTTTAGACCTAAGAAATGATATGTAACACAGTCTGAGTGTGATTTAACCGGAAAGGAATGTGAATGTACTGAAGGATAGTTACTGAAAGTCAGCTACAACATGCTTTGCGCAACGATACGAAAGGTGGTAGCCAATCCATTTTTCATATAACTTTGTCGTTATAATGTATTCTCTGCCTGTATTTTGTCATATTTGTCCATGGCACACAGGATGATCACGCTGGGAACCGAAGATGAGTGTATTTTATTTTCATTTATTTTACATTTGATTTTGAGCACTTCGTGCAGCCACCAGTCCTAAGGCGCTTCAGTCTGGAACCGCGTGACCGCTACGGTCGCAGGTTCGAATCCTGCCTCAGGCATGGATGTGTGTGATGTCCTTAGATTAGTTAGGTTTAAGTAGTTCTAAGTTCTAGGTGACTGATAACCTCATTAGTTAAGTCCCATAGTGCTCAGAGCCATTTGAACCAACAACCCGTCCTAAACATGGGTGATTGCCGAATAAAATGTATGTAGGTGTAATCGCAAACGCACGCTAATCGGTGAATTCAGGTGGACATTCTTGGTGTGGTTTTGCGGCAGAGGACTGCAAACAACAGATGAATTCAATTTTCAATACTAGCTTGCTCCGACACTCAGTTAGCGTGTCGGGTCGTTATCCGGGCGCGATTTCGTAACAGGCGCGAGTGCGTTTGGCTCTCTTGGAGCAATGAGCGAGGGCCGCGTTCGTTCAAATTTCACACGTCAACCGATGGAAAATATTTGAGAACTAGTAAACAGGTGACGTCTCTTCTCTCTTATGACTGGAGGAAATGTACCACCAAAGAATTCGTCTTATTGATTGGCTCGTTCATACACTCCATGCTCTTTGGTACGTGTGCCTGGTGGCTGGGCGGGTTGGATTTTGGGCGGAAGTTACAGTGTCATGGAAGAGTCGTGTGGCATACGAATCGCTTTACTGGTGAGTATTATGTGTCACTTCTGTACGCACTTAAGAGCTGATTTTGGGTGGGAATTAGTTCACAGTTTTGTAGTACGGAACACTGCATAACGTCAAAACCATTTGTTACAATCACAATAGAGTTCTTGCGAGTGATACTTTTGCTACCATTCAAATGGGGCAGAACTTGCTCTTTACCTCTATTCACTTCATGTATCATGTATCTAATTACGTTTCATGTTTTCTTTCCGCTACGATGCACAATCCAGCTTTGACGATTCAACATTTGCGAAAAAGCGTAGAATATTATCTTCCGTAATTCTGTGAACGTCTGAGACTTTGCACATGAGCGTATGTGCGTTCATGCTACATCCCCTGACTCTGCCAGTCGAAACTAACTACTAATGATTCATGTACGACGGGCATTCAATAAGTAATGCATTGTAAGTAAGCTGTTTAGGTTTTTATGTTGGTAAAGCCACGTAGCGCTCTGTATGAAAATCACTGATGTGGTGTCTGCAGTCTGTGGCTGGTTGGAATTGTTGAAATATTCGCTATTGTAGTGTTGGGCAGTTGGATGTGAACAGCGCATAGCGTTGCGCAGTTGGAGGTGAGCCGCCAGCAGTGGTGGATGTGGGGAGAGAGATGGCAGAATTTTAAGAGCGGACGATCTGGACGTGTGTCCGCCAGAAAGAGTAAATTTGTGAATATTATGACTTTTGAGCACTATTAAGGTAAATACATTGTTTGTTCTCTATCAAAATCTTTCATTTGCTAACTATGCCAATCAGTAGTTAGTGCCTTCAGTAGTTAGAATCTTTTATTCAGCTGGCAGTATTGGCGCACGCTGTATTGTAGTAGTTCGAGTAACGAAGATTTTTGTGAGGTAAGTGATTCATGAAAGATATAGGTTATTGTTAGTCAGGGCCATTCTTTTGCAGGGATTTTTGAATGTCAGATTGCGTTGCGCTAAAAATATTGTGTGTCAGTTTAAGCACAGTCATTTATAATTTTTCTAAGGAGACATTTCATAGCATCATATTTTTTTCTGAAATCAGGGTAGTGTTATTGAGGATTCCGAAACACCATATTATTCCTCACTCTTTCGGTTACATTATTTGTCATCATAATCTCCGTTAAATTTGGCGGCCTTACACCACCTTACTGAAAGGACCTGCATGCCCACATGGTACCACTCTACTGACGTCGGAGATATAGTCTTGTTGCGTCAGTGATCTCCCCATCATACACGTAACGCTTCCAGTGGAGAGATCCTTCATTGTTCATGGGGAGTGTCCTCACGTCCCAATGTTGCTTGAGTCACAGCTGTGTGCGACTTGCCGACACACGAGATATCGGACAGGTCTATGCGACCTCGTTGTTTCATGCCAAACGTCTCGCCCCACAGCTCACCGTGCTTTTGTTCACTGTCAGGTCTCCGTAGTCATTCTCCAAGTGTCTTCGAATATCTGAAATGCTCTGACTTCTCGCCAAAAGAAACTCAGTGACAGCTCTCTGCTTGCTCATCCGTTAGAGACGGAAAGCTTCATATAGCGCCTCCACCTAACGGAACTTCGTGGAAATATATTGTTGAAGCGAGAATATTCCACGATGTACCACAGCAAATTCCACACTTTTTCAACCGAATCTAGCCGAGGAAAAAACATGTGTTGCATTAGTTATTGAACGCCGCTCGTAGTTTTCTCTTATGGAAAGATAGTGTTAGGACTTTTATACATGTTTCAAGTTTAATGCAGTTCTACAGTACCCCGCAATCTGTAGATAAATGTCCTTTGAGTGTCAATATAGTTCGTAAGTTTTTCCGCAGTGTGCATTCGTAGACGGCATCATTTTTTCCTGTGATCACTGACTTTATGTACGCTGGAAGAGCCGGCAGATGTGGCCGAGCGGTTCTAGGCGCTTCAGTCTGGAACCGCGCGACCGCTACGGTCGCAGGTTCGAATCCTGCCTCGGGCATGGATGTGTGTGATGTCCTTAGGTAAGTTAGGTTTAAGTAGTTCTAAGTTCTAGGGGACTGATGACCTCAGCAGTTAAGTCCTATAGTGCTCAGAGCCATTTGAACCATTTTTTTTACGCTGGAAGAGAGAATTACTAGGCAGCATTTATCTCTGATCTGTCGGTCTGCTCCAGTAGTTAGATTTTTTTTGGTGGGGGTGAGGGTGGGGGGGGGGGGGGTGGAAGGGTGGACAAGAGCTAGATCTTAAGCCAGTTAACATTTGGGGGACTTCAGATGATTTGATATTCGGGGCAAGGTAGAGAATATTACGCACTGTTTTTATGTATTCATTTGTGGTGTCAGTTCTCTTGAACATGTTTGAAAGAACGGGCACCACACTTACAAATATATGCGACCTGACGGAAATCAATGATCATTCAGTGTAGATGCACTCTTCGCCCTACCTCTTGAGGGAATCAGCGAGAAGCGGAGAGCAATGGGGGCAATGGACAAGGGAAGCTACAAGTGTATTGTGCGACAAGTTGGAAATTTGGGTTGGCCGGGAAGTACTTAATGCATCTGCTCACGTAAAGAGGAAAATCCGAATTTGAGTCATGGTCAAGCATAAAGTTGTACCCGTCGCCACAGAATTTATTTCAATGACCGATTGTGGCTTATGATGGAATTTCAGTGTCCTCATGTTAAGCATAGTATTTTTTCCATAGGAACCTCACGACTACGGAAAGTCCCCGTTATACGGTACAAGATCATCCCTCCAAAGAATTAAAAACCAATATTTAGACGTTTTGAGTAGCCAAGAAACAGTGCGCCTCCCCACTGATCAGATACACCGTAAAGTCTCGGAAGTGACCACCCAGAAGGCGAGGACATTGGTACAGGTGAGTTTCCGTGAGCTGCGAGGACGCCTTATGGTCGCCTCATGAGGTGGTTACCAAAGACAACGCACCGAGTACTGTCTCAGCACATCACAGAACAGAGTTCATTAGAACTGTGATGTTTCAGTTCCGTTACTTCTGCGAGCCACTTTGAGTACCAGCCCTACGACTCCGGCGCGGTCGCAGCTGATGAAGGGGCGCTGCACGGCCTCCTTCGACGGAGCTGCTTCCAGTGGCGGCCTCAGTTCCTGTCTAGCGATCAACAGGGAAACATCTGACGAACAATCCGTGCTGGGTGGACACAGTCTGCTGCTTGTCTCGACCTGGCCATAATGGGACACGGCAAAAAAATTTCCTGGCGGTGAATGATTTAGAGGTGTGGTCGATCCATCTGGCTTTCAATTATATTGGTTTTCTGGCTCACCAAATATCTGTTGCGGGCCAAGATGCACTGATTTGCGGAAGTCTGATTAACTTCGTCTTCTCCAAAGTAGAAGTCAATTTTTCTGGTACAAACCTTTCCTATCCAGTTCTTTCGAGAACGATTTAATTATCCCTTACGTTTTTTTCCTGGTTCTTGTACTGTGTATTGTGTAAATCGTAGGCCCCATATAAACTAAAGTGTTTCCTCACATTTCAGTTGATTATGATTTGAAGCTGGATTTGTGTAACTGTTAACGTCTATCTGAAATCGTGAGAGGTTTGGATACTGATACACTTTTAAAAAAAAAAACACGATCTCAGTGCTATTTCTCTCTACTGTGCAAATTGTGAGTTTAAATCCTTGTAAATTTCTCAAGAAACCACGTAGGTGTTGTTGTCTAGTGTCTGCTTTAAATTATTGTCCACTGGGGTTGTTATACATTGTGGTAATAAAACTGCAAAGTTTACTGGGGTTTCTTCTCTTGACTGGCATTGGTTTTAAATGCATTCTACTGAAATGAAAGTTTAAAAAAAAATTCTTAAATGTTTTTGCACAAATATCTCAATCAGGCACCACCATTCCCATCTACCATCAGAAGAAAAACATACCAACAATAAAAACTATAGCTCGGACAAACACGTGATAAAAGTATCAAGCGACTGGCAGGAATAATGTATAGAAGAATGGAAAAGGAAGTTTCGGGTATATCAGTTGAAGAGCAGTTTAGCTTTGCGAAAAGTAAAGGCTCCAGCGAGACAGTTATGACTTTGCGCCTGATAATGGAAGCAAGACTGCTACAAATCAAGATACTCTCATCGGGTTTGTCCATATAGAAAAAGCGTTCGACAGTGCGTAAAAATGGAAAATGGTCGAAATTGAGAGAAAAATGGGAGTAAGCTGTAGGGAAAGAAGGGTAAAGTACAATATTTACAAGAAGCAAGACAGAACGTTAAGACTGGAAGAGCAAGAATGAAGTGCTAGAATTAAAAAGGATATAAGTCAGGGATTCAGTCTTTCACCCCTACCATTCAGCCTATACATCGAAGAAGAAATTACGGAAATAAAAGAAAGGTTCAAAAGTGGAATTAAAATTCAAGGTGAGAGGATATCAATGATAAGATCCACTGACGACATTGCTATCGTCAGTGAATGTGAAGAAGAATTACATGATGTGTTTAAAGTAATCAACAGTCTAATGAGTAGAGAATATGGACTGAGAACAAGCCAGGAGGAGACAAAGGTAATCAGATGCAGCAGGAATGAGAATAACGAGAAGCCTAACATCAAAATTTGTGATCCGAAGTAGATGAATTTAAGTAAGTCTGCTACCTTGAAAGCAAGATAACCAATGACGGACGAAACAAGGAGAACATAAAAGGCAAACTAGCACAGGCAAAGAGGGCATTACTGGTCAAAAGAAGTCTACCGGTGTCAAACATTCGCCTTCATTTTGGAAAGAAATTTCTGGGTGTGTACGTATAGAACACAGCGTTTTATAGTAGTGAATCATGGACACCAGAGAAACCGGAACAGAAGAGAATCAAAATGTTTCAGATGCGTGCTAGAGAAGAATGTTGAAAACCGGATTGGCTGGTGAGATAACGAATTAGGAGGTTTTCCGCTGAATCGGAGAAGAAAAACACTGACAAGAAGAAGGGACAAGACCACAACACATATTTTAAGGCATCAGGGGTTAACCTCCACGGTACCAGATGGAGCCGGCCGGTGTGGCTGTGCGGTTCTAGGCGCTTCAGCCTGGAACCGCGTGACCGCTACGGTCGCAGGTTCAAATCCTGTCTCGGGCATGGATGTGTGTGATGTCCTTAGGTTAGTTAGGTTTAAGTAGTTCTAAGTTCTAGGGAACTGATGACCACAGATGTTAAGTCCCATAGTGCTCAGAGCCATTTGAACGAATTTTTTGTACCAGATGGAGTTGTAGAGGGCAAAAAATGTAGGGGAAGACAGAGACTACATTACAACTAGCAAATAACAAGAGGACGTAGGATGCAAGTGCTACTCTTATAAGAAGAGGTTCTTACAGAAGATGAATTCCTAGCGGGCCTCGTCAAACTAATTTGAAGACTGATGACTCAAAAAATAATTTTTTTTAAAACTAATGTTTAGCCGAGAGAAATAGTAACTGAAGACAGAGGCAAGTGCAAATGAGACAAGAAAACCAGATATTACTCTAAGAAAATATTGAAAAGTAATAACAAAAGTACCTCGTAAGTGGCGCTGACCTAGCACAATGTGCTACGTGAGCTGGGTTCTCACTCACTTCCCTGGGAGACGTGCGAACTTCTCACTTAGGCTTGGCGGTCTGAAAAAAAAATGGTAAGCCGTCTTGGTGGTCGGTAGTGGCGTTTAAATTCATTTCTATCCGCAAAACTTGAGACACATTGGTGTTTGTGTTAGTATTATGAAATGTTTGTAAACAGAAAAGTTTATTTTTCTAGGTTTTTTGGTTTGCGTGCGTCCATGTATTCTCTTTAGGTTGTACTGAAATTCGTATGAGTTTGGCAGTCATAAAATTTGTGGTACGTGGTACAATATCTTTTTACAAATTCTAGATTTGTTGTATGCCTCACATTTTAAATCTAAGTTATGAACAAGTTTATCTTTATTTTTATTGTTTGTGGAGAAATTAAAATGGCGATTTTGAGCAAAATCAAATTTGCAACCTGTTATTGCGCCTTACCAATGAACGATAATTAGGCAGTCATTTTTCACAGAGTTGTGGAACGTAAGTACATGTGACAAAGTTCTGTTTGTTGTAGACACGGAAAAAATTTTGTTACTGTATTTCTTCTGAATTTTCCTGTAAGGTTGTTCAATGTGGCTAACGTGTAACCACTATTGTGAACTATCAGCTGAAGTCTGTTGAGTTGTTGTAGTTTATCTGCAGTGTAACGGTCTGATTCTAGACTCTTACAGTCGTCAGGAGAGAGATGGATGGTATTCAGTGGAGATGCTAATTACACATGAAAGCACCAAGAAAACACAATTGACAGTAACTCATTTATTGGGCAGTAGCTGGCAGTTGTGGCCGAGCAGCTCTAGGCGGTTCAGTCTGGAACTGCGCGACCGCTACGGTCGCAGGTTCGAATCCTACTTCGGGCATGGATGTGTGTGATGTCCTTAGGCTAGTTAGGTTTAAGTAGTTCTAAGTTCTAGGGGGCTGATGACCTCAGATGTTAAGCCCCATAGTGCTCAGAGCCATTTGAACCATTCTGAACCATTGGGCAGTAAGAAGGGGTTGTCTTCCAAAGTGCCTTAACAAATCAAGGCCAGGAGCGGAAACCCAGCTTGCACTCATATTACAGTATCACGAGCACTGCGAAGAATGGGGTGGAAGCTGCTACGCCACGAGCAGGCATCGACCACAGAATCTGGGTGCCTCCAGCTCTGCTTATGGATCTCCAAAGTGCTCCTATGGGGGTCGGAGATTTGCACTCACGAGTCTAACTCCAGGTCTACCTGAAGTACTCGCTGGCTCGCAGGGATCGGCTCTCAGCCCCAGTTTAGTAAACAGCAACCAGCAGCATCGGTCGCTGTCTGTCACAGGAATGGGATGAGCAGCAGTGACGCCAACCCACTGGAAGGTGGGCCACGCAGGTCAAGCCTCCAGCAGACCTACGGGGTGTTGGCCTCTGTGTACCATCAGTGTGGCATCTGAAGTTGGCAGTGCAGCAGCAGCATCCCAGTAATAGTTCCATAGATGATCAGAGACAGCTAAGCATACCAAGGGCTGACTTGCATAGTCTCCCTCCCTCTCCCCGGATAGCAGCAGTTGCCACAAAAACTGAGACTATGCACTGAGCAGTTGGCAATCAGCATGGAGCAATCAGTCATTTGTTTTCTCTCGCTGTCAACTCTCCTAGTGACTTCAGACTTTCCCAGCATCACCTTTCACACGCTCTTTTCTGCTGGCTTTACAACTGAATAGTTATTGTTGTGTTAAACCTAGCCTTATTTACGAAACACTGCTTTGCCTATAGTATGACGATATCTCTCGGCTTCCATGACGTCATTACGCTTTGCTTGCAGACCTGGGAACACAGTCTGTCCAAAATTTACATTGATTACTTCGATAGTTTTCCAAAAATATCATAAAATTGGCTTATATTATAGGATGACTGAAGAGAATGGACCCTTAACTATCGTTAAAGTTTAGTTTCAGTAAAATTAATTCTTAAGTGTCGATGGGTGAATTGTACTAGGCTTTCAGACTGCATATCTTTCGTTACCTTAACGGCTACGGGTCATGGAAAGGTCACACAAACTAGCGAAGTCACCAATAAAAGTTCGCGATATTCTGAGGAAATACAAAGTAGGATCGTTGCAAGTGGCCGTCTACCTCTGCTGCCTCCTCTCCGTCTGTACGGAAGGTCGATTTAGAAGGCAGGCAGCATGCTAACGTGAAGTTGAATGCCACGAGAAATCCTTCTTACGAGGGAACCTCCCCATCCCACCCCCCTCAGATTTAGTTATAAGATGGCACAGTGGATATGCCTTGAAAAACTGAACACAGATCAATCGAGAAAACAGGAAGAAGTTGTGTGGAACTATGAAAAAAATAAGCAAAATATACAAACTGAGTAGTCCATGCGCAAGATAGGCAACATCAAGGAGAGTGTGACCTTAGGAGCGCCGTGGTCCCGTGGTTAGCGTGAGCAGCTGCGGAACGAGAGGTCCTTGGTTCAAGTCTTCCCTCGAGTGAAAAGTTGAATTTATTATTTTCAGACAATTATTATATGTCCGTCCGCCCGTCCGATGCGAGATAACTGCGCCGTTGTATGGGGACGCTACACCTAAACAAACATCGAAACACACGACGTCAGTCGACTACAGCTCACGGAAGAGAGAGTATTCCTGCTAACGAGGCTCCTCGGCTGGCAGTTGACTGTTCGCTACTTTGGACGAGAGTGCATTAAATACGTGAGATGTATTCCGTGGGCAATATGAATCCAGCAAATATAGCTCGCGACTTCAATAACAGGTCAATGAATATTTTCCGAACTGTAAGTTTGCGGTGCGGTCGCAAAACACAGACACTAAACTTATTACAGTGAACAGAGACGTCAATGAACGAACGGACAGATCATAACTTTGCGAAAATAAAGAAAGTAAACTTTTCACTCAAGGGAAGACTTGAGCCAAGGACCCCTCGTTCCGCAACTGCTCACGCTAACCACGGGACCACGGCGCTCCTGCGCTCGCACTGTCCTTCATGTTGGCCATCTTGCGCATGGACTACTCGGTTTGTATATTTTGCTTTTTTTTTCATAGTTCCACACAACTTCTTCCTGTTTTCTCGATTGATCTGTGTTCAGTTTTTCAAGGCCTATCCACTGTGCCAACTTATAACTAAATCTGAGGGGGGTGCGATGGGGAGGTTCCCTTATAAGAAGGATTTCTCGTGGCATTCAACTTCACATCAGCATGCTGCCTGCCTTCTAAATCGACCTTCCGTACAGACGGAGAGGAGGCAACAGAAGTCGACGGCCATTTGCAACGATCCTAATTTGCATTTCCTCAAAGTATTGGTAACTTCGCTAGTTTGTGTGACCTTTCCATGACCTATAGCCGTTAAGGTAACGAAAGTTATGCACTCTGAAAGGCTAATAAAATTCACACATCGACACTTGAGAATTAATTTTGCTGAAACTATATTTTAACGAAAGTTAAGGTTCCATTCTCTTCAGCCAGCCTATAATATAAGCGATTTTTGCTATATTTTTGGAAAACCGTCGAAGTAATCAATGTAAAGTTTGGATAGAATTTTCTGATTCTTTTTTGAAAGAAAGTCAGTGGTCATTAAGCCTCCCATCTGATGTATTAAAGTTGCGACACCGAAGACGAGGTGCGTTCGTGATGGAAGTGTTGCAAACTGCAAATCTTATCCGAAATGAAGAACAAACAATTTTCTTAATCTATAGGATATAGCAAACGGAGTAATAGCATAGTTTTTTTTTTTTAATTCGACGAAATAATAAAATGGTGGACATTAGAAACGAAGATGCAGTTTTGTTAGGAGGTTTCGGTCACGATAACCGAAGAATAAATTAAAATAAAAAACCGCATATTACTCCTTGCCGACATACCCGAGGACAAATTCAGCCAAATTTCAAAAAGATATCTTTATCAGTGTGCTCGCGTTCCATCCCGTCAACTTGAGACACAATGTATTTATGAATTTCATTGCGAATTTTCTGACGTATGATTTATCGCTTTTTTTGTACATGCCCAATTTTCCACCAAAGTTTTTTTTCAGTGTCATGGAACTGTATACTTTTTTCTGTAGCACTAGAAATAGCTCTCATTGAGGACTTCATCGATACAACACGTATGGCACTTCATCAGACAGTGACAAGGCGACAGCGCCGCGAAACGCTATCCGCCGACGGAAGAGTAGGTTCCACAGACGTGCCGGTGTTCCAAGTGTGAGCAGACACGTTACTCCGTGTGTTTACATGTGCGCTTGGAGCTTGCCGAGCTGTGCTCTGCTGCTGCAGCGATCAGGTAGCTTATTCATGAAGCTATTCGAGCTTTGACCGTACGAAATGAAGTCGAGAAAGGGAAAACGGTTTTCGTTAGAGACGAATGTCCCCAAACAGTTAGAGAAATGATTTGGTTTTGTGATGGAACATGTCCTAATCGTGCCATGTCCTCAAGATCTGTCCTCGAAAAACAGTATGAAAACAGTCGCTGAGAGAATGAAATAAACAACAACTTCGGTCTGACAGCTTGTGGTGTGGTCTTTTCAAGAACTGCGTCATTGGTCCCTGTTTCATTGGTGGCATTCTAAACAGTCACAGGTACTACAGCTCTTAATAGATACACTGTCAAAGACATTCCACAGGAAGAAAGGCAATACGTTTGGTATCAACGTGACGCATACCATGCCTATTCTGCGCAGACTGTCATGGAGCCTCTTAACAGGACGCTTGGAGATCGTTGGATCGGTCGTTCGGAGAAAAAAAAAAGGGTCTGCATGCTGAAGTTAGCTCACATTGGATCTTCGTCTGTGGGAAAAATTGAAACAAGAGATCCCGACGAAATACATACGACTCTCAGCTACATAAAGTGCCTAATACCAAGTGCCTGTAGTACGACAATTTTAGCTGAAGATCCACGCACAATATTGTCTGTCTGGCATCACTATATGTCACCTGTCAGTGTTCTAGTTAGACGTTTCAAGCTCTTGATGTGACAGACAGTAAAAACCGTAATTGAGTCTTGTTAACTGAATCTTCAGTCGATTATTGCTAGAATAACATTATAATAAATGAAAAGCTCTAGTGTACCGTAGAACAAAAGCAAACTAGCATTTTTCATTTATTGTAATTGAGTTCTGTCATTGCTCACATATGATACAATGTGGAAGGCGTTTGTAGTACGTCTCCTCCCGGCGTCAGGATGGTAGTTTGTGGGGCAGTATTCCGATTACTGTTACTACTCATATTATGTCATCTTCTAAGGACCTTTCGGCACAACAGCAATAGGATACATGGTGTAACTCAATTTCCTTTATACGTTGATGACAGGTCCCTTACCCAAAACAAGAAAAAAGTCTAGTAAACAGGGGCTCTAAAATGCGTACCTCAAGAGCGATATGCAATTGTTCATCTTTGCTATTATAAAACATCTCTTCTTCTTCAAAGCTCTTTGCTTTTTGTGTTAAGGGAGGAGGTAACAAGGCCGAAAATAAGAAAAAAAATTCCAGTAAACATGTGCTATGAGCAGTTGATTAATAGATGTGTTCCAAGGTAGTGACGATGAACAAGTGCTTTTAGAAACTTCCTAGCAGGTTAAAACTGTGTGCCGGACCGAGGCTTGAACTGGGGAACTTGGCCTTTCGCGGTCAAGTGCTCCACCGGTAGAGCACTTGCCCGTGAAAGGCAAAGGTCCTGAGTTCGAGTCTCGGCCCGGCACACAGTTTTAATCTGCCAGGAAGTTTCATATCAGCGCACACTCCGCTGCAGAGTGAAAATCTCATTCTGAAAGTGCTTTTAGCTCTTGAGGTGTGCATTTTAGAGCCCATGTGTACTGGATATGTTTTTTGATTCGGTCCATATTACCCCGTCCCAAAATACAAATGTTGCCTTTCTTGCGCATGGACTACTCGGTTTGTATATTTTGCTTATTTTTTTCATAGTTCCACACAACTTCTTCCTGTTTTCTCTATTGATCTGTGTTCAGTTTTTCAAGGCCTATCCACTGTGCCAACTTATAACTAAATCTGAGGGGGGTGCGATGGGGAGGTTCCCTTGTTAGTCTACCGCAGCAGCAGCATCTTCCAAGATGCGCCACGTCGATTCGGTCCCCGGCGCTGTCTTGGGCTGAGGACGTAAGACAGACGGCAGAGCCTTTGTTTCACACCCCTGGTATTCCACTGCGCGCCTCCGCCCCCGCGCTGCCGCTGCTATCGGCTGGCTCAGATTACGCATCAGCGGCGCTCCGTATCCCGTTCCTTCTCGCTTCGGCCCTCCCAGACGCGGTATGGCCCTCCGGTATGCCGACTGTCATTTGTCCGCTAGCCGCTGCCGCCACCGCAGGAGCGCACAGCCTGATGAATACCGCGCTGCGCGTATGGAAATCTTTGGATACAAATGAGAGCAAATTACGTTATCGGGCCGTCCAGAGAGCGAGGCTCGGCCGGTGGCCTGCCGCATAACCCCCTCCATCTCCCCCCCCCACCCCCCCCCCCCCCCCACCCCCCCGTCCTCTTCTCGCGCTTTCTGAGGTGCGGCTCCCATTTCCACATACGGCTGACTTGCACATTCCTTCAGGGCCCATATACAGCGGATGGCGCGAGCGAGGTCCAGTGATGATATTTGTCTCCGATTCGCGGGGACAGTCTTTGTCAAACAATTGTCTTCCGATACTGCCCGCGCACAGTAGGAGCGCCGAGGGCCACAATGGGGGGATGAATAAGCGAGGGTGGTAAATTATGGAGCAGGACGGGGGTCGGATGGCCCGGTTGAATTGGTTCTCGCAGGTAGGAGGTCCACTTTGTTTTATGCGACAGCGCGACAGGCAAGGGTAGGGGGACTGCGCCGGGCCGCCGTACGTCGTATAGACAAGGGGCCCCCGTTAACATCTGAATTGGCTGATGCCATATATATACATGGCCCTCCACTGTGGGAAAACGCCCGCCTAGGAATCCACAGACTGCGAGACAAAGACGCACGGATACAGAGAGAACTGAATTACGTATAATGCGATCTCCGCTATCACCTACATTACTGCAGAATGAAGCAATAAACCATCTTTCATTTCTTCTTTCGTATTATGTGTCGTAAACACGCACAGAGTAATTTCCTAAAGACGAAATAGGAAAGCAGCACCTAGTGATCACCATTTTACTACAGTTAAAGGTATAAATCGGGGCGTTGGAAAACGGGCAGTGTGGTATGAAATTATATTTATTTCATGTTTCGTGACCTTTGCAATTGGGAAATGCACTTAGAGTAATAATTTTAACCACAGGTTATTCTTGTTTCTGGATGTGAGTGATAGAAGAGAACGCAATGTCTACTGTGAAATTACATGTGGGGTCTCAGAAGTATGTTAGGTCCAGTGAAAAGTCTTTTAGGAGTGGCCGTGCGGTTCTAGGCTCTTCAGTCCGGAACCGTGCGACTGCTACGGTCGCAGGTTCGAATCCTGCCTCGGGCATGGATGTGTGTGATGTCCTTAGGTTAGTTAGGTTTAAGTAGTTCTAAGTTCTAGGGGACTGATGACCACAGCAGTTGAGTCCCATAGTGCTCAGAGCCATTTGAACCATTTGTCCTTAGATTAGTTAGGTTTAAGTAGTTCTAAGTCTATGGGACTGATGAGCTCAGATGTTAAGTCCTATAGTGCTCAGAGCCATGTTAACCACTTGAGCTACACAGTATATGACCATCCGTAAAAATTAGTAGCAATAATGGACGACGACAATTACTGTTAAATTTATATTCTGTAAGTAGGCTGTTTATGTTTTCTTATTGGTAACGCCACGTAGCGCTCTATATGAAAAATCACTGGCTGTGCTGTGTGCAGTCTGTGGGTAGTTTGCATTGTTGTCTGCCATTGTAGTGTTGGGCAGCGGCAGCTGGATGTGAACAGCGCGTAGCGTTGCGCAGTTGGAGGTGAGCCGCCAGCAGTGATGGATGTGGGGAGAGAGATGGCGGAGTTTTGAAATTTGTAAGACTGTCATGAACTGCTATATATAATATGACTATTAAGGTAAATACAGTGTTTGTTCTCTATTAAAATCTTTCATTTGCTAACTATGCCTATCAGTAGTCAGTGCCTTCCTTAGTTTGAATCTTTTATTTAGCTGGCAGTAGTGGCGCTCGCTGTATTGCAGTAGTTCGAGTAACGAAGATTTTTGTGAGGTAAGTGATTTGTGAAACGTATAGGTTAATATTAGACAGGGCCATTCTTTTGTAGGGATTATTGAAAGTCAGATTGCGTTGCGCTAAAAAGTATTGTGTGTCAGTTAAAGCACAGTCTTGTATAATTCTTCAAAAAGGGGACGTTTCAATTCTGTCAACACCTACACTTATATCCTGTCCCTGAATCAGCTAACAAGTTGACGTTGAGTTGTGCGCTATTGAACTGCCCGTGTTTATTGCAAGTGTAAAGTGACATCGTAGGGAACGAGGTTACTATTGTCCAGGGGCAAAAAGTTACATGGTCTGAGTAGAACTATTGAAAAACATAGCTACCGAATACAGCACTTCAGCGGAATGGAATGGGACAACCGTAAAAGAAACTGAGGACTCCGATTTTAAACTGATGATTTCTTCCGAAATTATCGCCGTTTCTTCGCCTGCAGTCCTCGACGATAGTGATGATGGTTTACCTGACAAAGTTGACGCTCAAACTGAAGACACTTACTTAAGGACTCAAGAATGCATTTGGACTAATTAATGGTTTATCTGAAACGCCAGGCAGATATAACTTCGATCGAAATAATGCTGGTGAAGCACCTGAGCGATCGTGTAGAACATAAATAGGGTACGAATCAGGCTCAAAAGAAACCTATTTATTTCAGCGTATAAAACACAGTGTTATGTTTCAGTATCTAATCAAAATCTATGTGGAAGTCATGTACAATTCGTGTGCGTTCATGGCATTTAAACCGTATCATTTCAATTTTTTGTAAATTTCAAGGTATCACAGCATGGAACGTTGAACACTTGCCGTTTTACAGACTATCCGTTCGTTGCATTTGACGATGAAAAGAAATTACGATGTGCCATACATAATTTGCTCGTGATGGACAAAGAATACAGTAGGGAAATCTCAACCAATTAAACGAATGTGAGGGAACTACACTGAGTGGAGCTGATCAGATTAAAAATTGTTATTAATATGATAATAGCTGGACAAGTTAACAGTGTGCACTGTTTACGTAACGAAATAAGTTACTAACGTGATGGAAATATGAACAACACGGTTCATCAATTTCGGCTTAACTACACCGAATTCACGGTGATTTATGATGCTCTTCTCGACAATATAAAAGGCGGGACGTGATTCTTAATAGGGTGTGTGACCACCACGCACAGCAGCGCATTTTCTGCTGACGTGCACCCGTGCTGGCCACAGAGTTAGCAAGGAGTTCTTGTGGTACGGCGTTCCATTCCTCCATAAGTGAGGTTGACAGATGGTTCTTGTGGTGTCACCGCCAGACACCACACTTGCTAGGTGGTAGCCTTTAAATCGGCCGCGGTCCGTTAGTATACGTCGGACCCACGTGTCGCCACTATCAGTGATTGCAGACCGAGCGCCGCCACACGGCAGGTCTAGAGAGACTTCCTAGCACTCGCCCCAGTTGTGCAGCCGACTTTGCTAGCGATGGTTCACTGACAAATTACGCTCTCATTTGCAGAGACGATGGTTAGCATAGCCTTCAGCTACGTCATTTGCTACGACCTAGCAAGGCGCCATCATCATTTGCTATTTATCTTGTGATGCATGTACCGTCAGACCGATGTTCACTAATTATGGATTAAAGTTAAGTTTTCCAGAAGCTACGTACCTTTTCTGCTAGTCTCAATTCCTTGTCCTGTTCCAGACCTCACGCCAGCCTGCGTGAGCTTAAACGCGTGCCTTTCGGCTTCCTCGTAGTGGCTTGGCTGTCTTGCCAAGCCACAACAGTTCTAATGGCTGTAAGCACTATGGGACCTACCATCTGAGGTCATCAGTCCCCTACACCTAGAACTACTTAAACCTAACTAACCTAAGGACATCACACACATCCATGCCCGAGGCAGGATTCGAGCCTGCGACCTTAGAAGCAGCGCGGTTCCGGACTGAAGCGCATAGAACCGCTCGACCACCGAGGTTGACAACTGCGACATTGTTGTTGGTGCTTGTGGGCGGGCTGCAGTACGCCTCCCCAACGCATATCAACCGTCCTCGAAGGCATTTAAGTCTGGGGAACGGTAGGTCAGTTCGTTCGCAAAACATCCTCTGGTTCCAAGAGCTCTTCCACTTGGGCAATTCGATGTGATTGCACATTGTTGCCTGTGAAAACGAAGTCAGTGGCGAATGCACATGCGGAAGGAGTACAGTCTAACAATAACATTCACCAGTGAATTTCACCCGTCCAAAGACTTCGCTGTCAGTATGCCCATGCGGTATTATGTGTCCTCATACCGTAACATCTGGTCCATCAAAACGATCATATTCAACACTATTCCTGAGTGCTGTACTTACCCCCACATGCTGAGAAGTGGCAACACGTAATGCACGTAGATCAATATTAATGTGGAACATCAACACTGTTTATCGTTAATATGTATTGCTATTATTATTCTCGAGAACACACGTAGGTGAACAGTTAAGATGTCACAGAGTCTTTGACCAAAATTTGGCCACTTCCAGTCCACTTTCTGTCGCTTAGTGGAGGTCTTCTGCAATACATTAGGCGAGACTTAGTTGACGCTAGAGCATGTGCTGGACAGTCTGGATTTCTCCACAATGACACATTATTTTGTTTTCTGAACTGTATCCCCATCTTTCCAGATTAAACCTTGATCTACCCACTCCTGATCTCAGCCTATTCAAAGACTTCCAGGTCATCCATTTGTCGTCGTATCCTGGAGACAGAGTTTCAGAAACACTTTTCCATCAAGACGGAAGAGAAGTCTTACCCGTCCAAATTCTCACCCTGGCATTTTTAGCAGTGATAGTAAGCGCCTTTGGTGTTCTAAGAAAACTCTTCACTGACTTCAGTCACTGAGAATGCTGTTTATGCCCACTCAGGAGATGGGGTTGTTCTTGTTCCACTTTCTTTCGTTCCCTATAGGCCGCAATTTCTCTTCGAATGGGAGGGGGTGCTATTCCTGCACTGTGGTAAATCCACTCTAAAGGAGTAGATTTCAAACACCTGTTATAATTCTGCAGGTGACGTTGACGTCTACCTGTTTGACATGTGATGAATTATACCAAATTTATCGCACTGTGAGACAAGACGCCCAATGCCATCTTGAAAAGATGTTTACGGTTGTCTGCGGAACCTTGGTTGTAACCAGATGTGCTCCTTTTCGTCCGGACATTCAGACACTATCCATAGCATTTACCGAGGAAAATGATATCGAAAATATGTGTTAATGAACTACTTATTTCCATGCCTTCGTCCGTTCGTTTGCTCGCCGATAAGGAGGGAAGAAGGCTCAGCTAAGAAAAATCATGGGATCCCAAATATCTTGATTATAACCAACGAAAATTAAAATGAGAGATATGGACCGAAATAGGTAAAATAATCAATGCATCTGAGGACGTAAGATTGTTGCACGAAGAAAATTATCGCTTTTTTCTTTGATTACGCAAGACATGTTGCAACCTGTACTTTAAAGATTTCGAATAGCAGTTAATACTGAATGGTTTACGTCCATTTATTTGCTGCAGGTCATGGATAAAATAAGGAAAAAACTAAAGCGTTGCAGAATTCTTCGTCGTGATAATGTCAGCTCCCACACAGCATGTCTTGTTGACAGTGTGCCCCTGATTTGTACCCTTAACGACGTAGTTTTGTTCCCTCATTAAAAAAAAAAAACATGGGTAGCATAAAGAACAAGAGAGGCTGTTGAGTTCTTTCAACCAATACTTTAGAGGGGTCAACGTCAAGCAGAAAAATATGTTTCCAGAATATTTTGGAAAGCGTACAAAAGCATATGGTGTGAACCCGAACTCTACCGATAAAAATTAGGGGGTTGTTATGGAATATTTTCTGACTATTTTGAATTTATATATTCAGTCAAGTCATGAGCATACACTTATTCTATAAAATTACAATTTCAGGTAAGGAAATAGGAGTTTATACATATACACACATACAACACTGAAATCAGTCTTTGTCCAGGAGCGCACACTAAAGTACGTTCTTGTGCTTCCCCCTTGCACGAATCAGGGAAAAATAAAATTATAGCACAAATGTTTCGCTGTCTGTAATCCTCCATATTCACAAAGAATCCATATTCCACTAGTTTGTCCTTAGATTTGCCAAAGCCCGTTCTTAACCTGTTCACCGATACCCGTGTGATACAGTCCAAGTTGGGTGCAGTAGGTAAGCATCCCGCTATCTTTACGCCAGCTTTGAAATGAACTAGTTTAGCTGCCCACAGTTTTTTGTGGCTTTCTTCTCTGATGTACTTACTGCAACCTGAACTACAAAAAGCTCTTCCTAGACTTAAAGCTAGGTATATCAATGCAGTGGGTGTGACAAATTTTTTTGACCGTCTCCTTTACGGCATTTGCTGCTGCTTTCCAGAGTATGTCGGAGCGGTGTTTGTCACGTAGTAACGTTTATCAACAGGAGTTGGTTTCAGACATCCAGTAATTAGCCTTGTAGTTTCATTGAGGGCTGCTACTCCTTCCGTGTGAGCGGACTCGCACCACACTGGGCAGGCATACACACACCAGCCGAGAAACAGAGTGCTACAAAAGAAGTATGGGCCAAATGATTTTATGCATCCCATCTATAAGGAGCAGTCAAAGGAAAGCAAGACAGATGGAAAAAAGTAGGAAAATTGTTTATCATTTCAAAAGTCATCGCCATAACTATTAACACATGTATCCCACTGCGAGCGAAGGTGGTCAGTGCCTTCTTGGAAAAAAGTTTGCGATTGCCTACGGAACCGTGATTGTACCCAGAAGTGGAGCTCTTCGTGCGAAGCAAATTGACGGCCACGAATGTATTTCTTCGGGGCTCCAAAAATTTGGAAATCGCATGGGGAAAGATAGGAACTGTATCGAGGATGTGTAAGGATTTACCAGCGAAACTTCTGCCAAGGTTGTTTCGACTACGCTGCAAACGTTTGGCTGGAAAACCCTTACACATCTTCCATATAGCCTCAGTCTCTCCCCATGCGATTTCCACATTTTGGCAGCTCTGTCAAAAACATTTGTGGTCGTCGATTTGCTTCGGACGAAGAGATGCACGCTTATGTACAATCACGGCTGCATAGGCAAACGGAAACACTTTTCCATGAAGGCAGTGACCACCTGCATTCACAGTGGGATTCATGTATTAACAGTTACACCGATTGCTTTTGAAATACTAATTCACTTACTTTTTCCCTTACTGTTTCACTTTCATTTGACAGCCCCTAATAATACCCCCAACAAATTTCCCGATGATATTATTTCCCTCCGACACCTTATGTTTAGTACTGAGGCACAGTCGCCGATAAGTGAGTGATCTGAGTACCACCAAGCATCTGGATCTAAGACACTGCTTTAGCGTAATGGCTTCCCGAAAGCCTTTCAGTTTCCTTCCTGCCTTTCTGTTTTGCAGGTATAAAGCGCAGATCTGAGTTTTGCGTGCTTTTATTTTCAGGTGGTTCTAGTTATGGTAATCAGAAAACATTCCCAGAGCTCTTGTTACGTCTCTTCTCCTTCTTCAGAATCGTGTATCTGTACTGTCAAAGCAATGTCGTCAGCATATAAGAAACGTTCGCGTCCTGGCTGGTCATTTGCGTAAATGTTGGAGGCAATAAACTCTCTGGAAGTACGCCATTTCTTCGGTTCCTCGAAAGGCTGTGTCTTCCTTGGAATTCGACACAGAATCTTCGATTGTGCAGTAGAGTGACTTTTCTTTTACTGAAACCTGGTAGAGTTTTGCACAGAGCATAGTTTGATCATCGCTACCACTTGGATCAACAATCATAAAATACGGTTTTATACGTGGAAGATACCTGGAGACACCAGAAGATTTCAGATTGATTGTATAATGGTAAGCCAGAAATTTAGGAATCAACACTTTAAACTGTAACACATTTCCAAGGCCAGATGTGATCTCTGACCACAATTTATTGATTATGAACCAAGTAGAAATCCTTGGATAACAAAAGCAATACTGAATTTAACTGATGAAAGAAGAAAATATAAAAATGCTGCAAGGGAAACGAGCGAACGGGAAAACAAACGTTTAAAAAATGAGATTTACAGGATATTAAAAATGACTAAACAGCATTGGATAAAGGACAAATGTATAGACTTATAAGCATATTTCACTAGGGAAAAGAGAGATACGACCTACAGGAAAATTAAAGAGCCCTTTGGAGAAAACAGACGCAGCGATGTGAATATCAACAGCTCATATGAAGAACCAATCCTAAGCAAAGAAGGGAAAGCGCAAAGGTGGAAGGAGTATATAGAGGGTCTATACAAGGGAGATGTCCTTGAAGGCAATACTATAGAAAGGCAAGTGCCGTAGATGAAGATGAGGTAGGAGATTTGATACTACGAGAAGAATTTGACAGGGCTTAGAAAGATCTAAGTTGAAACACGGCCGCGGGAGTAGATGATTTCCGTCAGAACTACTGATAGCCTTGGGAGAGCGAGCCATGACAAAACTCTTCCATTTGGTGTATAAGATATGTAAGTCAAGCGAAATACCCTCATATTTCAAGAAGAATGTAGTAATTCTGAATCCAAAGAAAGCATTATCGGACTATGAGTTTCATTCGTCATGGCTGCTAAATGCTAACACGTATTCTTTACAGAAGAATGGAAAAACTGGTAGAAGCTGATGTCGGGAAAGATCAGTTTGGATTCCGGATAAATGTAGGAACAAACGTGGCAATACTAATTATACGACTTACCTTAGAAAATAGGTTAAGGAAAGGCAAACCTACGTTGATAGCATTTGTAGATTTGGATAGGGCTTTTGATAATGTTGACTGCAATACTTCTTTGAAATTCTGAAGTTAGCACGGGTAAAATACAGGGATAGATAGGCTGTTTATACAGAATCCAGAGGCCAGTTATGAGACTTGAAGCGCATGAAAGGACAGCAGTGATTGAGAAGAGAGTGAGACGGGGTTTATATCTATTACCGATGTTACTGAATCTGTACACTTAACAAGCAGTGAAAAAAAAAAGAAACAAAGAAAAATTTGTAGTAGGAATTAAAGTTGGGAGAAAAGAAATAAATACTTTCAGGTTTTCCGATGACATTGCAGTTCTGTCAGAGACAGCAAAGGACTTGGAAGAGGAGTTGAACGGATTGAACAGTGCCTTGAAAGGGGGATGGAAGATGAACACGAATTAAAGCAAAGCAAGAGTAATGGAAAGTAGTTGAATTAAACCAAGGTTGAGAAACGAAATACTTAAATTAGTAGATGGATTTTGCTGTCTGGGTAGCACAATAACTCATGATGGACGAAGTAGAGAGGATATAAGATGTAGACTGGCAATGGCAAGAAAAGTATTTCTGAAGAAGAGAAATTTCTTAACATTGAATATGGAATTAAGCGTCAGGGAGAATTTTTTAAACGTATTTATATATAGTATAGCCATGTACAGAAGTGAAACATGGACGATAAACAATTTAAACAAGAAGAGATAGAAGTTTCTGAAATGTGGTGCTACTGAAGAATGTTGAAGGTAAGCTGGGTAGATCATGTATCCAGTAAGGAGGTATAAACAGAACTGGGGAGACAAGAAATTTATGGCACAGTTTGACCAAAAGAAGGGATCGATTGAAAGGACAGATTCTGAGGCATCAGTCGATCTCCAGTTTGGTACTGAAAGGGAGTGTGGGGGTAAAAGCCGTAGAGAGAGACCAAGACATAAATACGGTAAGCAGATTTAGAAGGATGTAGGTTGCAGTAATTACTTGGAGATGAAGAGCTGCATCAGACCAGTCCCAGGACTGAAGACCACAACAACAACAGTCTTGGGTTAAAACGTAGAACTTGTGAAACATTATGGGGTGTTGGACTCTATCATAATCCAATGAAAGATCGATAAATGCCACACCA
The DNA here is from genome assembly GCF_021461395.2 of Schistocerca americana. Taxonomy (NCBI): domain Eukaryota; kingdom Metazoa; phylum Arthropoda; class Insecta; order Orthoptera; family Acrididae; genus Schistocerca; species Schistocerca americana. The sequence goes on along the minus strand of NC_060126.1, from coordinate 456,538,630 downwards.
TTTGTCTTTCCTCTTTTCGAACCCATTATCTATGTGCTGCATTAGATGAGATATTTGTGCTGTGCAGTTACTTTGTGTTCTGAAACTCGCCTGTTCAGATGTAACTAAGCTATCAGCCTTCTGATACAAGTGACCCTTGGTCTCTGGTAGCTCGTTACAAAGCAATTGGTATTCGTTTCATTTCTTACTCCCATTCTCTTTGTACAGGGTGACAGTTATTGAAACATTAGTTACAAACTACGGCGTACACACTTTATTCAACATGTAAACGTCACTGCATAAACTCGGATTTAAGTTATGACACGTTCGATATGCCTGAAACCATTGACGATGATTGGCGCAGATGAATAGCGAAATTCTGCATGACCCGTTGAAGTGTAGGAACATCGACGCTGTCGATGACCTCATGAATGGCTGTTTTTAGCTCAGCAATGGTTATGAGGATGTTGCTGTACACTTTTTCTTTAATGTAGCCCCATAAAAATGAGTGGCATGTGTTCAGATTTAGAGAATATGGCGGCCAATCGAAGCTCATGTCAGTGGCCTCTAGGTTCCCCAGAGCTTGAATGCGGTGCCCAAAGTACTTCTCCAGGACACCAAACACTCTCCAGCTTCGATGGGATCGAGCTCCGTCCAGCATGAACCACATATTTCCGAAATCAGGGTCACTTTTGATAATGCGGACGTAATCATCTTCCAAAACCATCACGTACCGTTTGGTAGTCACCGTGCCACAAAGGAATGTCGCACCGATTATTCCCTGACTGGATATTGCACGCCACATAGTCATCCGTTGAGGATGAAGAGACTTCTCGATGGCGAAACGCGGATTCCTGGTCCCACAGATGCCCCAGTTTTGCTTATTCACGAACCGTTCCGAAAGAAAATGGGCTTCGTCGTCGCATGCGCATAATAATTCCCATGATGCCCATCGACCAACCGCGTAGTCTGATCGTCCTAACGCAAACCGTTCAGAAGTTATAACGATTTTATTTCATATAGTTCAATAATAGGCAGACTGATTTGATGCAGCTCTCCATGCTACTCCACCCTGTGCAAGCTCTTTCATCTCCGAATACCTACTGCAACCTACATCCTTCTGAATCTGCTTTGTGTATTCATCTCTTGGTCTCCCTCTACGATTTTTACGCTCCACGCTGCCCTCCAATACTAAATTGGTGATCCCTTAATGCCTCAGAACATGTCCTACTGCCGGCCGGGTAGGCCGAGTGGTTCTAGGCGCTACAGTCTGGAACCATGGCCGCCACGGTCGCAGGATCGAATCCTGCCTCGGGCATGGATGTGTGTGATGTCCTTAGGTTAGTTAGGTTTAAGTAGTTCTAAGTTCTAGGGGACTGATGACCTCGGATGTTAAGTCCCATAGTGCTCAGAGCCATTTGAACCATGTCCTACTAACCGATCCCTTCTTCTAGTCAAGCTGTGCCACAAATTCCACTTCTCCCCAATTCTATTCAATACCTCCTCATTAGTTATGTGATCTACCCATCTAATATGCAGCATTCTTCTGTAGCACATTTCGAAAGCTTCTATTCTCTTCATGTTCAAACTATTTATCGTCCATGTTTCACTTCCATACATGCCTTTACTTCATACAAATACTTCCAGAAACGACTTCCTAAATCTATACTCGATGTTAACAAATTTCTTTTCTTCAGAAACGCTTTCCTTGCCATTGCCAGTCTACATTTTATATCCTCTCTACTCGGCCGTCATCAGTTATTTTGCTCCCCAAATAGCAAAACTCATTTACTACTTTAAGCGTCTCATTTCCTAATCTAATTCCCTCAGTGTCACCCGACTTAATTCGACTACATTCCATTATTCTCGTTGTGTTTTTGTTGATGTTCATCTTATATTCTCCTTTGAAGACACTGTATCCATATTACAATGAAAATATCTGCGCAACAGTGTAAATGTCAACTGTATGCGCTGTGCGTCTTTTTCCACTCACTAACGATACTTGCTGTTGACAACGGTGAGGACATTAGTCTTCACCCCATCTTCAGTACCTTTCGACTGCCTCACCGAGGGAGGTGGCGCAAAAGTTAGCGCACTGGACCGTCATTTGAGAGGTCAACGGTTCGAGCCCCCGTCCGGCCACCAGTATTTACGTTTTCCGCTATTTCCCTAAGTCGCTCCAGGCGAATGCTGTGATGGTTCCTTTCAAAGAGTACAGCCGATTTCCTTCCTCATCCTCGAAAACATTCCGAGCTTATGTTCATCTCTAATGACCTTAATGGGATGTTAAATCCTAATCTTCCTTTTTTTTCGACTGTCTCTGGTTTGTTTTTACAACAGTGTTAATAGTGTTGGATGCAAGTTAGCAGTGGATAGGTTTACTGAGGAAGAGTCGGCCAGTATACATCTCGTCTGTGGGCTCACTGAATGCCATGGAGGAGCTGCACAATGACGCTACACTGAACCGCTCCAGCAGCGACGGAAACCGTATCACAGTGCCTTCTGCAGCTGTCAGAAGGGTGTTGCTTTAGTCTATGCTCTCTGTTGTACGTACTGGTAATAGTTTAATAGTTTATTACAGGCTTTTTCGCCGTTGTGAAGGTATTTTCGCAGACAAAAAGGTAGCCGGGGTATAAACCGATTACGTGAGGAGTTCAGAATCAAAGTTACACGTGTCGTCCTACGATAAGACAATCGCGCAACAAGAATGGCACTTTGTCAGGAGAGAGTACGTGCTCCAGGTCTCCTGCAGACACAGTTCTGTTGCGGTACGAAAAACAGTTGCATCGAAGAGTGCGAGTGAAATGGATGCGGCAACTGGAAACCTACTCCAAAGCTGAAGTACGCGGGACACCCAGATTTTCGTGACCAAAAGGCCCATTGACGACAACGAGCCTCTCATACAAAAATACTCACAAAAAATCCTAGCACAAGTTTCGAAACTTTGTTGGTGGCGTCCATGTTCACCCTGCATACATTTTACGCGAATATTCTGAGAAACAATAAAACAATTTGCACCGGAAAATGTTTTTGCTTTTCCTATTCATTGTATCAGTCCGAGACACAGGTTTATCGCATACTATAGTTTAATATATCAGTTTTTGCTTTCCCATAATCTGATAATATATATCTTCATTGCGTGATTACAGGGCTCCTGAAGGATATACCATACCGAGGAAAATCGTCAAACTATCATTCGCGTACCATATTATATCGTAACACACAACTTAAGAATGAGAACGCATTCTATAAATCGCGGCTTTTATTCTAAATTCCTGCCAACAACGTGTCGATACCATCACATTCTAAAATCACAAAATCTGTGTAAATCTATAATTTATTTATTTTTTAACAGTAAAATCTCCACGTTTGGTCCTAGAAAAGGTAAATAATGATCTTGCTGTCGAGAGGCTAGTATAAAATTAACATGCCTCCTAATGAAGACTGGAACGGAAAAAATGAAGCAGATCATTCTTGGTATTTCACATCAGTTCAATTAAATATTCTCTGGACGTTCTTAGCTAGGTGTAAGAAAAAATACGGTAAAAATGTGTTTGTTTTTGCCCAAAAAGACACTAGCCTAGCTTTAGGTTACTAAAAGTTCTGTTAAGATATAGTCTTGTAAGGATTCAGTATTCTAGCGTGTTTCGCACCTGCTGAAGTCTTTGATGCTAACATGTTTAGTAACAGACTTGGCAAACAAAAGATAGTTCGCGTCTGACTGCAGATCTGAGGATAAATTGTTTCGCATGTTATTTAGTGGCGTACGATATTCGTAACGAATATGTAATTTCGGAGTGTTTGTACGAGGAAGACAAGATATATGTTAATAAATACTACTTGATTTCCACCAACATTGGATGTAATAAGCTATCAGTTGAAATCCCCTCAGCATAAATGCAGCTTTCGAGACCAGTGAAAGTCACCAAGCCATAGAAAGAATAAAATCCCTATAGTCATCTGCAGGAAAAATCTTTACGGTCTGTAAAATAAATTCATAGCTTAGCCCGTCGCTCCCCGAACGCCAATTTGTTTTGAAATCTGTGTAGCTACAACTGCATCGAACTTAACGACAAAGACATTCGTTACTGAATCTGTTCGTCAAATTCCATTTTAGGATGTCTGCAGTACACTGAATGGTTCCTGGGTTATACGGATTACGTCGGCCGTTTCGATTATCGAAAATCCGGACAATTAAGAAATCATAATCATTATCTTCTTTAGTTCCAGTGTTTAGGTTAACTGCCTGTTCCATCTTCAAATGTGATTTTTGAGCGCTTCTTATTTTAAGCCTACCAAGGTTTCTTCCTCCTCTCAGAGTGTACCTCAATGATTGTTTCGTCAGTCTTCCTTCAGGCATTCGGCTTACTTGCATTTCCACCTGTTTCTACTCTTGTGGGCAAAACTTAAGGGCGAAAGTATGTCTCCTGTGGTTTATCACTACCAAGTAACATAGCTCGACGAACTTGGACTATACATAGTGCTACAGTGAAGAACAGTACAATACATGACTTCCTCATGAATCTAGAAATTGTTTCCTTGAGATACATTAAAATATGAGGTGCATGTAGCACACTGTGGATGATAATCATATTTACCTTTCCTTAGAGTAAACTTAGCACCATTCACCATTACATTCAGTTTCTGATTTCTGATTACGTGTCTTTTTCGGTACAGGCACTTCGTTGGTGCTGTATGACGAGAAATACGTTTGTAAAAATGCTTCACTGAATGTAAAAGGCACAATAACACAAACCTACTGTTTTGGTCTCCTTTTGACTCACGACCAAGGGCAAGTAAGTTCAATGCAAAGGCGATGAGTAAGGGTTTGCAATTCTTATCTCTTATCAGAGTAAACAGTGAATTTTTAATATCAGTTATAGACTGCCTTCTAATTTAAACATTCAGATAGGGAAGTGATAGCTCTGTGTGAAATTTTACCTATTTTTCTGTAATCGGGATCTTTACGCCTCCACAAAAAATTTAATTGGGAGACGAGTACTAACAGGAAAACTGGGATGCCTGTGAACCCGGTCGATAAGTGTCAAGTACCTTTCTTCTGAAACCTCTATAGCTGTGTAAAATAAATTAGAGCTTGTAAAGGGTCCGTAGGCCCTTACTATAACTTTGCACTCGGTAGGTCGATAGGGCGAACAATCGATTGTGACGTGTTGCGAGAGCGAGTGTCGAGATGCGCCAGAGTGGTTGGCGGGAATGGTGTGTGTGTGGAGGCCATTATTGGAATACAGGGTTTTTAACCGAGAAGGGTGTCACCATCGCCTTGGTTAGACCCCTAAATAATAAATAAATACCGGGAAAGTGATGAAGTATCTTCATAAAAGCGATCAGTGACGTTACTAGTGCCGATATTTAGTTTCGCGTCTACCGCGCCGGCCTAACCTTGGATTGCAGTGTTGGATGCTGTGATGGATTGGCGTGTGACGATAATGGCAAATGAAGAAAGCCTGTGCTGAGATTAGCCGTAATTAGATATGTATGACGAAGGCAGTGGCTGTCTCCTTTTTGTGTTTTGAGAAGAATGTAAGTTCGTAATTAGTAAAACTGTGTAGGTGGTCTTTATTACCATACATTCAGTATTATAGTATTGAACAGTACGAACTGGAAAGTAACAACTTCCGTAGCAGTCAATTCCGATTACCAGCCCCATTAGGTTCACGGTCATGTTAATAATAAATATTGGGCTGCTATTCGATCAGATCAGGTCGGGATAAAAACGGAGGTGTCACAAGCTACAATGAGGTTTCACGACCACATGCACATGGAGATCCGTCCCAAGCAGCGTCCACGAAGTTGCTGGAGTTCCTTTTGTATTTGTCGCAAAAAAAGAGAAAGAAAACGACTATACACCTTGTCGACGTGAGGTCGTTACAGAATGGGAGTAAAAGCCACCTTCCATTTTAAATGAATCATCTTGACTTATATCTTACCTGTGTGAAGGAAACCACGGGAATAGATAATTTTTATGGCCTGGCAGATATCTGAACTCCTCTACTATCAGATTTGTCTTAAGTGCAGTAACTACTTTGCCTCCTTACTCGATCAATTAGTTTTGGGATACAGTGAAAAGATACAGAACAGAATACCTTCCGATGTAGATTCAAATATTAATTACAGATTAATACTTTGTTTTACTGTGTCTTCGCACGCAAGTTGTCATCATCCGATATATAACAATAAAATATTCGATTTGTAGCAATTTTATGGTGCTTTAGGCAAGTTCCAATGATTAATTATGTTTAAAAAGAGTAAATTTGTCGGATTTTAGCTATTTTGTTGGATTTAACAAAACGTTTTTGTCACACAGTATACATGGTAGAATTCTTCTATAATAATAGGCCAAGCGGTTCTAGGCGCTTCAGTCCGGAACCGCGCTGCTACTACGTGTCGCAGGTTCGAATCCTGCCTCGGGCATGGATGTGTGTGATGTTCTTAGGTTAGTTAGGTTTAAGTAGTTCTAAGTTCTAGGGGACTGATGACCTCAGATGTTAAGTCCCATAGTGCTCAGAGCCATTTGAACCCTTTTTCCTATAAGGATAGAAGATGAAGTGATGAACTGAAATTTGAAACTATGCCAGGACTTGCACCCAGGTCTCCTACTTACCGGCAGATGTACTATCCACTATACCACAAGTGGCGTAGTGGATAGCACATCTGCCATGCAGGCAGCAAACCCGGGTTAAAGTACTGGTCTTGGCACATATTTTAATTATTTACTCCAGTTTCTATCCTTATCGAAGATAAGCTTGAGATTCAATACGTTTCCAGGAAAATGCAATTACATCAGATCAACAGAGTGTACGGTTAACACGAGAACAACTTACAGCTCCAAAAACAAAGTTTTTCTGTATTCATGATACAGCTTCAGTTGAGGGAGAATACGAATTTCCACCCTAGCTCTTTTGAAGGCTGTGTTCATAACCCTTGATTGTCCAACGCGTTAATGAGTGGAGAAGGCGGCTGACGTAACAGCTGCTGGGAAGTTTGGGATGCCTCAAATCACTTGTTTACCGCCAGAGGGGCTTGCAGAATTTGCTCTACCAGCGTGTGCATGTATGTATGTCTGTGTCTGTGTGTGTGTGTGTGTGTGTGTGTGTGTGTGTGTGTGTACAATCATTTTGCAAATGAAGGGCCGCCGCACTTAGGTCAGAGCAGAGGCCGTCTTCCTAAGTAGCGCCTTGGGCGAAGACAGGCTGCGTAGGTAAAAACATCTTAACAGATTATACATACGCCTGCCGCGTGTTAGTTTGGGCTTAGGGCATTCTAATGAGCTGAAGATTACGGCAAGTTTGTTGTTGATGGACTTAAAACCGGCTGTTGTCTTAGCAGCTCATCCGGCCCTTCCGAAGACGCCGGCGCTCGCTGGCGGCAATGCGCCCTTTGCTCCACGCCCCGCCCTGCAGCCGAAGCCGCCGCTGCCATAATCCGCGCAGACCAGCACGACCTTGCCGTCTCTATCCGCCGCAGTCTCTGGAGGCACTGAAGGCATCGTAGCACAAAACAGCAAAGTGATCACGGAATATAAATTCAAGAAAAATCGCTCAAAAGAGGAAAGCCATCTGCACAGCTTCAAATATCTGCCTGATTCTACATATATTGGGCGTAAGAACTTGTCCCACACCTAGCAGCACAAAATTTGGAAATCTGTGGTAAGCTCTTGTGGGACCAAACTGCTGAGGTCATCGGTCCCTAAGCTTACGCACTTCATCTACATCTACATCAACATCCATACTCCGCAAGCCACCTTACGGTGTGTGGCGGAGGGTACCTTGAGTACCTCTATCGTTTCCCTTCTATTCCAGTCTCGTATTGTTCGTGGAAAAGAGGATTGTCGGTATGCTTCTGCGTGGGCTCTAATCTCTCTGATTTTATCCTCGTGGTCTCTTCGCGAGATATACGTAGGAGGGAGCAATATACTGCTTGACTCTTCGGTGAAGGTATGTTCTCGAAACTTCAAGAAAAGCCCGTACCGAGCTATTGAGCGTCTCTCCTGCAGTCTTCCACTGGAGTTTATCTATCATCTCCGTAACGCTTCGCGATTACTAAATGATCCTGTAACGAAGCGCGTTGCTCTCCGTTGGATCTTCTCTATCTCCTCTATCAACCCTATTTGGTACGGATCCCACACTGCTGAGCAGTATTCAAGCAGTGGACGATCAAGCGTACTGTAACCTACTTCCTTTGTTTTCGGATTGCATTTCCTTAGGATTCTTCCAATGAATCTGTCTGGCATCTGATTTACCAACGATCAACTTTATATGAGCATTCCATTTTAAATTACTCCTAATGCATAATCCCAGATAATTTATGGAATTAACTGCTTCCAGTTACTGACCTGCTATATTGTAGCTAAATGATAAGAGATCTTTTTTTTTCTATGTATTCGCATCACATTACACTTGTCTACATTGAAATTTTATTGCCATTCCCTGCACCATGCGTCAATTCGCTGCAGATCCTCCTGCATTTCAGTACAATTTTCCATTGTTACAACCTCTCGATATACCACAGCATCATCCGCAAAAAGCCTCAGTGAACTTCCGATATCATCCACAAGGTCATTTATGTATATTGTGAATAGCAACGGTCCCACGACACTCCCCTGCGTCACACCTGAAATCACTCTTACTACGGAAGACTTCTCTCCATTGAGAATAACATGTTGCGTTCTGTTATCTAGGAATTCTTCAATCCAATTACACAATTGGTCTGATAGTCCATATGCTCTTATTTTGTTCATTAAACGACTGTGGGGAACTGTATCGAACTCCTTGCGGAAGTCAAGAAACACGGCATCTACTTAATTTAACTTATACTAACTTAAACTAAGGACAAACACACACACCCATGCCCGAGGGAGGACTCGAACCTCCGACGCGAGGAGCCGCACGGACCGTGACAAGGCGCCTCGACCGCACGGCTACCCCGCGCGGCCCTAGGAGCAGAAACAACGCTGTTGTTCGCTGGAACAATGAAGGATACGAAGCGACTAGTAAACAAAGCACCGGTCTTTCCCAGCTTCACGAAGGGTCTTCGAGGTGATGCAGATAATTATTGACCCTTAACACTGATGTCGATCTGTTGTAGAATAATGGAACATGTCCCGCGGTCACGCTTCATAACGTTTCTTTAGTACGAAAATATCCTCTATGAAAACCAAGAAGTATTCCGTAAGCAGACATCTTGCGAAATGCAGCTCGCTGTGGTCGTCAACGACAGTCATAGCGCCACAGACTAGGCGCCCAGGTGATTACTGTGTTCCTTGACTTCCGGAAGATATTCGCTTCAGTTCGTCATTGTTGTTTAGTGAACAAAATATGCGCTTACCAACCAGATTTGCGGATCGATTCAGGAGATTCTAAGGAGTAGAACTCAATACCATAGTCTCAACGGTACGGAATCTACAGATGTAGAGGTAATTGCTGGGGTATTGAAACGGAGTGTTAAAATACACGCTGAGACAAAGAAAAAACGACGCACCATGAACGAGTTATGCAGTTGGTCACGAGCTGATATTCATACAGGTATTGATGAATGGCTGAATGTGTGACGCTGTAGCGAAGTTTCACAGCGCATCTGTCAAAGATGGTAAGCAGGGGATATGTTGATATCACGGCATGAAACCTTCACGAATTTCACTCCGCATAATCAGATGGACAGTAACTATGCCTCTGACAGGGGCGTGAGCTATATAAGCAGATGTCAGTATTTGAGAGAGGATGTGTAGTTGAGCTCAAAGAGCCGGCCGGTTGGAGTAATTGGCGATTCGCTCGACATTTGAATAGGAGCGAGCCGAGTGGTTGGCAGGAATGGATAAATCATGGCCGAACACAGCGTCAAGAAGGAAGCGGTCGACGAACAGAGACGGCAGAATGTGAGGACCGAGCAACAGTTAGAGTGTCACTCAGAACCATGGATTCATCATTATCATCGATCCGACGTGCAACTGGTATTTCAGTAACCGCAAGAACCATTAACAGGAGGCTCACAGAAAGGGTGCTGAGCTCGCGCCGCCTCTAGCACGGACTACCATTGACCTCCGTACACCAACAATCCCGTTTGCAGTCGTGTCGGGCACATTAGGCCTGGAATCTCACTGACTGCAATAAAACTTCCTTCATTTATGAGTCACGCCCCGAACTGAGCTCCGATGACCAGAAACGATATGTCCGGAGATGCCCCGGACATAGATGGGATAGCAAACTGACTGCCGCACGCCACATGGCCTGACAGCCTGGAGCGATGATCTGTGTTGTCATTTCAGTTCATAGCAGGATACTTTGGTTGTCGTCAGTGACATCCTTACAGCACAGAGATACGTCGACGATATTCTAAGCCCTGTTTCGTCGTCCTTCATGGCAAGCCGTCCCGAGCTTACATTTTAGTAAGATAATGAATGTCCGCACACAGCTAGTGTGTCCCTACCTTGGCTAACCAGATAGCAGGATCTCTCCCGTTGAGAAAGTTTGGAGAATTATGGGCTGGGCCCTCCAACTAGCTCGGAATTTTGAGAACCCAACGAACCATTGGGACAGAATTTGGTATGATGTCCCTTTGGAGGACTTTCAACAACTCTGTCAGACAATGCCAAGCCTAATAACTTCATAATTTACAGACGCGCAACAACGCGTTATTGACTTACTCAGTTTGGGAGCTCTTTCTCTTGAATAAATGATCCAATTTTTCTGAAATCATCATCATTTATTTCTCTGTACATGTACATCACATCTACCGATTTTCGTCCCAGGCGGATAATTCCTCCGTGGTGCGTCAGTTTTTTCTGTGTTTTAGAGTGTGTATTCCACTTTACGTTAAATATATGTATGTCAGGTTCGTTTTGTCTGCCTAGATAAGAAAGGACTATCTTTTAGGTTTTAATAATTTTTCTTCGTCATATGAGAATAGCCTTTCGCTGCGCTAAAGCAGTGACACATTGGCTTGATAAAAATCACTTGACCATGGAAATTATTTGACAGTCCTGCTGCGCCGGCCGGTGTGGCCGAGCGGTTCTAGGCGCTTCAGTCTGGAACCGCGCGACCTCTACGGTCGCAAGTTCGAATCCTGCCTCCGGCCTGGATGTGTCTGATGTCCTTAGATTAGTTAGGTTTAAGCAGTTCTAAGTTCTAGGGGACTGATGACCTCAGATGTTAAGTCCCATAGTGCTCTTAGCCATTTGAACCATTTGAACAATCCTGCTGCATAACATCAAAATATATCACTTCCAATAACTTTCTTCATAGGTACTGTTCATTAACTGATAAGAAGCTGTCATGACAACAATTCGTAAGAGTTACTATGTTCACTTACCCGTAGAAGGTATCTTAAATGTTGATCAGCAAGCCCCAGAGATTTCAGTGCAAGGGTACAGTTCGTGTAGCGATATCGACTACTTATATCACCAGCAAGATCACATTTTAAGTCAAGCAATCAAATACAACTATTTCTCTCACTGTTCATAGTTTGTTACTTTAGAGAAAGTTACTGCTTTTCAGTGATGTAATATTCTGGCAATTTTCACTACTAGGAAAATCCTTCACTATACACCTCGTCGAGCAGTAACTTGCTAAACTTATCTTGTCCATCAAAACATTCAACTTTCGTTGCATCAGTCACCATCAGATCCAAACAGACGAGCTCTGTTTTCGAAAAGTATCAGTCAGTGACCTTTTAGAATTTTCTTGTAAGAAATCCAACTCTAGTAAGTTTCTTTGGCACAGTTACTACGTTGATAACATACAATGGTCTTACAGGTTCAAGGCCATATGAAGAACTGATACATTTTGACATATTCCTCTCTAACAGCAATTTTTTTACAAAGCGCAGAGGTGATGCTGACATTGGTGTCGCGATGTTCTTGCTGCCGCGGACCGTCACTTCTCATGCTCTCCTCCGTGCAGCATTAAGCAAACAGAAAACAACAAGATTTTAGTGCACAAATCGCACAGGTGAATTTACATATTTAAAACATAGAAAAGGCGCGTTCAGTTAGTAATACTGAAAACTGTTTTTCGTTAACGAAGTAAAAGATTCACCCAATGGACACCAAGTGAAAAGTTATTCCTTATGTATCAGAACTAGACTGCAATAATAAAATGGGAAGGAGCTGTTAATTAGAACTCAGAGAGAAGCTGTGGTCTAATTACACTCGATTTATTCATCTGAAACATGACAAGACACAAAAATTATTACACAAACACCACACAAACATTTTTATTTAACAAATGCCATACTAACATGTGATCTATGGTGGACAAAGTGATCTGCTGGGGATCGACACACGTCGCTAACCAGTACACTAACCACTCTATCTGACTTCATACACGTGAATCCAGGTTATGGCACCAAACTACTCCACCACCAAGCATCTATATTCTGCCATACAAAAAAAAAGAAAAATATGGTTCGAAAGAACAGGGTGCTGAGAAATATATATTATAGCCCTACGTCGCAGCAGTAAAAACTTTACCCTCCTGCTGGTCAAGGCGGCACACCAAGATGCGTCCGGCGACTGAAGTCATGGACGGCGGCAATCTGATATTAAATGCGCATTCCCGAAAAATGCAAGCACGCGGTCTCACGTTTGGTTAATTCAGAATGCAGGTGCTTCCCTATGAACCTCTGAAACCTTAATGGATTCCAATGTGCAGGTGGACCCGTTTGCTGGTCTGCCAAACCAATTTGACTCCGTGCCACGACTGTGCGTGTCGGAATATGTCAAATGTTTAGACGGCCGACTCAAGACAAATAAGTACACCCACGCGTCACTCATTGTGACTGTGATGATATAAGCAGTAACTCTGATGGTTCAGAAGGTGACTGGCACAGGCTGTAAGTTGCACACTAGCAAAGAACACAAGTCTCACCGTTTAGGTAGAGACCTGCAGTTCTTTACTAATGAAGCGCCAGTACAAGACACTTGTACAAGATAGATCCTTCTTCCTTTCTAACCATTTCCTCCTCAGCTTGGCCGAAGTGGCCGTGCGGTTAAAGGCGCTGCAGTCTGGAACCGCAAGACCGCTACGGTCGCAGGTTCGAATCCTGCCTCGGGCATGGATGTTTGTGATATGCTTAGGTTAGTTAGGTTTAACTAGTTCTAAGTTCTAGGGGACTGATGACCTCAGCAATTGAGTCCCATAGTGCTCAGAGCCAACCTCCTCAGCTTGGTTCCAAAAGCACATTTCTCTTTTTTGACTTCGCCCAGTTTCGTAGAAGCCAATCACAAGCTGGAGCCCAGCATTCTAAGCTCGGAGAATGATCTTTGCACTGCAAACCGATTTGACCAATCAGAGACTTTAAAGTTAATTGGCAGAAAACGGAAAAAAGATTCAGCTTCGCGGCCTCTTTCCCACGCGTTTGCCATGTCTTTTGCTAACAAAATACAGGGTGGAAGCACAGCTCTCCATAAACAGCTTGTTATCTCACCTGTTACGTCTATTTTAAAGTTTCCAAAGAACGGCCATAAGCTCGCCAAAAGTTCTGTGATTTCACAAACACGTTTTGAAACAGAGTCTGGACGTGTTGACGCCAGTTTTCCTGTCCCACGGAAATTCGTAGAACGTTTACATTTCTTTTGGAGGCTTGCTCCCTAACAAGGGCCCATCCTCTGCTGTTTGCGACTTCTCGGCGCTGGCCCTTATACCTGGACGTCTGCCTCCCATCCGGCGCCAAATTCATGTGTTTTGCACAATGCGATCACGGCATGAGTCTGTCTGGAAATGACTCCTCACTGTTCCCCAGAAAAACGCTCTTTGTCGGCCCACCAATGCCGTGCTTTTACTGCAGTCATTTAAGTCGGTACCCTATTCCTTTGAACGCAGGTAAAGCTTACCGTATTTCCTTCCCTAGAGCACTCAAACAAGATCATTAACTACTGCCCATCATTTCATCATAATGTATGAAGTCAAATCGCAGTAAAGATCAAATTCCCTCTGAACATGAAGTGGCATAACACCGAATCAGAAATGAGAGTGCCCTGCTATCTCTCAATATCACACCTTTTTTTCGGAAAGCAGGTGGTTTTATTGAGGATTACAATATACGATACTATTCCCCACTCTTTTGGCTACAAAACCCTATTTTAAACCCCACTGGGCGATGTATGAGCCAACATCTTGCTGCATCAATAATCTCCACACCACCCACGTACTGCTTGTCGCAGAGTGCATCCTTCATTGAGCCAAACAGAAGGATGTCAAGAAGGTGCGAGATCCAGGCCTGTGAGGTGATGAGGAAGAACAGTCCAGTGAAGTTTCGTGAGCTGCTCTCGGGTGCGCAGACGTCTGTGAAACTTAGCGTTATTGTGGAGAAGGAGAAGTTCGTTTGCATTTGTGTGGCGACGAACGTGCTGAAGTTATTTCTTCAATTTCCTGGGGATAGTAGAATACACGTCCAAGCCTTTCCATGACGGAGGATACAAACAGAATAACCCCTTTGGAGTCCCAGAAGACCGTCGTCATGACTTTACTGGATGAGAGTACGACTTGGAACTTTTCCTTTGGAGGAGAATTGGTATAGCGCCAGTTGATGAATTGTCATTCTGTTTCCCGTTCGAAGACATCAACCCGTGTTTATTAGCTTGGTGGCGATGGTCAGTAAAAATTGTCATGATCAGCCTCGTAACGCGCAAGCAACTACGCGCAGATGGTCCTTCGTTGCTCTTTATCGTCTTCTGTAAGGCGGCGAGGAACCCATCGGACACACACCTCTGAGCCGGCCTGTGTGACCGAGCGGGACTAGGTGCTTCAGTCTGGAACCACACGACCGCTACGGTCGCAGGTTCGAATCCTGCCTTGGGCATGGATGTGTGTGATGTCCTTAGGTTGGTTAGGTTTAAGTAGTTCTAAGTTCTAGGGGACTGATGACCTAAAATGTTAAGTCCCATAGTGCTCAGAGCCCTTTGAACACACCTCTGAGTACACCAACTGGAGCACGAGTGTGTCAGCAGTGCCAACAAAGACGTCCATTTGCGCAGAAAGTGTTTGATCGTGATCCGTCGATTACTTCGAATGAGAGTATCCGCTGTAAGTAGGCTGTTTAACATCATCAAGTTGTAAGTAGGCTGTTTAGTTTTTATGTTGGTAATGTCACGTAGCGCTCTGTATGAAAATCACTGGCTGTGCTGTGTGCAGTCTGTGGCTGGGTGGCATTGTTGGAATATTCGCTATTGTAGTGTTGGGCAGTTGGATGTGAACAGCACGTAGCGTTGCGCAGTTGGAGGTGAGCCGCCAACAGTGGTGGATATGGGGAGAGAGATGGCAGAATTTTGAGAGCGGTCGATTTCCACCAGAAAGAGTTAATTTGTACTGTATATCATGAACTGATACATATATATATATATATATATATATATATATATATATATATATATATATATATATATATGATGACTTTTGAATATTATTAAGGTAAATACATTGTTTGTTCTCTATCAAAATCTTTCATTAGCTAACTATGCCTATCATTAGTTAGTGCCTTCAGTAGTTAGAATCTTTTATTTAGCTGGCAGTATTGGCGCTCGCTGTATTGCAGTAGTTCGAGTTAAGAAGATTTTTGTGAGGTAAGTGATTCATGAAAGGTATAGGTTATTGTTAGTCAGGGCCATTGTTTTGTAGGGATCATTGAAAGTCAGATTGCGTTGCGCTAAAAATATTGCGTGTCAGTTTAGTGTTGATCAGAATAAGTAAAGAGATAAATGTCTGAGTACGTTCAGTTCTGCTCAGCTGTTTGAAAATCAAACGACGTAAGAGGTTTATCAGCACTGTAATTCATAAATTTTTCTAAGGGGACGTTTCATACCGCACGTTCTAACATTGCACGAATTACAGCTGTGTGCGGCCCGCATTCACGCGGGAGATTGGACAAGTTTGCACAACGTGCTATCTCCTGGCGTATTTTTCCTTGCGAATGCACTTGAAAAAAAGGACTGATATTCTTTCAGTGAAGTGCATCGAGTGAAAAGGAGAAAGACAGTAAACATGATTTATTATCTGTGTAGTCTATGCGTGAAGAAGACAATATGTACTGTGTTAATTTTCATTTGTGTGGAAACCATCTTTTGCTTATAGAAGAATTGTGTCCTTTTCTGCAGTTATTAAAAGTTTTATTCGTTACGATCTCACGCTATTGTCCGCCACTATGGTGGGTACAACTTGTTTTTGGTAATTACATCTCTTCTAGCCCAGATATTACGGGGAATACTTACTCATTTTATACATTTATGAAAGTAGTAAAGCATCTCCGTCATTATTTTCATTTTATGATGCAAATTTTGCGTTACTGGGCCACAGGTATCAAATACGTCATTTTTCACATCGGCGTCATCACAGATAAAGCTATAACTAAATATGCCTCATGCAATTAAAATTAACAAACCAAGGTGCTACTAAAATGTATACCTATATATGAACCCAAAAGTTTCAACCCCTGAGACTAAATGATGTCATGTAAACGCAGGCTTCCGCGGCCGTTGTCACAGTCAATAAAATTCTTCTGGGTTTGAAGCCGCATTGCCAACTTCAAAATTCGAGGTTTCGGCGACTATTCCAAGACGCCTTCCCCAGGGTGTACAGCGAATCTGGACTGGTGTATGTAGGTGCTACTGGGCGTCCAATAAGCACAAGATTATCCGAACACGAGAGATATATCCGTCTCGAACAATACAACAAATCAGCGGTGGCAGAACACCAGGAGTAGTGCAGGATGAAGATCGAATTCCGAGAGCCCCGCGTACGGGTGAAACAGCCGTTTAGTTTGAGTAGGAAGATCAGAGAAATAGCCAAGCGTCCCGACAACATGATCAGAGAAGACGGGTACCGTCTCCCAGCGTCTCGGCTGGCAGGAATGGCAGCTTTGCGGGAGGACAGCTTTCGCAAACCAACAGGGGCGTGGTAGGTAACAGGGGCGGAGGGTACACAGAGAGCTGACGCGTCCTAGTCGATACTAGGCAGTTTGAAAACAGCGCTACGATGCAGTCGCCGCAGCCGATTTCCACCAATGTCAAGCACTAAAGGAAATTCCAATGGAAAACGCCTCTTTCCGCCAATAACAACACGCGATGCAAAGACCAATAAAAGAACACCTAATACCCTTCCTCCTCACCCTCATATCCAATGACAGGACTCCTCCATAGTATATAAGTAACCAAACTAGTGCTCATTCAGCAATTAGCATTACACCCTGAGGAAGGCGTCTTGCAATAGTCTCCGAAACGTCGGAATTTTGTAGTTGATACTGCGGCCTCAAACCCAGAAGAATTTCATTGACTAAACGGCCGTCCGCAGTGGCCGAGTGGTTCTAGGCGTTTCAATCTGGAACCGCACGACCGCTACGGTCGCAGGTTCGAATCCTGCCTCGAGCATGGATGTGTGTGGTGTCCCTAGGTTAGTTGGGTTTAAGAAGTTCTAAGTTCTAGGGGACTAATGACCTTAGGTGTTAAGTCCCATAGTGCTCAGAGCCATTTGAACTAAACAAGATCATGTTCCTATGTTGTCTTTGCTTAGGTGAGCAATAACTTACCTGTACGATAATGTAACTTCAATGAATGGAGATAATTATAATCAGTCATTTAGCACACCGAAGTGTTGGGTGTAATATATGTAACATTTTTACAGTTTAAATGATTGCAAGAAGATCTGTGATAAAAACATTTCGCATTATCAGTTTAAAAGACAGTCTCAAACAACACGTTATAGTTTCGCTACGTACAGATCATTCATTCACATTTACACACACACAAACAATATTTATACATAATTACATTTCAGCAACCTTTTTGTAATAATGACAAACGCATTTCCCAGTGACTCACTGTGCTTATTTTCACTGCCAGGTCACCGTAGACATTCTGCAAGCGCTTAATGAACATCTGCGATACTCTGGTCTACCGCCAAAACAAACTAATTGACAGCTCTCTGGTTGGAAAGCACCTCCGTTACAGACGCCATTTTGAAGGTTACGTATAGCTCCGCCATCTATCGGAACTTCATGAAACCGTAGGAACTGAAGCGAGAATATTCAACGATGCCCACAACAAATTCCGCAGTTTTTTCATCCGAAACTGTCGAAGAAAAAATGTGTTGCAGTACTCATTGAACGCCCCTCGTACTATTACGGCTTATCTGGCCGCTGTGGCCGAGCGGTTCTAGGTGCTTCAGTCTGGAACCGCGGTGCTGCTACGGTCGCAGGTTCGACTCCTGCCTCGGGCATGGATGTGTCTGATGTCCTTAGGTTAGTTAGGTTTAAGTAGTTCTAAGTCTAGGGGGACTGATGACCTCAGATGTTAAGTCCCATAGCGCTTGGAGCCATTTGAACCATTACGGCTTACCTGATGTCATTCGACTGGAAAATAAGGACGGTACTGCTCACCCATTTGGAACATTAAAGATTGTTGCAGCCAAAGATTGCACTTGTGCGTACTGAATTTCGCCCGCTGTCTACCCGAAAAACACCAACTTATGTAATCATATATTTTTTCTACTATATTGCGTTAGTACAATAACTAATATCTCGTTGTTTGCTATTCTTGGAAATGTTGTGACTTTACTGCCCAACAGCGTACTTAGTATTAACCCTCACATCCTTTACTGTTAAACTGTGCCGCCTCAGTACCTCATTACTCGCTTAGTACGACTGTCAAACAAATGACATGTGTTCGATTGCGACTAACAGCTAACGATTTTCTTTTGGAGGGAGGAGTGAAATGGGGTGCAGAGAAACTCTTGAAGATAACTAAAAAGCCACTTCAAGAAGACGCAACCATGGCAGCTTGAAAAGGCAAAACTGTGGTGATGCTGTAGGCCGAGGAGGACACAGTTGCTAGGACAGACAGTGTGGCGATGTGGCCCTCGCACAGTTTAGATTAGTTAAACATCAGCAACACGGATGATGTAGTACTTCCAATGGGGAGGAAACTATTGCAGTGGGTAGTATTCGGCGACTGTATGAAATTTATGTGTATTTGTGGCAGTATAGTGAGTATTTGATATCTACGAACATATCGTGTCGCTGATGGAGGCCGGCCATAACATGGAGAAAATAGTGTGGAGTTGCTCTGTAGATGATATCAAAACGTTTTTGTACATGTGTGAAGGTGAACCTTTCTCTACCGGTGGCAGAAGTGCTTTGTATTCGTGCTCCAAGCGTAACAGTTGAATGTGAACGTGACTACATTCGTTGACAGATGAAGCAAAACAGTCGTCTTTTAAAATGTCTTTCCGTCTGAGACGTTACTCGCGATGATTACATCACTGGGCCCTCGGGGAGGGAGGAACCTTGATATAAGCGATAAGAGCCCGTAAGCTACAAGAACGGCAGTAAAAGTCGCCGTTGGGATATCTCCATTTCTGCTTGTGACGAAGCGTTCCTGGAAGACCCCCAAATTTCCTACAGGTCAAGATCCGGGAGCGAGTGCCGCTGGAATGTGTGGAGGAGCTCACGCGTCTAACAATATGTGAGGGTTGGGCGCTTACCACCCGCTGGTAATCTGAAGATTCTTCCTTCTCGTGAAACTTAGCTGATCTTCTTTTACTTCTCACGTTTGCTGACATGGCCGACGTTGGAGACGAGCGATCTTGTATCTCCTTTAATAAATGCGTATATTAATTTAAACTCCTGGAAGTCATGATCTTAACTTGGTCACAGCCTCTTAAATCACATCATAGACTCTCTCTTTCATCTATAAACCGCTGCCCCACGACGCTGATATACAAATGGTATGTGATAGCATGTAGATAATTTACTAGCTGTTTTTCATTTTTTGGTAATAGCCACTACATTGACTCTAATACGTGAAGCAGCGTCATATGTATCGAACTTGGATGAGATGTTAACCACACAACAGGTCCTAAGTGATTAAACCTCCATTCCTCAATAACTTATGCTCCCGTCAGCCCACAGCATAGAAGATATCTCCTAGAGACAGTAAGTAATAACGTCCAGATTGCTGCCGGAGTGGTTTAATGATGTAGTTATTGTGATGGATCCATTTCAGCTAGATTGCCATCTTCAGATCATTTGAGAAAGTTACACAACATTATTTATTTTATTAAAGTGTTGGTTAATCGTATTTTCTCAAGTATAAATTTGGCACCTACATCCACATATCGTCAGTGGTCGCTGTCGGTCTCTACTCTATTATCCGTTCAACGTGGTGTAGGATTATACTACAAGCCGTTTTGTGGTTTGCTCCTGTTATTCATGGCCCTTTCTTAACCTTACTACAATTTTTAGTTTTATAGTCAGATCTGACATACTGGTAGTTGTAACAGTTGACCAAAGATCCTATCAGCTTACAGCTGCTATGGTGTGATGTTATCATTTCGGGATGTATGCAGGATCTTTGTAGTCGATGAGTCTGTGGGTAGTTATTTGTGTCAATACGTTAACTTTGGTTAGGAAGTCAGTAACATTTTGTATGAAATCTTCATGTTTAAAATCCGTCCTTACGACATTTTATTGTGTGTATCTCTATCTCTTAAAGTGCACTCATAGTTAAATCTCTAGGTATTATGTGTAAAACTTTTTTCATTGCTAAATATTATAACCACAAAGCAGAGCTAATGCACCCGAGCAACTGAAACCGTATAGCATCTTTGGGCCACTGTCACAACTGCCAGTCTGTCAAAGTTGATGATAAAAGTCAAATTACGAAAACGGGCTATTAGCAACAGATACAAATTACAAAACAGCTTATGGCATAAGGATCCTAAATATACAACATGTCAAAAAAAATGGTTCAAATGGCTCTGAGCACTATGCGACTTCACTTCTGAGGTCATCAGTCGCCTAGAACTTAGAACTAATTAAACCTAACTAACCTAAGGACATCACACACATCCATGCCCGAGGCAGGATTCGAACCTGCGAC
This sequence comes from Schistocerca americana, assembly GCF_021461395.2. Lineage (NCBI taxonomy): Eukaryota > Metazoa > Arthropoda > Insecta > Orthoptera > Acrididae > Schistocerca > Schistocerca americana. The sequence continues at coordinate 456,517,770 of NC_060126.1, read as the reverse complement.
CGTAGCGGTCACGCGGTTCCAGACTGAAGCGCCTTTAACCGCACGGCCACACCGGCCGGCTACAACATGTCATTATACAATACAGAGTGACAGCGACCACTGACGATATATGGACGTTAGAACCAAATTTGTGTATGAGAATATATGATTAACCAGCATTATAATAAAAAAAAAATGCCGATGGTCTGAAGATGGCAATCTAGGCGAAGTGCAACCATATACGCCATTAAACTACTATAGCAGCAGTCTGGATTTTGTTCGCTAAACTTTCATTCCATTCGAAAATGATGTCCATCATCAACGTCAGAAGGAGGTGTGATCATCACGAACGATAATACTCACGTAAGTTGTGGCATGGAAGCAAACGACCACCAAATGTCCCCTGGAGCAGCTTCCTGCAATGTCTGAAACACACGTTGTTCACTTCATCAGGACTGGTGACTGGACGCTGGTCTTCAAACCGCTTTCCAGACGTGATACGTGAGTTTCAGATCCGAGGACGATGGATACCCTTCAAACCGTTTGTTGTGTGAACTAAAGTGTGGGGCTTCGCATTTTGCTGCCGTACAAGCCGTTTCGTGCCCTGGTCATGAACCACTGGGACTTACACTGGGGAGTACTTAACCTTTCTGAAACAATTATCAAAAGATATGAAGTTCCAGTATAATGGAGAATCGGACCAGCCACTTGGATACGAAATATTTTTTTTTCCAATATCCGTCACAGTTGTGATAATAGTCTATCCTTTGTGGCGAATAGTTTCGGACCATAACGTCCATATTCAAACGATAAAATCTTTATGTGCCGCGAGCGGATCCCTCCCGAAAATTATTTTGCATTTTCTAGTCTTTTTGCCCCTCTGGGGGAGTCGGTGGCTGTATAGATTGTCTTTGCCAGAGAGTAACTTGTCGCGTGAATGTGATACGTTATGTGGCGCGTGCGGATCAGCGAAGACGGTTTGTGTTAGCAGCAGCACGAGGAAGGGGACGAGCCGGTCCGGTGCTGGGAACAGGTCCGTGTTTGTGTCGGAAAACGTCTTACTGGGCCTGGAGTGATTTCACCATCTCGTCGTGGTTGAGCGGCGTTTCTTTGAAGAACCATCTTTTCTGGGTTCAAGTGTTCGCTTGTGCTACTGTACTGGTGTCCGAACGCGCGTTGAGAGTGAACGGTGTACGCTTTCGGGTGCTGTATCCGTTGTCCGGAAGAGATTCTCGGGGGAAGCAAAACTGGAAGGTTTGTACAGTCTTCACTACGATGTCGCTGCTCTCTGGTTGCATTAATGGACGAGTACTGGTTCACAACATGCGAAACTGAATAGTTCCGCTGTTCAATAGCGGCTAATCTGTTTATTTGTCTATTCATTTTATAAACGTTATCACTGAGTTTGCCGTTGTGGGTGCCATTCGTGTTGTGTGTATGCGTGGGGTCGGTAGTAACTGGTTTATGTTTCAGGTTTTATCGTGCCAAGTTAATGATGTATATCATGTATTGCCAAGTAGTGCAGGCAGGACCGAAGTGAGAAATAAAATATGATGGCAAGCGTACGTCACTGTAAACCCACTGAGGTAGCCATGGATGAATTCTAATGCTACAGAATAATCTTTCATTTAAGTAGTAACCTTTTGTAATCGAACAATTCGCGTCTCCTGATTTGGCGTTCATCTGATGGCACTCTGCGACTAAGCGTGTTTTGAAATTGTATGATGCTTCCGTGCAACACTTGCGAAAATTTTAAATTGTGCCTGGAGTGAAAATGGCGCGTCAAACTTGTGAATAGGAGGCCCGCTGTAAATGGCAATGTGTACTTTTAAATTCTATTGCTAAACTGATTTTGTCTAAAGAATGTTTGAACTGATATCAGTGTATCTCTATAAATTTTACTTAAGAGTTCAGTAAACGCGTTCTTAAGATAGGTTTGGAGCTTTAAATTTCAGTGTGAAATAGTTAACTAGTTTCAGCTAAAACGTTTAATTAACGTCGCTGTAATTGTCTTGAGCTTCAATTTGTCATCATAGTATCAACACTATTCGTATCAATATAGGATCAGCGTTAATATTTAACCAAGGGGACGTAGAGCATATATTATTACCACCAGCTTTCAAATCGCGTAATGATCACCATTCAAAGATAAGGGAAATTAGAGCTCGTACTGAGGCGTTCAGACAGACGTTTTTTCCTCGCGAGATCCGCGAGTGGAACAGAGGGGGGGGGGGGGGGGGATATGACTTCGGTGCCATTAGCGCATTCCGCCGCCACACACGGCTTGGTGCCTAGCCGAGTATATGTGTAGATATGTAGAATGGTATGAAGGAGGCTGGGCAAAATGTGCTTTTGGTAAATGTCGAGTAGGAATTTCTTATTGATAAATTTGTTTGAAAAACACGTCGGTATCAATGTTAGCCCAGCAACTTACCGCTTCTTACGGATCCAGCCACACCTCTTCTACAGGCTATGGTCTGGAAATGGGCTTGATTGTCTGAAAATAGTCGCCACAAAGAAATGACCATCATCGCGTATTGCAACAAAAAAACAAAAAATTAACAAAAGACTCCTGTTGTCATGTCCAGTTCTCCACGCCTTTATTCTAGGATTTGGAGATCTATGGCTCCCGATTATTGTCGGAACCTGTGGCCTACCACCAAGACGTCTACCGACACGTTGCTGTCGTCTGACCGCCACACACGTGGAAGCGAGGTTATGATGTCTCAGGTTTTCTCTGCGTGCCCCATTAATGGTGTACATTCCTTGGTTCTGCAAAGTTATTTCCATTTTGTGCACATCACTGAGACGGCCGCTCAGACATCTTCTCCAGGTGTTGAGACATGTGCTGACACACTATGTGATCGAAAGTATCCGGACACTTGGCTGAAAATCACTTACAAGTGCGTCGCGCTCTCCATCGGTAATGCTGAAATTCGGTAAGGTGTTGTCCCACCCTTAGCCTTGATAACAGCTTCCACTCTGAAACTTCCTGGCAGATTAAAACTGTGTGCCCGACCGAGACTCGAACTCGGGACCTTTGCCTTTCGCGGGCAAGTGCTCTACCAACTGAGCTACCGAAGCACACAGTTTTAATCTGACAGGAATTTTCATATCAGTGCACACTCCGCTGCAGAGTGAAAATCTCATTCTGGAAACATCCCCCAGGCTGTGGCTAAGCCATGTCTCCGCAGTATCCTTTCTTTCAGGAGTGCTAGTTCTGCAAGGTTCGCAGGAGAGCTTCTGTAAAGTTTGGAAGGTAGGAGACGAGATGCTGGCAGAAGTAAAGCTGTGAGTACCGGGCGTGAGTCGTGCTTCGGTAGCTCAGTTGGTAGAGCACTTGCCCGCGAAAGGCAAAGGTCCCGAGTTCGAGTCTCGGTCGGGCACACAGTTTTAATCTGCCAGGAAGTTTCATATCAGCGCACACTCCGCTGCAGAGTGAAAATCTCATTCTGGAAGCTTCCACTCTCCCAGACATACGTTCAGTCATGTGCCGTAAGGTTTCTTGGGGAATGGCAACCCATTCTTCACAGAGTGCTGCACTGAGGAATGGTGTCGATGTCGCTCGGTGAGGCCTGGGTACGACGGCGGCGTTCCAAAACATCCCAAAGGTGTTCTATAGGATTCACGTGAGGACTCTGTGCAGGCCAGTCCATTACAGGGATGTTACTGTCGTGTAACCACTCCACCACAGGCCGTGCGTTATGAACAGATGCTCGACCGTCTTGAAGGATGCAGTCGATATCCACGAATTGCTCTTAAACAGTGGAGAGCAAGAAGGTGCTTAAAACATCGATGTAGACCCGTGCTGCGATAGTGCCAAGCAAAACAACAAGGGATGCAAGCCCCCTCGGTGAAAAACACGAACACACCGTAACACCACCTCCTCCGAATTTTGCTGTTGGCGTTACACGCTGGCAGATGACGTTCACCGGGCATTCGCCATATCCACACCCTGCCATCGGATCGCCACATTGTGTACCGTGACTCGTCACACCTCACAACGTTTCTCCACTGTTCAATCGTCCAATGTTTACGCTCCTTAGACCAAGCGAGGCGTCGTTTGTCATCTACCGGCGTGATGCGTGGCTTATGAGAAGCCGTTCGACCATGAAATCCAAGTTTTCTCACCTCCAGCCTAATTGTCAAAATACTTGCAGTGGATCCTGATGCAGTTTGGAATTCCTGTGTGATGGTCTGGATAGATGTCTGCCTATTACACAATGCGACGCCCTTAAATTGTCGGCGGACTCTTTCAGATCGGCCTGTACGCTTTTGTGTTGTACGTGTCCCTTCCCGTTCCACTTCACTATCACATCGGAAACATTGGACCTCCGGACGTTTAGTAGTGTGGAAATATCGCGTGCAGACGTATGACACAAGTGACACCCAATCACCTGACCACGTTAAAAGTCCGTGAGTTCCTTGGAGCGCCCCATTCTGCTCTCTCACGATTTCTAATGACTACTGAGGTTGCTGATATGGAGTATCTGGCAGTAGAGGGCAGCTCAATACACCTAATATCAAAAACGTATTTTTCTGGGGGTGTTCGGATACTTTTTATCACATGATGTATGTGTACTCGCTGCCGTAACTGCAACGAGACGGTCAACTTCCGTTGGTCTCACGCCGATTTCGACTCCAGGTGCGCACTACGCTGTGAGAAAGATCGGTAGAATCCTACGGAAACATTGCACCCTATGTTTTACCTTGTGTCAACAAGGACAAGAATTCTTCTTTGTTCTGTCATAGACTGTTTACGTCTCTGAAATCTGGAGTGTCGATATTAAATAAATTAGTAGTGCGGAGGAGGGAACCAAACAGCGAGATCATCGGTCCCATCCGATTAGGGAAGGACGGGGAAGGTAATCGGCCGTGCCCTTTCCAAGGAATATCCCGGCATTTGCCTGAAGTGATTTAGGGACATAACGGACAACTTAAATCAGAATGGTCGGACGCGGTTTTCAACCACCGTCCTCCCGAATGGGAGTTCAGGGTACTAACCAGTGCGCCCTCCGCTTGATGTCCACTCCATTCAACGGTTGTAAGAATCTCTTACTGTAGATCAAAAGGGCTACCTCAGTTTGGTGTTTGCTCTTCAAGCACTTTCATTACTCTCCTGGAATATGGTTTCACTTCCTTTATTGCATCTTCAAGAAACATGATACGTAACGGTGGTGCCAACCCGTGGCCCTGACTTTTACCTGTCTCAATACTAATTTTCCTGACCTTACACGTTAAACAAAACCCCCGATTCAAAGTAACTAACTTTCCCTATAAATTCGATGAGCAGCGTGGTCTTCCTGCCCGTAAGCCACCTCCGTACGATACCGCTTTTTTTAAGGAAGCTAATGTCGCTGGTAGCAATATCTCTTTACTGACCTGCGTTATCTCTCGATACGTGTGTTACCTCGTTAAGTGGTCTTAGGTTCGAGAGTCGTCGTAATCGTGTACGTTCTTAAATGTATTGATAACCTTTGGTCGGTAGCGTCCATACTAGTATGGAATTAAATGTATGTTCATGAGAGGAACGCGGAGCTAGCACACCAATAAATGACTTACCTGACCGTTACACTAGTACTTTTTAAGCCAAGTTAATATTGGTACAGTGCAGAGCACTGGCTGATCCGCCAGAAGACACCTTTCGCCCATCCCCTTTCAGTGTTTTACCTGTTATCTTCTGTGGAGTTTATTCAGTTGAAATTAGGAAATCAGGGATCTGCGCCAGAGCTCTTTTTGGGCTTCCCCCCCAACTGTACAACATGTATGCAGAATGTGTCATTAGGGATGCTCATGATGATTGGACTAAAAGCATCTCAGTTGGCGGTAGAACTATTAACACTCTCAGATTTGCTAATAACACCGTCCTTTTGCCGTACCGAGCAAGATGGCGCAGTAGGTAGTACACTGGACTCGCATTCGGGAGGCCGACGGTTCAAACCCGCGTCCGGTCGTCCTGATATTCGTTTCCAGTGACTTCCCTAAGCCGCTTCAGGCAAATGTCGGGATGATACCTGTGAAAGGGCACGGCCAATTTCCTTCGCGAATCCGAGCTTCTTCTTCGTCTCTAATGACCTTGCTCACTGAGGTTTTTCTTTTTTTAAAAAATAAAAAATAGAGCCGCGATATTTTGGCCGCAGCATAATCATTAGGCTCTTTATTTATGGTTGGAAATAGTGGCTTGACCAAAATCAACTGTTTTTTAATAAATTTTTGAATTTGACTTTTAAGTCAAAAGGCTTAAATTTATCTTCAGGACGAGAAGTCTATGGGACGTGAGACGGGGCGGTAAATAAAGAAGTGCGGTTGCAGCGTTCACAAGCGAATGTGCATATGCAAATGTTGGTTAAAAAATGTTACTGCAAATTTTGGCTCTCATGTAAGTCTCAGGGGATGATTTCCACACTTGGTGCATTAGTACACTGTTCCACACCCGCGCATTTGTTATAGTTTTTGAACTAATTATTCACTCAGACATGAGTACAGTTTATGCTAGGGAACATAAATTAGGCGATTATTATAGCAGAATCAGTTTCTCACGACACAGTTTAATCACTATATATTGGCGTTGTCATTTTCTTTCACACAATGAAATTAGCCCTGGTGAGACGGTTTACAGTTTTACTTTAATTATAATTTGACTCCGAGCCACCAATAGCAGTAATGTGGGCTGCTATAAACGAAAATTACTCACTCAATTCGAATAGAACCACAAGTGCCAGTGTCCTCTTTGTTCTAACAGTTTTCGCGCGAAATCACAGTTCGCCACATGTCCACTTACGACGATGTATACCTCGTAAATTGTACTCATACAGATAATCGTAGCACTTCCAGTTCACCGTATATATGCTTGCACACATGCACTATTAAACAATACTCTTTGTCGAAATAAATCGGCGCGAAAAAGAATTCTCAAACGACCACATGGGCCACCTACCCTCCAAAACGACTGACCAACGACTGACCCATGGCCAAGATGGCCGCTCGCTTATTTAGGCTCCGATGTCCACCCCCCTGGTTATGGAAGTACCAATCTCACCAGTTACGGTTACAAATTTTCATACATAGATCCCTCGACAGAAATAAGTACACCATCGGAACCGCGCTAACAAGTACATCTCATTAACTATCTTACATTAACTTCTAGGGTTATTCTATCACCCGTAAATAAAGTTTTAGTTTCTGCAAAATTTCGCCACTGAGCGCAGATTTGTTTGTTTACATCTGTGCTGCAAAGTTTTAACATAGAACTGCATATAGCACCGTTATTAGACGTAATCTATAGCGATCTACACATTGCGCTGCTCAAAATCTTCATATCTAAAATAATTAATTAATTATGGGCGATTAATGTTAATAATAATTTGCAAACAATGAAAACTATTGCAAGTTAAGTGTATAATGTAACTTAACTAGTTTAAAATACGTGTGATGCCACCCAAAATATTATATAGTGCCGTTCCTTACGTCATGAATTTTCTATTGAATTTTATTAACAATGTTCGTTCAAACTTTGTTTATTGCTCTTTGCGGGCTTAATTATTTATGAATCTTAACATGTGACTACGGAACTCGATGCGCTATGACGAAATGTTTTTAATGAGTGCTCGCTCATCCATTTAAGTTGCTGTTTACTATTTTTATTAATCTTTCAGTATTCGTGATATTAACCGATTTTGAGGTTACTATAAATTTTGCGTCTCTAGACTTGAAATAAAGACCGATCTTTCAGAAGGTGCATATTGCTGACCACAATCCACTGCCGCATCGCTCTTCATCGTAAGTACATAGTTCTCGCGTAATGCGCAAAAAACCAAGCAATGCCCCAAGCTGCGGACCACGTGGCCGCCCGACCGCTGCAAATCTCGCGCGGACGCACCACGCGCTTCCGCGAATCGCGCACCATGTCGCGCGCTCGCTCTCCACAAAGCAATCCTTGCCTACTAGACCTATTCATCTAGGAACGGGGGTTTGCACAGTCACAGACGTTAAACACCACTCTCCTTCTCCTCCTTTCAGCCAGAGGCGAAGATGAACTTGCTGTGCTATTACCTAAGATAAAAGACATTTGTCTATTATACAGGGCTATTACAAATGATTGAAGCGATTTCATAAATTCACTGTAGCTCCATTCATTGACATATGGTCACGACACACTACAGATACGTAGAAAAACTCATAAAGTTTTGTTCGGCTGAAGCCGCACTTCAGGTTTCTGCCGCCAGAGCGCTCGAGAGCGCAGTGAGACAAAATGGCGACGGGAGCCGAGAAAGCGTATGTCGTGCTTGAAATGCACTCACATCAGTCAGTCATAACAGTGCAACGACACTTCAGGACGAAGTTCAACAAAGATCCACCAACTGCTAACTCCATTCGGCGATGGTATGCGCAGTTTACAATTGCTACAAACCCTGAAACCCGGTGACAAAGTCAAACGCTTTGAATTTTCGGTGCGGTTGCAACAGCTCATGGAAGAGGATGCGTTCAGTGCGAAACTTGTTTTCAGTGATGAAACTACATTTTTTCTTAATGGTGAAGTGAAAAGACACAATGTGCGAATCTGGATGGTAGAGAATCCTCACGCATTCGTGCAGCAAATTCGCAATTCACCAAAAGCTAACGTGTTTTGTGCAATCTCACGGTTTAAAGTTTACAGCCCCTTTTTCTTGTGCGAAAAAAACGTTACAGGACACGTTTATCTGGACATGCTGGAAAATTGGCTCATGCCACAACTGGACGCCGACAGCGCCGACTTCATCTTTCAACAGGATGGTGCTCCATCGCACGTCCATCATGATGTTCGGCATTTCTTAAACAGGAGATTGGAAAACCGATGGATCGGTCGTGGTGGAGATCATGATCAGCAATTCATGTCATGGCCTCCACGCTCTCCCGACTTAACCCCATGCGATTTCTTTCTGTGGGATTATGTGAAAGAGTCAGTGTTTAAACCTCCTCTACCAAGAAACGTGCCAGAAGTGCGAGCTCGCATCAACGATGCTTTCGAACTCATTAATGGGGACATGCTGCGCCGAGTGTGGGAGGAACTTGATTATCGGCTTCATGTCTCCCGAATCACTAAAGGGGCACATATCGAACATTTGTGGATGCCTAAAAAAACTTTTTGAGTTTTTGTATGTGTGTGCAAAGCATTGTGAAAATATCTCAAATAATAAAGTTATTGTAGAGCTGTGAAATCGCTTCAATCATTTGTAATAACCCTGTATGTATTGCCGTGCGCTCTTTCACCTATCTTGGGTCAACCATCAGTGAAACGGGATGCTATGAAGATGAGATTAGAGACGGATCAATCAAGCTAGGGAGGGTGGCCATTATGAATTTCACCAAGATCTGGCAGAGCAGAGCAATGACAAACATTAGAAAGGTCCGGCTTGTTGAAACACTAGTATTTCCGTCTTCTTTTATAGATGCAAGACATGGAACCTTAGAGCAAGAGAAAAACTGCGCATCTATGCATTTGTGCTTTGCTCCTGGCGCAGATGCTGTGCATAAAGTTGACTGTGTCCATTATTCAGCTTCTCAGTATGTAAGTAGGCTGTTTAGGTTTTTGTGTTGGTACCGCCACGTAGCGCTCTGTATCAAAATCACTGACTGTGCTGTCTGCAGTCTGTGGCTGGTTTGCATTGTTGGAATATTGGCCGACTGCGGTGGCCACGTGGTTCTAGGCGCTGCAGTCCGGAACCACGCTGCTGCTACGGTCACAGGTTCGAATCTTGCCTCGGGCATGGATGTGTATGATGTCCTTAGGTTAGTTAGGCTTAAGTAGTTCTAAGTTCTAGAGGACTGATGACCTCAGATGTTAAGTCCTATAGTGCTCCGAGCCATTTGAACCAATTTGGAATATTGTAGTGTTGGGCAGTTGGATGTGAACAGCGCATAGCGTTGCGCAGTTGGAGGTGAGCCGCCAGCAGTGGTGGATGTGGGGAGAGAGATGGCAGAATTTTAAGAGCGGACGATCTGGACGTGTGTCCGCCAGAAAGAGTAAATTTGTAATACTGGATATCATGAACTGATATATATATATATATATCAGTTCATGATATCTATCTATATATATATATATATATATATATATATATATATATATATATATAAGGTAAATGCATTGTTTGTTCTCTATCAAAATCTTTCATTTGCCAACTATGCCTATCAGTAGTTAGTGCCTTCAGTAGTTAGAATCTTTTATTTAGCTGGCAGTAATGGCGCTCGCTGTATTACAGTATTTCGAGTAACTAATATTTTTGTGAGGTAAGTGATTTGTGAAAGGTATAGGTTAATGTTACTCAGGGCCATTCTTTTGTAGGGATTATTGAAAGTCAGATTGCGTTGCGCTAAAAATATCGTGTGTCAGTTTAGTGTTGATCAGAATAAGTAAAGAGAGGAATGTCTGAGTACGTTCAGTTCTGCTTAGCTGTTTGAAAATCAAATAACGTAAGAGGTTTATCAGCACAGTAATTCATAAAATTTTCTAAGGGGATGTTTCAAGTATTTCTACGAACCTTTCTTTCCACCCCATCCAAAAAATTCTCTAGTTCTTTGGCCACATTATGAGAAGTGATGGAGAAAACCTAGGGAACGTTGTCACGTAAGTGAAGATCGAGGGCAGGAGAACCCGCCGCAGTGGCCGTGCGGTTCTAGGCGCTACAGTCTGGAGCCGAGCGACCGCTACGTCGCAGGTTCGAACCCTATCTCGGGCATGGATGTGTGTGGTGTTCTTAGATTGGTTAGGTTTGATTATTTCTAAGTTCTAGGCGACTGATGACCTGAGAAGGTAAGTCGCAGGTTCGAATCCTGCTTCGGGCATGGATGTGCGTGACGTCCATAGGTTAGTTTGGTTTGATTAGTTCTACTTTCTAGGCTACTGATGACCTCAGAAGTTAATTCGCATAGTGCTCAGAGCCATTTGAACCATTTTTTGAGCGCAGGAGACCGAGGAGAAGAGCAGAGAACAAGTTGATTGATGAAGACAAGGAGATTGTGTACCTCTTCGGTATATACTAAGAGAAGCTCGTAGCCGTCCAGGATGGGCACTCTTGGTTCACGGGTCATGACGCTTAGCAATCAGAGCGATGACTTGTGATGATGATGAAGGAACATGTGTGGTTAATATGCTTTAGGAACACTCCAACAGAAGTTGCAGTACAAGGAAACGATCCAGCTACCAGGTATGCATTGTTTTTGCCTGTTTTATTGAAGCTATTCAGAGAGTCCGATCAGGAGGTGTGGTTATGGGTGGAAGTGGGGGCCCCCGCTGGACCACGCCCCCGGAGGAGGCGGCGGACGGCCAGGTGTGTCGGTGAAAGCGAATCCCCGTCCGCCGCTGATGGATGCGCGGGGCGCGGCTGTTCGGCCGGCGATGCGGGGATAAGCGGCGGCCGGTGAGGCGGCCATCCGTCAGGCAGTGTACGGTGCGCGCGCGGCTACCGGGCACCGGCGATCGCCGATAGCAGCTGGACGCTGCGGCGCTCCGACGCCCCGGTGGCCCGCACACCTTGCCCAGGCCTCGGCGGCGCTGCCACGCGCCGATCTGTCACTGTCCCTCGCGCTGGGAAATGCTCGACGCTGACTTGCTTGTATGTAGGCCTCTCTTCAGCGTAAGAGGCCACGATTACCACATTAGCGTTGGACGCCTAAAGCGGGTGAAATTGTGTAGTGATTCAGAGCTAATACACAACTGGTTATTAAAATCGCTACACCAAGAAGAAATGCAGATGATAAACGGGTATTCATTGGACAAATATACTATACTAGAACTGACATGCGATTACATTTTCACGCAATTTCGGTGCATAGATCCTGAGAAATCAGTATCTAGAACAACCACCTCTGGCCGTAATAACGGCCTTGATACGCCTGGGCATTGAGTCAAATAGAGCTTGGATGGCGTGTACAGGTACAGCTGCCCATGCAGCTTCGACACGATACCAAAGTTCATCAAGAGTAGTGATTGGCGTAATGCGACGAGCCAGTTGCTCGGCCACCATTGTACAGACGTTTTCAGTTGGTGAGAGATCTGGAGAATGTGCTGGCCAGGGCAGCAGTCGAACATTTTCTGTATCCAGAAAGGCCCGTACAGGACCTGTAACATGCGGTCGTGCATTATGCTGCTCAAATGTAGGGTTTTGCAGGGATCGAATGAAGGGTAGAGCCACGGGTCGTAACACATCTGAAATGTAACGTCCACTGTTCAAAGTGCCGTGAATGCGAACAAGAGGTGACCGAGACGTGTAACCAATGGCACCCCATACCATCACGCCGGGTGATACGCCAGTATGGCGATGACGAATACACGCTTCCAATGTGCGTTCACCGCGATGTCGCCAAACACGGATGCGACCATCATGATGCTGTAAATAGAACCTGGATTCATCCGAAAAAATGACGTTTTGCCATTCGTGCACTTAGGTTCGTCGTTCAGTACACCATCGCAGGCGCTCCTGTCTGTGATGCAGCGTCAAGGGTAGCCGCAGCCATGGTCTCCGAGCTGACAGTCCATGGCAAACGTCGTCGAACTGTTCAAATGGTTCAAATGGCTCTGAGCACTATGGGACTTAACTGCTGTGGTCATCAGTCCCCTAGAACTTAGAACTAGTTAAACCTAACTAACCTAAGGACATCAGAAACATCCATGCCCGAGGCAGGATTCGAACCTGAGACCGTAGCGGTCTTGCGGTTCCAGACTGCAGCGCCTTTAACCGCACGGCCACTTCTGCCGGCTCGAGCTGTTCGTGCAGATGGTTGTTGTCTTGCGAGCGTCCCCATCTGTTGACTCAGGGATCGAGACGTGGCTGCACGATCCGTTACAGCCATGCGTATAAAATGCCTGTCATCTCGACTGCTAGTAATACGGGGCCGTTGGGATCCAGCACGGCGTTCCGTATTACCCTCCTGAACCCACCGATTCCATATTCTGCTAACAGTCATTGGATCTCGACCATCGCGAGCAGCAATGTCGCGATACGATAAACGGCAATCGTGATAGGCTACAATCCGACCTTTATCAAAGTCGGAAACGTGATGGTACGCATTTCTCAGCCTTATACGAGGCATCACAACAACTGCTGTCTGTGTATGAGAAATCGGTTGGAAACTTTCCTCATGTCCGCACGTTGTAGGTGTCGCCACCGGCGCCAGCCTAGTGTCAATGCTCTGAAAAGCTAATCATTTGCATATCACAGAATCTTCTTCCTGTCGGTTAAATTTCGCGTCTGTAGCACGTCATCTTCGTGGTGTAGCAATTTTAATGGCTAGTAGTGTAATACGAAGCGAAGTTAAATGAAATGGGACGACTACGTAAATTCAGTACTAAGGAAAACAAATGAAAGATCTGTTCTTAGGGCAACTCTAAAGAAAATCGCGTGCAAAACGCTAGTGGGACTGATCTGCCGGCAGGAGAGTAGAAGTACATCTCAGCAAACATAATTTGCTATTAGAATTGCAGTTTAGCTTCACGAAGGGGGTATCCAAAGATAATTCGTTGTATTCCTTTGGACATTAGGCGCTACGAGAGCTGAAAGTTTGGGGACAGTAGATATTTTCTTTGCTTTACTAAAGACATTGGATTGCGTGGGACTATGCAATACTTCCTCATAAGTTAGAACCTTGTGGAATTTGGAGAAAGTTTAACAGCGGCTTTCTTGATATCTGGAAGACAGGAAGCAGAAGAATGCCAACAAATCTCAACAAACAGGGAAAACTTCGAATATAATAGGGACATATAAATTGGGGTTGCCATAGGTTTCTGTTGTGGGTCCGTTGGTCTTGATGTTACCTACAAACAATAAAAATGACAGAGAACTGAAAATAAGTCACTCTTTGAAGGTGATGCAAATGTTATATTTAAAGAAACGGAATGTAATATAACGATGTATCCGATATGGAAATCAGTAACATCACTAAGTGACTTTCAGAAAGCATATTAATGCTTAATTCCAACTAAACTCAGTGCATACAGCTTCTGGTACGCATCTGTTGTGAAAGCGAAATTTTACTGTTCAAAATTAGTCAGTGGAGTCATACACTTTAATTCTTAGGGCTGAGAGTAGATGGAAGGCTTTTTTGGTAGTATTACGTTCAAGATCCTGTGCAGAAATGGAACGCTATTGTCTTGGCTATAAGAAAGATCTCCTTTGTCTCCAACACTGAAGCACAGAAGCCTATGTACCTTGTTTACTTTCACTCTATTATCTCGAATGGTGTTATTATTTTGAGGCAAATCTGTGCATTCACCAAGATTATCCTTAGCTCAGAAATGGGGAGTCAGACTGATTTGCCATATCAGTTCGAGAACTTCATGTAGACCGCTGTTCAGGTATCTTTGAGTTCTAACTCTGGCGTCCTTATATTTCATGATGGAACTGGTTTTTGGAAATGTAAACTCATTCAGATGAAATTAAAACATTCATTCAGTGAACACTAAATGGAAAAACAATGCGTACTTGGACATCACTTCATTAAGCACCATGCAGAACGGTGTGTACTATTCAGCAGGTTTCATTTTCAAGAGGCTTCCAGCACAACTGAAAGCATTCAGTGACTATCCTCTTGCGATACACGCCTTCTAATCTGTACACGAATTCCTCGCAGTAACGAGAATTTTTCTGTATAATACGTTGTTTATTCGTATACACGACTTTTATCAATTTTTTCGTTTACAGATTTTGTAATCATTCTTCTATAAACAAGATACGGACTCGTTCCATGACCAGTTAGCTGTGGACCGCATGATCGCACGAAAGGTGATAAATAAATAAAATTAAAAAAAATTAGACAATTATTTCTACATCAGTAGAGATTACCAAGCAGGTATGCATACTAACTGGAAGGAGTTCACAGACGCACCATTTGCGTCGTAACAAGTTGGTACAGCCCAAACGAAATAGTAATAGTAATTATGAAGAATGATGATGTAGCTCTTGCTGTTTACTGTTGGGTAAATTTAGAGTACATCTATTCGAAAAGTACTGCACAACCATTATGTCGTGGTATGAGACGTTCCGGGTGGGGGGGGGGGGGGGGGTTTCATCACTGGGGGACGAACTGCACAATAACCCTGGGTTCGGTGTGGTACTGCGATGGGGTGGGTGGACTGCAGTGGCCTATGGTGAGGTTGTGAACCACTGAGGGCTACGGAGGGAGGAAGCCTCTCCGTCGCTTCTAGGTCCTCGGTTTAATACATACATACATATCATCATGGTAATAGCCCCCACAACCTGTTTGACAAGTTTGTTTAATTATCAGATTTTGGTGTCCTTAAGTTTTCCTGACAATGGCCGCGTATGTCTCGATGTTTGTATAATGGCTGAAAAATTTCACCTCACGTTGAGGCACTATTTGAGCACTGGATGGTTCAAATGGTTCTGAGCACTATGGGACTCAACTGCTTTGGTCATAAGTCCCCTAGAACTTAGAACTACTTAAACCTAACTAACCTAAGGACATTACACACATCCATGCCCGAGGCAGGATTCGAACCTGCGACCGTAGCGGTCGTGCGGTTCCAGACTGTAGCGCCTTTAACCGCTCGGCCACTCTGGCCGGCTTTGAGCACTGGACAATGGCCTAAGTATCGAAATCACAATCGTGTATTAAAAATAAAATATTACAGTCAATAATGGAAAGCTAGTGTCCTTAAGAAAATGCACTGCACGTTTGTACCATGGGCGAACACCAGAAGTTACTTTTCGATTTATATATGGTTTCATTCACAGCTATTTTTAAATGCTCCTTTTTTCCTTCATGTCCTGAGTCTTCTGAGAGGTTAGATGACGATCACTACGGATTCCTCGCCTGTGCCAATCTCTTCATCTCAGAATAGCACTTACACCCAACGTCCTTTCTTGTTTGTTATATATATTCAATCTCTTTTCTCATACAGTTTGGCCCTCTTCGGCCCCATTGAGTAACTTCAGTCGTAATCTGATGTACTGGTGCTATATGTCCTATCACCCTGCACTCTATTTTTGTTAGCGTTTTCCCATATATACTTTTGCCCTGTGTAGAAGCTCTGCATTTCTTATCTCTTCACTCACCTTATTTTTCAGCATCCTTCCGTAACGCCACATCACATTCGATTTTCATCTTTTCACGTTTCACCACAGTTGATGATTTAGACCGGAACTGTTTTGTTAGTGCCATCGCCATCATCATTTAACACACCCACAGCTGTATTTTTCGTTGTTTTCTATATTTCTCTAGTTAAAAATCTAGCTATTTTATTGCCAGTTTTCAAAATCTATCTAATCCCCCCTCCCCCCGCTTCCATATTTTCGAAATAATGAGGATGAGATTCTTTGCAGTAATCTGAATAATCATTTTGTTACCACTTCCCTCAATGACTTTGAGAGTTCCGAATGAATATTATCTGTTTCTTCTGCTTTGTTTGAACACAAGTCTTCTGTACCTTTATCTTCTTCTTCTTCTGCTTTTACGGCCTCATTGGACCACTTCCGTCAATCATTTCTGGTCCTCTTCTTTGGTATTTTCCCCTTCCGAGTGGCCCAGTATCTCTTCATTCGTTCCGATGCTTTTCGTCGTTCCTTATCTGTAAATACCCTTTTCATTGTATGTCGTTTGTCAATTTTTGGTTTAAATCTTATTTCTGTGTCCCTCAACTTCTTTAAATTTGGCGTTTTGTTCTGCAAATCATTTCCAGTTCTTCCATATCCTCTCTTATTTCCTTAAGCCATCCTCCTTGTTGTTTCAAATTCCAGAGTTTCTCAATAATTTTCCTTGATAATCTGGTTTCTGGTGTCCTCAGAATGTGACCACAAAAAGAGATCCTTTTCTTTCGTATAGTATCAGTGATGGGCTCCAGTTCTCTGTATACCACTTCATTTGGAACTATCCGCCATTGCCCAGCTGTTTGATATTTCTTATTTATGCATGTTCTATCAATTCTTCTCTCTACTTTTAAAATTTTGTCAATTCTGTTTTTCTGGGTGACTTTAAAAAGAGTTTCACTTCCGTATGTAACCTCTGGTTGAACCACCGTCTTGTAATGTTTTAATTTTGTTTTAATTGATAGACATTTTTTATTGTACGTAGACCATGTTAGTTTTTGAGCTTTTATCATTTTATTAGTTCTTGCTCGCCATGCAGGTTTCTCGTCCAATTTATGTGTTATAATTTCACCCAGGTATTTAAATTGTTTCACTATTTTAATTTCCCTATTGTTCACTGTGATGTGATCTATTACAAGTGGATCCGTTACCATTATTTCAGTCTTTTCAAATGATATCTGGAGTCCTAATTTTTGTGCTATATTTTGTAAGCTTGTTATTTGTTTCGTGGCTTCCTGAATATTATTAGCTAGTAGTGCTAGGTCATCAGCAAATCCCAAGCAATTTAGGTTTATTTTATCTTTCTCAGTTCCAATTTTAATATTCATAGGATTTTCCTTGTACCATTCTCTCATTACATATTCAAGAGCACAATTGAATAGCAATGGTGATAAACAATCTCCCTGTCTCAACCCTGTTTTAATCGTAAATGGTTCAGATATTTCTCCTCTAAATTTTACTTTGGATTTGGTGTTTGTTAAGGTTAACTGTATCATTTTTATTAATTTAGGATGAAGTCCAAAATTCCTTAATATTTTCATCATTGAAGATCTATGGATGCAATCATACGCCTTTTTGAAATCTACAAAGGTTATGACTAGTTGTTTTTGCCTTCTTTTGTAGACATCCATAACTAACTTCAAGGTGATTATCTGTTCTGGGCAGCTTCTCCAGGATCTAAATCATCCTTCATATTCTCCCAGTTCCAGTTCTAATTGATCTTTACAGCGGTTGTATAGTATTCTTGACATGATCTTATACGTGCAGTCCAAAAGGGAAATTCCTCTATAGTTGTCTGGATTTGATTTTTCTCCTTTCTTATGTAATGGATGTATTATAGCAGTAGTCCAATTTTCTGGTAATTTCTCTTCATTCCAGATTTTTACTATGCATTGGTGTAATGCTATCTTTACTGGTTCTGCTGCATATTTCCAAAGTTCAGCAAACGTTTGATCTTCTCCACTTGCTTTGTAGTTTTTGAGTTCTTTCAAAGCTCTGTAGACCTCATTAATTGTAGGTGGATTTATATTTTCTGCTGGTGTTTTAATTGGGGTTTCTGTGTTTATCTGAAGAAGTTCTGGGGGATCTTCACAATTTAGTAACTTATTAAATGTTTCTGCTAGAATTTCTGTATTTTTACTATTGCTATGGGGTAGGTTATTATCTTTATCTTTTAACATTAATGTTGGAGGATCATATCTTTGTAATTGTCTGCCAAATATTTTGTAATAGTCTCTTGAGTTTGTTTTTTCACTATTTGTTTCTATCATTAGAAGTATATCTTTTTGGCACTGACATTTAACTCTCATTATTTTTTGTGTTGTCTTCCTTTGTTTTGTGAGTTCCAAATATGATTTTTCTGTTTTTTCATTTTGATGCCTTAACCAGGCTTGGTGTCGATCCAACACTGCTTCATCACATTCATCGTTCCACCACTGGTGTTTTTTCCTTGGATTTATAGGGGCAACTTGTTCAGCTATTTGTTTCAATTTGGGAATTATTTCTTCCAGATCATCTGTTATTTTTATATCCCTGGTTTGTGCTTCATAATCCTCATTTTGTATCAGTTTATGAGGGTCATAGGTTCTCTTCTTCTTCTGGTGGGATTTTTTCTTTGCTAATGGGGTTAATTTAATTTTAATTTTTATCATGTAACGATCTGATCCGGTATCTGTCCCTCTCAGTACTTTCACATTGTAAATTTCCTTGTGGTAATTCTTATCCATGCAGACATGGTCCAGTTGCCATTCTCTTTTTTTCCAGTCTGGATGTTTCCAAGTTTTTAGTTTACTTGGTCTTCTCTTAAAATACGTCGACTTTGAGATCATGTCATGGTTTCTGCAAAATTCCACTAGTCTTATGCCATTTTTGTTTGTTCTTCTTTGTGCTGTCCATTTCCCTATTATGTCTCTATATCTCTTTTCCCTTCCTAACTGGGCATTGAAGTCTCCAATTAAAATTTTGATGTGATTTTTATTAATGTTATTCGTCGTTTGATCTAAGAGCTCCAAAAATTTTTCTACCTCTTCTCTGTGTTCTTTTTTATTATTTTTATCATTTGTCGGGGCATGGGCATTTATTATTGTGTACATTTTATTTGCAGCTTTTAGAGTTAATGTTGAGAGCCTGGGAGATTGTGCTTTAAATTCTATTATGGACTCTAGTATTCTCAGACTCACCACGAATCCTGTTCCAAATTGTGGACACTGTTTCATGACTCTTTTCCCTGGTATTCCCTTATAAATCCTATATCCTTGTGATTCTATCGGCTCCTGATCAGTATTTCTCATTTCTTGAAGTCCGGTTATGAGAATCCCCTTGCGATCCATTTCATCCGTCAGAATTTTGATTTTGCCTGGTTGTATGAGGGAATTTATATTGTGTGTCGCAATGTAGTTTATTTGTCCTGTCTTGAGTTTTGGTCGTCTGTCCGTTTTGGGTATTTTCAGATGCTCCGACTCATCCAAGTTATCTTTCAGGTGACTGCTCACCGTATCCGAGAGCAGTCTTCCTTGGTTATTGCCAAGCGGTGGATTATTCATTGAAAGATTTCCTTCCATGTTTGACTTTCAAAGGTAGTCAACCTTGTATGGAGCAAGCTCCGAGCTACAACTACGGTTGTTAGCCGTAGAGGTTGTTTAGTGTTTGGTCCGCGAGAGCTATTTTATTTCGCTCAAGTCCGCCGGTAAACAGGTGAGGACCCCCCTATCCGCCACCTGGGACGCGCCACGTCGGAGTATCACCTCTCCGCCTGCTACGACACCGTAGTAGGTTCGTGTACCTCTATCAATGTTTGATAATTACCGGATCTTGTACGTTGTTCACATGGGCAAGCATTTCACCTTCGGTTACCAGATGATTCCCCCCTCTCTTAGGGGGTTTAACAACCGAATGCCGCCGGCCGGGTGGTCGTGCGGTTCTAGGCGCTGCAGTCCGGAACCGCGCGACTGCTACGGTCGCAGGTTTGAACCCTGCCTCGGGCATGGATGTGTGTGATGTCCTTAGGTTAGTTAGGTTTAAGTAGTTCTAAGTTCTAGGGGACTGATGACCTAAGATGTTAAGTCCCATAGTGCTCAGAGCCATTTGAACCATTTGAACCAACCGAATGCCGTTTTGTTTTCTCAATTTTAGCATCTTTACTTTTAATTTCTTCGAATGTTGTTTTGACTTTTCTGTCTGCTTAATTTGTCGTTTCATATAACTATTTTTTTTTGTTTCCTTTTCACATTTTTCACGGATTCATTTCGCTTTAGGGTTCTTGCACTTTCTGTAGATTTCTTTCTAAAATGGCTTAAACCGCTGTAGTCCCTCCTCTTTCCTAAATTCTTTGTACAAGGTACAGTCATACTATCTTAGTTCCATGAATACGTGTTGCCCATTCTTTCCGACATGTCCGAGAGAACAGACACCACATGTGAACTTCAGCGGTGATTCATATTATGTAAACTGAAGATGTAAGAACAGAAAGGAACGGAAATTACCATTTCATGCTAGTTTCAGTCTATATGGATCATCTTCTGGCACTGGACATAAAATCGTTTCAGTATTTTTCTTTCTTAAGTATTAAGCATACGGTAGTTGCTCTAATACTATCTTAAACAAGCAAACCCGACTATCATACACCGACGGAAAAAATCTTAACGCCAAAGAATAATTAATGTAAAATAATGAATTTTTGGAAATAAATTTATCTAGGTAACATATTTAAGTGATTAACATTGCAAGAGAACAGGTGAATGTAAGTCATTGCAAGTGCCATTGCAGATGTGAAATAATGGCACATTAATAATAATTTACAAAATGTTTTTCAAAATTTCCTTAAGTGATATAAAATGGTGAACGTACAAATTACGTTTATGAATGTTGCAAACGACTATATAGACTTTTTGTTATAGAGTAGACTTGTCTTATATGGTAAGATAATAACTGAGGCATACGTAATCGTATAGAACAGTACACTGAAGAGCCAAAGAAAATGGTACACCTGCCTAATACCTTGTAGGGCCGCAACACATGTCATGGACTCGACTAACGTCCGAAGTAGTGCTGGAGGGAACTGATTCCATGGATCCTTCTGAACAGCACGTTGAAAGGCATCCCACATATGCTCAATAATGTTCATGTCTGGGGAGTTTGGTAGCCAGTGGAGGTGTTTGAACTCAGAAGAGTGTTCCTGGAGCCACTCTGCAGCAATTCTGGACGTTTGGGGTGTCGCACTGCCATGCTGGAATTTCCCACGTCCGCCGGAATGCTCAATAGACATGAATGGACACAGATGATCAGACACGATGCCTACGTACGTGTCACCTGTCAGAGTCGTATCTAGGTGAATCAAGCCCCGCACCATTATAGAGCCTCCACCACTTGAACAGTCACGAGGTTGTCTCCATACCCGTACACGTCCATCCGCTCGATACAATCTGAAACGAGACCCTTCCGAGCAGGCAACATGTGTCCAGTCATCAACAGTCCAATGTCAATGTCGACGGGCCCAGGCGCAGCGTTAAGCTTTGTGACGTGCAGCCTTAAGTGTACAAGAGTGGGCCTTCGCCTCCGAAACCCCATATCGATGATCTTTCGTTGAATGGTTCGCACGCTGACACTTTTTCATGGCCCAGCATTGAAATCTGCAGTAATTTGAGCAAGGGTTGCACTTCTGTCACGTTCAACGATCGTCTTCAGTCATCATTGATCCAGTTCTTGCAGAATCTTTTTGAGGTCGCTGCGATGTCGGAGATTTGATGTTTTACCGGATTCCTTACATTCATAGTACACTCGTGAAATGTATGTACGGGAAAATCCCCACTTCATCGCTACCTTGGAGATGCTGTGTCTCACCGCTCATGCGCCGACTATAACAGGACGTTCAGACTCACTTGAATCTTGATAACATGCCATTGTAGCAGCAGTAGCCGATCTAACAAGTGCGCCAGACACTTGGTGTCTTATACAGCTGTCTCCAACCGCAGCGCCGTATCCTGCCTATTTACATCTCTGTGTGTTTCAATACGCATGCCTATACCAGTTTCTTTGGCGCTTCAGTGTAGATCCGCGCCTTAACGTAACGTGAAATATTCGATCTCTGCTACCACTGCGCCTTCTCATGTACTTATGTATCACTAATAGTGTTTACACTGGACCCCGTCAGTTGCAAAGTGGTGATGAATGTGAGCACTTGTAATCGGTGAAATAATATGTGTGTACATACGTCTCTTTTTTTTTAAGTGACATGCTGGCATCTACTATAGCTCACTATACCAACATGGACGTACATTGTACAGCCCACTTACTGTGCTGATGGAGAAGATTATGCAATGGTGTAAGCTATTCCATCTATTGCAAATATTGGATATAATGTTGCTGTTATGTTAGTTGCTATATCTTAGCATTTTCAGTCCCATCTTTTGTAGATACGAAGATGACAATAGAACTGCCGAAACAGGTCATCTATACGAATAAGTGATTTTAGCGACCCTGGAGATTGAAACTTTATTCACTGCTCATGTTGTTGTTGTTGTGGTCTTCAGTCCTGAGACTCGTTTGATGCAGCTCTCCATGCTACTCCATCCTGTGCAAGCTTCTTCATCTCCCAGTACCTACTGCAACCTACATCCTTCTGAATCTGCTTGGTGTATTCATCTCTTGGTCTCCCTCTACGATTTTTACCCACCACGCTGCCCTTCAGTATTAAATTGGTGATCCCCTGATGGCTCAGAACATGTCCTACCAACCGATCCCTTCTTCTGGTCAAGTTGTGCCACAAACTTCTCTTCTCCCCAATCCTATTCAATACTTCCTCATTAGTTATGTTATCTACCCATCTAATCTTCAGCATTCTTCTGTAGCGCCACATTTCGAAAGCTTCTATTCTCTTCTTGTCCAAACTATTTATCGTCCACGTTTCACTTCCATACATGGCTACACTTCATACAAATACTTTCAGAAACGACTTCCTGACACTTAAATCTATACTCGATGTTAACAAATTTCTCTTCCTCAGAAACGCCTTCCTTGCCATTGCCAGTCTACATTTTATATCTTCTGTACTTCGACCATCATCAGTTATTTTGCTCCCCAAATAGCAAAACTCCTTTACTACTTTAAGTGTCTCATTTCCTAATCTAATTTTCTCAGCATCACCCGTCTTAATTCGACTACATTCCATTATCCTCGTTTTGCTTTTGTTGATGTTCATCTTATACCCTCCTTTCAAGACACTGTCAATTCCGTTCAACTGCTCTTCCAAGTCCTTTGCTGTCTCTGACAGAATTATAATGTCATCGGCGAACCTCAAAGTTTTTATTTCTTCTCCATGGATTTTAATACCTACTCCAAATTTTTTTTGTTTCCTTTACTGCTTACTCAGTATACAGAATGAATAGCATCGGGCAGAGGCTACAACCCTGTCTCACTCCCTTCCCAACCACTGCTTCCCTTTCATGTCCATCGACTCTTGTAACTGCCATCTGCTTTCTGTGAAAATTGTAAATAGCCTTTCGCTCCCTGTATCTTACCCCTGCCACCTTCAGAATTTGAAAGAGAGTATTCCAGTCAACATTGTCAAAAGCTTTCTCCAAGTCTACAAATGCTAGAAACGTAGGTTTGCCATTCCTTAATCTTTCTTCTAAGATAAGTCGTAGGGTCAGTATTACCTCACGTGTCCCAAAATTTCTACGGAATCCAAACTGATCTTCCCCGAGGTCGGTTTCTACCAGTTTTCCCATTCGTCTGTAAAGAATTCACGTTAGTATTTTGCAGCTGTGACTTATTAAACTGATAGTTCGGTAATTTTCACATCTGTCAACACCTACTTTCTTTAGGATTGGAATTATTATATTCTTCTTGAAGTCTGAGGGAATTTCGCCTGTCTCATACATCTTGCTCACCGGATGGTAGAGTTTTGTCACTGCTCATAATACAATAGATTTCCCCCAGGCTGACGATGTCAGAACTGTACATTAATAACACGTGGAACCGGCTGAATTTTGAATGCAAGCACGCAAACGTGCATTGTGTTGTACACCTAACTGACATAAAAACGAGAGACACTGTATGTGGGATAATCACGACAGTGCTGCTGCTGTAGTATGAAATCGAACCCCAGCCCATAACTCCAAGTGTCGGTCCAATGTGTCTAGCGCACAGACACGTTGGTTGGATGCCCCCAACTGGATTTCTAACCAATACATGGCCTTCACTGTCACCGTGGCAGAACCAGCTTTCATCAGAATCAAACACACACCTCCACCCAACCCTCCTGTGAGCTCTCGCTTGGCACAACTGAAGTTGCAAGTGGCGGTGGTTTGGGGTTAGTGGAACGGTTGTTACAGGGATACTGGCTCGGACCTGTGTTTGAAGTAACTGATTTGTAGCTGTTTGTTCTGTCACTGTGGTGACAACACCTGCTCGAATTGCTGATGTAGGTGCAGTACTGGATGCTAGAGACACAAACACGATGGTGTTCCCTCTCCGTGGTGCCATGTATCCGTCCGGAGCCCGGACTTTTATGCGACCGTGCATTCTCGTGAACACCGCTGCCAGAAGTCATGTACCGTGGCTGTATTCCTCATAAGACCTTCTGAAATATCGCAGTGACAACATCCAGATTCTCGTAGCCCTATACACGACCACATTCAAACTCAGTGAGCTGTTGATAGTGGCACCTGTGTCGCCTTAAAGATATCCTCGACTGACATCAACTCGCCACTTCCAATCTCAAATGTAAGCAACACTCACGACCGTTACAGCGTGTGTTTAAAGCAAACCTGACTTGCTCCCCTCATAAAGACGTTACGCGTGCCACTCTTACTCCTATATGACTGTTGCGAAATTTGAATAGACATCGTCTTCCCGATGTAGAAACACGCCTACCAACTTTCGTTTATGTAGTAGAACTCCCTCTTGTTGTTGCGATTTTTTCCCCTCAGTGTATCATGTTATGAGTATATTAACACTAAGACATCAGAAGCGAAGTGTTATAACGTATTTTTGACCGGTACCAGTACCAGTTCGGTCCGTACAGACCGAAATAATGTTATGTCCTGGAAAAGGTGACCGGATAGCGGGAAGCAGAACCCAAAAAGTGGGAAGTAAATGATAAAATTGCAACAGGCCAATACAAACAAGAATATCATAATTTATTGTTCAGCTATTGCCGACTGTCTAGCAATACTATCTGTAGATACAACAATGGCAACAAAAAATCAACATTTTGAAAAGAGTTGCAGATGAATAGGTCAAGATTGTAGTCAGAAACAAAACTTATCAGATACATAAAAGAGACTGATTTCATGAACAGAGACTACAGAAAAATTAAAACAATCAATAAATTTAAATTTCTTGGGGAGAAAATAAACGAGATCAGCGGTGAAGGTGAAGCTAATAGTTTCAGGGTAGTGAAGATAGAAATGGATTTTGCGTTGGATAAAGACGTGCACTGTGAAAAATCTATATCTTCTCGAGCTAAGTTTAAGCACAATTTTATAATAATAAAACCGCAAGTCTTACACGCAACCACACGCGTGGATTTGGTTAACACAGAAGAAACAGATAACATGGAGCAGAAAAAAAGGACAATAATTAGTAAAATATTGGTGCCATTAAAACACAACGGTGAATAGAGGGACGACAGTACTGAAGATGTACGCAAGAAAAATTGAACAACGAAATTTAAAGATGAGATTTTGTTTTACGGCCATCTAGTTCGGATGTAAGAAAGATAATGTTTGAATACGTCAACCAAAAATAAATGTCTCCCTGGTGCAGGTGGATTCAAGAAGTCGTAAGTGATTTGAAATAGATGATAATGGGAGAATACAAAATTTTAAAGAGAGACAAGGTTCCGAAAGAAAGTTTGAGATTCCCATCTCCAAAGAAAATGAAAACAAAAAACTAGAACATGCTGGTAAGATATTCGGAAACAACGGCACCCTGATCTACTGAAGAAACACTGGAAAAAATCAAAATAACACGTAGTTATTTAAAGGGGTACATATGTAAAATTGATCAAAATGTTAACGTCTGTTTTGCCATCAGATAGTTGTGCAGCATGTTAGAAATGCTGTTCCTAATTTTCAGAGTTCGATTCGTGCCACAAATGACGTAAAGGCCATCTTGTTTCAACCTATGCGCAGTGCCACATCCTTTTTATGTACCACTCTATCCTTGTTTGCGATATTCTATTATTTCCTGCCACCAGAGACGACAACTGAAGAGTTATAATAACCAGTGAGTTCACTTACGATGCGATTAATTACGACTTATTAACGAAATGCACATATCTTGAAACAAAAAAGCTGAACGAAAACTAAAATATCCACATTTAGAAGAGACGCCCAAAGATAACCGTTTGATCATCTGCTACTGTTAAAATTTCCCCATATGTTGCTTCGATGGTGTTCAGTGATTGAATTATGGTAACACTGGAAGAATCAGAACCCTTAGAGGATTAAGATCTGATGCAGGTTGCTTCACTGAAAACGTATTGAAAGAGATTCCTGATATGCGTGTTCCTAGTTCTGAGTAAAGGATATTGCCAAAAGAGAACGCCAGAAGATCAGACTAGAATAAATCAGCTATATACGGAGCAGAAGGACCAAATTATGATTATGGCCAAAATTAAGGTACTTGTTTCTGGCATAAATGGTAATAAAATCTTTTTGGTTTGTTTCACAACTTTCATTTTTCCATTGCAGATGAAAATGTGAAATTTGGTACAGACTTTATAAATACCATATCACAGCTTCCTGTGGCACGAAATTTTTGAAAGTACGTTATGTCATACTTATTTAAATATTTGTGAAAAAATGCTATGCATCCTACACATAAATTTAAAAAGTTGTGAAGTGTATTCTAAGACTGATATTAAAAACCTGACACACGCATTTGTTTATCTGATTACTAAGAATAACTTACCGTATTCTGAAAGTGATAACCACAACAAACTTTCAGAAAACGTTCCTCGCGTGATAGTAAGTGTTCTAAAACAATCCAGCATCGTCCTGTTCAAATTATTTGACAAAGAAAATCGAAAAAAAGCCAAAAAATAGTCAATAACATAATCATAACATGTGCAATATTTGGCTCAATTATCACTCAAGCAGTAAAAGTTATATTGGCTTATATGTACTCGTGTATTATCTCATATATCCTCGTTGTCAGTAGGAGATGGATAACGATAAGGTAAGGGTGTATACTGCAGCGTATCTACACAAATATGTCTTTAATCTAATGTATTACAGCCTTGGAACATCAATTTCCAAAAACATTTAGAGCAGAAACTTTGCTGGCTCATAAATCTACAGGGTGACAATTACCGAAATACACGAAAAGAGACGTAAATTAGTTACAAACTACGGCGTACATACACTTTATTCAACATGTAAACGTCACTACAGATAGTCGGTTTTAGGTTACGACACGTTCGATATACCTGTCATCATTGGCCATGATATGGCGCAGATGAATAGCGAAATTCTTCACGGCCCGCTGAAGTGTCGGAACATCGATACTGGCGATGACCTCCGGAATTGTTTTCAGCTCAACAGTGGTTCTCGGGGTTTCTGCTGTACACCTTGTTTTCAATATGGCCGCACAAAAAGGAATCGCATTTTTCAGATGGTGGCCAATCGAGGCCCATGGCAGTGACCTCTGGGTACCCCAGAGCGGAAATGCTGTCCTCAAAGTGCTACTCCAGGACATCAAACACTCTCTAGCTTCGATGGGGTCGAGCTCCGTCTTGCATGAACTACATCTTATCGAGATGAGGGTCTCTTTGGATAATGGGGATGAAATCGTCTTCCAAAACCTTCACGTATCGTTCGTTAATCACCGTACCATCAAAGAATGTCGCACCGATTATTCCGTCACTGGACACTGCACACCACACAGTCACCCGTTCAGGGTGAAGAGATTTATCGATCGCGAAATGCCGGTTCTCAGTCCCCCAAATAAGCCAATTTTGCTTATTGACGAACCCATTCAAATGAAAGTGGGCTTCGTCGCTGAACCACGCCACACAGCGCATACCGATTTCCATCATGCCCCGCGGCCAACCGTGTAGTCTGAACGTCCTAATGTAAATGGTTCAAAAGTTATGACAATTTTATTTTATACTGTTCAATAATTGTCACCCTGTATCATCAATTTCCGGGTTAAATATAAATCGCTTATCGGTGGTGTTTTACCTGTAGGCTAGGTATTCCTGTTGGGAAAGACCAAAGTCCTCGCGGAGACCCCGGGTTCCCAGCACGGTGGCGATGCGCCATGGGTCGCCTCTTGCGCCGCAGCCGCCGCTGTCGGCCGGAGTTATGGAGTGTTTAGCGTCTGCGCCGAGATCGCGCCCCATCGCTCACCTCTGGAGCCGCACCGGCCATTAATACGGGGCCACTCCGGGGGGCCGCTACCGGATTAATACGCGGCATGTGGGGGGGCACTCTACCTGATCACCCGCCGCTTCACCCTATCTTCCCTGCCCAGCCCCTTTCATCCTCCGTCGCTGTTTATCTTACACATTGTTTCTATTGCAAAAAGAATGAGCTACGGAGATACCCATATCTGTCTTTTTTTTAAGCCCATGCTACAATCGAGCACGACGCCATTGTACAGCGTGGGCACGGCCCAACCGACTTTCCCCTCTCGTCTATGGGCGTGGCCCTTTAAAAGAGAAGCAGCGATTTCGAAATTAATAATTGCGGCCAATAAGAGGTACACAGTGGGGTGGGCGCAGAGTGGCAGATTAATGAGCCCATCCTGTCGCGGTCGCCATCTGGGCGCGGGGTTGCGTGCGTTCTCTTGTGCCGCGCTGGCGGGCTCACGTGCGTCGGCAGCAGTTATATATTGGGCTCATTAGAATAACCTCTGTCATTCGAGGAACACCGATGCTTTGTTACGTGCATGCTGAGACAATAGCGTCTTGTAGAGCAGTTACGGGTATTGTGGTGGCAGCGCATTTGTACGGTATAGGGTGCGGCGCGCCGCGTGGAAGGGACCACCGTGTAGCGTGAGCAACGGCTGCATCAATCACGAGGGTCTCTGCCTTCCTAGCCAGCTCCCTGCGAATTGGGGCGTGTGCACTGGGGTGTGGCTAATCCGTAAGGACCACCCCCTCCACATATCATGTAAAAAAGTAGTGTAGTCTCCTAAATTCTGCGTGATTAAATCTACATCTACACTATCTGATCAAAAGTGTCTGGACACTTATCACTTTTTAGTGAACATTAATGTGCTATCTGTCGGTCCTTCGCCTTTGTGAGAGCGGTTCTAGGCGCTTCAGTCGGGAACCGCGCGACCGCTACTGTCGCAAGTTCGAATCATTCTTCGGATGTGGATGTGTGTGATGTCCTTAGGTTAGTTAGGTTTAAGTAGTTCTAAGTTCTAGAGGACTGATGACCTCAGATGTTAAGCCCCATGGTGCTCAGAGCCATTTGAACCATTTGAACCATTCGCCTTTGTGACAGCTTGCGATCTGCAGTAACACTTTGAATGACATATCTGAATGTTTCCTCAAGAGCCGATACCAGCGAAGACTGTGGTGTTGGACACTGCCATCTGGGGCGAAGCTGACGTTCTAACTCATTCAAAATATGTTCAGTTGGGTTCAGGCCTCTCCATTTGAAGAATGATATTTTCTACAGACGATTGCCTCACATGTGTTACCTTATGAAGAGTCCATTGTCATGCTGGTACAAAAATGGTTCAAATGGCTCTGAGCACTATGGGACTCAACTGCTGAGGTCATTAGTCCCCTAG
Organism: Schistocerca americana; assembly: GCF_021461395.2. Classification (NCBI taxonomy): domain Eukaryota; kingdom Metazoa; phylum Arthropoda; class Insecta; order Orthoptera; family Acrididae; genus Schistocerca; species Schistocerca americana. The sequence continues at coordinate 456,487,960 of NC_060126.1, read as the reverse complement.
AACTTAGAACTAGTTAAACCTAACTAACCTAAGGACATCACAAACATCCATGCCCGAAGCAGGATTCGAACCTGCGACCGTAGCGGTCTTGCGGTTCCAGACTGCAGCGCCTTTAACCGCACGGCCACTTCGGCCGGCTATGCTGGTACAGTCATCGTCTTTGAACTGTTATTCTACCGCACACAGTATACAACTGCAGTGAAATATGTCCATATCCTTCCTCATGTAGAATTTTCTGAGGCGCAGTAAGGGATCGCACCATAACAACGAGAAACTTCCCGTTATCGTAACTCCATCACCTCCATACTTCCCAGTTGGTGCTATACGTGATGGGAGGTAATGTACTACATGCATTTGCCAAAGCTAAAGCTTCCATCTGATTGCCACAGAGTATAGCTTAGTTCACCTCTCCAGATCCTCGTTCCTAGACAACCACAGTCCATTGTCATCGCTCTTCACTTTACACCACCTCAAGAGTCGCTTAGAATTGACTACAACGCTGTGTGGCCTACGAGGAGCTGCTCGATCACTATACTCATCCTTTTTAACTCGCTGCCCCCTATCACAGTGCTAGTCAGCTTGCTGGTAGCATTCGGGAACTCATAGGTGATTCGTTGATTTCATGTGATTTTTTACAAACAGACTAGTTTGGTTTTGAATGTTCCTTTGCGTTTCGATTTCACATTCACATCACAAACTGTCGATTTGGGCAGCTTTGGAATGTTAGAAATGTCCCTCGTGGATTTGTTACTAAGGTGAAATCGAATGACTGGGCCACTTTTGGAGTCACTGTGTTATCCTGACAAACCCATTTCGCTGTTACAGCTTCTCTACTGACAGCACAATACTCCTCACCTACTTTTACGTCGGCAGGTCCGTCTTTTGTGACAGCTAGTGGCTAATTTCGCTTTACATACGGGTGTCCACATAGGTTTGATTAAACTATGGCTCAATGCAACCTACAACCAATGTCAGTTTTTCATTGATTTGAGATACGTTACTTAATCAGTTAAGTAAGTTGCCTAGCTTTATATATTAGAGTAACCGTAGTCTAACTGTAACGACAGAACATTTCTTCCGCGAAACCAATATCATGTTATCAACGAGTCAGTACTCATGCAAAAATAATCAGTGTACACATTCGTGAAGAATATTCCATACTTTCGCTGTTGGAACAGGTACTGTCGTTGAGATCAATATGTTTAGTGACACCTGCAGTGGCCAGAAAAAGAATAATAATTTCCAAGTCTTCCTCTTGAATATATAAGGAAATGAACTGCAATAGTAAGTTGAGGGTTATTAATCCATTTCCTTGAACCTGGTCACGCCTACATGGAGACAGACACCATTCAAGCAGCTGACGAAAAAGCAAAAGAGAATTCAACTGTAAAATTTGATACTCCTAGGGATTAGTTAACAGGAAACCACCGTTATCTACAGTCGGATATGACCAGAGCGATAAATGTTTTATCTTTCTTTAGTAATGAGTGGTTCACACAGTGATGTTTCCATATGGAGAACGCTTTCGAATATTGTAACATACAGCATTATCTGATTGAATTTCTCTTTGTACTAACATACCAGGATAAGAGTGAAATGTAGAGCGTTCATGAACTGTAATTATATAAGTACCTGATTTTATTGTATTGCCTAAAGCAAGGCACATTTCGTAATTTAAAACATGTCATCGAAACAACCAACTTCTAATAGTTACATAAACTAATTCAATTCAAAAACAACCAAAGTCGGAACATTCCAATTAAAAAAATTGCTAGAGAACTTTTAGATATCAAGAATAACAGCATTTACAACCATATTTATTAGCGCCCAATAAGAGACGGCAGAATAAAGTATTAACAGCATTAATGACATTCAAATTTTTTTCTAAAATTCAGCGCTCAATTCCTACAAATAAGATTTTTTGACACAGGATATCCTTGCAAAAAGCCACAAAGTGTATATACTAATATGTACTTCACACTAACATGCTTGGCAGAGGAATCATAGAACCAATTTCAAACGATTCATTAGGTGGAAGTAAAAAAGAATATTTTCGCATTCGTAGGAGAAAGATGACGACTTGAATGTTATGAAAAGATGTCGCCGCAACGAATAACGTCTTTGCTTTAATGATTACCATCCCAACTCACATATCGTGGCGGTGACATTCTCATCACTGTATCACTGTTTAGTGGTAATACAAACGGTCCTGCCGTTCCTGAACTTTTTCGATGTTCTCCGTATATCCTATATATATGAATCCCATACTGCACAGCAACGCTCCAGAAGAGGAACAACAAACATAGTGTAGGCAGTTTTCTTACTAGATTTGTTGCATTTTCCGTCATGCAAACAAAACGCAGGCTTTGCTTCACCTTCCCCACAAAATGTTTCAAATAATCGTTCTAAATTGTAATGCATAGGTATTTAGTTGAATCAAAATCCTTTAAATTTATGTGATTTATCGTGTAGCCGAAATTTAAAGCATTTTTTGCAATAGTCATGCGGAGGGCTGCACACTTTTTATTCTCTGGGTTACTTGTCTCTTTTTAATCGAACAGATGGCAAAATCATTTTGCAGTTGGTTTTTATCTTTTGAATTTACTAGACAGGGAACGGCAGTGTCATCTGCAAATTATCTAAGAAGGCTGCTCGGATTGTCTCCTATATTATGTGATCAAAAGTGTCCGGACACCTGGCTGAAAATGACTTACAACTTCGTGGCGCCCTCCATCGGTAATGCTGGAATTCAGTATGGTCTCGGCTCGCGCTTAGCCTTGATGAGAGCTTCTACTCTCGCTGGCATACGTTCAGCCAGGTGCTGGAAGGATTCTTGGGAATTGCAGCCCTTTCTTCACGGAGTGCAGCTATGAGGAGAGGTGTCGATGTCGGTCGGTGAGGCCTGGCACGAAAACGGCGTTCCAAAACATAAGGTGTTCTATAGGATTCCGGTCAGGACTTTGTGCAGGCCACTCCATTAAAGGGATGTTATTGTCATGTAACCTACAATCCAGAGGCCGTGCATTATGAACAGGAGCTCGATCGTGTTGAAAGATGCAGTCGCCATCCCCAAATTGCTCTTCAACAGTGGGAAGTAAGAAGGTACTTAAAACATCAATGTAGGCTTGTGCTGTGATAGTGCCACCCAAACCAACAAGGGGTCCAAGCCCCTCCATCAAAAACACGACCACACCGTAACACCACCTCCTCCGAATTTTACTGTTGGCACTACAAGCTGGCAGATGACGTTCACCGGGCATTCGCCATACCCACACCCTGCCATCGGATCGCCACATTGTGTACCGTGATTCGTCACTCCACACAACGTATTTCCACTGTTCAATCCCCCAATGTTTACGCTTCTTAGACCAAGCGAGACGTCGTTTGGCATTTACCGGCGTGATGTGTGGCTTATGAGCAGCAGCATCACCGTGAAATCCAAGTTTTCTCACCTCCCGCCTAACTGTCATAGTACTTGCAGTGGATCCTGATGCAGTTTGGAATTCCTGTGTGATGGTCTGGATAGATGTCTGCCTATAACACAATACGACCCTCTTCAACTATCGGCGGTCTCTGCCAGTCAACAGACGAGGTCGGCCTGTACGCTTTTGTGCTTCACGTGTCCCTTCACGTTTCCACATCTCCATCATATCGGAAACAGTGACCTAGGGATGTTTAGGAGTGTGGAAATCTCGCGTACAGACGTATGACACAAGTGACACGCAATCACCTGACCACGTTCCAAGTCCGTGAGTTCCGCGGAGCGCCCCATTCAGCTCGCTCACGATGTCTAATGACTACTGAGGTCTCTGATATGGAGTACCTGGCAGTAGGTGGCACCAAAATTCAGCTGATATAAAAAACGTATGTTTTACGGGGTGTCCGGATACTTTTGATCACATAGTGTACATCGTATACGTAGATAAGAAACAGGGAACTTCTAACGTATCACTTCTATTTGACTAATGACTTCCCGTCAGTTACTATCTACTGTGAGCTCTCTGAGACGCCATCAAGGATTCAATAGCACTTATGATACGACACTTCATATACACAGTTTAATTAGAAGCTTCTTGCGAAGGACAGTGTTCGAAGGCTTTTGGAAGTCTGGAAATAAGAAGTCAGCTTGAGATCCCCAGTCTTTAATGATATTGACTTTCCCAAAGCATCTAATGGAACCTAATACTGATGACTGTTGAGTAACTTATTTCGTAGTTTACGAGGAATATGGCAAAAGCACATGCCTATAACTTTCGTCTCGCGCAACAGCGACTGACAGGATTTTCCAGCCTCAATAAGTTGCTGTCCAGCATCTCGGTCTTTATATTCCTTTCTCCATCTTAGGTTTCTCATCTTTCAAAGCTTGGTCCTTACACTGTCCATTGTGAAGTACTTTTGGGATTATCTGTCATGCTTAAACATCAGATTCAAAATGTTCAAATGTGTGTGAAATCTTATCAGACTTAACTGTTAAGGTCATCAGTCCATAAGCTTACACACTACTTTACCTAAATTATCCTAAGTACAAACACACACACCCATGCCCGAGGGAGGACTCGAACCTCCGCTGGGACCAGCCGCACAGTCCATGACTGCAGCGCCTTAGATAAACATCACACTGTGGATAAAGTCCATGAGCGGGCGAGTCCTACGTAACGGATCATTTTAGTTAAAGTATTTACCTTACACTGTAACACTGTTGTCACGATACAGAACATACACTTCTGACAGTAGCGCATATTTTTATCGTTACATTCTGAGTCGTTAATAACAAGTACCCTAATTACACTTGCATTTATAGATATCGGTAAATAGATACAAAACTTGTTTCTCGATTTCTTTTGAATTCAAGCCGTTAATAATCCCAGGCACTTCATCACATCTGAGACATTGGATTACAAAAATCTACATTATGAACTAAGCTCTACAGTGTAGGAAATCTGTACATACCATGAATAATTAATAATTACAGGGAGATGCTCACGCTCTGAATAGGCTACAAGAGGGTTAATGACTCTGTGTCTTGTCTAGGAAGAGACCTATTAGTTTCATTCGCATTGACTGTATGAATCTGGAAGGGATGGGAAAGGTAAATTGAAGCGATAGATATGCTGTTAATACTTGTGCTCTTACAAAAAACGGTTGAATTCTGAGATCCAGTAAGAAAGTAATGAACTAAAAACATTTTCATACTGAATTTTATATACAGGGTGTTACAAAAAGGTACGGCCAAACTTTCAGGAAACATTCCTCACACACAAAGAAAGAAAATATGTTATGTGGACATATGTCCGGAAACGCTTAATTTCCATGTTAGAGCTCATTTTATTACTTCTCTTCAAATCACATTAATCATGGAATGGAAACACACAGCAACAGAACGTACCAGCGTGACTTTAAATACTTTGTTACAGGGAATGTCCAAAATGTCCTCCGTTAGCGACGATGCACCCACCCTCCGTCGCATGGAATCCCTGATGCGCTGATGCAGCCCTGGAGAATGGCGTATTGTATCACAGCCGTCCACAATACGAGCACGAAGAGTCTCTACATTTGGTACCGGGGTTGCGCAGACAAGAGCTTTCAAATGCTTTCAAATGCCCCCATAAATGAAAGTCAAGAGGGTTGAGGTCAGGAGAGCGTGGAGGCCATGGAATTGGTCCGCCTCTACCAATACATCGATCACCGAATCTGTTGTTGAGAAGCGTACGAACACTTCCACTGAAATGCGCAGGAGCTCCATCGTGCATGAACCACATGTTGTGTCGTACTTTTAAAGGCACATGTTCTAGCAGCACAGACAGAGTATCTCGTATGAAATCATGATAACGTGCTCCATTGAGCGTAGGTGGAACAAACTAAAATGAGCTCTAACATGGAAATTAAGCGTTTCCGGACACATGTTCACATAACATCTTTTCTTTGTTCGTGTGTGAGGAATGAAAGTTTGGCCGTACCTTTTTGTAACACCATATATATATATATATATATATATATATATATATATATATATATATATATATATATATATATATATGTGTGTGTGTGTGTGTCCAGAGACACATCGTTTCCTTGCGAGACCATTTATTCAATCATACTTTGTTACAGAGACTGCGGTCTAATACGCGCTGTACCATGCAGCCAAAGTTCAGTATCTGCTGAAAATAGTTTCGATGTGCCTCAACGTATGTGTGTACGCACCGTGGCATGTTCTGTCCCACACGCTCCGTCGGCCATGCTGCATCCGAACATTGTCAAAGGTAGCATGAATACAAACCTCCAGTGTCTCCACATCTGGAACGGCTCTGCACACACGATACTTTTGAGATGGCCCCATAACCAGAAACCGCACCGGATGAGATTCGGTGAAAGACCAGGCTATGCAACTGGACTCCGTCGTCCGATCTATCGACCAGGGAATACACGACTGAGATGTGTCCGCCGTTAACGTCGAAGTGGGCTGGAGCACCATCATTTAGCAGCCACATAACCCTTAGAATCATCAATGGCACTTCTTCCTGCAGTGGAGGCAAAGTCACCCACAAGAAACGCCGGTAGTTCCGGCCTGTTAGGCGACGTGGAAGGAAGACTGGTCCCAAAATACGGTCGCCAGTTGTCCCGGCCCACACATTCCGGCTGCACAAATGCTAATGATTCTCTGTCACTATAACATGGGGGTTCTGTATACTGTCGCACAGACGACTGTTATGAAAGTTGAAGACGTCACTCCGCGTAAAGGTAGCCTCATCTGTGAGTGGGATGGGTGACACAAATCCCGGTACCGTGCCTGCCTGGTGAAGAAACCAGTGACAAAACTGCTCTCGAAGTGGAAAGCCTGTCGCTAATAAGCCCTACACACCCTGAAACTGATAAGTGTATTGACAATTGTCATGGAGAATGTTCCACACGGTCGTCTGTCTTACCCTGCACTGGCGGGCCAACTGCCTGGTACTGACACGGCGGTCGCCTTCCGCAGTGTTAATCATATTTTCCCCTAGGTCTGGTGTCCGAACATTTCGGGTATGCCCTTCATGATTTCCTGCTTCCTGAATCGATCCTGTCTCAGACAAACAGCGAAACACTGTTGCAAACATTGAATGCAGTGGTTGTTGTCGTCGGGGATAAGTCTCCTGGTACAACCTTGCTGCCAGCCAGCCTCTGCCATTTGCATTTCAGCAAGGTCTCAATTCGAATACAGAGCCATTGTGTACAACGATGTATCAATCCATTACAAGGTGAGGCAGCAAGAGAAGTGAATCGGACACAACATTACTAATTACTAAGGTATGAGAGGGCGCTGGGGCATGATGTATGAGGAACAGTACCACACTCTCGGAGGAAACCATGGATAATGTAACCTCGGCTGCATGGTACAGCGCGCATTATATGGTAGTCACTATAGCAATATACAGGGTGAGTCACTATCTATGGCCACCAAGAATAACTCTTAAAGTATGATAGGAGCTGAAAAGTTTGTGGGACAAAAGTTGCATGGGACAACGGGGACAATAATGTGAAGTTGGTTCTTTGTTGGGGGGGGGGGGAGGGGGGTTGCTTCAGAGATATGAAGGTCAACTTTGTTTTTTTTAAATGGGATGCTATAGTTTGGCACTTATTTTCTGATAGCGGCTATCGAGACGAATCCAATGATGTGTACCAGTAAGATCTTTGAAGGTCAACGAAGGTCAAAAAGGTGGCATGAACGCCCATTTACAGAAGGTGTTCGAAGTGATGACCATTGGTATCAGTGCAGTGCTGCAATCTTCTTGTCATGGATTGAGTGGTATTCCTTATCACATCGGCATTGCCACTGACATGTAAACACCATTCGACCATACGGCACTAATAGAAATGGTAAGACTAGTATCGTCGAATCAAGCGAATGTAAATGATGTATCCCTTCGAAGCACAAGTCGATATGCTTCTCATTTACGGAAAATGCCATCGAAATTCAGTGAGAGCTACAGACTTAAACGCTGATATCCTCAACGTACTCACCCTACACGTCGTACATTTAAACATGTGTATGATAAGTTGAGAACAATTGGATCTTTAACGCATCGGAAACATATCCAGAAAAGGAAAGTTACTAACGAGGAAACGGAAATTCGTATTCTTTCAAAAAAAAAAAATGGTTCCTATGGTTCTGAGCACTATGGGACTTAACATCTGTGGTCATCAGTCCCCTAGAACTTAGAACTACTTAAACCTAACTAACCTAAGGACATCACACACATCCATGCCCGAGGCAGGATTCGAACCTGCGACCGTAGCGGTCACGCGGTTCCAGACTGAAGCGCCTAGAACCGCACGGCCACACCGGCCGGCCCGTATTCTTTCCTCCGTGGTTCGGAATCCCTGTGTTAGTTCGCGTCAGATCGCAAGGGAATCTGGCATGAGCCAGAGTAGTGTTCTTCGTGTTCTGCATCGCCATAAACATCATACTTACCATATTAGTCTCCACCAAGAAATTTGCCGGCCGGAGTGGCCGTGCGGTTCTAGGCGCTGCAGTCTGGAACCGCGCGTCCGCTACGGTCGCAGGTTCGAATCCTGCCTCGGGCGTGGATGTGTGTAATGTCCTTAGGTTAGTTAGGTTTAATTAGTTCTAAGTTCTAGGCGACTGGTGACCTCAGAAGTTAAGTCGCATAGTGCTCAGAGCCATTTGAACCATTTTTGAGCCAAGAAATAACTGGTACGGATTGTATGCGACGCATTGAATTCTGCCGGTGGTCTCAACTTCAGATTTAGAGGGATGACACATTTATTAATTTGATTTCATTTGCTGACGAGGCTACATTCACGAACCATGAAAATTTTAATTTGCACAACATGCATTATTGGGCAACTGAAAATCCATTTTGGCTGCGTCAAGTTGCACATCAAAAACTGTGGTCGGTGAATGTATGATGTGGGATTCTGGATGACAGAATTATAGGCCCCTATTCATCGAAGGAAATCTTAATGGTAGGGAGTGCACCACATTCCTGCAAGGAACATTAGGTCTGTCATTGGAAGAAATACCTTTAGGAACAAGGAACAGAATGTGGTATCAACACGATGGGTGTCCGGCACATTTTACGCTGATGGCTAGAAATGAGTTGCAGAGACAATTCCCAAATCGTTGGATTGGACGCCGAGGAGATGTGCCGTGGCCGGCTCGTTCGACGGACTTGACGCCTCTGGATTTTTTCTTGTGGGGATTCGTAAAAGATATTGTTTATAAGGACGTTCCAACTACACCTGAAGATATGCGAGAGAGAATTGTCAGAGCGTGTGTTTCGATAAGTGTCGATGTGATAAGCAATACCACTCAACCCATGATAAGAAGATTGTAGCACTGCATTGATAAAAATGGTCATCACTTCGAATACCTTCTGTAAATGGATTTTCATGCCACCTTTTTGACCTTCATTGACTTTCCAAGTTCTTACTGTTAGACGTCTTTGGATTCGGGTAGTTAGACAATTTTACTGCTAACAGACATACAAAGGTGGGTAAAGAAGGTTGAAAACCTCTTTTCTAACCAATCGACTTTCCTTCATTTGATGAACTGGTTATACCCTTAGCTTGTATAAGCTCCCGTAATACATAATGGCCGTTTCACGTGATTCACGGTCACATATCGAAATAATACACCTTTATTAAACTTTTAATTAAAGAGTTTTAAAATACATTCAAATCTGAAAAGCCGATACTATACCCTATTTGTATCCTTCCTTTCACATATTGTTTCATGTTATTATCGCTGAATAAATGAGTACCTCAGCAACTGCAGCAGAGAATTCACAACGCCGGCCGCGGTGGTCTAGCGGTTCTAGGCGCGCAGTCCGGAACCGCGAGACTGCTACGGTCGCAGGTTCGAATCCTGCCTGGGGCATGGATGTGTGTGATGTCCTTAGGTTAGTTAGGTTTAAGTAGTTCTATGTTCTAGGGGACTGATGATCACAGATGTTAAGTCCCATAGTGCGCCGAGCCATTTTTTTTGAATTCACAACGGCCTTTGTTAGGTGTCTAAAGGCAGTTGACGTTCGTTTCGGAATAGCGCCGCGTTTACCAAATTATTTGCTCTGGAATTCAAAGCAGTCATAACTAAAAATATTTTGCTCTATTTTATGAATGGTTTCGATCTATCATCTAACTCGATCATAAATGGTTATTAACTTGAACTTTCCTTCAGCTTGTCTAGTTTGTCAAAGAATCTCTCCTCGATGAAGCCTGCTGCTCGCTTCAAAATCGTGGAGTCAGCTGCCCTCAGAATTAACTCAAATCACAGTGAAAGAATTCAACGGCTTCCTTCTCTGTCTTACTTAATCGATGCTTTATTTTCAGTTGTTCTGCATATTTCTGCCATAGACTGAAGATGCCATGTTTACTCAAAGTAATAAGCAACTTATAAAAATTTGAACTTTATACTATTATACTGTTACATAATCATCACTGAATGTTGTCGAGGTAAAATTACTGATTTCCTAAGGCAGGTTTTCCCCTGACTTTTAAGTCAATCACATAACATACTTCTTTGAACTGGATATTTGTCACTTGCTTCCCTGACTGCATTTCAAGAAATCTAATTTTTTCTGCGGCCTCCTTCAATTTCATCGTATTTATATCCTTACTTTCTCCATCTCTCTCTGTTCAAGAAATAAAATACTGTAATTTTTTATGCTATCTGTTTCCTCCGGTACAACGCGGATTGTTTTGTCCGATACAACTCAAAGGTACTGTTGCGGTGTTTTAACGCCTCCATTTTAATTACTTGCACTAGTGTTGGCACAGTCTAGAATATAGAGAATAGTATTAATTGTCTCTTAAGATAGAAGAAAAATGTAATATCACTTATTCGCAGCCGGCCGGAGTGGCCGTGCGGTTCTAGGCGCTACAGTCTGGAACCGAGCCACCGCTACGGTCGCAGGTTCGAATTCTGCCTCGGGCATGGATGTGTGTGATGTCCTTAGGTTAGTTAGGTTTACTTAGTTCTAAGTTCTAGGCGACTGACGACCTCAGAAGTTAAGCCGCATAGTGCTCAGAGCCATTTTTAAACTTATTCGCAAAGGAATGATAGCAATCGAAAGTTAATTAAGTACACCGGAAACCTCACTAGGAACATGCACTTTGTAACCAGGGCAGCCACCCCCTGGATATATCATTTTGAAATTAAGGCGGCTTCAGCTGTGAGCTCTTCATTTATAGGCACAATGTTTTCACAGCGTCTTAGCTACATCATCAGGTGCAGACTATACGAAGTAATATACAAAAAGGCAAGAAAAGCTAACTGAAATGAAAAGCTGTACGTGATGAACATGCAAACATAATCAAGTCATGTTCCTATTGACAAAAGAGAAAGAGACAACACATCGTCCATATCAGCAGTTTTTCTCTAAGTAGCGGACATGAAACACAAAAAAGCAAAAAATGACATTGAACGCTCCTGTGATATGCTCCCGTGATATCTATAAATGACGAAAGGTAAAAAGAAGAAATTTCTAATTAAAAAAACTGTCAGACAGGTAAAATGTTAATAAATTCCACTCACTATGACAACAGTATCTGGTGAGCTAACGGGTCCCCATGTACCAAAAAAATGTTAAAAATCGACCGCATACGAGCATCTATGGGGTAATGTAAAATTAAGCAGCCCACGGTTCCTCATTTACCTAAAACAGATAGTAAAACGTACTAGTAAAAACCCCAGTTACCCAGTCTTAAACTGTCGTCCCCTAAAAACGCGAAATACAAAACAATTTTTAAGCGTAGCACGAAAATGAGATGAGGTGAAACAAGGCTTAGTATCGTGTCATACCAAAAAAGCTCAGTCGACAGAAAGCATCGGATTACGAAACCAGATGGCAAGTGGCTGCACCACAAGCGCGCGCACAGGATGTGTACTAATAGGGGGCGTGTCCAGACGGAACTGACGAAATGCTATATAGCGACATGCAGAGAACGTTCGTGCACATGCGCATTCGCTGATAACTAGACATGTAAACCAATGGCTGGTCTGTTGAAAAAACTGGGTAGTATCTTACAATATGTTACAACTGACGTAAATTTGTCTAAAATGGCTCTGAGCGCTATGGAACTTTACATCTGAGGTCATCAGCCACTTGAACTTGGAACTACTTAAACCTAACTAACCTAAGGACGTCACACACATCCATGCCCGAGGCAGGATTCGAATCTGCGACCGTAGCTGTCGCTGGAACCGCTTGTCCACAGCGGCCGGCGACGTAAATTTGTAGAAACTTTTGTTATTTGGGCCAATGTGTCCATGGAAAAGCAGCACGTGAGTGATTGTAAAATAGTTCAGCATAGTAGCTATTAGAAAATTCTAAACTAAGATATAAAACTATAATTTTTTACCATTAATTTGTATATTTTGTACCTTACTATGTAGCCAAAATGCAGCTACACCGAACTTTTCTATGAATTAAGTGCTTTCCGCTGAAGCGATCTTAGCTTCAAAATGAAACAAAAAAATTACTGGAACAGATAACTGGTCACACTGATATGCACTGTTGTTTTGATTCAAGATCGCGTGAGCGGTCCTGTTGCTCCATAGTTCACTCTGCAGCGGCGGTACAGGTGCTGTCACTAGCGGTAGAGTATATTTTGTACCTTACGATGTAGTCAAAATGCAGCTAAACCATGCGGCTTTTCGAGGATGATGCTGTAGTATACTGAGAAGTTGCAGCATTAGAAAATTGCAGCGAAATGCAGGAAGATCTGCAGCGGATAGGCACTTGGTGCAGGGAGTGGCAACTGACCCTTAACATAGACAAATGTAATGTATTGCGAATACGTAGAAAGAAGGATCCTTTATTGTATGGTTATATGATAGCGGAACAAATACTGGTTGGAGTTACTTCTGTAAAATATCTGGGAGTGTGCGTGCGGAACGATTTGAAGTGGAATGATCATATAAAAGTAATTGTTGGTAAGGCGGCTACAAGGTTGAGATTCATTGGGAGAGTCCTTAGAAAATGTAGTCCATCAACAAAGGAGGTGGCTTACAAAACACTCGTTCGACCTATACTTGAGTATTGCTCATCAGTGTGAGATCTGTACCAGGTCGGGTTGAAGGAGGAGATAGAGAAGATCCAAAGAAGAGCGGCACGTTTCGTCACAGGGTTATTTGGGAAGCGTGATAGCGTTACGGAGATGTTTAGCAAACTCAAGTGGCAGACTGCATCGTGGTTTAGCTTGCTGTCCAGGTTTCGAGAGGGTGCGTTACTGGATGAGGTATCGAATGTAACTTATACCTCCCGAAGATGGTCACGAAGGTAAAATTAGAGGGATTCGAGCGCGCACGGAGGCTTTCCGGCAGTCGTTCTTCCCGCGAACCATACGCGACTGGAACAGGAAAAGGAGGTAATGGCAGTGGCACGTAAAGTGCCCTCCGCCACACACCGTTGGGTGGCTTGCGGAGTATAAATGTAGATGTAGATGTAGAGTGTAGAAACTTGTCACGTCCTATACAGTACGCTGTCCGATACTACGTGACCTACCCCCTCCACACATACGACCGCTGATACCGTGTTGGTGGCTCTTCGGCTTTAAGCACTCCACTGTCCCAGATACCGAGGCAAGGTCATGGAGTACACGCAGCCGTATGCACGAGAGCATCGTTTTCCGCCTGAGGCGGTACGCTGGAGTGGATTGCAGTGCGGCTACAAAGAGCCGGTGGCTAGCTACCCTTCACGGGACGCGGCTGCTTGCTCGTCAGTCATCGGGTATCGGGCCGGCGAGGTGGTCGGCATTTGCATATCGGCAGCGGCCGGCGCGCAGGTAGCACACACCGCGGCAGCCGCGCTGGCCGGAGATGGAGCGATACGCCGCTGCCGCGAGCTGCAGGCTTCGCCCCTGCGTGACTAACAAGACTCTCCCATCCCACCTGCTGCGGCCGCATTTAGTGAGCTACTTGTTCAAGTGATTTCCTTGTGCGATTTTCTTGCGATTACCGGGAAACTCAAAGCAAAGTAAACTATTTAGGGGGCAATCGGTATAGTCCTCTTACACTGTTTGAAGATGTTGCGTCGTCTACCCTCTAGTACAGTGGTTCCCAATCTTTCTTAGACCATTACTCCTGAGTGCAGTCAGACATTAGCTAGTAGCCCCCCCCCCCCCCCCGTCTGTTCACCCCACTCCCCTATATTATAACCAAATGCAGAAATTCCCGGGTTCGATTCCCGGCGGGGTCAGGGATTTTCTCTGCCTCGTGATGACTGGGTGTTGTGTGATGTCCTTAGGTTAGTTAGGTTTAAGTAGTTCTAAGTTCTAGGGGACTGATGACCTCAGATGTTAAGTCCCATAGTGCTCAGAGCCATTTGAACCATTTTGAGCCATTGCAGAAAGAAAAACTTTTCTTCGAACACTTTCACTTTTTAAAGGATGAAAGATGAATAGCATTTAGTTTGTGTGTGTGTGTGAGTGTGTGTGTGTGTGTGTGTGTGTGTGTGTGTGTGTGTGTGTCCTTGTGTATGGGAGAAGGTGTGGGGGGTGTTAGAATGAATAACGGAGGAGTTCGTGGTGAATCGCAAGTGCTATCCACAAGTCCTTTTCAGATAACAAAGCTAACTATAGCGTTGGCACAAGAGCCAACACCGTGTTACGAGAGGAGGCCGAAATGCACGCCGATTTAGTTCACGCAGGCTGGCGTGAGGAGGAAAGAACTATACTGACGTGAGGTCTGGAACATGACAAGGAACTAGAATTCAGAAAGCGGACGTAATTAGTTTGATACTTAACTGTAATCGATTAATGATGAACCTCGCTCTTGACGGTACATGATTCACAATATCAATATCAATAGTAACTGAATATAGCGCCTTGCTAGGTCGTAGCAAATGACGTAGCTGAAGGCTATGCTAAACTGTCGTCTCTGCAAATGAGAGCGTATTTTCTTTTACAGGTTTTTCTTTCTCTTTATCTATCACGCTAGCGGCACAAACTTTCCTAGCTCGCTTTAGCGCGAAGAAGAGTAAATAAATCTCCTTTAGCAATCCGACAATCTTCCAACCGATACTTCCGAAGCTGTTCCTCTCTCTCTCTATAATAACCATGGAGCATACATTTCTGTACCTCTGTTGTTCCAAAGAATAAACGTACTAGAAAAATACCTTGGCGTCGACGAGTTGTCGGCGCATATATTACTAGAAAATCTGATCAGATACTTTTCAAACGTATATACATGTGGATGATTTGGTTGACCATTATTAATTATTGCGTGGTAGAGGGTAATTTTCCGTGGGGAGATTACAAGGGCACGGCCGACTTCCTTCCGATCCCTCCCCTAAGGGACCGATGACCTCGCTGTTTGATCCCCTCTCCCAAATCAACGACCCAATCAATGCTCCCTCTTTGCTCGGAATTATTTGTTACTAACAGGTCAAGTATGTTTTCGCAACTATTTGCAGTTCGAGTGAGTATCTAAGCTAACTGTTCACAATAATTTTCGCAGAAGTCATTTAGTAGGATTTCGGACAATGTTTTATGTCTAGCACCGACTTTAAACATGTATTTTCGTCAACATATCAATGGTAGACTGAAGCCACCACCAAGTATAGTTGTATGAGTCGTACTTGTTTGAAACTACCTCAAATTATCACTTAATTTCTTGGGCTACGTTGTTAACGCCAACTAAGTGGTTCTAGTTTGTAGGTTCTTCGTTATATAGAAGACGTAGAAAATAAACTTGGAAACCGAAACTTATGGCGTGTAACATCTTTCATCCATTTTGGTACACAGGGTGTTGCCGTAAGAGCGTGCAAAAATTTAACAGGACACAAAATGGAAACGAGCGTTTGGCGTCATTGGCCGGGAAGCCCCTTCCGGGGCAGGTCCGGCCACCTTGGTGCAGGTCTTATTACATTCGACAACACATCGAGCGACCTGCGCGCGGGATGGAGACGAAATGATGATGAAGGCAACACAACATCCAGTCCCTGAGCGGAGAAAATCTCCGACCCAGCCGGGATTCGAACCCGGGCCCGTAGGACGGCAATCCATCACGCTGACCACTTTTTTATTTATCTTGTTCGTTATGATTAGTTGTATTTCGTCGTAGCGGACGGCACAGGACATCCGTTGAAGTGCGTTGTTGATCTTTCCACTCAGTTTTTTTATTACAGAGGCTAGCAAGCTCTCTGGCCGAACACGCTGAGCTATCGTGCCCGTATCCACTCAGCTAGCGGGGTGGACAACACACAGAGACTGAACAGTTTGAGGTAGGGAACCCGGGGTCGGAGAAGCCAGCTTAAGGAGATAATAGGAATAAAATCACATTACTGCTTACGTTTTTGTTTACATTAGTTAACTGAAAAATACCATCACTGACACAATAAACAGACCATATGTACTGTATCTTAAAAAATGTGCTGAAACTGACGGCCATCAATCTCACTGCAAGCATGACAAAATTCTGACGCATCGCCGGCCGGTGTGGCCGTGCGGTTCTAGGCGCTTCAGTCCGGAACCGCGCTGCTGCTACGATCGCAGGTTCGAATGCTGCCTCGGGCATGGATGTGTGTGATGTCCTTAGGTTAGTTAGGTTTAAGTAGTTCTAAGTTCTAGGAGACTGATGACCACAGATATTAAGTCCCATAGTGCTCAAAGTCATTTTTTTCTGACGCACCCTGACAAATATCCCTGATGCGTTTCGAATCACATCATAGGCAGCTACAGTTCTGGGAACTAATTCCATCTCCGTATCCAATGGGGTCTCATTTCCTGTGCTAACCTCTTCATCTCAGAGTAGCACTTGCAACCTACGTCCTCAATTATTTGCTTCACGTATTCCAATCTCTGTCTTCCTCTACAGTTTTTGCCCTCTACAGCTCCCTCTAGTACCATGGAAGTCATTCCCTCATGTCTTAGCAGATGTCCTATCATCCTGTCCCTTCTCCTTATCAGTGTTTTCCACATATTCTTTTCCTCTCCGATTCTGCGTAGAACATCCTCATTCCTTATCTTATCAGTCCACCTAATTTTCAACATTCGTCTATAGCACCACATCTCAAATGCTTCGATTCTCTTCTGTTCCGATTTTCCCACAGTCCATGTTTCACTACCATACCATGCTGTACTCCAGACGTACATCCTCAGAAATTTCTTCCTCAAATTAAGGCCGGTATTTGATATTAGTAGACTTCTCTTGGCCAGAAATGCCTTTTTTGCCATAGCGAGTCTACTTTTGATGTCCTCCTTGCTCCGTCCGTCATTGGTTATTTTATTGCCTAGGTAGCAGAATTCCTTAACTTCATTGACTTCGTGACCATCAATCCTGATGTTAAGTTTCTCGCTGTTCTCATTTCTACTACTTCTCATTACCTTCGTCTTTCTCCGATTTACTCTCAAACCATACTGTGTACTCATTAGACTGTTCATTCCGTTCAGCATATCATTTAATTCTTCTTCACTTTCATTCAGGATAGCAATGTCATCAGCGCATCGTATCATTGATATCCATTCACCTTGTATTTTAATTCCACTCCTGAACCTTTCTTTTATTTCCATCATTGCTTCCTCGATGTACAGATTGAAGAGTAGGGGCGAAAGGCTACAGCCTTGTCTTACACCCTTCTTAATACGAGCACTTCGTTCTTGATCGACCACTCTTATTATTCCCTCTTGGTTGTTGTACATATTGTATATGACCCGTCTCTCCCTATAGCTTGCCCCAACTTTTTTCAGAATCTCGAACAGCTTGCACCATTTTATATTGTCGAACGCTTTTTCCAGGTCGACAAATCCTATGGAAGTGTCTTGATCTTTCTTTAGCCTTGCTTCCATTATTAGCCGTAACGTCAGAATTGCCTCTCTCGTCCCTTTACTTTTCCTGAAGGCAAACTGATCGTCACCTAGCGCATTCTCAATTTTCTTTTCCATTCTTCTGTACATTATTCTTGTAAGCAGCTTCGATGCATGAGCTGTTGAGCTGATTGTGCGATAATTCTCGCACTTGTCAGCCCTTGCCGTCTTCGGAATTGTGTGGATGATGCTTTTCCGAAAGTCAGATGGTATATCGCCAGACTCATATATTCTACACACCAACGTGAATAGTCGTTTTGTTGCCACTTCCCCCAACGATTTTAGAAATTCTGATGGAATGTTATCTATCCCTTCTGCCTTATTTGACCGAAAGTCCTCCAAAGCTCTTTTAAATTCCGATTCTAATACTGGATCCCCTATCTCTTCTAAATCGACTCCTGTTTCTTCTTCTATCACATCAGACAAATCTTCACCCTCATAGAGGCTTTCAATGTATTATTTCCATCTATCTACTCTCTCCTCTGCATTTAACAGTGGAATTCCCGTTGCACTCTTAATGTTACCACCGTTGCTTTTAATGTCACCAAAGGTTGTTTTGACTTTTCTGTATGCTGAGTATGTTCTTCCGACTATCATATCTTTTTCGATGTCACCAAAGGTTGTTTTGACTTTCCTGTATGCTGAGTATGTTCTTCCGACTATCATATCTTTTTCGATGTCTTCACATTTATCCTGCACCCATTTCGTCTTAGCTTCCCTGCACTTCCTATTTATTTCACTCCTCAGCGACTTGTATTTCTGTATTCCTGATTTTTCCGGAACATGTTTGTACTTCCTCTTTCATCAATCAGCTGAAGTATTTCTTCTGTTACCCATGGTTTCTTCGCAGCTACCTTCTATGTACCTATGTTTTCCTTCCCATCTTCTGCGATGGGCCCTTTTAGAGATGTACATTCCTCTTCAACTGTACTGCCTACTGCGCTATTCCTTATTGCTGTATCTATAGCGTTAGAGAAGTTCAAACGTATGTCGTCATTCCTTAGTACTTCCGTATGCCACTTATTTGCGTATTGATTCTTCCTGACTAATGTCTTGAACTTCAGCCTACTCTTCATCACTACTATATTGTGATCTGAGTCTATATCTGCTCCTGGGTACGCCTTACAATTCAGTATCTGATTTCGGAATCTCTGTCTGACCATGATGTAATCTAATTGAAATCTTCCCGTATCTCCCGGCCTTTTGCAAGTATACCTCCTCCTCTTGTGATTCTTGAACAGGGTATTCGCTATTACTAGCTGAAACTTGTTACAGAACTCAATTAGTCTTTCTCCTCTTCCATTCCTTGTCCCAAGCCCATATTCTCCTGTAACCTTTTCTTCTATTCCTTCCCCTACAACTGCATTCCAGTCGCCCATGACTATTAGATTTTCGTCCCCCTTTACATACTGCGTTACCCTTTCAATATCCTCATACACTTTCTCTATCTGTTCATCTTCAGCTTGCGACGTCGGCATGTATACCTGAACTATCGTTGTCGGTGTTGGTCTGCTGTCGATTCTGATTAGAACAATCTGGTCACTGAACTGTTCACAGTAACACACCCTCTGCCCTACCTTCCTATTCATAACGAATCCTACACCTGTTATACCATTTTCTGCTGCTGTTGATATTACTCGATACTCATCTGACCAGAAATCCTTGTCTTCCTTCCACTCACTTCACTGACCCCTACTATATCTAGATTGAGCCTTTGCATTTCCCTTTTCAGATTTTCTAGTTTCCCTACCACGTTCAAGCTTCTGACATTCCACGCCCCGACTCTTAGAACGTTATCCTTTCGTTGATTATTCAATCTTTTTCTCATGGTAACCTCCCCCTTGGCAGTCCCCTCCCGGAGGTCCGAATGGGGGACTATTCCGGAATCTTTTGCCAATGGAGAGATCACGTTACGTGTCTTTAACGCGGTGGTTTCCATTGCCTTCTGCATCCTCATGTCGTTGATCATTGCTGATACTTGCGCCTTTAGGGGCAATTTCCCACCCCTAGGACAAGAGAATGCCCTGAACCTCTATCCGCTCCTCCGCCCTCTTTGACAAGGCCCTTGGCAGAATGAGTCTGACTCCTTATGTCGGAAGTCTTCGGCCGCCAATGCTGATTATTTATCAAAATTTAGGTAGTGCCGGGGATGGGACCCGGGACCGAATACATTTTGTTTATGAAACAAAGACGCTACCCCTCGACCACAGGTACGGGTCTCAGACACAAGTGATTTTAGGTATCACGTACGAAATAATCAACGGTGATTCAGGTCAGGTGAACTTGCAGGCGCCGGCCGGAGTGGCCGAGCGGATCTTGGCGCTACAGTCTGGAACCGCGCGACCGTTACGGTCGCAGGTTCGAATCCTGCCTCGGGCATCGATGTGTGTGATGTCCTTAGGTTAGTTAGGTTTAAACAGTTCAATGTTCTAGGGGATTGATGACCTCAAAAGGTAAGTCCCATGGTGCTCAGAGACATTTGAACCATTTTGAACCTCGCAGGCCATGGAATAGGACCTCCCCTTCCAATCCAGCGACCATGAAATACTGTACCGGTACTGCTCCATCGATTGTACTGTACGTCTCTGAATAGGACTGAGTAAGATTAGGTCTGTGCCGGCCACTGTAGCCGAGTGGTTCTAGGCGCTTCAGTCTGGAACCGCGCTGCTGCTACGATCGCAGGTTTGAATCCTGTGTCAGGCATGGATGTATGTGATGCCCTTAGGTTAGTTAGGTGTAAGTAATTCTAAGTCTGGTCGACGGATGACCTCAGATGTTAAGTCCCATAGTGCTTAGAGCCGTTTGAACCATTTGATTAGGTCTGTCATTCTATCATGGGACAGTGTAAATACGATACAACAGAGCCACCTTATGTGCAAGTAAATTAAACAATACCTGCGTCTTAACTTCATGGCAATCAGGATCGTCCTCCTCGTTTCCTCACAGGAAATAAAGAATCTAGATGTAAATAAACAGCAAAGTACGCGTAAACTGGTACTCGTGTTACACTGAAGCGCCAAAGAGACTGGTATACGCGTGCGTATTCAACTACAGAGGTACGGAAACGGGCAGAATAAGGCCTACCGCTACTACAATGTCAGGTTACCAATATTTAAGTGAGTCTGAACGTGGTGTTATAGTCGGCGCACCAGAGAGGGGCACAGTGTAACCCTCCTACCTCTCCGGCTAATTTCTGTATAACCGTGTACCTAAAGTCCCTAATCTGTCGCTAAAAGGCATCTACTCCGAAGAATAATGCAAAACCGATTGAAGTTGATGAACTTATAACCGAATCGCCACTGCTCAGTACTTTAGCAATGACGATTTGAAATGAAGTTCGGTTAACTTTATATACTTTTATTACGTAAATTAGTTTTTAATTAACAGTAGTTAGCGGAAAATTTACAAAAAAATGTTTTCAAAGTTTTGATTAATGAAAGAACCAACGGTCCCCATTTCCTCACCGGAACAAGAATAATTAAATTGAAACTGTACTTTATACTCGTAAGCAATCTTACGTAAGAACAGTTACTGGCGTCATAACGTAGGAACAATACTTGGCGCACACTTTCAAGTACTTCATGCCACACATGTCACGATAGTCAAATAACAATCCAATAGCAAACATATACAACGTTTTATATTAATTTTCAAAGATCAGCTAAGGTAAAATTGTTTACTGGCCGAAGACAGAAACTTTTTGTTGTGTTACTCACCGTAATACTAACTGCCGTAATTGTAGCAAGCAGAAGGATTGTTTGAATTTACTCATTGGTAAGGACTGTCATTTACCTAGCAGTTACTCTGATATTTCTTGTACTAAAAGTTATAAATAAACAGCAATGTTCGGGTAAACTTGTACGCATGTTACACTGAAGCGCCAAAGAAAATGGTATAGGCGTGCTTATTCAAATACAGAGGTGTGGAAGCAGGCAGAATATGCCACAAGCTATAAATTAGAACTGCGCTTTGACAATGAAATGCAGTGTCCAAGTTACGTAAAGCTTTACTACCAATTATTTATTATGAAAGTTACTCTATTTTTAGTAAATGAATCAATACTGGCTTTTGCATTATTCTATTTCTGCCGTTATTCATACTACAGCCAATGATGTCATTATTACGTAATTGTCCAAAAGTTGTGATAATCTAGTAAGTTAATGTTCACTTCATTTTCAGTTCATTTTCTGATTATCCCGGTTCATACAAAGGGATAGGACGGATGCTACTTGGATGGTGACTTAGGAAAATTGTTTACGTGACAATATGCACGAAAATAATGTTATTTAAGCAACAAAACTCCATCTACGCTAGTCAGCCTATTACACTTCTAGTTAGAAAAAGTCTAGATCTTACTTTACTTTATGATGCCGTTGGTTTGTCGAGTGGCTTCATTTAGAGGTAAAATAGGGGACAGGCTGATCTTCTTGCCATAACACAGCCAATAAGAACGGACCACAGTACTCCTGATGTTATGTGAATTGCTCTTGCTCCATTTTTGCCCAATAAATGCCATAGCTTGTCCATATTAAACATCCGTCAAACCAACCATTTCAGTTTTCACTGCTCCGCACTTCGGAAACAGACTTTTTATCTCCGCACTTTTGCATAGCCACACCGGCAAACACACACAACCAACGACACTTTTTTGGCGCGCTCGCACGCCCAGCGATACTGCATTTACATTTCATTACACCCTTTGACAGTATCTTTTCCCTGACTAGGGAGCACGTCTAATTACAAAATGTTAAAGTTCCATGCATATCCTCTTTCTTAAATAATAAATAGCATTTGTAACTTGAGATCATATTTACAAGAATAATATTCTCCACAGGCAATAAAACAAACTTCGCAAAACACGTAGAACATGTATGATCATACTTCGCAAAACACGTAGAACATGTATGATCATCCACAGAGATGTGGTGTTATAACAGCGTCTCCGAGGTAGCGATAAAGTGGGGATTTTCCAATACGACCATTTCACGAGTATACCTTGAATACCAGGAATCAGGTAAAATATCAAATCTTTGGCATCGCTGCGGCCGGAAAAACATCCTGCAGGAACGGGACCAACGATGACTGAAGACAATCATTCAACGTGACAGAAGTGCAATTCTTCTGCAGTTTGCTGCAGATTTCATTGCTGGGCCGTCAACAAGTGTGAGCGCGCGAACCATTCAACGAAACAACTTCCATATAGGCTTTCTGAACCGAAGTCCTACTCGTGTACCCTTGATGACTGCGCGACACAAAGCTCTACACTTCGACGGGGCCCATCAGCATCGGCATTGGACTGTTCATGACTGGAAACATGTTGCCTGGTCGGACGAGTCTCGTTTCAAATGCTTTCGAGCGGATGAACGTGTACGGGTGTGGAGACAACCACATGAATCCATGGACCCTGCATGTCAACAGTGGACTGTTCAAGTTGGTGGAGACTCTGTGTGGGGCGTGTGCTGCTGGAACGATATGGGACCCCTGGTCTGTCTAGATACGACTCTGACAGGTGACACGTACATAAACATCCTGTCTAATCACCTGCCTCCATTCGTGTCCATTGTGCATTCCGACTGGCTTGGGCAATTCGAGCAGAACAGTGCGACACGCCGCACGTCCAGAATAACTACAGAATAGCTCAATGAACACTCTTCTGAGAGTATAAACACTTCCGGTGGCCACCAAAGTCTCCAGAGATGAACATTATTGAGCATATCTGGGATACCTTGCAACGTGCTGTTCAGAAGAGATTTCCACCCCTCGTACTCTTACGGATTTCTGGACAGGCCTGCAGGATTCATGGTGTTAGTTCCCTCCAGCACTACCTCAGACATTAGTCGAGCCCATGCCACGTCGTGTTGTGGCACATTTGCGTGTTCGCGGGGCCCTACACGGTTAAACACCTTCACACGCTTTCTACTAGATCATTTATGTGCGTTGTAAACAGTAAAGGCCCTGTCATGCATCTGGGAATTACATTTACATCTGTCGATTTTGTTCAGTTAAGAGCGACATGTTGAGTTCTGTCATCAACTAACTCTTGAATCCAGCCGGAAATCTGGTCCGATACTGACAAAGCTCGTATGTTTTTAAGTAAATGGCAATGCAGGACGGTGTCAAACGCTATCCTGAAGTCAAGGAAATAAGCATCAAATCTGAGCGTCATTGTCTTCAGTGCTGCACTTCGTGGAGGAACAGAGTGGAATCCATGTTGATTTTTATAGAGGGGATTTTTGTTGTCCATAAACGTCATAATTATTGAGGATAAAACTTGTTCCATAATTATCCAACAGATTGACGTCATCGATGTAGGCCTACAATTATGCGCATCTGTCCATTCTCCTGGGAAACGGGAATGACCTGCACTTTTTCTCAGTCGCTAGGTACCTTTCGTTGCTCCAGTGATCTATGATAAACTGCTTTTTAGAATCTTGTAAGTATCTCATCCGGTCCTGATGCCTTTCACTACTAAGCGACCGTAGTTGCTTTCGTATTCCGCGATCGATTATCTCAACGTCTGCGATTTCGGCGTTCGTACTATGGCACAAAGGAGAGAGCGTATGTTTTTAAGTAAAAGGAGCGACCGTCCACTGGAGTGTTTTCGTTCCACGATAACAGCTCTGCTCATTCTGCACGGGACACGACACAGTAACTTATGCTGTTTCTTTGGACCATCAAATTTTGCCACAAAACGCTTATTCTGCTGACAGGACATCCAGCGACTACTTCCTCTCTCCTCGGATGAACAAACCATTTCGTAACAGGTATTTCCAGAGCGACGACGAGGTGATTTTCGAAGGGGATAGTTTTCTGGACGGCGAAAATATAGTCTCCAAGTTTCTTGGTTAGAGCCTGATCTCTCGCTATGATAGTTAAATCATTAACCTCCTATACAATCGAAAACTACCTAAGTTAGTGTCTAATCCATACTTTTCTCCTTTTTGAGGCCGGTTGGAGACATCTCAGTGTCATTTCACCCCTGGGAGTGCCAGTAGAATTGGAATTGGGGGTAATCGTAAAAATAATGGAAATGAATTGTTATTAGATCCAAATTAGCAGTTTCTCCGGTCGCCGTTTTTGTCAGTGACTGTTCTGATGACGTTTTACTATTTGTTGTACCAGAGTAGGGGTGGGAAAGAGATTACATAGAAATAATTAGTACATCTGAAAACATGGAAATTGTTTTTACGCTAGAGACAGTTTCCATTCCTCTTCTAAGACTGCAATGGATAAACAACAAACTTATATTTGATAATACGTTATTCTAGACCAGAAAAACGCCATTCGTGTAGAATCCGTGTAAGAAAGCCTCCTGCTCCATGCTGACAACAGAATTACGTGAAATGATGAACAATAGGCATACTGCTCATACATGATTCAATGTGAATCTTAAACCCGAACGTTACGAAGAGTACAAGAACTTACAAAATGATGCAATACGTCACCTACGAACCTGTGGAAGGAGCTCTGTAGCTTCGTTGTTGGAAAAACAAAATCATAAACTGCTTTTCAGGTCTCAAACGATGAAATGAAAGAATTTCTCCCAGCTCAGTCATCTCCTGTGCGGCAAGGAACTGCCGCCCACAAGAATTCCCAATGTACAAACCTAACCACGACATTTTCCACACAAAACACGTAACAATACAACTACAAAATAATAGTGAGAATCTTTTCCAAGGCGACTGTCAATGACAGTATTAGCGTAACCACGATAAACAATGTCGTCGGTAGCTCAATACCTTCTTAACAGACTTGCAGAACGAACCTACTGCCAACAACATACATTTCGCGTAGGAACCAGGAATGTAAGATCCGAGAAATTAGGGCTCATACGGAGGCCTATAGACAGTCGTTTTTCCCTCGCTCTGTCTTCGAGTGGAACAGGAAAGAAAACGACTAGTTGCGGTAAAGGATAGCCTCCACCACACACCGTACGGTAGCTTGCGGAGTATGTATGTAGGTGCAGATGTAGATGAATTTAATTTCTCTTTCGTGAATGGAATACACCCCAATTCATGGAAAAGAGGCATAGTTCGCTCTATCCCTAAAACCGAAAACTCGCAATCGCTGTGTGATTACCGACGAATCAGCATATTACCTGCTGTTTTCAAAGTCCCAGAATATTTTGTTTACAACCAAATTATTGAATGCTCGTGCGAATTCATCTTCTTTGACAAAATATCGTAAACACCATAGTACAAATAGTACACTAATTAGGGTAACCAATAAGCCGAACTATGCCATGGACAGACGGGAGGCCACAATTTTGACACCATTAGACACCGAAAAAAGCTTTTGGTGCTGTTAGCTTTGACATACTGCTCAGAAAAAAGTGACAGCTACATTTCTGAGATTTCTGCGTTGAAGTGATTTGGAAGCTACTTGAAGAACGCACGGCAAAATTTTTGCTGGAAATGAAAAATCCTCCTGGAAACATGTACTCTCAGGAGTGCCACAAGGGTCCGCCTTAGGCCCGCTTTTGTTTCCCCTGTATGTCAATGACATTTCGTCGGTTTTATCTTCCTGTAAATATAATTTCTATGCCGACGATCTCAAGGTCTACCTATGTGCCACACCAGAAGATATAAATATTGCGATTACGCAGATGAATGACGATTTGTGTTCAGTGGTAACATAGGTAAAAACATGGGGCTTGCCGCGCGGAGTGGCCGCGCAGTTAGAGATGCCATGTCACACTGACTGCGCGGTCCCTCCCGCCGGAGGTTCGAGTCCTCCCTCGGGCATGGGTGTGTGTGTTGTTCTTAGTATAAGTTAGTTTAAATAGTGTGTAAGTCTATGGACCGATGACCTCAGCGGTTTGGTCACTTAGCAATTCACACACATTAGAACATGGGGCTTAAACTGAAGGCAAAAAAATTGGCAAGTAATCTTAGTATCCCATCAGAAATTAACAAGTCCAGAATTCCACCGTCAGTTAATTCCCATTCAACTTGACGACATCCCAATACCATATCAGAAAGCAGTGAAGAACTTAGGAGTAACTTTGGATGAGTATATAAACTGGGCAGAGAATACTGTCTCCATATGCCGGAATACTTCCGCTTGCCTCTGCGAACTCAACAAATTTCAGAACATCTCTCCATAGGGTGTGAAACGTAAACATGTGCGATCGCCCGTTCTACCTAAGTTCAACTACTGCTATGTAATTCAAAATGGTACAAATAGCGAAAACACGCAGTGGCCACAGCTAACCACGAATGCTTGTGCGCGTTACGTGTGCAACGTTAGTTGATATGACCATGCCAGTGCCTCATACACGCAGTTAGGGTGGTTGCCGCCAGACAAGTTACGAAACTACCACACGCTACGTCAGATGCATCGGCTCCCCGTGCGCGAGCACACCAGAACCGCGCTTCAGAGTTTAAATATCTTTCATGCCATCGTAACATAAAGACGAAGCCTCACCTACCTAGGGGACCGATGACCTCGCTGTTCGGCCCACTCCCACCAAATCAACCAACCAACCAACCAATCACCTACCTAGTATCCTATCTGTGGCTATCCATAAACCAGCAGCAAAACATTTGCCAACGTTTTTGCTGTCGTTGCTGCCGCCACTGGAAGAAGCTTCCCTGCCTTTTTCGCACAATTGAGTGCCGTGTTGCTTCTAAGTAAAACTTGGAGCACTTCCTTCAGTCATCCTCATAACTGTTCCTGAAAATTAATGTTTATGGCCAACCACCCCTCATTAAAAAGCGAAGCCAATGCTGCTGTCTTCTCCCAGTTATGCTTCTTTCTCTTTTGCTTTCTCTATTTATTTATTTACTCGTTCGGCATCACAGAGCCATAATTTACAATATTCTTATCACTATGAAATGGTTCAAATGGATCTGAGCACTACGGGACTTAACATCTGTGGTCATCAGTCCCCTAGAACTTAGAACTACTTAAACCTAACTAACCTAAGGACGGCACTGACATCCATGCCCGAGGCAGGATTCGAACCTGCGACCGTAGCAGTCGCGCGGTTCCTGACTGAGCACCTAGAACCGCTAGACCACCGCGGCCGGGTCTTATCACTATATACTAAAAAGAAAACAATATAATTCTACACTGTATTAGATATGTTTTTGAGCCAATCTATGGCTGAGTCACTGAGTCTATGTATGTCCATGAGTTCACCACCATAGCCATGCACTTTGCACACGAGTAGATGGTCCATTGTCTGTATTTCACCGCACTCACATACAGCGCTGTCTGCCAGGCCCCACTTGTTCATCAGGTGTTCACATCTCCCAACAGTCGTTCTGACCCGGTTTAGAGCTATCCACACTTTTCTTGGTCTATGAGTCACGCCATCTTATTTCTTCTTATATCCTCTGACTGTTGTTTTATTACATTCATCTTCTCATTCCCCCCCCCCCCCCCCCCTTTCTCCAGGCCCATAGCTGCTACCATTCGTAATTATTAACCTTCCTCACTGCCGGCCGGAGTGGCCGTGCGGTTCTAGGCGCTACAGTCTGGAACCGAGCGACCGCTACGGTCGCAGGTTCGAATCCTGCCTCGGGCATGGATGTGTGTGATGTCCTTAGGTTAGTTAGGTTTAATTAGTTCTAAGTTCTAGGCGACTGATGACCTCAGAATTTAAGTCGCATAGTGCTCAGAGCCATTTGAACCATTTGAGCCTTCCTTACTGTCATAACTGCTTGCATTTAACATGTACGAATATAAGTTGTATGTAAGTTTTTTGTCTGTGTTATTGTAACTTTTACTTTCTAAATTCAGTATAACATGCTTACTGTAGTGTATGCAATGTAAAACATATAGAACGCTGGTTAGATGTAAGAGAGGACGTGATGTCCTTAATCTTGCCAGGTTAAATAAATCAATCAATAAAATAAAATGAGAAGTATTTGAAGATGAAACACAAGTGGACGAGAGAAGGCCTCTTGAGAGGTAACTAAGCTGCGTTTTTAGTGCACAAACTGGCTGTCCATAAAGCGCCGTGTGGGCAGCTAAGAGATATCGATCTGGCCCCAGCACAGAAGACGACCTCTTGATTGGTGGCTCACGCTCGAGATTATCATCCACGGGGAATACTGCTCTCAGAGCGACGTACCTGTTTCGCGAGTAACACCGCACACAAGGCCAGTTCCGGGAACTGCCCTCCGAGAGAACAAGGAGGTAGCGGATAATAAAGGCAGACGATGGAGGGAAGAGGAGAACACCGAAAGAAAGAGGCGCAAGAAAATCGTATCTTAGTTGGCATTGCAAAGCCGTGTGCCGGCCCGAGCTGACGCGCGCTGCGATGACGGCAGTCAGATTCCGCTGTCGGCGGCCGCTCTTTGATATCAATCCGGACGGCAGGACGCGGCTTTACGAGCCTCCTGGCTGCTCCCAGCCTACAACATCGCCGTCCCTTACCCCTTTATTATTTTCCGCGACCCGACGTGTGCATCATCGCTGGACAGTCGTCACACAACAACTGCCCCCCCCCCCCCCTCCCCCTCACAGAAGTGTACTCCTCGTTACGTTCGCCCCGAACAGGCACGAATATTTAATTCCACACACGATTTTCTCCGAGTGTCGGCGATGCGGAGATGTCGGCCTCGGCGCCCATAAATATGGCCGCCCCGTCCAGGGGAGATACCGGCAGACGGCAGAGCGCAGCTCCGGCCGCCGCCGCCATATGTCTGCCCGCCGCTTGCGTCTGTTATTCCAATGACTGAGCGCCGCTGTCCGCGAGACTCCGGCAGACTCGGCTCGCTTTCCGCATTTCTGACGAAATCTTTCAAAACCTTTTCTCCATGAAATCTTTGCACAAGCACGCATTATCTCTCAGTCATCCAATAGCCACATGTGGTCAATTTTTATGAGTACTTGCTGTTTGTAACTAAGCACAAAACCTCTCATTTAAGTTTTTTTTTACACATCTTTTACTCGACAACGTTCGATTGTTACATTAATTCATATACTTCTTCGTTCTGCAACCATCTACAGGGTGTTTCCGAAAGAGTGTGCATCGATGATTTCAGCAGTACATAGAAATATTAAAAAAGGTAGGGAGATTTTTCTGTTTAGCAAAAGTGACAAAAAGCAGATTACAGAGTACCTGACGGCTCAACACAAAAGTTTTGTGTCAAGTACAGATAGTGTTGAGGATCAGTGGACAAAGTTCAAAACCATCGTACAATATGCGTTAGATGGGTATGTGCCAAGCAAGATCGTAAGAGATGGAAGAGAGCCACCGTGGTACAACAACCGAGTTAGAAAACTGCTGCGGAAGCAAAGGGAACTTCACAGCAAACATAAACATAGCCAAAGCCTTGCAGACAAACAAAAATTACGCGAAGCGAAATGTAGTGTGAGGAGGGCTATGCGAGAGGCGTTCAATGAGTTCGAAAGTAAAGTTCTATGTGCTGACTTGGCAGAAAATCCTGAGAAATTTTGGTCTTATGTCAAAGCGGTTGGTGGATCAAAACAAATTGTCCAGGCACTCTGTGACCAAAATGGTACTGAAACAGAGGATGACAGACTAAAGGCCGAAATACTAAATGTCTTTTTCCAAAGCTGTTTCACAGAGGAAGACTGCACTGTAGTTCCTTCTCTAGATTGTCGCACAGATGACAAAATGGTAGATATCGAAATAGACGACAGAGGGATAGAGAAACAATTAAAATCGCTCGAAAGAGGAAAGACCGCTGGACCTGATGGGATACCAGTTCGATTTTACACAGAGTACGCGAAGGATTTTGCCCCCCTTCTTGCAGCGGTGTACCGTAGGTCTCTTGAAGAGCGTAGCGTTCCAAAGGATTGGAAAAGAGCACAGGTCATCCCCGTTTTCAAGAGGGGACGTCGAACAGATGAGCAGAACTATAGACCTATATCTCTAACGTCGATCAGTTGTAGAATTTTGGAACACGTATTATGTTCGAGTATAATGACTTTTCTGGAGACTAGAAATCTACTCTGTAGGAATCAGCATGGGTTTCGAAAAAGACGATCGTGTGAAACCCAGCTCGCGCTATTCGTCCACGAGACTCAGAGGGTCATAGACACGGGTTCCCAGGTAGATGCCGTGTTTCTTGACTCCCGCAAGGCGTTCGATACAGTTCCCCACAGTCGTTTAATTAACAAAGTAAGAGCATATGGGCTATCAGACCAATTGTGTGATTGGGTTGAAGAGTTCCTAGATAACAGAACGCAGCATGTCGTTCTCAATGGAGAGAAGTCTTCCGAAGTAAGAGTGATTTCAGGTGTGCCGCAGGGGAGTGTCATAGGACCGTTGCTATTCACAATATACATAAATGACCTTGTGGATGACATCGGAAATTCACTGAGGCTTTTTGCAGATGATGCTGTGGTGTATCGAGAGGTTGTAACAATGGAAAATTGTTCTGAAATGCAGGAGGATCTGCAGCGAATTGACGCATGGTGCATGGAATGGCAATTCAATCTCAATGTAGACAAGTGTAATGATCTGAAGATGGGCAGCTAGCCCGAAACCGGTAATTGAAAATAAGGTACAGCGATAGAAGACTAAAACGTCATATTTTATTATAAGTGTAATGTGCTGCGAATACATAGAAAGATAGATCCCTTATCATTTAGCTACAAAATAGCAGGTCAGCAACTGGAAGCAGTTAATTCCGTAAATTATCTGGGAGTACGCATTAGG
This sequence comes from Schistocerca americana, assembly GCF_021461395.2. Taxonomy (NCBI): domain Eukaryota; kingdom Metazoa; phylum Arthropoda; class Insecta; order Orthoptera; family Acrididae; genus Schistocerca; species Schistocerca americana. The sequence continues at coordinate 456,456,516 of NC_060126.1, read as the reverse complement.
AGTGATTTAAAATGGAATGATCATATAAAGTTAGTTGATCGTCGGTAAAGCAGATGCCAGACTGAGATTCATTGGAAGAATCATAAGGAAATGCAATCCGAAAACAAAGGAAGTACGTTACAGTACGCTTGTTCGCCCACTGCTTGAATACTGCTCAGGAGTGCGGGATCCGTACCAGATAGGGTTGTTAGAAGAGATAGAGAAGATCCAACGTAGAGCAGCGCGCTTCGTTACAGGATCATTTAGTAATCGCGAAGCGTTACGAAGATGATAGATAAACTCCAGTGGAAGACTCTGCAGGAGAGACGCTCAGTAGCTCGGTACGGGCTTTTGTTAAAGTTTCGAGAACATACCTTCACCGAAGAGTCAAGCAGTATATCGCTCCCTCCTACGTATGTCTCGCGAAGAGACCATGAGGATAAAATCAGAGAGATTAGAGTCCACACAGAAGCATACCGGCAATCCTTCTTTCCACGAACAATGCGAGACTGGAATAGAAGGGAGAACCGATAGAGGTACTCAGGGTACCCTCCGCCACACACCGTCAGGTGGCTTGCGGAGTTTGGATGTAGATGTAGATGTAGAAATGTAACAGTGCATAGAGAATGCTCCACTGAAGAATTTGAGGTAGAGAACCTGGGGTGGGAGAAGCCAGCTTGAGCAGATGCGGAAGTAAACTAGTCGAACGGTTTGTCTAGCATTACTGTTTTCCAGATTGTTTACATCTACACTGAAGAGCCAAGGAAAGTAGTACATATGCCTGGAAATATACGAGCTTAGTCAGTATCGGACCAGATTTCCGGCTGGATTCAAGACTTCGTTGTTGACAGAACTCAACATGTCACTCTTAACTGAACAAAATCGACAGATGTAAATGTAATACCCAGATGTATGACAGGGCCACTACTGTTTACAACGCACATAAATGATCTAGTAGAAAGCGTGGGAAGGTCTTTAATCGTGTAGGGCCCCGCGGACACGCAAATGTGCCGCAACACGACGTGGCATGGGCTCGACTAATGTCTGACGTAGTGCTGGAGGGAACTGACACCATGAATCCTGCAGGCGTTGAATATCATGGAGAGGTTTACTATCGAAATTTCGAGAGAGCAGTCGTCCGTTTTTCTAGGTCAGAATCGTCCTCCAGTTGTTTTATGGGCTTATAGTGAATTCACACTGATGTCTTGGCCAGCATATGCGCCCGATCTGTATCCTCTGGAACACATATCAGACACCAGTTGCGTGCCCGTAAACCACCATCCCATTATCTGCGGGAACTGCTTGACCTGCGCGTAGACATCTGGTACCACACACTTCTGGAATCCTATCGAGGAGTTGTAGAACGCATGCCAAGCGGAATCTGTCTGAAGAGTGGGACAGAATGCTATTTAAAGGGTGGTCATAATGTTTTGGCTGAGCGGTGTAGTTCACTAACAACACATTAATTTTGCTTCTAATTTTGTGATTTTTTTGGTACAGGATACATCATATAAAATTGATCTGATTGATACCTGTGTGTGAAATGAATATGCACTTCCACTACTCTGTTGTCTATATGCCAGATTAATAATACTTCCTGGGAGACTTGAAAATACACTGCACAATGTGACATAGACATTGTGGGATACTGTAACATTAAACTCACCCATCACACTTAACGGGTTATTATCTGATTAATTAGTAACTCGTGATTTCATGTCAGAATGACAACGTTACTGCAGGGAACTTGCACTTCCAACTACGCCATTTTTCAGTTTAGTGGGGAATGTACTCGTGTTCAATTATCACTTTCACAGGAATCTCAGAGATCTGAAGTCAAGCCCACAACGTATTGGCGGACATCCAGATTTTGAAACTCGGTTTGGAGTCCGAAGACAAGTTAATTTCTTTTTAGAAGTAATTCTCTTCTTTCACTTAGTCAATCGCTATGCCGCTATCGACCCATCAGCTTCCTCCACAGCACATCTTACCCCTCAGCCTCATGTACGTAAATCAAGTATTATTTACAGTTAACTTGCTTCTCAAGATATTATACTTATGTACTTAGGTGGCCTCAAACATGGTTGTAATTACTACCTGTCAGGAACCTCTCTTTCTTTTTTCCTTGTCCGTATGTCCTACATAGGCGTAGGTTCGGCATGGTTATGAATGGATATAACATAGTTAATTTAAGGGATGGCAGGATCCCCTTTCTGTCACCAACTGTTACCACCGTTGATGGAATATGTTTATCCCAACTGTCTGTGAGTAGTGTTCAAAAAATGGCTCTAAGCACTATGGGACTTAACATCTGAGGTCATCAGTCCCCTAGAGTTACAACTACTTAAACCTAACTAACCTAAGGACATCACACACATCCGTGCCCGAGGCAGGATTCGTTCCTGCGACCGTAGCAGCAGCGCGGTTCCGGACTGAATCGCCCAGAACCGCTCGGCCACAGTGCCCGCCGTGAGTATTGTTATTCATGTGAAAATAAGCAGAAGTTTTCTTAATGTTTGTGAATCGTGTAACTGAAACGGGACTTGGATAACAGTGCGGTATTCAGCTAATCGGGTACGACAAACCGCCTAAAACTCACGTCCAGGCTGGCCAACAGACTGAGCATCGTCGTTAATCCGTTGGGCGTATTCGATCTGCGGCCAATGCATCTCCCTGTTCCGGAAGCGGCGCTATAACACACACGGGTATCGGGGCGGATAACGATTATACAATGTCATTCAGCTGCGAATAATGATTGGTCTTACGCAAACCGTAATGCCTTCAAATACGGTAATCTCTCTGGAATAACTCGAAAAGCATGGCCTTCAGCAAAAACTTATGACAGAATCGACTTACATTAAATTTACCACATAAAGGTCATGCTTATTTTTGCTGTAGAACTAAAAGTTTGTATGTAGCACGCAAGAAAATGTGAAAATACACTAAGTGATCAAAAGTATCCGGACACCCACAAAACCATACGTTCTTCACATTAGGTGCATTGTGCTGCCACCTACTGCCAGGTACTCCATATCAGCGACCTCAGTAGCTATTACACATCATGTGAGAGCAGAATGGGGCTTTCCGCGGAACTCACGGTCTTCGAACGTGGTCAGGTAATTGGGTGTCACTTGTGTCATACGTCTGTAAGTGAGATTTCCACACTCCTAAACTTCCCTACGTCACTGTTTCCGATATGATAGAGATGTGGAAACTTGAAGGGACACCTGAAGCACAAAAGCGTCCAGGCCGACCTCGTCTGTTGACTGACAGAGACCGCCGACAGTTGAAGAGGGTCGTAATGTGTAATAGGCAGACGTCTATACAGACCATCACATAGGAATTCCAAACTGCATCAGAATCCACAGCAAGTACTGTGACAGTTAGGCGGGAGGTGAGAAAACTTGGATTTCACGGTCGAGCGGCTGCTCATAAGCCACACATCACGCTGGTAAATGCCAGATGATGCCTCGCTTTGTGTAAGGAGCGTAAACATTGGACGATTGAACAGTGGAAAAACGTTGTGTGGAGTGACAAATTACGGTACACAATGTGGTGATCCGGTGGCAGGGCTCCGGTATGGCGAATGCCAGCGTCATCTGCCAGCGTGTGTAGTGAAAACACTTAACTTCGGATACGGTGGTGTTAATGGTGTGTTCGTGTGTTCCGTGGAGGGGGCTTGCACCCCTTGTTGTTTCGCATGGCACTATCACAGTACAGGCCTACATTGATGTTTTAAGCACTTTCTTGCTTCCCACTGTTCAAGAACAATTCGGGGATGGCGATTGCATATTTCAAAACGATCGACCACCTGTTCATAATGTACGGACTGTGGTTACACGACAGTGACATCCCTGCAGTAGACTGGCCTGCACAGAGTTCTGACCTGAATCCTATAGAACACCTTTAGGATGTTTTGGAACGCCGACTTCGTGCCAGGCCTCACCGACCAACAACGATACCTCTTCTCAATGCAGCACTCCGTGAAGAATGGGCTGCCATTCCCCAAGAAACCCTCCAGCACATGACTGAACGTACGCCTGCGAGAGTGGAAGCTGTGATCAAGGCTAAGGGCGGGCCAATACCATTATGAATTCCAGCATTACCGATGGAGGGCGCCACGAATTTGTAAGTCATTTTCAGCCAGGTGTCCGGATAATTTTGATCACATAGTGTATTGTGTATGGTTTTTGTAGGCATTGCGAGTTGCATAAAACCTATCGGTGGCTGACTACCCTGTGTAACTCTAAGAGCTTAGTCATATAGTGATCTGAAGCGTTTACATATGAGTCTGCAGGTTTTATCTGGTGACATTTGAGCGTACCAAACTGCACTGAAGTATCCAGTACATGGTGTATTTCATTACAAAGCGTACAGCTCCAAACAGTTCTATTTCCCATCATCCCGAAAGTTGGTGGGCTAGGTTCTTGATGCCCTCGTATCTACCATCCCTGAATTCGCTGGTCGTTCGTCCTTTGTGTTACATCTTCAGTGAGAGCTGTCAAATGGGCTGTATAGCAGTAGGTTGCTAATCAGGTTGATACTTATTATTGTTATTTATTTAATTTCTGCCATTTACAAATGACCTCCCACCTTGTTACTAAGAAAATATCCTACTTTCACAATACGAAATTGTATATGTACAGAATATGAAACTTACTTCTTATTTCTTACTTTTAATAAGGTTTAGTAAGACTGGAGCTTGAAATACATAAAAGTAATTAAGAAAAGAAAATCTTATAATTACCGATTTATGAGCAGAAGATACGAATTTATGAAGACATATTATAAATTAGACAATTTTTTTTCTCTAAAATAAACAAGATTCTTGTATTTAAGATAGGGAAACGAAAGGTGGTAAACATTTATGAAATTTTAAGTCCCATAAGATTTGACACACATTTCTGAAATTAACAAAATTTTGAAAACTCGAGATATAAACCATAACCATAATTTAGGAAGAATAATAACAGAAGTTAGGAAAGGTGATTGTGGTTCAAATGGCTATGAGCACTACGGGACTTAACTGCTGAGGTCATCAGTGCCCTAGAGCTTAGAACTACTTAAACGTAACCAACCTAAGGACATCAGACACGTCCATGCCCGAGCCAGGATTCGAACCTGCGACCGTAGCGATCGCGCGTTTCCAGACTGTAGCGCCTAGAACCTCTCGGCCATTCGGGCTGGCAAAGGTGATTGTGGAAGAACGTCCCTTCACCAAGTGTTTATGACGGTCACAGCCTTCGAACTGTCCATTAAGCCGCCGACTGCTGACCAGAGCTCTTGATCTAACATCTGCGCTGGATACTTCTCGAGATAATTGTTATTGCTCCTGTTCCTCTCACCACTTCTCCGTTTCAGACTGTAAACCATAAAGAGGAGACGGCCTTTATCTTCCAAAAATGCCGAATGGCTGAATATTGACGTGAAAGGACCACGTACTGCCAAAATATTGGGCAAGAGCTACGGTCGGTTCAATCACGACCTGCTGTCGGCGGCTACAAACACTGCCGACGGCAGGTGGGGCGATAAAAGCGGCGAGTTCACGGACGGTAGCCCACGCCGACACTGCCGGCCTCCCTCTGGGAGGAGCATCGGGCTGCCCTCCGTCACGCGCGCGCCGCGGCGCCGACAATTACACCGGCGACGTTTTTACGAGCGTCCGCGAGCTGGCCGCACCGCGCCGCCCTGATGGAATCAGCGGCCGGTATTTACTGCGGCCATCAGCCGCAGCGCGGGCCGAATATGACGTTGTTAACTGCGGCCGACCTGATACCCGAGCGTACGCGCCTCCGAGCCGCCGCCATCCTTCATACGCGGCGGCCGCGAACGGCGCGCAACGAGCGCACACCTGGGGAGTGGCAGGCGGATAGGAAAGGGAAGGGAAGCGGAGACGGCGGCCCGGCCGGCCGTTCCTTCATATTTTCCTCGCGTGCGCTGACGGACGGCGGGGACCGGGCGCGCGCGCGTCAGGCAATTCTTTGCCGCCGCGACGGAACGCCGGTGGGAGATCCCGATGCCGATACGCAGCCGAGCCGACGCTGCAAAGACGTACGGCGGGGCACGCCGCCGCGTCTCCGCGGAGCGCACCGGCCGTTAACTCGGCGCGAGGGGGAGGGACACCTCGGTGACGACTTATTCGGAGAAGAGGTGGAGGGAGGGAGTGGCCGTTGAGGTAGCCGATTAACTTGGCTCCCGTCGCCATCCGAGTTGTGAACGGCATCGTCCACCAGTGTGACTCCGCCGCTAGCCGCTACGAAACACTTTCGTTACTGTCATTACAATCGGGAGTGTGACGTACCGTCCTCATGCGTGACAACATTAAATTTACTGGGTAGAGCAAATCAAAGACTGCGATTCATTGGCAGGACACTTAGAAGGTACAACAGGTCTATTAAAGACACCGCTTACACCACGCTTGTCCGCCCTATTCTGGAGTATTGCTGTGCAGTGTGGGATCTGAATCAGGTGGGACTGACGGATAACATCGAAAAAGTACAAAGAAGGGCAGCTCTTTTTGTAATATCGCGAAATAGGGGAGATGGTGCCACAGACATGATACGTGGCTTGGAGTGGCAGTCATTAAAACAAAGGCTTATTTCGTTGCGACGGGATTTTCTCGTGAAATTTAAGGGGACCACACAGTGGTTTTCATCATATTTCGATAGATTAAGATTTTATCTAACTACTCTGAAAAGGATTTTGCTGAAAAATTTTTTTCGAGCATTTAAAGAGCATTTTCCTACCATGTGTGTTTATGTGCCACGCCCACTTTTCTGTCACCCACTTTTCTGCATATATTTTAGATCTTTATATCCCCTACATTGCACGTTAGGGATTTTGTTTTCTACTCCCGAGTGTGTTGGCTATCCATGGAATGCAACGGTCGGTATTCTTTTGTTTGTAAACAACACGCTTTCAACCACACGGTTAGTTTTGTTCAAGTTTGATTGAAAACTTCCAGGTATAATTGGCAGGCAATTAGGAGAAATAAAGAAAATCTGGAGGTAATGAAGAGAGATGTTTGGGCCATATTATTCCATAAGTCTTCTACTGATGATACGCCATGTCATGGATTGTGTCCATCAGGAGAAAATTCGTGGTACAAATACAACTGGAGAATGTTATTCTTATCAGCATTCTCTTCCTGCTGCTGTTATTACAGCAATTAAACCTATTTTCAGAGACTTGGCTCATCTTGACTTTCTAGAAAATGTCTACATTGGCAGACACATAACCCAAATGAATGTTTCAACAGCATAAGTTGCAACTGCCTTCCTAAAACTGTATTTATAGGCATGCATACAATGAAACTAGGAGTTCATGACGCTGTTATTACATTCAATTGTGGTAATATTGGAAAGCGTTGGGCACTGAAAAATCTGGGAATTAATCCTGGTGAAAATATGATCACTGGGCTGCAACATTGCGATAAAATGAGGATAGCCGATGCAGACAGGTCTGATTCTAATATGGTCAAGAAAGCAAGACAAAAATTCAGGAAGGCGAAAAAGATGCTGGAAGACCTGATAGATGCCAAAGAAGGGCCAGCATATGCAGCAGGACAGTTTTAATTAACTGTAACTAACAAAGGTTTTTCAAAAGGTTTTTCTTTAACGTCAATTACCCGCAACCTAAAATTTTCTGCACATATGCTACATTATATCAGAAACTATCACAGATAAATAAATGAAATTTTCAGAGACTCTGCATAACGTGAAAAGCCATCTCTGGTACTACATTCATTAATATTCCCCCATTAGGAAGTTCACAAAAAAATATTTCTGCAGAAAAAAGTTAATATTTTTTGTTAATAAATTTTAAAAAAATATTTCTTAAAAACTATACAATGGATAAAGTAGATTTTGGTACAGTTGACTCTATTACCATCATGTAACATACAGTAAAAATATTAAGGTCCTGCATCAAATAGTTTTTTTCAGAAATGGGTCAAATACTTGCGTAAATTAACATGGGTTAGATAGGCAGGGTGTAATCCCCTTAAATCGCCAGTTTTCTCCTCTGATTCCGAAACGATTCTGTTGGAACCCACCTACGTAGGGAGCAATGATCATCACGATAAAATAAGAGAAATCAGAGCTCGCACAGAAAAATTTAAGCGTTCGTTTTTTTCCGCGCGCCTTTCGAGAGAGGAGCGGTAGAGAGACAGCTTGAAGGTGGTTCATTGAACCCTCTGCCAGGCACTTTATTGTGAATAGCAGAGTAATCATGTAAATGTAGATGTAGATGTACTTTAAATGTACTTTGAATGCTTCATTTTTTGTTAGCCTGTACCGAGAATGTGTACAAAGGACACTCGAAAAATTTAAAATAAGAGATGGTAAAACAGTCTATATTATACTGACAGTCCAAATCCGCAATATCTGTTTATTGTGTTTGTACTGTATGACGACCGGTTTCATACGCTGTAGGTATATGTTAGGTACATCATAGAAAACCAACACTACATGTTTAACTATTTCCAAGGACCAAGAGCGCATAAAAAAGTGTCACTCCTTGGTAAAACCTTCGATGAAAAGGCAGGTGGGGATCCGATTCCAACCATGCATGGTCAGTAACACATCTGCAAAACACTGTCAGAAGATGAGCCCGGACCGCACATGACAGTCCACGCCTGATGTGATGAAGCCATCGTCAAAATCCGTAAGGGAAACAAATAATTAAAAGACACACAATCCTTGGGAGTCGTTAACGTACTAAACTACTGTAACGCGCAGTTCTTTTTGGGGCCTGCCAATATATTTTAATATGTTGACGCGTCCCAAGGGTAGTGTATCTTTTAATTTGTTTTCTTCCCCGGAGGATTTTCACGATGGTTGCGTCCGATCATACGTGGTTGTCATGTGCTGTCCGGACTCGTCTTTGGCAAATTTTTAGAGATCTTTTATTAACATGCATGATTTGTATCGGATGCCCATCTGCCGTTTCAACCAAGGTTTTACCGAGCAGTGACATGTTTTTATGCGCACTTGTACCTTGGAAATCGTGCCACATGAAGTGTTAGTTTTATATGACCTGCAAATATACCTCCGGAGTATCATGCAGTGCAAATACAATAAACAGCTACTGCGGATTTGGACTGTCACTCAGTTTAGCATAGATTGTTTTATCATCTCTAATTTTAAACATTTTGATTGTTCTTCACGTTAAGCACAAGTTCTTTAGCTGTGGCTGCCTGACCTATAAGGTTACATATAGTACCATGAATGTGAGTAACATCTACTGAAACTATACGTTTACCGTTTAGCATCGGATATGTTCATAGGTGGGAATTTAAAGAGATGGGACCGGGACAAACTGAAAGAATCAGAGGTTGTACAGAGTTTCAGGGAGAACATAAGGGAACAATTGACAGGAAAGGGGGAAAGAAATACAGTAGAAGAAGAATGGGTAGCTTTGAGGAATGAAATAGTGAAGGCAGCAGAGGATCAAGTAGGTAAAAAGACGAGGGCTAGTAGAAATCCTTGGGTAACAGAAGAGATACGGAATTTAATTGATGAAAGGAGAAAATACAAAACTGCAGCAAGTGGAGCAGGCAAAAAGGAATACAAACGACTCAAAAATGAGATCGACAGTAACTGCAAAATGGCGAAGCAGAGATGGCTAGAGAACAAATGTAAGGATGTAGAGGCTTATCTCATGAGGGGTAGGATAGACACTGCCTACATGAAAATTAAACAGACCTTTGGAGAAAAGAGAACCACTTGCATGAATATCAAGAGCTCAGATGGAATCCCAGGTCTAAGCAAAGAAGGGAAAGCAGAATGGTGGAAGGAGTATATAGAGGGTCTATACAGGGGCGATGTTCTTGAGGACAATATTATGGAAATGAAAGAGGATGTAGATGAAGATGAATTGGGAGATACGTTACTGCGTGAAGAGTTTGACAGAGCACTAAAAGACTTAAGTCGAAACAAGGCCCTGGGAGTAGACAACATTCCATTGGAACTACTGACGGCCTTGGGAGAGCCAGTCCTGACAAAACTCTACCATCTGGTGAGCAAGATGTGTGAGACAGGCGAAATAACCTCAGACTTCTAGAAGAATATAATAATTCCAATCCCAAAGAAAGCAGGTGTTGACAGATGTGAAAATTACCGAACTATCAGTTTAATAAGTCACGGCTGCAAAATACTAACGCGAATTCTTTACAGACGAATGGAAAAACTGGTAGAAGCGGACCTCGGGGAAGATCAGTTTGGATTCCGCAGAAATATTGGAATACGTGAGGCAATACTGACCTTACGACTGATCTTAGAAGAAAGACTAAGGAAAGGCAAACCTACGTTTCTAGCATTTGTAGACTTAGAGAAAGCTTTTGACAATATTGACTGGAATACCCTCTTTCAAATTCTAAAGGGATAAAATACAGGGAGCGAAAGGCTATTTACAATTTGTACAGAAAGCAGATGGCAGTTATAAGAGTCGAGGGGCATGAGAGGGAAGCAGTGGTTGGGAAGGGAGTGAAACAGGGTTTTAGCCTCTCCCCGATGTTATTCACTCTGTATATTGAACAAGCAGTAAAGGAAACAAATGAAAAATTCGGAGTAGGAGTTAAAATCCATGGAGAAGAAATAAAAACTTTGAGGTTCGCCGATGACATTGTAATTCTGTCAGAGACAGCAAAGGACTTGGAAGAGCAGTTGAGCGGAATGGACAGTGTCTTGAAAGGAGGATATAAGATGAACATCAACAAAAGCAAAACGAGGATAATGGAATGTAGTCAAATTAAATCGGGTGATGCTGAGGGAATTGGATTAGCAAATGAGACACTTAAAGTAGTAAAGGAGGTTTGCTATTTGGGGAGTAAAATAACTGATGATGGTCGAAGTAGAGAGGATATAAAATGTAGACTGGCAATGGCAAGGAAAGCGTTTCTGAAGAAGAGAAATTTGTTAACATCAAGTATAGATGTAAGTGTCAGGAAGTCGTTTCTGAAAGTATTTGCAGTGAAGCCATGTATGGAAGTGAAACGTGCACGATAAATAGTTTAGACAAGAAGAGAATAGAAGCTTTCGAAATGTGGTGCTACAGAAGAATGCTGAAGATTAGATGGGTAGACCCCATAACTAATGAGGAGGTATTGAATAGAATTGGGGAGAAGAGGAGTTTGTGGCACAACTTGACTAGAAGAAGGGACCGGTTGGTAGGACATCTTCTGAGGCATCAAGGGATCACAAATTTAGCGTTGGAGCGCAGCGAGTAGGGTAAAAATCGTAGAGGGAGACCAAGAGATGAATGCACTAAGCAGATGCAGAAGGATGTAGGTTGCAGTAAGTACTGGGAGATGAAGAAACTTGCACAGGATAGGGTAGCACGGAGAGCTGCATCAAATCAGTCTCAGGACTGAAGACCACAACAACAACAGCGTGGAACAGCACGTTCGGGAGTCTTTTCGAAGGTGCAAAGCAATATCTAGCATGTCAGATATTCTGAGCGTGCATCTGAGCGTTGACCAATGAGATGGCACAACGCCACCTACGTCACACGCACACCGTCTCCCTTCAGTACAGAGTTGTGAAGCGCCGTATTGGCATTCATTTCAAGCCTATATGTATATATGCCGTTCTGAGCACCAGCAAATTGAGAATCACTGGAAAACACGTTGTTAACTGTGTAATTCGTTCCAATACAATAATTGGAAACATCATATTCGTGGCAAAAGAATTATTAGGAGAGTAGGCTATTTGAAGGCAACGACACGCTGAAGATCCACCCAAAACGCATTGCTCTTGGTACAATTTTTTATAATTATATTGCAATTAGTAACATATCTACGATTAAGATTTTCAGAAAGGGCTAATATACTATGAATAGATATAATGGATGTGTTGCTGGTTCGGTGTAATGCGTAGCGTCACTGATCTGTATTGACTTGTTTGTTGGGACTGTGGTTCGCGTATTGACTCTACCAAACCTTTTTTCCTAACATTCCCGTTTTTATTAGGTTTTACATAAGTATATACTATAATATTTGATGTTATGCAAATATAAGTTCATCTTTTCTTTAAGGGGTGACTTTGTTCGATTGACTTAATCTGCTGGACAGCTTGCGCTACTTGTATAAAGATATTTTGCTCCGTTTCCTTTTACGCTTCGTAAGTCACACGTTGCAAAGATTCTGCTACTGGGAAGGAACAGTGATCAAGTAAGACTGACCTTGGGGTTTTACTAAAATGTAGGAATGATGAAATAATGTTTATCTTATGCGGAGAAGTATTCCGAATTTGTACCGCACTATTTGTAATGGCACTTTTATAAGGCTGTATCCTTATTGATTGGACAAGGTACTTTCCCTTTCGTGGACGATGGAGGAAATGTGCGTTTTAATAGAGCTAACGTGGGAATCTTACGCCTGCCCGTTGAGTAAACAGGTCGCATCATTCCTGAGCGTTCAGCAGCACGTTGAACTTGGCACGCTCAACGTTAACGTTCGACAGCACGGTCCGTGTGCAGACGGCTTTACTGCCGTTACTATCAGGAGTGTGACGTACCGCCCTCATGCATGGCAACATTAAATTTACTGGGTAGAGCAAACCAAAGACTGCGATTCATTGGCAGAACACTTAGGAGGTGCAATAGTTCTACTAAAGAGACTGCTTACACCACGCTTGTCCGCCATATGGTGTACTGCTGTGCGGTGTTGGATCCGCATCAGGTGGGACTGACGGATGACATTGAAAAAGTACAAAGAAGGGCGGCTCGTTTTGTATTATCGCGAAATAGGGGAGCTGATGCCACAGACATGATACGTGAGTTGCAGTGGCAATCATTAAAAGAAAGGCGTATTTGGTTGAGATGGGATCTTCTCATGAAATTTAAATCAGCAGTTTCTTCCTCTGATTGCGACAACATTCTGTTGGCACCCACCTACATAGGGAGCAATGATCATCACGATAAAAATAAGAGAAATCAGGGCCGCACATAAAAATGTAATTGCTCGTTTTTCCAGCGTGCCGTTCGAGAGTGGAGCGGTAGAGAGACATCTTGAAGATGGTTCATTGAACCCTTTGCCAGGCACTTTATAGTGAATAGCAGAGTAGATGTAGATGTAGATGTAGATGTAGATGTACTTTAAATGTACTTTAAATGCTACATTTTTTGTTAGCCTGTACCTTAAATGTATACAAAGGAACCTCGAACAATTTAAAATAAGAAATCTTAAACTAGTCTATATTAAACTGACAGTCCAAATCCGCAATATCTGTTTATTGTGTTTACACTGTAGGACGACCGGTTTTATACCCTGGAGGTGTACCTTCAGATCATAGGAAACCAACACTACATGTTTAACTATTTCCAAGGACCAAGAGCGCATAAAAAAGTGTCAGTCATTGGTAAAACCTTCGATGAAAAGGCAGGTGGGCATCCGATTCTAACCATGCATGACCAGTCAAACATCTGCAAAACACTGTCAAAAGGCGAGCCCGGACCGCACATGACAATCCACGTTTGATGTCACGAAACCATCGTCAAAATCCGTAACGGAAACAATGAATTAAAAGTCACACTATCCTTGGAAGACGTCAACGTACTAAACTATAGGTGCGCTGTAACGCGCAGTTCTTTTTGGCGCCTGTCAATATATTTTAATATGTTGACGCCTCCCAAGGTAGTGTATCTTTTTATTTGTTTTCTTCCCCGGCGGATTTTCACGATGGTTTCGTCCGATCACAGTGGTTGTCATGTGCTGTCCGGACTCGTCTTTTGACAGATGTTTGGAGATCTTTTACTGCCATGCATGGTTTGGATCGGATGCCCATCTGCCGCTTCAACCAAGGTTTTACCGAGGAGCGACATGTTTTTATGCGCACTTGTGCCTTGGAAATCGCGCCACATGAAGTGTTAGCTTTTTACGACCTGTAAATATATCTCCAGAGTATCATGCAGTGCAAATACAATAAACAGCTACTGCGGATTTGGACTGTCACTCAGTTTAGCATAGATTGCTTTATTATCTCTAATTTTAAACTGTTTGATTGTCCTTCTCATTAAGCACAAGTTCTTTAGCTGTCCGGTCGGAGTGGGCGTGCGGTTCTACGCGCTACAGTCTGGAGCCGCGCGACCGCTACGGTGCCAGGTTCGAATCCTGCCTCGGGCATGGATGTGTGTGATGTCCTTAGTTAGGTATAGGTAGTTCTAAGTTCTAGGGGACTGATGACCTCAGAAGTTAAGTCTCATAGTGCTCAGAGCCATTTGAACCATTTTCTTTAGCTGTGGCTGCCTGACCTATAAGGTTACAAATAGTACCATGAATGTGATTAACATCTACTGAAACTGTAAGTTTACTGTTTACCATCGGATATGTTCATAGACATTTGCAGAATGTCTACGGAAACCAGTCTGCGAACTAAAGCACCGTGGGCCTGTTGGCAAGGCATCTGTAATTACCGCAGCAATGTTGTGGAAACCTGCCCGATCTCCCCCGTCCCAGCCGACCGCACACAGCTGCGTCTCCTGTAGTGTTGGAACGTGCGGACACTCTCATTGAGGTGATCGACGGATCACAGTCAAACACCTCGCTGCTCAACACGACGCCTCTTTTTCTATTGCTGACGCATTCGTACACCAGAAGGGGCACTCAAAGGTATGTGCCCGCTGGTTTCTTCACCATGCAGAGTAACGAAGGACCATCAGTGCAGAATTGCTTGCACGTTACAAGGCAGATCACGACAATTTTTTTGTCGAAAATCGTCACAGGCGATGAAACATGAGTCCACCACTTCGAACCGGACACAAAACGGCAATCCGTGGAGCAGCGTCACACGACGTATCCTCAAAAGAAATAGTTCAAAGCCGCATCCGCAGCCGGTTACAGCGACGGTCTTCTGGAAATCTGTTTTTCAACTGAGTAAAATAATAAAAAAATAAAGATATAATTTTATTTTGCTATATAATTTGCTATTTCTTCGTAATTACCCCTATGACTGCCCTGCATGCAGAAACAGTGTTACCTTAGCAACAGAAATCTTATATAGATTAATCAAGCGTTTCAAAATGTAAAAATAAAGTACACATGTTGAAATGAGCAATTCATCCACAGTGAAACACTATGTCGTACATGGTTATCAATATATCTGTAATCAATTTCGAATTTTCAAAATTTTCAGTTCTGTGAAAACTGAAAGACCTTTGCCAGTAAGGCACCTGGAATAGACGACACTGTCTCAGAACTATTAATATCGGTGGAAGAGTTAACCAACACAGATTTTTTACATTTTAGGTAAGGCTTTACCGTGACTGAGATTACTATCGATTGGAATTTCAGATTTACTGATAAAGTTCCGTCAGAGTTCCAGCTGCGTCAAGTGGTTTAAAACCTACCAATTTTCGACCTAGCACTTGTGGGCCAACATAAGATTGTCTAGCATATCTTACTCGGCATATGAGAATCCCGCTGAACCTCTCAGTGTAGTATTATCTTTTACCTGACTTGCTGGATTCTCCTCGGGTAATGTGGAGATGATTGATGGGAATGAGGTTGCAAACAAAAGGTGACCTAAGGTAGCCTCCATTTTTCCATACTATCAGACCCTCCAGCCATGGGGCAGTTTCCGTTGTTAATTGAGTATTCTCAGGAAAGGAAATAGTTGCCAAGATATTCATAGAGGACTCTGAAGAAAGACTCCTTACATCAGCAGCCATAAAATCTGCTCGTTTTGCAGGTATGTTGCTGACATTTTCATAGTGTGGTCCATGGAGAAGAGAAATTAATAGATTTTTACAACATAAATATTTAATTCTTATATGCCGATACTGATAAGAATTTAAACTAGAAAATGCGCACCTTTTAACTCCTGAAACAACCTCGTTCAGCCACATTGGCGCTTACGATCATTGCAAACTTGGGAAGAGACAAATTAGTACACTGACAATTTTGTAGATTTTCATTCGATAATGTCATATGGAATAATGTTATGGGGTAACTCATTCTTAAGAAAAAAATGTATTCATTGCACAGAAAAGTGGTATTAGAGCAATATTTGGTGCATTCTGACTGCTGCTTCATAGCATATGTATTCCCTCATGAAGGTCGTTGAAAATAATCTACTGCAGTTCAACACGAACAATCGTGTACGTAATTACAATACCAGGAACAAAAATGACATACATTAATTCACATAGGGGTTCCTTTTGCCGCTAAATGCTGCAACATAAATTTTTGATAACTTAGCCAGTGACGTAAAATACACGACACCTAGCAAAATAAAATTAGAAAACGAATTAGAAAAGTTTTTCCTTGGCAACTCCATTCTATAGAAGAATGTCCAGTAATGTACGATCAATAGGTGGTGGGCATAAATTACAAACTCACATCTGTAGAGAGAAAAAAGGAACTTCATAAATGTTCAGCATGTAGCCATATTTAAACATTAAGCTGCCATGTGTAAATGACTCGTTCCACATCACTGTGATTTACCGCGCAATTTGACCCATGGAACATGAAATTAAATAACTAACTAACTAGCTATTCATAAATATATGAGCAATATGCAGGTGCCAACAAGCGATACCATTTTTACAGTGCTCTGGAATAATCGTACGATTCACATAGGCTCCCTGGGCTGTCACTGACTGCGTTTGCACGCTCAAATGTATGTAAAGTTGTCTTATGGGAACCTTCCGCAAAAAATGACTAGTTGCCTCAGATGATGTCAACAGTCTGGTTTCTGGTGGCACATTGTTGCTGTAAATTATCTGAAGTTCAATCCTAAGCTGTGCCGTAATCACCATTTATTTCAGTATTCGTTTTCTCGAGCTGTTATACGCTTCAGTCTTCATTCACCGTTGGTCGTTCACAGAACTTCGATCTATTCACTTCTCTGAACCTCCTGGACTGTTGACTGAGCGTTAATCTTCCGAAATATGTATCATTCATCAGTTCTACATGAAAACTCCGATGCTACTAGACAATTTCATTATTTAGCCTATAGATGCTGAATGGTTGGTTTTACATTCTGCCTTTCCCATTACACATAAACCGATTGTAGAAAGCGCCTTTCCTGATCTCTATTCTAATTTCGTCCTTTATAATAACGATCCATGGTTCGGTACGACCATAGATTTTCAAACTTTCAGCCTTGAATCCTTCATAACTTTTCTTCATTCTATGTATTTCTGTCAAATATCTCGAATTTGTGTTCAATAAACTCTTCAAGTGACGAGGGCGAACTTGAAAAATTATTTAACGTGTTCATTAACAATCAATTAGCAACGGTACAATGAAAGAACACAAAAACCCGTAGACTCGACTCGAACTGAAAATTATTCCCATCCATTACCACCTGTACCTCACAAACAGGTCGCTATAACGCACATCCGAAAACTGTTACTTCATTGTTGCACATGGAACTGTGCAAGTGATCTCGACCATTCGCAGATGTTGTCTTTCGTGTATAATAGCAGATAAAATTGGTGGTCGGATACCTGTGTAACAGATACTGCAATAATTTTCTGTCAACCATATTTGAGACTAATGTCGATATTATCATGAAAGTTTTTTCAGTATCCAACACGTTTTCAGCTTCCTCTGTTATCAATGTCAACCCATAGCTTGCTTTCAGTACTCCATCAAAGACTTTTACATGACAAATTCTTCTTGCAATATGGAAACTTTACTGACATGATAATTTTTCATTCTTCGATAGGGGCTCTTCCTTTTTTTCTCTTGTTCTTCCTGCATCCACAGCTCTTGATGAGCTTTGGACTCCTCTAGGACATCACTTCGTTCATCGCTGTCCAGCGTCTTGCGTCTCCGTCCACTTACACCAATAACTTTTAAATCTTTTTGTATATCATCCAAATACCGAAATCATGGTCTTGCCCTGTTTCTTCGTGGCAGTCTACTTTTCAGAAGTGCTATTTTAGTTTGGGTCTGATGTTCCATGAAAAAACATGGCCGACTCGTTTCAGGCCGTTTCTTTTAGTGAACTTCATGATTTCAAGGTCTTTATATAATCCGTAAAGCTATAAACTGCATTGTCTACACCTCGCTCCGTTTTCATTAGTCGCCCCACAGTTTTGCTTAACACCTTTAGTTCAAAACAGCCTATTAAGTTCTTCACATTGTTGTGTCAGTGTCCAGGTTTCTGAATCAAATGCTAATACTGGACGTATTAAGGTTTTATACAGTTGACACTTTGTTCTTGTGGACAGATTTCTGGATTTACTTTGTGAGTTCAGCTCATAATAGCTGTGCCGCTATATTTCCATACTAATATCATTCAGTGATGTTCTCAGATAGACAAATTCGTTAACAGGTTCTATTTGCACCTGGTCCATTTTTAACGTTGTATTTAGTTCTGGTCGTATTATTCGCATGTATCTGGGTTTATTGATTTACACTTCCAGTCCCATTTCTGCTGCTGCAGCCATCAGTGCCCTACATGTTTCTTTATCAGCTAGTTCTGTTCTTGCAATAATATCCATATCATCTGCATAAGGCAGAACCTGCACCATTCTATTGTATTTTGTGCCTGTTGTGTTGATTTGAGCTATCCTTATTACCTTCTCTAGAGCTATGTTAAAAAGCATACATGAGAGTGCAACTACTTGCCTCAGTCCACCGTTAGTTTCAAAACTTGGTGTTAAATTTCCTTCCATGCATAATTTGCATACTAATTTTCCCATAGTCAAACTCATGAAGCTCATTAAATGTTGTGGCCTACCAACTGCATTCATTGGCTTCGATAAGCTTATTTCTTTTTATGGTGTCATATGCTGCTCTAAAATCAACAAATATATCATGTGTTTCTGTATTGTATTCCGTTGTTTCTTGCAATATCTGACCCAGGGTGGATATGGTCACTAGCTGATTTGCCATATCTAAAGCCTGCGTAACAGCTCCTAATTGATTTTTCTCCAAAACATTTTACGCAGGTACAAAGCAGGGGGGAGAATATTTTATGTGGGGTATTGAATAATGTAATTCCCTTATGGTTTGTGTATTCCAGGACTTCCCCTTTCTTGTACGTCAATATTCCAGTCATCTGGGATGACTTTTCTGCACATGTATTGGAGATCAGGTCTTACATGCATCTCACTAGATATTCTCCACCACACGTAAGAAGCTCAGCTGTCCGGGTGTCATAGCCAGGTGACTTATCGTGGCTAGTTTCTTTCTTGCTATCCGAATCTCCTAGTACATCAGAGCCATGCCTGGTACCTGTCAATGTATGATTCCTTTCTACTCATCTGTTCCTAAAAATAAAGGCACAAAGTGTGGAATTAGGTTTTAAAAAGTCTGTTTCTTCAGATTCTTTCTTCTCAGTTCGATTTTTATCCAACGTAGATGCTATCTACAGACGATAAATATCTAATATTTTTATAATAGCGTGTACTGCAAATGCCACGCTCGCTTCTGCAAAATTGAAATTTTGCGGTATGTAGGATTAACGTATTGTCTAGGTTTTCCTTTTCTTTCATGTTTTCCGCACTCTTTGTGATAACTGACAGTAAAGCAAGCATTTCATTGTCTCTCTACAATTATAAAAATTACGTTTTACTTAGTACAGATATTTAAATCATCAGCAAGTTCTTATCCTTTTCTTTTACATCTTCCAGTAATATTGACACATTAATTTCGTACTACCGGTCAGGGTCTCTGAAGGGAACACTGGTGATACTTAGCCGTCTGTAGTGTTGGTTGTTTTTAAAAAGTAATAACAATAAACGAAATTGCCTCACGTTACATTTATTTTGTTACAAGTATTATTATATGAACAATTTCGAGACTTCATTTCTCATCTTCGGATGCGTATTAAGATACACCTAAAGATGAGACGGGAACTCTCGAAATCTATCATGTGACAAATCTTGTAACACTATAATTGCAGCCTGAAGCTGTTATATTTATTGTTAATACAGTAGAAGAAGAATGGGTAGCTCTGAGGGATGAAGTAGTGAAGGCAGCAGAGGATCAAGTAGGTAAAAAGACGAGGGCTAGTAGAAATCCTTGGGTAACACAAGAAATATTGAATTTAATTGATGAAAGGAGAACATATAAAAATGCAGTAAATGAAGCAGGCAAAATGGAATACAAACGTCTCAAAAATGAGATCGACAGGAAGTGCAAAATGGCTAAGCAGGGATGGCTAGAGGACAAATGTAAGGATGTAGAGGCCTATCTCACTAGGGGTAAGATAGATACTGCCTACAGGAAAATTAAAGAGACCTTTGGAGATAAGAGAACGACTTGTATGAATATCAAGAGCTCAGATGGAAACCCAGTTCTAAGCAAAGAAGGGAAAGCAGAATGGTGGAAGGAGTATATAGAGGGTCTATACAAGGGCGATGTACTTGAGGACAATATTATGGAAATGGAAGACGATGTAGATGAAGATGAATTGGGAGATACGATACTGCCTGAAGAGTTTGACAGAGCACTGAAAGACCTGAGTCGAAACAAGGCCCCGGGAGTAGACAACATTCCATTAGAACTACTGACGGCCTTGGGAGAGCCAGTCCTGACAAAACTCTACCATCTGGTGAGCAAGATGTACGAGACAGGCGAAATACCCTCAAACTTCAAGAAGAATATAATAATTCCAATCCCAAAGAAAGCAGGTGTTGACAGATGTGAAAATTACCGAACTATCAGTTTAATAAGTCACAGCTGCAAAATACTAACACGAATTCTTTACAGACGAATGGAAAAACTGGTAGAAGCCGACCTCGGGGAAGATCAGTTTGGATTCCGTAGAAATGTTGGAACACGTGAGGCAATACTGACCTTACGACTTATCTTAGAAGAAAGGCTAAGGAAAGGCAAACCTACGTTTCTAGCATTTGTAGACTTAGAGAAAGCTTTTGACAACGTTGACTGGAATACTCTCTTTCAAATTCTAAAGGTTGCAGGGGTAAAATACTTGGAGCGAAAGGCTATTTACAATTTGTACAGAAACCAGATGGCATTTATAAGAGTCGAGGGGCATGAAAGGGAAGCAGTGGTTGGGAAGGGAGTGAGACAGGGCTGTAGCCTCTCCCCGATGTTGTTCACTCTGTATATTGAGCAAGCAATAAAGGAAACAAAAGAAAAATTCGGAGTAGATATTAAAATCCAGGGAGAAGAAATAAAAACTTTGAGGTTCGCCGATGACATTGTAATTCTGTCAGAGACAGCAAAGGACTTGGAAGAGCAGTTGAACGGAATGGACAGTGTCTTGAAAGGAGGATATAAGATGAACATCAACAAAAACAAAACAAGGATATTGGAATGTAGTCGAATTAAGTCGGGTGATGCTGAGGGAATCAGATTAGGAAATGAGACACTTAAAGTTGTAAAGGAGTTTTTCTATTTGGGGAGCAAAATAACTGATGATGGTCGAAGTAGAGAGGGTATAAAACGTAGACTGGCAATGGCAAGGAAAGCGTTTCTGAAGAAGAGAAATTTGTTAACATCGAGTATAGATTTGCCAGGAAGTCGTTTCTGAAAGTATTTGTATGGAGTGTAGCTTTGTATGGAAGTGAAACATGGACAATAAATAGTTTGGACAAGAAGAGAATAGAAGCTTTCGAAATGTGGTGCTACAGAAGAATGTTGAAGATTAGGTGGGTAGATCACGCAACTAACGAGGAGGTATTGAATAGGATTGGGGAGAAGAGAAGTTTGTGGCACAACTTGACTAGAAGAAGGGATCGGTTGGTAGGACATGTCCTGAGGCATCAAGGGATCACAATGTTAGCATTGGAGGGCAGCTTGGAGGGTAAAAATCGTAGAGGGAGACCAAGAGATGAATACACTAAGCAGATTCAGAAGGATGTAGGTTGCAGTAGGTACTGGGAGATGAAGGAGTTTGCACAGGATAGATTAGCATGGAGAGCTGCATCAAACCAGTCTCAGGACTGAAGACCACAACAACAACAATAGTATATGCCGTTGAGATCTCACCATGCAGTATGATGTATAATGAAGGTATTTTTACGGAATGTGAGCTACGTCGATTACTAGGGAGACGCTCGCAGCAAGGTGTGCAATAGTACATACTGATGATATAACGACGATGATGATTATGACGTTGAGAAATTTTTTGGACGTAGAACAGCAGGGTTTTCAACGCCCATTTTCTGTACAGACAACTGCCGTAGAACACCTTTGTGATCTTAGTATTTTCATTTGATGTTAGCATTTCGAACATGTATGTGACTGTGAATATTAGTGCCTGTTATGGACAATATTATTCAGATCTCTCAAACCGTCGAAGAAATACATCCATAGCACAACTCATAATCTTTACAGAACTTTAAATCTAACTGTCCAAAAAGGACTGCCGGAAAATGAACTTATGAGATGTGAGATACTAAATTTTTTTCCTGCAGAGTACCACTTCAGAAAACTGAGATCACAATTCCCTATGTAGCTACTGGAGACAGGCAGTTGAAAAGGTCAAATTCAAGATGGAACGAAGTATTAACTGATTGTGATCGTGATAAATTTACAGCTAGACTGAATTAATGTGAGCTCCAGAGTTGTTTATACTTGAACTAGCTTTGACTCCAAACTTGTTTACCGGTAGTTTAGATACTTTTATTTCCCAAAACGCAAGACTTCGGAAGTGGAATATGGGGCACTAAAATAAATGTTTATTTTCCACAGTTGAATAAAGGTTTGTAAATGTCAAAGTAGATAGAGAGTATTTATCTCAGGATTTCCCGACACCAAATGCATAACATTTCTGAAAGTGGGTTCTTCAACCATATTACATTTAACAAGTTCTACTGAACAATCGAGTAAATAATTTAGCTTTTATCTAATACTTCATAATGGCTGATAAATAAAACCTTTTTCTGCAGCTTTGGGAAACATACCCGTTTGTAAGTCCTTTATATGAGCTCACTCTGTTCAACCTTGAGAGAATCAGTTCTGACACCTTTTTTCACCTCGTAAACCATTCTACTAGGCGACTGTAATCTTACTGCAACATTTTGCTTTCCTTAGAAGCACATTCATTCGACTTTGATCCCATAACAACAACAGAGAAGTTTTGCAAAGTCTTCGATTACGATACTATTTCCACCTATGTACTTATTTGAATGAAGCGAGAACTGGGAAAAGAAATTAAAGTTGAGGGAGAAGTAACTGAAAATTTTAAATATTGCCGATGATATTGTCACTCTGTTCGAGGAGGCGAAGGACTTGGAAGATCAGTTTGCAAGGAGTAGGTAGTCTCTTGAGAAAACGTAGCAGATCACCAAACACTTGTGATGAGTCCAAGACCACACTGCATAATACTACGTTATTTAAGTACAAATAAGTATTACTTTACCTTGGAAATTGCAACACAAGGTTTGGAAAGGCTGATACTGACTTTTATAGATTCAGTGAACCCCTCTTCTTTTTCTGACACCCGAAATATATTTTTAACCATGAACAGATAGTAGGTAAATATATCGTGAAAGTGAGAATGTATAAACTTGAGTCCTTGATGTTAATTCACGTGTTGTCCCAAAAGACCTCACCCACCAATTCAATAAATTAAATCAACGTCGTTTCGTCTGTTGCAACGTGTAGTTTACAATTGAGTACCTCACCAGACATTGACTTCTTTGCATGCTTGTAGAACGGTCCTCGTTTTACCAACAGAGATTTTAACAAACTCGACAGTGAGGAAAACATTTTAAAATGGATTAGAAATTGAATACAGACGTACATAGAGATACTTTGTACTTTCTGTCGACGCACAACCGACATAAATACGAATGAAATGTGTAAATACCTTTCTCAGTTCTTTCATTGGGAATTCACGTTTCTTAAACTGTTCTGTCAAGCGTCGCAAGCATATTTTCAGGCCGTCCAATTCGGACGGTTGAATTTAAAGTTCCATTAAGGTTTTCAGTTTTGTTATGGAGGTTTCTTCAACGGCTTAAGAGGTCTGAATAACAGTGTTCATAACAGTCACTCTCAATAAATATTGACACGCGCACACGTGTTGCTCATTGTAGGTCAGTTCAAATGTCATCTGAAATATGTCTCCTTAGGGTAAGTGTGGACCATTTATTAGTTTCGTTGTCCCATTAGCAAACATTTAATGTTTTTCTTGAACTCTCCTTTCAAGTTATTCGACGATTATTTATCTAAATTAAGAACAACAGCGGATCTATTATCGATTTTTGAAGGACCTCCCATTCTGAGATTATTTTCATGCCTGTGAGAAAGTTTGGCAAACAGATCTTCTGCTTTCTGTTGTGAAGGTAAGACTCCTCCCACAAAAGAGGGACGTCATTAATGCTGTTACGTTTTACGCTGCCTCACATGAAAATTGAAGCTCGCAGAAGGCGAGGTCGGATGTCAGTGGAGCCACAGCCAGGTATGTGAATGATTAGACTTTCAATAGTCTGTGCCAGTGTTTGTCAGTGCCGTTCGTGTTTATTGTTATTATCGGGCCGGATATCGTATAAGTAATGCAAGAGTGTCCACTGTGAAGAATGCGGATATGTCACCCACTGGCCTGCGTTATCCAGAGTTGTGACGCGTTTGGATCTGACAGTGGCCCGACCTTGAACTGCATAGGAATATAATATGAGGACAGGCATACTCGGCATCACTAGTAGATAGTGTCGGAAGTTCCATGCGCCTTTTCGCGGAAGATGCTGTAGTATACAGAGAAGTTGCAGCATTAGAAAATTGTAGCGAAATGCAGGAAGATCTGCAGCGGATAGGCACTTGGTGCAGGGAGTGACAACTGTCCCTTAACATAGACAAATGTAATGTATTGCGAATACATAGAAAGAAGGATCCTTTGCTGTATGATTATATGATAGCGGAACAAACACTGGTGGCAGTTACTTCTGTAAAATATCTGGGAGTATGCGTGCGGAACGATTTGAAGTGGAATGATCATATAAAATTAATTGTTGGTAAGGCGGGTACCAGGTTGAGATTCATTGGGAGAGTGCTTAGAAAATGTTGTCCATCAACAAAGGAGGTGGCTTACAAAACACTCGTTCGACCTATACTTGAGTATTGCTCATCAGTGTGCGATCCGTACCAGATCGGTTTGACGGAGGAAATAGAGAAGATCCAAAGAAGAGCGGCGCGTTTCGTCACAGGGTTATTTGGTAACCGTGATAGCGTTGCGGAGATGTTTAATAAACTCAAGTGGCAGACTCTGCAAGAGAGGCGCTCTGCATCGCGGTGTAGCTTGCTCGCCAGGTTTCGAGAGGGTGCGTTTCTGGATGAGGTATCGAATATATTGCTTCCCCCTACTTATACCTCCCGAGGAGATCACGAATGTAAAATTAGAGAGATTAGAGCGCGCACGGAGGCTTTCAGACAGTCGTTCTTCCCGCGAACCATACTCGACTGGAACAGGAAAGGGAGGTTATGACAGTGGCACGTAAAGTGCCCTCCGCCACACACCGTTGGGTGGCTTGCGGAGTATAAATGTAGATGTAGATGTAGATGTAGATAACCAAAGGAATGACTCAATTCTGACTGAAGAGGAA
This sequence comes from Schistocerca americana, assembly GCF_021461395.2. Taxonomy (NCBI): domain Eukaryota; kingdom Metazoa; phylum Arthropoda; class Insecta; order Orthoptera; family Acrididae; genus Schistocerca; species Schistocerca americana. The sequence goes on along the minus strand of NC_060126.1, from coordinate 456,431,073 downwards.
TCACATATGAGGTTGCGTAAGGCTCAACCTTAGCTCTCCTACTATACCTCTAATATTTAAACGATCTTCCGTCAAACAACAACAATCAGAATTAGTCCTTTACTTCAGATGACAATACTTTTGGAATCAAGCCAGGCATACATACAGAAACAGGAGAAATGGTAAACAAAGTTCTTAAAAGTATCATTGACAGGTTTTCAACGAATTGTCCCATCCCGAGTTTTATTCAGCTTTGCACATTACATCAGTGATAAGTGTAACACATGATGAGAACATCTACATCTACATTTGCGTGATTACTCTGCTACTCACAATAAAGTGCCTGGCAGAGGGTTCAATGAACCACCTTCAAGCTGTCTCTCTGTGCGAGCCCTGATTTCTCTTATTTTATCGTGATGATCATTGCTCGCTATGTAGGTGGGTGCCAACAGAATTTTTTCACAATCGGAGGAGAAAATTTGTGATTGACATTTCATGAGAAGATCCCGACCCAACGAAAAACGCCTTTGATTTAATGATTGCCGCTCCCATTCACGTATCATATCTGTGGCACTCTCTCCCCTATTTCGTGATAATAGAAAGCAAGCTGCCCTTCTTTCTACTTTCTCGATGTCGTCCGTCAGTCCCATCTGATGCGGATCCTACACCGCACATTAGTACTCCAGAATAGGGCTGACAAGCGTGGTGTAAGCAGTCTCTTTAGTAGAACTGTTACACCTTATAAGTGTTCTGTCAATGAATCGCAATCATTGGTTGGCTCTACCCACAACATTATCTATGTGATCGTTCCAATTTAGGGAATTTGTAATTGTAATCCCTAAGTATTTAGTAATCGAAATGCAGCTGATTTCTATTATTACTCATGTGAATAACTTCACCCTTCTGTTTATTCAGGGTCAACTGCCACTTTTCGCACCATACAAATATCTTATCTAAATCATTTTGCAATTCGTTTTGGTCATAAGATGACTTTATAAGACGGTAAATGAAAGCATCATCTGCAAACAATCTAAGACGGCTACTGCGATTGTCTCCTATGTCGTTAATATAGATCAGGAACAATAGAGGGCCTGTAACACTTCCTTGGGGAGCGCCGGATATTATTTCTGTTTTACTCAATGAATTTCCGTCTATTACTACGAACTGTGACCTTTCTGACAGGAAATCAAGAATCCAGTCGCACAACTGAGGCTATATTCCATAGGCACGCAGTTTGGTTAGATGACGCTTTTGAGGAGCAGTGTCGAAAGCCTTCTGGAAATCTAAAAATATGGAATCAATTTGACATCCCCTGTCCATAGTACTCATTAGTTCATGAGTATAAAGGGCTAGTTGTGTTTCGCAAGAATGATATTTTCTGAATCCGTGCTGACTACGTCTCAATAAATCGTTTTCTTCGATAATGTTCAAATACAGTATATGTTCCAAAACCCTAAATAATAAATAGGGTGAAACTTTAAAATTTTTAGGAATCCACATCGATGGGAATTTAAACTGGAAAAAGTACATTCTGGAACTTCTGAAGCAACTTCGTTCAGCCTTATTTCCATTTAGAATCATTGCAAATCTTGGGGAGAAATAAATCGTAATGTTGGCATATTTTGCAAATTTTGATTCAATAACACCATATGAAGTAAGTCTTCGTTTCTCAAAAACGTGCAGTGAGAATAATATGTGATGCTCATCCACAATCACATTGCAAACACCTGTTTAAGGAATAGGGTATTCTGACTATTGTTTCGCGGTTTATTTATTTTCTCATAAAGTTTTTTGCAAATAATCCACTAATGATGTTCATAATTATCATAACAGAAGAAAAAACTACATTTATTACTCCACATTAAGGCTGTTCTTAGCAAGAAAGAGGGATGCAAAAGCCGGCAACAAAAATTTTTGATCACTTACCCAGTGATGTAAAATATCTGACAGAAGACAAAGTAAAATTTGAAAACAAACTGAGGAAGTATATCCTTGCCAACTCCTTACATTCAGTAGAAGAATGTCTACAGTTACACAGTGCAAAAGACGGTGGGCAGGAATCACTAACTCACGTTTGTATACCGTCTTTTCTTTTTGTAAAAAGAAATGTTCAGAATGCAACCATATGATGAAATTAATTGCGGTGTAAATGTATAATGGCTCGTTCCACATCATTCTGATTTATCGTGGAAAATGATCCATGGAACGTATGGAAACTAACTGACGGTGCGTCACGAACGTATTGCTACCTCGACTGTTACCTCCGTTGTAATAGTATAGCAGTCCCATGTCTTCAACAGGACAACGCTTTTTCACACATGTGTGTGGAACTCCCAGGATATCAAGGACCAGATAACACAGTTGTGGGCCAGCTTGCCTCAGGAGACCGTACTAATACTTTAATGACGCTCTTCTCGCCGAAATCAGTGCAACCATCCAGGCTAGGTGGGCTATTTAGTAAGTGGGCTCTTAGTGCCAACTTCTTCGTAAATTTGATTCGATTTTGTGATCCCGGAAATAACATCATGTAGCCTCTCAACCAGTGAAGTGTCACCCCATTCCCTTCTCCTCCTCTGTGTGTTTAACATTTTTTTTCTTTGTCAGGCCGTGTAGGTCTAACAACTAGAATTTTGTGGTTGCCCAGTTTTGGAAGGTCACAGATTCTACCAGCAGGATAATGTTTCCCGTTTGCCTCTGCTTAGCGGACAGGTCCTTGCGTTTATTTTCCCCTACGTGGGAGGTTCGTGTTTGTCATTCAGCTGGGACTGATATTGAAGCCTCCGGTAAGTTTACTGCCGCCGTAAAACATTAGGAGGACTGGCGACTTTTTGTCTCCGTCGTTGGCAGGCTGTCCAGGGGGTGCCTGGCCCCTGCGGGAAGCTCGGCGTGGCAGGTGGGAAACTCGGGGAGACGTGCCGCCTCCAAATTACGAGTGTCCGGCGCCGGCGGACGCATCTGCTCGTGTGTGGCGCGCCTCCCCGGCCAGCTGGAGGCTCCAGCGACGCTGCGGCGTGTGCTCCGGGTACAGATCTGCTCTCTTTCCGTTCTAATGAACGGCCGCGGTTCCCTGGGGGCGGGGAGGCGTCATCGTTGGTTAGCCGGACTCCAGTGGTCTGCCGCAAGCTCCCCCTATGCCCGCATATCACTTACCGTACACACACACGCGCGCTCTTGTGTGGAGATCGAATGAGGGGAAGGGCCGCGGAAACACTCTTGTCCTCCGGTTAGGTAATGCAATTACCCTCGTAGCTCTGGCTGCGATGTGGCAATTTGCTTCCTTTCTACAATATCTGGCATCTCTGGGAAAAATAAAAAATCCGCGCTATGTTACCGAAATAGTACATATGTCAGACAGAGTGAGATGCACAGCTCCTCCTCACGTGCTTATACATTGTGTGTCATAATTCATTACTAGAAATGATACAGGTCAAATTGTACAAGTGTTAGAAGTAAAATCTTTCCTGTATATGTTGGTTTGCCATTGAGCTGTTTGCGAGATAAATGCTACTATCTGGTTGCCAGCCTCCACTGACTTCAGTATCAAATATTGTCCTAACTATTAAAAATCAGGCCTGGAAACTTTTAATTCGGAATTTGATTGGGCTCATTTCGTCCGTTGCCTGCATTAACAAGAAATACGAGTAGAATACTATTTCAGCAAGCTACGTGTTGCGATTTTCCGAACTTTAGAAGCAGTTACTGAAGATGTTTCAAGTGCCGCCCTCACATTTGGACATAGTACTACTACACTCGTCTCTGTTGTGAGTTACTAATTCTTTCAAACACCTCCTGATCATTCCCTAAATCTTCACAAACAATTCTCAACGTCAGTTCTTCATTCGTAGCAGTGAAAGTGCTCTACACTTCATTTACGAGATGAACCTAGAAAACTGGGTTCGAGTGTCCTCGGTGGGCAAGCTACCTATCCATCTTGGACCGTAATGGCTCGCTAGATGTCGTCTTACATCAGCGGCAAAATGTCCCGATACATCACATTCATAGGTGAAATCTGAGCCCAATTGCATGGTGATTTAATGAAAAGGTTTATATTCCAAATACATTTGTTCTGACTAGAACACTATTTTATGTGATGGGCCATAACTACGAAACCTAATTTTCTCGCAAACAGCTCGTTAGCGGGGTCATTGTTTACTGGAATATTTTTTCATTTACTCGATTACAGTACGACTTGTCAGTTTCGCTATTAATTGCCATACAACGCACATTACTGTTTTACGTTCCAGTTACCTTGTTCAGTTCCTTTCAAAACGAAAGCAGATGTAAAAGAAAATCTGATATTGCATTGAAAGGAGAGTTATTGCACTGGAAAGAGGTCAAATATTTTATTTGTTTCTTGTGAAGTAGGCTAAAAGGAGTTCTACATCCCTGTCAGCTTCAGTTCCATGATCTACAACATATTCACTGAAACTGTCACCAGCAAGGCAAAAAGAAAAAAAGTGTTCAGTGAAGCAAAGGATCAAATTTACCTTAGAAGTTGGTGAGAAAAATGCTCCACTTGGAAGCTACTAACATCAGCGTCAAGTTCGTATAAATATTCAAGCTTTCGATGATTATGTCCACAGCTTTCGTCAGGAACAACAACCTGTCGTCATGTTCCAGGTGACCATACCGGAGTGTCACAACGCAGGTGGTGCTCGCAATAATTTCTCTGTAGCCTCGGGAAAAACTTTGTTTTCATCCAAAGGAAGCTGAAGACCTAGGCTTCGAAAAAGCTTCTGCCTCCGATTTAATAAAATTTACACTGAACCCCGAGAAACAAGTCATTGAATCAAAGTGTCTATTGAAAAATATATACGGCAATGTTACCTACAGTCAGCGTAATGCAGAATTCTGAATACAAAGAGGAGGCAGGTAAAGAGATTCCCTGTCACCAAAAGTATTGCAAACAACTTCAAGAGCAAGAGGGCGCTCTCAACTCCCTGAACTGGGGAAACGGAGCACTAACACGTGCTAACAATCTTCGGCGTTTTTGACAACGTTTTACTGGTTGCCAATAGTACAGATGAACTTCCACAACTATCAGAGGGAGCCAATGGTTTGAAAACAAGCCACTATGTTAATTAAAGTGACTAAAATAACTTATAGTCAACACAGTGAATAGAAGATTACACTAATGAAAAAACGAAGTCGTAGAACCAGACGCTTAATTTTTGTATTTATGGCTGTAGAATGCAACTACAGGAGTGACAGACAAAAAGTAAATACGAGGAAAACTGGTGTGGCTGCCTTGAGTAAAAACAAATAAAAAACTAAGTTTAAAAAGTGGTTGAAAAGGAAAGCTTATAACCGATGTGTATTATCAGTTCAGACACATAGCAGTGAGACCGGGATTCCTATCAGAAAAAAATTTGAAAACTTAGGATTTCTAAAGGAGTATCTAAAAGATATAAGGAGAGATAAGACAACAAAAGTAACATCGTGCTTCGAAAATGCTTGAGTGGGGAGAATGCTTACAAACGTAATGAAAGTGAAGAATATGTAGGCTGCATATGTAGCCAAAGAAGTGCACGGCAGATGAGCCAAGGAAGTTCTTCTCTGGATACCAAACGATGAGAAAATTCCAAAGTGTGATTCATTGGTGGGTGGGTGGATGACATTAGAAAACGTATTGCTAAGGTCAGTAACGCTTTGAAAAGCATATCAGAGACCTTTACCCAGTTACAGATATCATATTGCTGATGAACATGATGATGACATTTTTCTAGTTCCCACAGTAATCATCGTTTTCAGCAGCCACAGTAACTAAACGAACTGGAAACAAACCACTTGGTACAAGAGGCAACTGTAGTTGTGTTGTATTTCCATTGATGTTGCGGTTTTTATCAATTGAAATGAACTACAAGCAACTAAATCACAAGTGCTTATGCACTATCTAATCAAAGGAATTCGGACTCCCCTGTGCAATGCAAAACGCGAGCAGCAATGTCACGATTCGATAAACCGCAATCCAGATAGGCTACAATCAGACGTTATCAAAGTCGGGAACGTGATGGTATGCATTTCTCCTCCTTACACGAGGCATCGCAGCAACGTTTCGCCAGGCAACGCCGGTCAACTGCTGTTTGTGTATGAAAAATCGGTTCGAAACTTTCCTCATGTCAGCATGTTGCAGGTGTCGCCACCGGCTCCAACCCTGTGTGAATGCTCTGAAAAGCTAATCATTTGCATATCACAGCATCTTCTTCCTGTCGGTTAAATTTCGCGTCTGTAGCACGTCATCTTGCTGGTGTAGCAATTTTAATGGCCAGTAGTGTAACTTCGAACGTGGACTAGTTACTGGATATCACCTCGTTAATAAATCGGAGATATTTCAACCCTGCTAAAGCTGCCTATGTCGACTGTTAGTATTGTGATTCTGGAGACGTGAAGGAACAATCACAGCTAAACCAAGACCGGCCAGATCTCATGCACCGACGGAGGGTGTTGGTATAAAGTTGCGTGAAATCTGCGGAAAAAATCACTCGTGAGTTCCAAAGCTTTACCAGCAGTGCAGCTAGAACAGCTACTGTGCGTAGGGAGGGTGGGGGGGGGGTCGGAGGAGGCAGGGTACAATGGTTGAGCTGTCCTCATAAGCCACGCATTTTTGTACTCAGTGCTAGGCGAGGGTTGAGACTCTAGATTCACACAGTACTTCAGAGGCCCGTGAAGCTTCGCAGCTTCCTCAGAGGTTATTCTTTGTGGAAGCCGGAGTACACCATGATATTTCCATAAACAGTTCAGAGTACTTGCCGTTTCCGCATCTGACTATCCATCGCGTCTCGAAAGCATGTATAATTCATTTCTGTTTGCAAGATAAGTGACCACCTTTAGCGGTGACACAGGTAAGAGAAATTCGCATAGACAATTTTTCGTTTCCTTCCTTGATCATGTCAGTGTGTTCATTTATGATCTGTTTTCCTTCCGCTATTAACTTCTTTATGCGGAAGTTTTCTTCAGTGGTCCGTTTGTTGTATAGGCTGTGGCTGGGTTTTAGCATTCTTAATTTTGTTTCTATTGTAGTTCAGTGGTGACTGTAGGCTGTTAGGTGATCAGCATATATACTATGGGAGCCGTTGCTTTTTAAAGCACTGTGATGTTCCGAATATCTTGTTCTGAAGTTTCTACATGTCTGTCCTACGTATACATATTTGTAAAAATACTATGTGACCAAAAGTAACACCTGACAGAAAATGACTTACACGTTCGTGGCGCCCTCCATCGGTAATCCTGGAATTCAGTATGGTGTTGGCCTACTCTTACCCTTGATGACAGCTTCTACTCTTGCAGGCAAACGTTCAATCAGGTGCTTGAAGGTTTCTTGGGGAATTGCAGACCATTGTTCACAGAGTGCTGCACTGAGGAGAGGTATCGACGTCACTCTGTGAGGCCTGGCACGAAGTCGGCCTTCCAAAACATCCCAAAAGTGTTCTATAGGATTCAGGTCAGGTCTCTGTGCAGGCCAGTCCATTACAGGGATGTTACTGTAGTACACCCACTCCACCGCAGACCGTGCATTATGAACAGGTGCTCGATCGTGTTGAAAGATGCAATCGCCATCACCGATTGCTCTTCGACAGTAGGAAGGAAGAAGGTGCTTACAACATCAATGTAGGCCTGTGCTGTGATAGTGCCACGCAAAACAACAGGAGGTGCAAGCCCCTTCCATGAAAAACACGAACACACCATAACACCACCGCCTCCGAATTTTACTATTGGCACTACACATGCTGGCAGATCACATTCACCAGGCCTTCGCCATACCCACCCCCTGTCATTGGATGGCCACATTGTGTACCGTGATTCGTCAGCCTACACAACGTTTTTCCACTGTTAAATCATCCAATGTTTACGCTCCTCACACCAAGCGAGGCGTCGTTTGGCATTTACCCACGTGATGTGTGGCTTATCAGCAGGCGCTCGATCATGAAATCCAAGTTTTCTCACCTCCCGCCAATTGTAATAGCACTTGCAGTGGACCCTGATGCAGTTTGGAATTCCTGTGTGATGGTCTGGATAGATGTCAGCCTATTACACATTACGACCCTCTTCAACTGTAAGTGGTCTCTGCCAGTCAACAGACGAGGTCGCCCTTTACGCTTTAGTGCTGTACGTGTCCCTTCACGTTTCCACTTCACTATCACATCGGAAACAATGGACCTATGGATGTTTAGGAGTGTGGAAATCTCAATCACCTGACTACGTTCGAAGTCCGCGAGTTCCACACAGAGGCCTATTCGGCTCTCTCTCGATGTCCAATGACTACTGAGGTCGCTGATATGGAGTACCTGGCAGTAAGTGGCAGGACAATCCACGTAATATGAAAAACATATACTTTTGGCCACATAGTGTATGTGTTATATTTAAGTGTGCTTCACAACACCTCATGAGAATGCTGAAATAAAACAGAAACCCACTGACGATGGCACAGAGGTGCTGAAACGTGTTTGGGAACTCGAAAAAACGGTGTTTTGCGTAACTGGCGAACCCTACTTCTGACAATCTTGTTTCATTTGACTCATTCTGCCCCGCTCCCTCCCCACATTACACAGACATGTTTCATTTAGCCTCCATTGTGCTATGTCCACATAGATCTCCTTCCTCCCAACCCATATGTCCCCACGTAACTATAGATATATTTCAGTACGTCATAACCTAAGTACCAAAGAAATAGCATCTAAGTGATGGTGTCAATAACATCGGTGGAAAGAACTGACAGAAGCTCTCCTTCGTCAACGGAAGAGGAAGCAGGTGAAAATGACGCAACAAATAGTAGCTAAAATGAGAGGAGACCAAAAAATTGCGAGTTTGTTTGAGGAACGAAAATAGAGCGAGAGGCTGCAGATGGATGGCGAAAGAGGAGATATGATGTACACGATTTCATTATAATTATAATTATAGTTATTCCCAGGTGCCTTTAGTCTTTTGCATTTTGGGTCGTCCGCTGCGAGAGGGCCCTAATGACTAATTAATGCTGACGAATAGCTCGGGGTGGCACAAGTAAATGCGACGTCCCGACGGCTTGAAACATGCGCGGTGCGTATGTCGACCGCTGGCGCCTTTGTGCGTGAGTATGTGACAGGACAAGAGGAACACGGGGCCAAGCCACTACAATATTCTCCGCACTACAAGAGAAAAATATACGTGTGGAGGCCGCAGGAATCCCCTCGCCTCCCCCACCTCCCCCAAAACACACGCACACACGTGCACACACACGCAAACACTCAGCATCTGTCAGGCCCAGGGAGCTGACACGCAGTTCTGAAAAATAATCCGTCTTGGATACTCCAAATTGAATTAAAGAGAATGCCCCGGCGCCGTGGACAAAATGAGAGGAAATGCGAGCGCGCTGCGATATTCAAACTGAAAGGCTAGCTCCGACTCAAAGAGGTGCAAGAAATCGAATTAAATTTGTAGTTACAATTTTGCGTCACGTATACTTGTAGCAGGCGGTCTGTGGCCGAAATTAAATAAGGCAATGTGGGTAGGAGAGCGAGAAGACTGCGACAGAAATAAAAGGGAGTCACCCGGGGTTATCGTGTTACGCGTTAGGCGCGCATGAATAAAGAATTGCCAAAGGATGCCTCTTAACGAAGTTACGAAAGGGCGAAATGCTGTAATGCGATAAGAATGTTTCGGTACAGTGAATGTACTGCCGTTTCCTCTGTTACGAATTAAAGAAGTCTCGATTCGCTGGGTTATGTTATGACGCGAAGGTAGTACAATATTTTCGCACCATATCTGACACTATATTTACGTGTACCACAGCTGCGGAGTTCGGTACCTTCTGCGGTGACAGATGAAATTATGAACGGCGAGGAAGTACTGCAATATTTGTTGGGCAAGGAAAGGAAGGTGTGACTGGGTGCGAAATGGAAACCACAGTGAAAATCTTATGAAACTTTGCGCCGATATTTTCGGCAGTGTCTCTAGCAGGCCCGTCGATTGGGCCACGTCGTTCTTTTCAGTTCACAGTGAGCACGTAAATTGGCTAGAAAATAGTTTCGCCCGCACCTTTGAGGGCCTGGTGTGAGATTTCACCTGATCTCACGCAGCCCGCACAACATAAATGTCATACGTTTCCTTCTTCATGACAATTCCTGACCACACTCTACAGGGGCGATGAAGTGCTCCAGCAGTATTTTCGATGGAAAGCCGGTAATTGGCTCATTCTGAGTTTTGTCACTGCACACATAGACGGATGGCTATGAAGATGCCATTTTGGCACAGACCACGAGCTGTACATCAGCGCAGAGAACTGGCGGAAGGTACAAGCAGCTGCCTTCTATGAGGAGGGAATTGGAAAATTGGTACAAAGCTACGTCAATTGTTTATGTCGGAATGGCGACTGTGTAGAGTAGTAACTGTTGCAAATAAATCATTTTTGGTTCTCAAAGTAGTTTCCATTTCACGACTGATCGGAACTTACTTCTCGAATAGCCCTGATGTAATATGTCTTCTCTCATCATCCCATGTGCTTTATAATTGACTGATGCAACTTCCTTGCCCGTTAAATGTACAATACAAGAAAAGTAGAAAGAAGTAACCTATTTTTTTATTAAGCTCCATTTAGTTTATTTCTCCCTTTTTCTACATTTACTAACAATGATTCATCGATATCTGTTCAGTATATTATATTTTTTAGTACTGCCCGGTTCTAGAGATGTGCTAGACTGAAAACGCACGTACACGCAGAGGGAAAAACGGGTTTTTATTTAGCAGTCACATCTGTCCTTGCTATAAATTAATTCTTCGATTTAGGAGCTAAGCAGCTTCCACATATGAAGGGAACCGCTTCTGAGCCTAATTCTTTGTTGTCATAAATTTGTAATACTTGGATTGTCTTTGCGTTGGCAGAGTGATAAATAGAAATTCATTATTGACACAGTTGTCATGTTTTTCCCTACGATAGAAAACAGTCTACCTTTCGTGAACAGAACAGAAACTTCGCTTCTTTGGGCTATTAGTTAAGGTCGGCAATTAAAACCTACGAAATACATCTCAGAATTGTTTACTGTATACTGTTGTGTATTCAGAGTACGAAAGTCTCATCTAATGTTTTTTTCTTATCGTTGAACTGTTCAGTTTATTGAAACAGTGATGTCTTAAATCACAGTGTTTGTTACCTCGGAATTTTACTCTGCAGAGGTTCCATATTTCTCGTACAGCTAGTGTTTTATTTTATATCTTTCTTCGTTTCCGGTAAGTATTTCAATCTTTGATTTATCTACAGTGTTTCTATCTTAGTCTCTATTAGTCTCGCAGGTACTAATCTAAACTAACGAATCTAAGAAAGCATTGATTATACCTGGTTTTTAAGAACATCAAGAGTCGCTGATAAAATAAACCTTTATTGACTCCAGTTTCAGGCAATCGAATGTCATCATGTGACATAAAATTATTTATCTCAGGCTGTATGGTAACGACCGTACTTTGACGTCAAGAAATGAAAACCCACGTTATTTTTTAGGTTTTATTTTACGTTGTTCTTTATTTTATGATTTTATCTTTTAACTTTTGTCCGACATTATAAGAGCAATTGAATCAATTATTGTATTATTTATTGGAGTCTTTTTCAAGTAACCTGTTAACCTGAGGCACACCAGCACTGAAACATTTATATTCACAGTTGTTCGCGGTTTGTTAATGATCGTGTGTATCTACTCAAAGTTATAACTTTCTAATGAGTTGCGTAAAGTACATTGTATATTCAGCACCTCTGTTAAATTACCAACAAATGTTTGCATCTTTAATGAAATTATCCACCCTTCGTCTGTTTGAGCTTGCTATGTTCGAAAACGACCTACAAATTGTCGAATTGGTTCGCGTTCTGTAAATATCGTGGTTGTTATTCCTTGAGTACAGTCAAAAAATTATCTTTCAGTATTTGAGCGATATAACGAGTGCACCCACATCGTCCTGGTTTTCTCCGGGCCTGTCATTTATATTTCGACTGTGCAGTATCCTTAACGACTGACCAAAATATGCTGATTCCGGTTATCCTGATAACTTCTCTCGATGGTCGAAATCTGTTAGTGAAAAGTCTCCATATTCGTCACATATTACTCCAAGATTTATAGGGAAAAAGTAAAATAATGAAGGAAATGCGTATTAGAGTGTCACGCAACGTGTTCCTAGATAAACCTACATCATTCTTTCCTCCAATTCTTCTGCCTTTCGGGTCCCGTCCTCGATAAAAAAATAGATGCGGCACTGACTCGAAACCAAAGCTTCCTCGACTAACACATGCAAAGGCGTCTCGAAACGTTTGTCTTTCCTTAGGTTCAAAATGGTTCAAATGGCTCTGAGCATTATGGGGCTCAACTGCTGAGGTCATTAGTCCCCTAGAACTTAGAACTAGTTAAAGCTAACTAACCTAAGGACATCACACACATCCTTGCCCGAGGCAGGATTCGAACCTGCGACCGTAGCGGTCTCGCGGTTCCAGACTGCAGCGCCAGAACCGCGCGGCCACTTCGGCCGGCTGTCTTTCCTTAGGTTTCGTATAGTGTTTGTTATTGCAGTCTTCAGTCTGAAGACTACCCTACGGTAGAAAGTGCTCTATCAGCAGCTCACATACTACAAACAAGTGTTGGTGACACAAGTCAATGGAAAACTTTCATTGGAAGAAGGAGCAAATTAGAGGAACAAGTATTAAGTCATCCGGAGATACTTACCTCTCTTCTGCTTAAGCTACAGGGGAAAAACAGTAGAGAAATCATCAAGTGTGCTGGGTAAGGAAGACTTCAGACTGTTTTACTGGCAGAGTGATATTCCCAATTATTTTACCTCAAAAATGCTATAAAGATTTCCTTTCTCATTTTCCTGGATTTCTCGCCTCTCTGGAGATGGATTTACTTCTTTCGCACAAATTTGGTACTGGGTCTGTTTATTAAAATTACGACCATCTAACGTTTGCCCTTAATAACACTTATTACGCCGTGTCTATGACACATTTCTCGATCTACGGACGCGTTGATTCAAATTGCGGCACTTCTGCTGTATCTGCTTCCCGCACACGCAGATGTGACAGTTGGCGTTCAAGAACGAAAGCAAGAACGTACAGTGCCCCTTAACGTGGCACTTGTTTAGAATGTGGCTGTTACTACACTCAGTAAACATTCAGTTACTTAATTCTGACGCTTGCTCGTTATGTGATCTGTCTGGAGTCTGCTAAGTCCACCGTTTAATAATCCGATAATATTACAAAACAATGGCACTTGTAACGACAAAATTTTGGCTACCTTTTGTAAAATATTTTTTGTGTGTCAGTAACCCAACCACACACTCGTTCCATCTTTGTTGTGTTTTTATGTGTTCATACTGTGACAAGAATAGCACATAGTAGAACTGAATTACAATCTTCTGAAAATAAGCCCTTGCTAACCGGGAATACACAACCGAAGGAAAGGAGTAAGAGATAGACCAGAAGCACATTAATACAGGTGGATAAGGTTTATTTCAACAAAATAGTTGTAAAGATATCAAATAGTGATATGGAATAGATTTTCAGAAATCATATTTCTGTAAAACTTCCTGGCAGGTTAAAACTGTGTGCCAGACCGAGACTCGAACTCGGGAACTTTGCCTTTCGTAGGCAAGTGCTCTACCAACTGAGCTACGCAACCACGACTCACGACCCCGTCCTCACAGCTTTAATTCCGCCATTAACTCGTCTCCTACCTTCCAAACTTCACAGAAGCTCTCCAGCGTACCTTGCAGAACTAGCACTACTGGAAGAAAGGATATTGCGGAGACATGGCTTAGACATAGCCTGGGAGATGTTTCTAGAATGAAATTTTCACTTTACAGCGGAGTGTGCGCTAATATGAAACTTCCTGACAGATTAAAACTGTGTGCCGGACCGAGACTCGAACTCGGGACCTTTGTCTTTCGCGGGAAAGTGTTCTACCGACTGAGCTACCCAAGCACGACTCACGACCTGTCCTCACAGCGTGGGTAGCTCAGTTGGCAGAGCACTTAATTTACGGCCGGCCGCGGTGGCCGAGAGGTTCTAGGCGCTTTAGTCCCTAACCGTGCGACTGCTACGGTCGCAGGGTCGAATCCTCCCTCGGGCACGGATGTGTGTGAGGTTAGTTAGGTTTAAGTAGTTCTAAGTTCTAGGGGACTGATGACTTCAGATCTTAAGTTCCATAGTGCTCAGAGCCATTTGAAGCATTTGATTGACCTTACACTTTTGATTTTTTATAATCAGCTACCACTTTTCGGACCCTACAGATTTCTTGTCTAAATAATTTTGCTATTGATTTCGATGATTTGGTGACCTTTCAAGACAGTAAATGATAGCATCATCTTCAAAGAGTCGAAGAGGGCTCCTCAGACTTCTGTCTAAATCGTTCATGTAGGTTCGGAATAATACAGGTTCTGTAGCACTTCCTTTGTGAACGCCAGATATCACTTCTATTTTAGTCAGTGACTTTCCTTCAGTTTCTGTGAATTGCGACCTTTCTGACAGGAAAGTGTGAATTCAGTCACACAGCTAACCCGATACTCCGTAGGCGCACAGTTTAATTAGAAGTCTCTTGTGAGGCATGGTGTCAGAATGTTTCTGGAAATCTAAAAATATGGAATCGATTTCACGCCCACTGTCGAAGGCACTCGTTACTCGTACGCAAATAGAGCCTTGGTGTTTGTCGAGAACTATATTCTCGCAATCCATGTTGGCTATTTGTCAATAAATAGTTATCTTCGAAGTAATTCATTATGTTCGAACACAGTATATGTTCCAATATCCTAATACAAATCGACGTTAGTGTTGTATGTCCATATTTCAGCGGATTATTCATATTTCTTTTCTTGAGTGTTGGTGTGACATGTGCAACACTCTCGTCTCTGGGTACGGATCTTTCAACGAGCAAGCAGTGGTAGATGATTGATAAGTATGGAGCTATTGTTTCAGCGTACTCTGAAACGAACCTAAGCGGTATACAGTCTTGAGTGGAGGCCTTGCCTTTATGAAGCGAGTTAAGCTGCTTCGCTAACCGAGGATATCTATTTCTAAGTTACTCATGTTGGCAGCTGCCCTTGATTCGAGCTTTAGGATATTTACTTCGTCTTCTTTGGCGAAGGAATTTCGGAAAACCGAGTTCAGTAACACTGGTTTAGTTACACTGACATCCGTAACATTTTTGTTTCCTTTCGGACATTAGTTGCGTGGTGTCGTTCAGACCATCTATGGAACAGAGAATCGCCGTCTTGAAGCCAGCGACTTACATATTGGCCTGAAGGTCGCGGGATCCCCACTAAAGCAAGCAGAAACATCATCTCTGAATTGCGACATTTGGTGGTGGATGTCTCTCCTTCTTGCACGATGCATAACACGATCTTGTTAGAAGCAACCAACATTCAAGTGCTATTTCTGAATGAGATGTACGCTCCGTAATCTTCCCATATACCGGATGTCCTATTTATTTTCATCACCCCAAATAACATATCGACCAGACAAAAAACAAAAAATATGCCAAGAAAATGTTGTTTAACCACCGGATGGACATTCTCGAGCATGATTTATTTCTTGTAACTTTGGTGGTTACGAAGATGTGACCGGCATTACGAGCCTTTTTTAAAAAAAAAAAACTATATTTTTAACTCGGTAATCAACTTCCCCTCCTCAAGATGTGTTGCTAACCGTATCATAGCGTACCATTCACGGAGGCAAGACGTTATTAAAAACGTAACACGAAATTGTCTTCTACTCTCCAGTATTAACATGCATTACAAGTACCAGGGCAATTTAACTCGTCCACTTGTTGAAGTTGACAGTAAACAATAGAAAATGCACACCGGCCTTTCAGCCGACTGGCTTCCGTTGAGGGTTTGTGTGACTACAATGTCCATCAAAAAGAAGAGGTAGAATATCACAGAGATGCTGGTTCCTATTGGACAGACAGAAAACAGCTGTGATATGCCAGGAGAGATGCTACTCTGGTGTTAACAGTAAAGATGTAATTTCCTTTTGAATGCAAAGTGATTGTGGATAAGACGTAGATTACAGTATAATTTGTTCCACAATCGTATGGCTGAAATGAAGAAGGAGATAGATAAAGATTTGGTGTTATGCGAAAGTACAACTGAAATGCTACACGTATGCCGTCTGGTCCTGTAGTAACTGATTGATGATTGGTGTTTGATATTCGAGGACAGATGATGGAGACACCAGTAACCAACAGTGACTGTAAAAAACACGTCGCCCAGCATAGTTACCAGACCTGTGGATACTGGATCATAATTGCCGCATAAACGTGCGGTGCTATACGATATCTATTAGTAAGCGGCAGTGCGTGCCTTAGATTTCGAAATGGATATCATATTGAAAAGGATTAATAAACGCAGCTCATTTGGGTCAAAATAGTGAGTGAATAGTCTTTAAAAAAATTGTTGAGACTTTTGAGACCACTTGCCGACGTGTTGCCTTTTTTAGTCTCTTGTTAAACAAACGTAGACCGTTGTTCGTTTAATAATTTTTCTGACTGAATAAAATCTATCCGGGTGTTAGGCCGCGTCACTACGAAACACCGAAAGAACTAAAATGCTGAATTTTCGATCGACTTTTTCAGCTCTCCTCTTCAGGGCGCCTAGCTGCTAGATTCTTATGATAGCGTTCCTCTGCATACTGCCTTATTTCGGTGGTCAGGTGGCTGTCGATGTCGCAATCTGAGGTCGCTTTCGAAGTAAAGATTGCTAGAGACGGGCGACTGAACGATATTTTACTGCCTATGCTACTCTGGCGGGTTATCGGTAGACGTAGCGAGACAAAAACTGGTACCTGGTGGTAGTCCTGGGTTGATGACGAACGGTAGTCCACTTGTCGCCGGCCGGCCGGAGTGGCCGTGCGGTTCTAGGCGCTACAGTCTGGAGCCGAGCGACCGCTGCCGTCGCAGGTTCGAATCCTGCCTCGGGCATGGATGTGTGTGATGTCCTTGGGTTAGTTAGGTTTAAGTAGTTCTACATTCTAGGGGGTTGATGACCTTACAAGTTAAGTCCCATAGTGCTCAGAGCCATTTGAACCATTTTGAACTTGTCGCCGGTTCCTTATTCTGTCGAATCAGAGCCATGTGGAGCTGCTGTTTGGTGAGCACAGTGGAAGAAACTGCTCCTAGAAAAAGCTGCCTATTCGCTCCTGCCTATCAGTTACCTACCGGAGTCGCCTAGACAACACAGACGCATCCTTCTGCAAGGGTTGCTCAGAAAGTAATGCACCGCGTTTTTTTTCTTCGACAATTCTTCATTGAACATAATGAGAATTACACAAAGGAAAGAACTGTGTTTTATCTACACACCCTATTTTTCCACGTAATCTCCATCTCGTTCCATGGCCTTTCTTAAGGGTGAAACAAGAGTGTGTATACCCTGTCGGTACCAATCCTTGTCGTGGAGCCCGCATCTCGTGGTCGTGCGGTAGCGTTCTCGCTTCCCACGCCCGGGTTCCCGGGTTCGATTCCCGGCGGGGTCAGGGATTTTCTCTGCCTCGTGATGGCTGGGTGTTGTGTGCTGTCCTTAGGTTAGTTAGGTTTAAGTAGTTCTAAGTTCTAGGGGACTTATGACCACAGCAGTTGAGTCCCATAGTGCTCAGAGCCATTTGAACCATTTGAACCTTGTCGTGGTGGCGGAGCCAGTGTTTCACTGTATGATCTTCCTTTGCTGACTAATAGATACAGCGCCAGATGGCGAGTCTTAATGCATCTGTCCACGCAAATGACAACATCAGTTCGCTGCAAAACGTCAGGTGTGACAGCCGTGAATGGTCTCCCCGACCGTTGCAAATCGTAGAGCTCCGCCGGACAGCCTTCTGATGACCTCACCCCCCGCTGTTTCTGTCGACAGCAGATGCTCCACAGACTTTGCACAAGCTTTTGTGAATATTCGCCACAGTTTCTTTCTCTGCAGTGAGAAATTCAATGACGGCACGTTGCTTCTAGCGTACCTCTCCTAAAGACGCCATTCTGAAACTGTCCTGCAGCTACGCTATCTGTCGGAAGTGACGGAAACTTGGCGCGCTCGCTCAGAGGACTTCAAGTAATACATACGTAGCGTTTCGCATTCGTAGCATTGTTTTCGGCTGAGAAAAAAAAGGCTGTGCATCACTTTCTGGGCAACCCTCGTATAGCAATCTTTACTAGTAACTGTCGAATGGCATCATAGAATGTAGTGTCGGTGGAAACCTGACAACTGAAGTACACTGATGTGTCGGAAGTCATCGTATACCTCCTAATAGTCTGTCGGATGTCTTTTGCCTGGCGTACTTCATTAGATCGATATGGCACGGATTCAACAAGCCGTTGGAAGTCCCCTGCACAAATATTGATCCATGCTGCCTCTATAGTCGTCCATAATTGCGAAAGTGTTGCCGGTGCTGGACTTTCTGTACGAAGTTGAGCTCTCGATTATTTCCCATAGATGTTCAAATGTTCGTTGGGATTTATGTGCGGCGATCTGGGTAGCCAAATCATTAGCTCGAATTGTCCAGAATGTTCTTCGAACCAATCGCGAACAACTGTGTCCCCGAAACATGGCGCATTGACATCCATAAAAGTTGCATGAGAAAAATCGGTAAACAAACGTCGGCTGTATGTTGCGAGACAGAAGCCAACAGGAAATACGTCAGAACAGTCTTTGAAAAAGTATATATTTGTGTCTACAGTCACAGTTTTTTTTATTTTGCTTACCAGCAACCGGTTTCGGTGCACCGTACCATCCTCAGTTCAGCCTATGGTCAAAAAATTCCATTATGTAGTTAGAACAGTAGTGCAAGGGCGGTTTACAAAAATATCCTTTAAGACAGCAAACGCAAGATATATAGTGAACTTTAAAATGTATAGGTGGCCTCTTACCCCAGGCACTCATTCGTCACGCTTGGTTTCCCGGCAGGTGTGTCAAGTACTAAAAGAAAAGGTCACTAGTCAGCTTTAAACAGTTGTAAATTGCGGCCAAGAGTGATAAGGGTGCCCCATATGTACAGAGTTTATTTTACTTATTACTATCTTTTTTTCACCTATTAAAAAGGTCACTGTGTAAAAGATATCTAAAACTAGCATCAAATTTGAAAATAGGGGTCTACGTAAAAACGTAGCAACACTAACAAATCGCAAATGTGTTGAGCCAAGTTTGCATTTTACCGTTATATGCAGTTTATACCACTAAAAACATCGATCTGACCATGAATCTTTAAAATGAGCAAGTGTCGTCGTACAAACAACGTTACATAAAACAAAATGCAAAATTAATTCTTACTGAAAAAAAGTCAAGTTTCAGAGAGAATAGTGATATACTTGTCCGCAGCTCATGGTCGTGCGGTAGCGTTCTCGCTTCCCACGCCCGGGTTCCCGGGTTCGATTCCCGGCTGGGTCAGGGATTTTCTCTGCCTCGTGATGACTGGGTGTAGTGTGATGTCCTTAGGTTAGTTAGGTTTAAGTAGTTCTAAGTTCTAGGGGACTGATGGCCATAGCTGTTAAGTCCCATAGTGCTCAGAGCCACGTGACATACTTTTTCTGCGTATTACTTTTCAACCGTCAGCTGACGATATTTGGCCTCACCTCCGGTTTCATGTTGTCCGAGCGGTGTCGACGTGTACTCTGCGGCTCCCAGCTGCAACGTGCATTCTGCACGTCGTGTCGCTGCTCATCGACCAGCCACGGCCGCGGTAACCACCCCGCGTAGGTAACGTGCTGTTGTCAGGGTCTCTATCGATGGACTATGATATTAGGCGACCCTAGAGGATCACAGACAAACGTGTTGTACTATGAACATAACCCTACTATGTTTTGAATCTGGCCGTGTTCCCTTTCTGTAGGGAACGAGAGGATTTCAAATCCACAGCTACTTTGTGTATCCAGAAATTAAAAAAGTAAGCTAAATGTATTAAAATGCCGTGGTGCTAGGGCCCCTACTATCTTAAAAATCAATATTTTCGTTAACTGCTTAAAACATAGTATACATACATTTGCACAAAGTAATATAAAACCGGATGTATCATAAGGACGGGGTGCGCACAGCGCTTTTGATGCCAGTGGAGGAACTACTTGACTGAAAAGTAGTGGCTCAGATTACGAAAAGTGACAACGGTCGGGAGAGCGATATGCTGAACAGAAGCCCCTACAACCCGCATCCAGTGACGCCTATCCGCTGAGGATGATACGGCGGTCGGTCGGTTCCTCTGTGCCTTCCGAGGCCTGTTAGGACGGAGTTCGGGGGGAAGGTGGCGTCATGTTTGGGAAAGGGCAGAAGAGATAAGCCAGAAGGAAGATCGCAACACTGTCCCTCCTTTCAATCGTCGTGCGAACATCGAAATGGCAGACATTGAGATAACCGATCGCGGAATTGAAAAGCAGGACAATCGCTTAGTAGTGTAAACTTCTCAGGTCCAGATGAGATACTTTTAAGATTCTATAAAGGTTATGCGGAAGAATTTGCTCCTCTTCTAGCAGTAATTTATCGTAAATCGCTTGACCAATGAAAGGTACCTAACGACTGGAAAAAAGCGCAGGTCATTCCCGTTTTTAAGAGAGGCCGTAATACAGATCCACACAGTTATAGACCTATATCGTTGACGTCAGTCTGTTGTAGAGTTAGAATTATGACGTTTTTGGAAAATGAACATCTCCTGTATAAAAATCAACATGGATTCCTGCGAAACTCAGCTCGCTCTGTTCCTCCATGAGATCCACAGCACAGTGGACAACGGCGCTCAGTTTGATGCCGTGTTCCTTGATTTCAGTGAGGCATTTGACACCGTCCTGCATTGCCTTTTAATGAAAAAAATACGAGCTTACAGAGTATCGGAGCAGACCTGCGATCGGATTCCTTGCAGATAGCTTTCAATAAGTCGCTCTTAACGGAAATAAATTGACAGATGTAAAGGTAATATCCGGAGTACCACAGGGAAGTGTGATATGACCTTTGGGGTTTACAATATACATAAATGATCTAGTAGAAAGCGTCGGATGCTCTTTAAGGCTATTCGCAGATGATACAGTTGTCTATACCAACGTAGCAACGCCAGAAGATCGTAAGAATTTGCAGAACTACCTGCAGAGAATTGATGAATGGCGTAGGCTTTGGCAGTTGACCCTGAACGTAAATGAATGTAACGTACTGCGCACACATAGGAAAAGAAATACATTACTGTATAGCTACACTATTGATGACAAGCCGGCCGGAGTGACCGAGCGGCTCTAGGCGCTACAGTCTGCAGCCGCGCGACCGCTATGGTCGCAGGTTCGAATCCTGCCTCGGGTATGGATGTGTGTGATGTCCTTAGGTTAGTTAGGTTTAAGTAGTTCTAAGTTCTAGGGGACTGATGACCTCAGAAGTTAAGTCCCATAGTGCTCAGAACCATTTGAACCATTATTGATGACACACAACTGCAGACACCGTCTGCCGCAAAATATCTAGAGCGACCCGAAGTGGAATGACCATGTACAACAGATGGGGGGAGAAGCAGACAGCATACTCAGATTCATCGGAACAATCTTAAGGAAATGTAACTCATCCACGAAATAAGCGTCTTATAAGGCGCTTGTTCGCCCGATTCTTGATTACTTTACATCTGTCTAGGATCCCTATCAGGTAGGACTGATAGAGATAGAAAAGATCCAACGAAGAGCGGCGCATTTCGTCACTGGATCGTTTAGCTGGCGAGAGAACGTTACCGAGATGCTAAACAAACTCCACTGGCAGACGTTACAGGAGAGGCTCTGTGCATCATTGAGAGATTTGCTATTGAAATTTCGGGACAGCACTGTTCAGGAGGAGTCAGACAACATATTACTCCCCCCCCCCCCCCCCCCCCCCCCCCATACATCTCGCGTATTTCGCTTATTGACAAAGAGGCGAAAATTCGAGAAATTAGAGCCAATACAGAGGCTTACCGACATTCTTCCGACGCACTATTAGCGAGTGGAACAGGGTTGGAGGGATCAGGTAGTGATACCGAAAGTACTCTCCACCATACACCATTAGGTGGCTTGCGGAGAATGATGTAGATGTGGATGTCATATAGAGGATGGGGGGATGGAGGGGGTTGGGGGTGGTGGGAAGGATTGAGCTTAAAAACCAAGTCAGTAAATTGTGGATCGAAAGTGTATCCAGGAAATCTTATATCCATTTGTGAACGTCTCTATTAACTGTTATTTTAAGATATAATTAACACTGTGACTTTCTTACAAGAGGTAATAATAATAATAATAATAATAATAAATAAAACTCAATCTATTCATATGGAGTGCTCTTACCACTGTTGCCAGCAATTTGCGTCTATTTAAAGCCCAAGAATGAGCTTCTCTTTTAGTATTTAACGCATCTGCTTGGTAATTAAGCGTGATGATTGCGTGCGAAGAGCAAGAAGCTACGTATATATTTTAAGGTTTACTATACAAGTAAATCACGTAAACTTTGCACCGCGAATATTGCGGAAATGGAAAGTTCTATTGATGTGTGACTTCGACAAAATGTTTGTAGTCAGGGGCTCATATTGTTAAGCAATCAACTGATTGTAATAATAATTACAAAACGTCTTTTTGACACAACAAACAAAACGTACGGTAAACTAGAATGTCAGCTGTGTTTGTAGAAGTATAACAGTGAGAGTTATTTACGAGATAACGTATTTCCTAAAGTTTCCACACTTACGCTTCTTTCTGCCATTTAACGTGCATATTTACTAGGTACGCCGTTGTCATGTTTGCTTTCTTTTTCTTTTTTTTTTTTTTTTTTTTGGTCATCAGTCTACTGACTGGTTTGATGCGGACCGCCACGAATTCCTTTCCTGTGCTAACCTCTTCATCTCAGAGTAGCACTTGCAACCTACGTCCTCAATTATTTGCTTCACGTATTCCAATCTCTGTCTTCCTTTACAGTTTTTGCCCTCTACAGCTCCCTCTAGTACCATGGAAGTCATTCCCTCATGTCTTAGCAGATGTCCTATCATCCTGTCCCTTCTCCTTATCAGTGTTTTCCACATATTCCTTTCCTCTCCGATTCTGCGTAGAACCTCCTCATTCCTTACCTTATCAGTCCACCTAATTTTCAACATTCGTCTATAGCACCACATCTCAAATGCTTCGATTCTCTTCTGTACCGATTTTCCCACAGTCCATGTTTCACTACCATACAATGCTGTACTCCAGACGTACATCCTCAGAAATTTCTTCCTCAAATTAAGGCCGGTATTTGATATTAGTAGGCTTCTCTTGGCCAGAAATGCCTTTTTTGCCATAGCGAGTCTGCTTTTGATGTCCTCCTTGCTCCGTCCGTCATTGGTTATTTTACTGCCTAGGTAGCAGAATTCCTTAACTTCATCGACTTCGTGACCATCAATCCTGATGTTAAGTTTCTCGCTGTTCTCATTTCTACTACTTCTCATTACCTTCGTCTTTCTCCGATTTACTCTCAAACCATACTGTGTACTCATTAGACTGTTCATTCCGTTCAGCAGATCATTTAATTCTTCTTCACTTTCACTCAGGATAGCAATGTCATCAGTGAATCGTATCATTGATATCCTTTCACCTTGTATTTTAATTCCACTCCTGAACCTTTCTTTTATTTCCATCATTGCTTCCTGGATGTACAGATTGAAGAGTGGAGGCGAAAGGCTACAGCCTTGTCTTACACCCTTCTTAATACGAGCACTTCGTTCTTGATCGTCCACTCTCATTATTCCCTCTTGGTTGTTGTACATATTGTGTATGACCCGTATCTCCCTATAGCTTACCCATACTTTTTTATCTCGAACAGCTTGCACCATTTTATATTGTCGAACGCTTTTTCCAGGTCGACAAATCCTATGAAAGTGTCTTGAATTTTCTTTAGCCTTGCTTCCAATATTAGCCGTAACGTCAGAATTGCCTCTCTCGTCCCTTTACTTTTCCTAAAGCCAAACTGATCGTCAGCTAGCGCATTCTCAGTTTTCTTTTCCATTCTTCTGTATATTATTATTGTAAGCAGCTTCGATGCATGAGCTGTTAAGCTGATTGTGCGATAATTCTCGCACTTGTCAGCTCTTGCTGTCTTCGGAATTGTGTGGATGGTGCTTTTCCGAAAGTCAGATGTTATATCGCCAGACTCATATATTCTACACACCAACGTGAATAGTCGTTTTGTTGCCACTTCCTCCAATGATTTTAGAAATTCTGATGGAATGTTTTCTATCCCTTCTGCCTTATTTGACCGTAAGTCCTCCAAAGCTCTTTTAAATTCCGATTCTAATACTGGATCCCCTATCTCTTCTAAATCGACTCCTGTTTCTTCTTCTATCACATCAGACAAATCTTCACCCTCATAGAGGCTTTCAATGTATTCTTTCCACCTATCTGGTCTCTCCTCTGCATTTAACAGTGGAATTCCCGTTGCACTCTTAATGTTACCACCGTTGCTTTTAATGTCACCAAAGGTTGTTTTGACTTTCCTGTATGCTGAGTCTGTCTTTCCGACAATCATATCTTTTCCGATGTCTTCACATCTTTCCTGCAGCCATTTCGTGTTAGCTTCCCTGCACTTCCTATTTATTTCATTCCTCAGCGACTTGTATTTCTGTATTCTTGATTTTCCCGGAACATGTTTGTACTTCCTCCTTTCATCAATCAACTGAAGTATTTCTTCTGTTATCCATGGTTTCTTCGAGGCTACCTTCTTTGTACCTATGTTTTCCTTCCCAACTTCTGTGATGGCCCTTTTTAGAGATGTCCATTCCTCTTCAACTGTACTGCCTACTGCGCTATTCCTTATTGCTGTATCTATAGCGTTAGAGAACTTCAAACGTATCTCGTCATTCCTTAGTACTTCCGTATCCCACTTCTTTGCGTATTGACTCTTCCTGACTAATGTCTGGAACTTCAGCCTACTCTTCATCACTACTATATTGTGATCTGAGTCTATATCTGCTCCTGGGTACGCCTTACAATCCAGTATCTGATTTCGGAATCTCTGTCTGACCATGATGTAATCTAATTGAAATCTTCCCGTATCTTCCGGCCTTTTCCAAGTATACCTCCTCCTCTTGTGATTCTTGAACAGGGTATTCGCTATTACTAGCTGAAACTTGTTACATAACTCAATTAGTCTTTCTCCTCTTTCAGTCTTTGTCCCAAGCCCATATTCTCCTGTAACCTTTTCTTCTACTCCTTCCCCTACAACTGTATTCCCGTCGCCCATGACTATTATATTTTCGTCCCCCTTTACATACTGCATTACCCTTTCAATATCCTCATACACTTTCTCTATCTGTTCATCTTCAGCTTGCGACGTCGGCATGTATACCTGAACTATCGTTGTCGGTGTTGGTCCGCTGTCGATTCTGATTCGAACAACCCGGCCACTGAACTGTTCACAGGAACACACCCTCTGCCCTACCTTCCTATTCATAACGAATCCTACACCTGTTATACCATTTTCTGCTGCTGTTGATATTACGCTATATTCATCCGACCAGAAATCCTTGTCTTCCTTCCACTTCACTTCACTGACCCCTGCTATATCTAGATTGAGCCTTTGCATTTCCCTTTTCAGATTTTCTAGTTTCCCTACAATGTTCAAGCTTCTGACATTCCACGCCCCTACTCGTAGAACGTTATCCTTTCGTTGACTATTCAATCTTTTTCTCATGGTAACCTCCCCCTAGGCACTTCCCTCCCGGAGATCCGAATGGGGGACTATTTCGGAATCTTTTGCCAATGGAGAGATCATGATGACACTTCTTTAAATACAGGCCACATGTCCTGTGGATACACGTTACGTGTCTGTAATGCAGTGGTTTCCATCGCCTTCTGCATCCTCATGTCGTTGATCATTGCTGATTCTTCCGCCATTAGGGGCAATTTCCCACCCCTAGGACGAGAGAGTGCCCTGAACCTCTATCCGCTCCTCCGCCCTCTGTGACAAGGCCGTTAGCAGAATGAGCTGACTTCTTATGCCGGAAGTCTTCGGCCGCCAATGCTGATTATTTATCAACATTTAGGTAGTGGCGGGGATCGAACCCGGGACCGAAAGCGTTATGATTATGAATCAAGGACGCCACCCCTTTTTTTTTTTTTTAATCTCATTTTGTTCGCTTCTGTTCGTTGCATTTTCGAGGGGCGGACGTCGTAATACATCCTTTTATGTTCGTGGTTGGTCGATTGACTCAGTTTTTTTTTATTACAGAGGGCAGCTAACCCCCTGACCGAAAAGTGCGCTTATGTGGACCTTTAGTGCACTGTAGCTTGCTATTCAGTTAGTGTGTGATAGTCCAAGCAGTAGGTGACTGGACGATAGGACTTACCAATGCTGAAAAAACCGACGTACGCATGGTGTATTGAAAGTGCAAGAAGAATGCAATTCTCTCTTGTGAGGCGTATGCGTCAAGATATCCCAATAGAAGTTAACCACTTCGCCAGTTATTTATCAGCCTCTTGAATCAATCTGGTGAAAGTGGTAGTGAACCCTACATAACTTAACAGAAGGAAACATGTGGCAGTAGAAGAGAGGGAAACTAACGTTCTTGCTGCTGTTGGAGATGATCCTCACATTAACTAACTCGCAATCGCACGAGGAAGCGGTGAGTCAGACAAGCATCCTACGCATTATCCATCAACCTATGTTCCATCCCTATCACGTTTCTCCCTCCATCAAGAGTTGCATGGAACAATTATGAGAATCGAGTTAAATTCAGTACATGGGCATTAAGACAGGATTCTGCAGATGTATCACATGATGAAGCCACATTTACCAATCATGCCCATGTAATCCGCCGAAACAAGCATTAGTGGTCTGCTGACAATCCCCGTTAGCTTCGTTAGACAGAATGTCAGCGTACGTGGAGTGGAGACGTGTGAAGTTGGATAGTGAACCATCAGCTCATAGGCCAGTGATTCATGGAAGGAACACTGAACGCGCACAAAGATTGCAGCTTCCTAACAGATCATCTTCCACGGACGCTAGAAGACGTTAATTTGCAGACTAGAAGGAACCGGTGGTACTATTATGATTGCTGACCAGCCCGTAGTACACGAAGTACTAGGGCATGTCTTCACGGTTTCCAAATCGTTGGATTGGATGAAGAGGACATTTACCTTGGCCGGTCCTTTCCGCGGATTTGACGCCTGTAGACTTTTTTTCTGTGGGGAAAGCTGAAAGACGCTGTCTACAAAGACATACCGTCTACACCCGAAAATATACAACGACGTGTTAATGCAGTCTGCTCGGACATCTCCGCTGAAATGCTAGCACGTGTGCAGCAGTCGTTCCATACCAGACCAGAAGCGTGTATTGCCGCTGCCGGTGGTCATTTTGAACACAACCTGTATTGCTCAAGTGTCTCGTTACTGGTCAGAATCCACATAACTATTTCAAGCACTTTTTCTCCAGTGTGTGTTACCACAGGTATTGCACAATTGTCGCTGTGGGAAATTTTCGAAGTACGATATCTCGTAAACGATTTGCATTAGAGTCGTGCAACAAACACCACCGACATTCTGATTTACCCTACTTTTAAACTGTTAATGCCAATAAGCACAGTTCCACTTATAAAGTTTGTATGTCCACAGAAAATGCACTTCTTAAGTATTACTTTGTAATACTTAAGAAGTGCATTTTCTGTGGACACGTAACCTTCGTCTCCAATTGTTTTTATTTTTTTTATTTATTTTTTGCAGGAGGAGAATGAAATTTTTTGTGTACTTGAACGTTTAGCTATAAGTCGGTATATAAATGTATTTTCTTTTATTTACTTTTCTTTTTATTTACAGGTGAGCCATAATGTACCGTGAAGTAGATGTCAGGTTGCGACAACGGTCGGTGATGGAGTTCCTCTTCAAGACCGGCGATGACTCTGCCACATCGATTTACAGGAAGTTGCTCCCTGTTTATGGGGAAGAGACAGTGGATCACAGCAGTATCCAGCGGTGGTTGCAGAGGTTTAAAGAAGCTGATTTCTCTCTACTGGACAATCCACGATGCGGTAGACCATCGACGGCAGTGAGTGGTGTCAATATGGAGACCATTGATCAAATCATCTAAAATGACAGATGTGTGACGACACGCTGTCACTGGGCAAGCTGCGACGTGCCTTCAAGACCCATAGACCACAGCTTCAGCGTCAGCTCATCAGACTAAAAAATGACAATGCCAAACCCCATACAGCCCGTATGAGGCAGGAGAAAATCAGGAAATTGGGTTGGAAAATTGTTCCTCATCCTCCCTACAGTCCGGACTTGGCTCCATCTGATTTTTAATTGCCCGCATCTCGTGGTCGTGCGGTAGCGTTCTCGCTTCCCACGCCCGGGTTCGATTCCCGGCAGGGTCACGGATTTTCTCTGCCACGTGATGGCTGGGTGTTGTGTGCTGTAGTTAGGTTTAAGTAGTTCTAAGTTCTAGGGGACTGATGACCATAGATGTTAAGTCCCATAGTGCTCAGAGCCATTTGAACCATTTTTGATTTTTAATTCTTTGGTCGTCTGAAGGCCCACCTGAGCGGTAAAACATTTGATAGAAAGACCTTATTTCGTGTGGCAAGCGATGGTGTAAAAGTCAATCCCCAGAACTTTACAAAAGTACATTTACATCATGGAAAGAACGTTGAGCCAGATGCATCACAGCTGATGGAGGCCACATTGAGTAGGCTCAATGTATAGATAAACATTTCAAGTATGTTCACAAAAAATTTGATTCTCCTCTTGCAAAAAATAAAAAAAAAATAGAGACGACTGTGTAAAACTTTTTGAACGCCCTTTGTATTACAATTTGTTGATTGGCTAACAGTAGGATCAATCCTGTGAAAACCGCACATCAATTCACCATGTATACCAGGAGGACATCGTTATCAGGAGAAAGAAAACTGGCGTTCTATGGATAGGAGCGTGGAGTGTCAGATCCCTTAATCTCGCAGGTAGGTTAGAAAATTTAAAAATCGAAATGGATGGGTTAAAGTTAGATATAGTGGGAATTAGTGAAGTTCGGTGGCAGGAGGAACAAGACTTCTGGTCAGGCGAATACAGGGTTATAAAAACAAGATCAAAAATGGCTCTGAGCACTATGCGACTTAACGTCTGAGGTCATTAGCCGCCTAGAACTTAGAACTAATTAAACCTAACTAACCTAAGGACAGCACACACAGCCATGCCCGAGGCAGGATTCGAACCTGCGACCGTAGCGGTCGCTCGGCTCCAGACTGCAGCGCCTAGAACCGCACGGCCACTCCGGCCGGCAAAACAAGATCAAATAGGGGTAATGCAGGAGTAGGTATAATAATGAATAAAAAAATAGGATTGCGGATAAGCTGCTACATACAGCATAGTGAACGTATTATTGTGGCCAACGAAGCCCACCCCTACTAAAAGTTTATATGCCATCTAGCTCCGCAGATGAGGAAGAGATTCATGAAGTGTATGTTGAGATAAAAGAAATTATTCAGATAGTGAAGGGAGACGAAAATTTAATAGTCATGGGTGACAGGAATTCGATAGTAGGAAAAGGAAGAGAAGGGAACGTAGTATGTGAACATGGAATGGGGCTAAGTAATGAAAGAGGAAGCCGCCTGGTAGAATTTTGCACAGAGCATAACTTAATCACGGCTAACGCTTGGTTCAAGAATCATAAAGGAAGGCTGTATACATGGAAGAGGCCTGGAGGTACTCGAAGGTTTTAGATAGATTATATAATGTTAAGACAGAGATTTAGGAACCAGGTTTTAGATTGTAAGACATTTCTAAGGGCAGATAGGAACTCTGACCACAATCTATTGGTTATGAACTGTAAATTAAAACTGAAGAAACTGCAAAAATGTGGGAATTTAAGGAGATGGGACCTGAATAAACTGACAGAACCAGAGGTTGTAGAGAGTTTCAGGGAGTGCATTAGGGAACAATTGAAAAGAGTTTGGGAAAGAAATACATTAGAAGAATAATGGGTAGATTTGAGGGATGAAATAGTGAAGTCAGCAGAGGGTCAAGTAGGTAAAAGGACGAGGGTCAGTAGCAATCCTTGGGTAACAGAAGAGATACTGAATTTAATTGATGAAAGGAGAAAATATAAAAATGCAGTAAACGAAGCAGGCAAAAAGTAATACAAACGTCTCAAAAATGAGATCGACAGAAGTGCAAAATGGTTAAGCAGGGATGGCTAGAGGACAAATGTAAGGATGTAGAGGGGTAAGATAGATACTGCCTACAGGAAAATTAAAGAGACTTTTGGAGGAAGGAGAACCACTTGTATGAATATCAAGAGCTCAGATGGAAACCCAGTTCTAAACAAAGAAGGGAAAGCAGAAAGGTGGAAGGAGTATATAGGGGGTCTGTACAATGGTGATCTACTTGAGGACCATATTATGGAAATGGAAGACGATGTTGATGAAGATGAAATGGGAAATATGATACTGCGTGAAAGACCTAAGCCGAAAGAAGGCCCCGGGAGTAGACAACATTCTATTTGAACTACTGATAGGCTTGGGAGAGCCAGCCCTGACAAAACACAACCATATGATGAGCAAGATGTATGAGACAGGCGAAGTACCCTCAGACTACAAGAAGAATATAATAATTCCA
The DNA here is from genome assembly GCF_021461395.2 of Schistocerca americana. Classification (NCBI taxonomy): domain Eukaryota; kingdom Metazoa; phylum Arthropoda; class Insecta; order Orthoptera; family Acrididae; genus Schistocerca; species Schistocerca americana. The sequence continues at coordinate 456,400,564 of NC_060126.1, read as the reverse complement.
ATCCCAAGGAAAGCCGGTTTTGACTGATTTGATAATTACCGAACCATCAGTTTAATAAGCCACGGCTGCAAAATACTAACACGAATTCTTTACAGACGAATGGAAAATCTGGTAGAAGCCGACCGCGGGGAAGATCAGTTTGAATTCCGTAGAAATGTTGGAACACGTGAGGCAATACTAACCTTACGACTTATCTTAGAAAATAGATCAAGGAAAGGCAGACATACATTTCTAGCATTTGCAGACTTAGAGAAAGCTTTTGACAATGTTGACTGGGATATTCTCTTTCAAACTCTGAAGGAGGCAGGGGTAAAATACAGGGACTAAAAGGCTATTTAAAATTTGTACAGAAACCAGATGGCAGTTATAAGTGTCGAGGGGTATGAAAGGGAAGCAGTGGTTGGGAAGGGAGTGAGACAGGGTTGTAGCCTCTCCCCGATGCTATTCAATCTGTATATTGAGCAAGCAGTAAAGGAAACAAAAGGAAAATTCAGAGTAGGTATTAAAATCCATGGAGAAGAAATAAAAACTTTGAGGTTCGCCGATGACATTGTTAAACTGTCAGAGACAGCAAAGGACTTGGAAGAGCAGCTGAACGGAATGGGGAGTGTCTTGAAAGGAGAGTATAGGATGAACATCAACAAAAGCAAAACGAGGATAATGGAATGTAGTCGAATTAAATCTAGTGATGCTGAGAGTATTAGATTAGGAAATGAGACGCTACAAATAGTAAATGAGTTTTGCTCTTTGGGGAGCAAGATAACTGATGATGGTCGAAGTAGAGAGGTTATAAAATGTAGAGTGGCAATGGCAAGGAAAGCGTTTCTGAAGAAGAGAAATTTGTTATCATCGAGTATACATTTAACTGTCAGGAAGTCGTTCCTGAAAGTATTTGAATGGAGTGTGGCAATGTATGGAAGTGAAACGTGGACGATTAATAGTTTGGAGAAAAAGAGAATAGTAGCTTTCGAAACGTGGTGCTACAGAAGATTGCTGAAGATTAGATGGGTATATCACATAACTAATGAGGAGGTATTGAATAGAATTAGGGAGAAGAGAAATTTGTGGCACAACTTGACTAGAAGAAGGGATCGGTTGGTAGGACATGTCCTGAGGCATCAAGGGATCACAAATTTAGCATTGGAGGGCAGCGTGGAGGGTAAAAATCGTAGAGGGAGACCAAGAGATGAATACACTAAGCAGATTCAGAAGGATGTAGGTTGCAGTAGTTACTGGGAGATGAAGACGCTTGCGCAGGGTAGAGTAGCATGGAGAGCTGCATCAAACCAGTCTCAGGACTCAAGACCACAACAACAACGTGTAGAACAGCTCTCGTTCTCTATTAAAAAAATATATAGAAACTTGCAGGGCAATAGGCTGGAAGCAGGAGTGGTGGCGCGGCCATTGGAATTCCGGCGGACGCCCGACCCCGACCCCGCCCCGGCGGCCAGAGGCAGCGCCGCCACCGCAAGTCCTGCAGAGCGCGGCCGGCGGCGGCTATCTGCAGCGTGCGATCAGCGCCGTGAAATTGATCCCGGCCGGCGCGGCGGCTGTCACAGCGGACGGGCAAGGAGGCGGTCCCGCCGCCGCTTCAATTTATCCCCCCGCCCCCCACAGCCGAGACAACGGGCGCAACTCACGGGTTCGCTGCGGGGGAGCAATCGGGACGACTGTGAAACACCAGCACTCCCACCCGCCGCACACCCGGCCGCTGTCAACCTGTCAAACGAAACGCATTCGAAAATGTGTATTATATACCCCGCCGCCGCCTCCTCGGATACGCCTGCTCCGCCACCGTGCCCCGAGATGAAGGGGCAAAGTCGGACGCGAGCAGGAATGGCGCCGAGGAAGGAGGGACAGGCAGTTGGGAAAAAAAGAGGACAAGAACTTAATAATAAAGGAAGGATTCTTTACCATCTTCTAACTCATTTCAAATGGAAAATAAGTTCTCCCCGCAGCAGAGCGGTCTGCGCGGTTCTTTTTCCGCTGTCGGTTCGTCTGTCCGTCCGGCCCGCGCCTCCTCCTGGAAGCTCCAGCGACGCCTGTCGCCGGCTCCAGGAGAGAGGGGATCGCATCGCCTGTTTAATTACAGGTCACGGAGCCGATACGGGCCCGGGCGCAGCCCGCCGGACGCGACCTGCCTCGCGTAGCGCGGCGCTGCCCCCGGCCGGCCACTGTGTTGTGACGCCGCCGGCTTTCCTCACCTCGCCGCGCGCTTTCTGCCACGATCGCCATTCCGATGTCCCGTTCGGCCGCCGCGTTCCCGAACGATATCCCACCGCGGATATCTGATGCTGTCTGCACGACCGCCAGTTTCCCCCCTTGTAATTGGCGCCCTGCTGCGAGGCCTTTCTGGGTTCGGGAGCTGAGCTGTACCGTGGCACCGCGATATTCGTTCCTGTTACGACGCCACTCCTGCCCCCCCCCCCTCCTCCTCCGCCTTCCTGCCTCCTCTCTCCCGGGGAAAACTTACAGACTACACTCCCGCCGAGATGTATAAGCCACCGAACAGCCCGATGCTTATCTGGAGGCAAAAAAGTTGTTCGAACACCCGGTCCGCCGTCGCCGATCCGTGGCCGATACACCTTGTCTCCTTCCGCTGTTGCGGGCATGTGGACCGCATTCCCACAGGCTCACACGTGAACACGATTTTACGCAACACAGATAATCGCTCCGGGTCAAAAACTCTTATAAACAAACACGGGATCCTTGTTTCAGGAAAAAAACTGTTGCAGCCTTGAGCAGCTGCGTCGCTAAGTACGCGAACTGAACTCGTCTGACACTAGCGTTCTGTATACTATTATAAATAGTACAATCACCTATTGAAACTTCCTGGCAGATTAAAACTGTGTGCCCGACCGAGACTCGAACTCGGGACCTTTGCCTTTCGCGGGCAAGTGCCTGGCAGAAGTAAAGCTGTGAGTACCGGACGTGAGTCGTGCTTCGGTAGCTCAGTTGGTAGAGCACTTGCCCGCGAAAGGCAAAGGTCCCGAGTTCGAGTCTCGGTCGGGCACACAGTTTTAATCTGCCAGGAAGTTTCATATCAGCGCACACTCCGCTGCAGAGTGAAAATCTCATTCTGGACAATCACCTATTAATTTAAGTTTCATAGCAATACCTCGTATAAATATTGATACAGAGTCATCTAAGTCCGTTATCAGTGTCTGACGTCATCTTATTTCTTCATTGCTATATAAGTGATGATCCTGGTAAGACGTCAGTCAGTCTGCAAGATGCCTCTCGCTGAACGCATCGTGTTTATCGCTGGCGTTCAGATGGTTCAAATGGCTCAGAGCACTATGAGACTTAACATCTGAGGTCATCAGTCCCCTAGACTTAGAGCTACTTAAACCTAACTAACCTAAGGACATAACACGCATCCATGCCCGAGGCAGCATTCGAACCTGCGGCCGTAGCAGCAGCGCGGTTCCGGACTGATGCGCGTAGAACCGCTCGGCCACAACGGCCGGCTATCGCTGGCGTCCTACGATCTACGGAACAGTTCTAGTCGTTGATACCGATTGTAATGTGAATGTTCATCCCGCCAAAACAATCGATGTTCTACGTGGGCTATCAATTCCCCGTAGTGGACGTGTCGGTTTTGCACTTATGGATGTTTCTGTTGACGTCGGCGAAGCATGGCTTTCTGACGCCATTGTTCCAATTGATTCAGTGCTACGTTCACTGGCCACTAGTCTGTAGAATTTCCTACCCAGGGACGTAACTGCATATTGCACTTTCGTGATAAACCAGTCATGGGCTTCCACGAGGGCCGACCAAACGACGATCTGTTTATTGATAAACCAATGTGTGTTCGCACTAGACGTATATGTATAAATTGTCAAAAGAGGACTCCGTGCATGGTAGGGGTAATGCTATGAAACTTAAATTTATTGGTGATTGTACTATTTATAATAGTACATAGAATCCTAGCATCTTCCTTTCAAGATCCGATTTCTACAGGTAAGTGGATTGGCACGAACAAGAAGTACAATAATAGATGACTACAGAGAAGTCTTCTTCCTTCAAAGGCTGATCCTTGTCCCTCCATCCACAGCTTCGTCCCTACAGCAGTTCTCTTATCTCCGTATATGAAGATCATCCCACCTCAATGACCATATTTTTTTTTTAATATGATTTTTTCTGAAACTTCCTGGCAGATTAAAACTATGTGCCGGACCGAGACTCGAACTCGAGACCTGGCAGAAATGAAGCTGTGAGGATGGGCCGTGAGTCGTGCTTTGGTAGCTCTGGTGGTAGAGCACTTGCCTCCGAAAGGCAAAGGTCCCGAGTTCGAGTATCGGTCCGGCACACAGTTTTAATCTGCCAGGAAGTTTCATATCAGCGCACACTCCGCTGCAGAGTGAAAATCTCGTTCTAGGATTTTCTCTGTCGTTCCTTCGTTTCCCCATTCTTGACGTCGTAAGTGTTTTTTAAAAGAATATCATTTCTAATTAAATGCCTAGTGAGTTTTTCTTTGTGTTGGCTAATAACTTTCAGTAGTTACTTTTTCTCTCCTATTTCCTGTAGGACTACGAGTATATCTTCCACTTTTCCGCCAGTCCACATAGTTCTAGTAATTCTCTTCTCATTCCGCAGCTTCGAGGCTAACTACCTCTTGATTTGCTAATGTTCAGGTTTAACAACTGTATGTCAAGTGAAACAACATAAAGGTTCTTACAGATTTTTTCTAAGTGCCAAAACTGATGTCGTTATTCCGTAAAAGGTTCATCTTTATTTTGGAAAGCAGTGCCTCTCTTCTCTAATTTCCATGAAACATGTATGGTTTTCCTTCACCATATTATCGGAATACCACTGAAATTCTATTACATCCTCGGGCTGGTCACTGCCTATGTTTGTGACAGTCCTACCTCCACCTTTCAGATATGGACTAGTGGAGGCACATGAGGATCAAACAAGTAGAAAGACAAGACATAGGGGAAATCCGTGGATAACACAGGAGATACTGAATTTGATTGATGAAAAGAGAAAACATTAAAAATGCAGCAAATGAAACAGGCGATAGGAATACAAATGTCTAAAAAATGAGACTGATGGGAATTACAAATGGCTAATCTGGAATGGATAGAGGATAAATGTAAGGGTTTAGAAACATGTATCATGAAGGAAAAGATAAATACTGCCTATAGGAAAATTAAAGAGGCCTTTGGAAAAAACAGAAGCAGCTGTATGAATATCAATGACTCACATGGGAAACCAGTTCTAAACAAAGAAGGGAAAGCTGAAAGGTGGAAGAAATATACAAAGGTTCTTTACGACGGAGATGATATTGAAGGCACAGGAACAAGATGTTGATGAAGATGAGATGGGAGACATGACACAGCAACAAGAATTTGATAGCTCACTGAAAGACCTAAGTCGAATCAAAGCCCCGGGAGTAGATGAGACTCCGTCAGACCTACTGATAATCTCGGAACAGGCAGAGATGACAAAACTCCTCCATCTGGTACACAAGATTTATAAGACAGACGAAATTCCGTCAGACTTCAAGAAGAATGTAATCATTCCAGTTCCAAAGAAGGCAGTTACTGACAGATGTGAATATTACCGAACCATCAGCTTAATAAATCATGATTGCAAAATACTAACACGAAACCCTTACAGGAATGGCGGTCTCGGGTAAGAACAGTTTGGATTACGGAGAAATGTGGGTACAAGCGAGACCATACGACTTATCTTAGAACATGGGTTAAGGAAAGGCAAGCCTTCGTGTATAGTATTTTTAGACTCAGAGATTACTCTCTTTGAAACTCTGATATAGTCGAATTAAATCAGGTGATGCTGAGCTAATTAGACTGGGAAACGAGACACTTAATGTAGTGGATGAATTTTGCTATTTGGGCAGTAAAATTACTTTACGAAGGAAAGAGTATATAAAATGTAGACTGCCAACGTTAAGAAAAGAGTATCAGAAGAAGAGAAATTTGTTACCATCGAATGTACATCGAAGGATTAGCTATTCATAAAAGTATTTGTATGGAGTGTAGCCATGTATGGAAATGAACTATAAACAGTTTAGACAAGAAGATAATTGCTGCAGAAGAAATGTTGAAGATTAGATTTGTGGATCACGTAACTAATGAGGAGGTACTGAATAGAACTGGGAAGAAAAGAAATTTGTCTCACATATTCACTAAAAGAAGGAATAGGGTGATAGGGCACATTCTGAGAAATCAAGGGATTACGAATTTAGCACTGGGGAGGAATATGGACGGTTAAAATAGTAGAGGGAGACCGAGAGATGAAGACCGTAAGCAGATTCAAAAGGATGTAAGTGGCAGTAGTTACTCAGAGATGAAGAGGTTTGCACAGGATAGAGTAGCTGGGAGAGTTTCATCAAACCGTTCTTCGTACTAAAGACCACAACAACCACCTTAAACTCCTTCTTTGTGTATAACTATGACTTCAGACTTCTTTATTTTTTTTTTAATTTTGGTATCTCTACATTTGAGACCTAAGAATTTTATTTATTCCTTTCGCTGAGTCTTCGACTATAGCAATGTCATCGGCAAACAAAGTGAATATGAATACCATTAACTTCAATTCCAGTCATTATTTCTCTGTTGTTTTTCCTCCCCGATAATCATACTACATAAACAAGATGGCAAACGGCAGTCCTGAATTACTGCCCCTCTCATTTTTGCTTATTTCTTACTACAACCAATATCCAGTTCAGTATTTTAACTTTTGTATATACCCAATCTCCTGCCCAAGTTGTGTTTGGCCAATGCTTTAAATAGTTACATCCAATCAACCATACCAAACAGTTTTATAAACAGATTGTGCTGTTTATTTATAATATGTTTTTAATATTAGAAGTAGTGCCAATACTCTCGTTCCTTTTCTTCATCTGGAGCCCAATTGACGATTTGCTAGTTTTGTTCTTCATTTCCTCCTTTAACTACTGACAGCAGTTTTTTGACGCATATGACAGGAGAGCTAGTGATGTACTTATATAATTTGTACAGTCCTTGGCTTATGCCCTCTTGGATGATGCAGTACTTCTTCATTTTGTGAAATCGGGTGGTATGGTACCCTCATCATAACATTTGGATAAAACAGTAAACTATTTATTTTTTATGTTATCGCTCTACTGATTTGTAGGAGCTCTGCAGGGATCTCATCTATAAACCTCCCTTTGTATGATTTTAATCTATTTAATGCAAAGCAGAACTCTTCTTTTGCTACTGGCAGTCATTTATTGTTTTCGTCAATTAGTTTCGCATGTTCAATATACTCACCTAAACTTTCAGTTTCAGCACCTCTGTACAGATCTCCTATAATGTCTTTCCGTCTGCCATATACATCTTCCACGTCAAATTGTAACTTCCCATTTTTATCTGTCACTGTGTTCCTCTTGGTTCTCTGCCACAGTTGCAAACAGTTTAATCTTTGCGTCAGCTTCATCCTGCTTCCCATATCAAAAATTAATTTCTGTTTCTTTGCTAATTTCTCCCGATATTTTTCTTTCTTTAAATGTTACACTGTTGTTATCTTGTTTCTGTTTACTTTACATCAATGAGGGCTTTTTTCTTTTAGTCTGCTCCTTCTTTTCTGTGTCTTCCACAGTTCTCGGTTCCGAATTCCGCATTCCTAACATGTCTCTGGTGGCATTTTTTATAACTGACTTGATAATATCCGAGCGCCTTCCTTCCCCGTTTAATTACATTATATCCAACAGAAATAAAACAGATATTACGAATTGCAATGACTAAATAAACCTTCAGCAATAGAGTAATTTAATAACTACAACAACCTTAATTAATAAAACCGAAATGAAAGGAAGAAAGAAAGGTATTCATCAAGACATTTATTTGGAGAATGGTTGTGAAGAATGGGCTCTGAAGTACAAGAAAAGGAAAAATTACACGTAATAAACATGTGTATGTGGAGTAGAGCCACAAAAACATCGCAGGTTGAAATATAATCCAATGAACTGATCCTAAAAAGAGTTAATGTGACATTTATTAACATAATACAAAGAGGGAACGCTAAATAAATTGGGCACATAATTCGACACAGCACCTTCATAAAAATGTTTAAGAAGCAAAAACCCTCAGAAAGACTCAAGAAGCAGTTCCAGGACGTTTGGTGCCGGGTACTTTGAAGAAAGGCCACTGCCCACAGCGGCACATAAAGTTCTCCGTCTTCACGGGGCCAAGCAACATCGACAGTGGACTGCAGCTGCCTGGAGAGATGTAATGCGGTCCATTGAGAAGGGATATTGCCTTTTTTTTAAATTAAGTGTCAGGGGCACCGACAGCTCAAGTGGTTTTTATCCTGCAAGTTCTTCTATGGTGTAGTTCAGGCTGGACGTGATTCTGTGATGTTTCGTGGATGTTTCTCGCAACACGGTTTGGACCCTCTCATTTTGGTTATCGTGGTCGCGTACCAGAATGATTATTTCAATGTTCTTATCGCGAATGCCTCATCCAGGGCCAATTCCCAAGCGACTGGAAAAAAGCGTAGGTGACTCACATAAAGAAGAAAGGTAAAAGAACGGACCCATAAAGTTACAGACAAACATCTTTAACAATCGTTTGCTGCCTAATTCTTGAACATACTCACCGTTTTAGAAAGCATCGTTCGTGCGAAACCTAGCTTGCCCTGTGGATGAATTCCGTATTTCTAGATTCCGTATTTCTAGATTTCCGGAAAGCGTTTGACACTGCGCCCCACCGAAGACTTTTAACGAAGATACGAGCAGCTGGAATAGTTCCCAGATACGTTAGTCGCTAGAAGACTTCTTACGTAAAAGAACCCAGTATGTTGTCCACGACGGCGAGTGTTCATCAGAGAGGAGAGTATCGTCAGGGGTGCTCCAGGGAAGTGTGACAGGATCATTACTGTTCTCTGTATAAAAATGATGTGGCGGACAGGAATGATAGCAATCAGAGATTGTTTGCTGATGATGCTGTGGTGCAAGGGAAGGTTTCCTCATTGAGTGATTTCAGTAAGACACAAGATGACTCAGACAAAATTTTTAACTAATATGTTGATTGGAAACTGGCTCTAAATGTAGAAAAACATTAGTTAATGCGGATGAGTAGGAAAACAGACCCACAATTTTTCGATACAGAATTAGCAGTGTCCTGTTTGATACAGTCACGTCGTTTAAATACCTTTGCGTATCGTCGCAAAGCTATACGAAATGTACCGAGCATGTTATGTTTGTGGTAGGGAAGATGAGTGGTCGACTTCATTTTACTGGGGAATTTTAGGAAAGTATGGTACATCGGTAAACCAGACTGCATATAGAACGTTAGTGAGATCTATTCTTGGGTACTGCTCGAGTGTTTGGGATCCACACCAGGTCGGATTAAAGGAAGACTTCAAAGCAATTCAGAGGAGGATGTTAGATTTGCTACGGTTAGGATCGAACAACATGCATGTATTGCGGAGATTCTTCGGGAACTGAAATTGGAAGCCCTTGAGGGAAGGCGACGTTCCACTCGAACACAACTGAGAAAATTTAGATAACCGGCTTCTGAAGTTGATTTCAGAACGATTCTGCTGCCACCAACAAATACACTATGTGATCAAAAGTGTCCGGACTCCCCCAAAAACATATGTTTTTCACATTAGGTGCATTGTGCTGCCACCTACTGCCAGGTACTACATATCAGCGACCTCAGTAGTCATTGGACATCGTGAGAGACCAAAATGGAGCGCTCCGCGGAACTCACGAACTTTGAACATGATCAGGTATCACTTCCGTCATACGTCTGTACGCTAGATTTCCGCACTCCTGAACATCCCTAGGTCCAATGTTTCCGATGCGATAGTGAAGTGGAAACGTGAAGGGACATGCATAGCACAAAAGCGTACAGGCCGACCTTGTCTGTTGACCGATAGGGACCGCCAGACCATCACACAGGAAATCCAAACTGCATCAGAATCCACTGCAAGTACTATGACAGTTTGGCGGGAGTTGAGAAAACTGGGATTTCTTGGTCGAGCGGCTGCTCATAAGCCACACATCACGCCGGTAAATGCCAAACGACGCTTCATTGTTGTAAAGACAGTAAACATTGGACGATTGAACAGTGGAAAAACGTTGTGTGGAGTGACGAGTCACGGTACACAATGTGGCGATCCAATGGCAGGGTGTGAGTATGGCGAATGCCCGGTGAACGTCATCTACTGGCTTGTGTAGTGATAACAGTAACATTCGGAGGCAGTGGTGTTATAGTGTGCTCGTGTTTTTATGTAGGGGGCTTTCACCCCTTGTTGTTTTGCGTGGCACTATCACAGCACAGGCCTACATTGATGTTTTAAGGACCTTCTTGCTTCCCACTGTTGATGAGCAATCGGTGATGGCGATTGCATCTTACAACACGAATAAGCGCCCGTTCATAATACATGGCCTGTGGCGGAGTGGTTACACGACAATAACATCCCTGTAATGGACTGGCCTGCACAGAGACCTCACCTGAATCCTATAAAACACCTTTCGGATGTTTTGGAACGCCGACTTCGTGCCAGGCCTCACCGAGTGTCATCGATACCTCTCCTCAGTGGAGCACTCTGTGAACAATGGTCATCAATTCCCCAAGAAACCTTCCAGCACCTGATTGAACGTGTCTATGCCTATCAGAGTGAAAGCTGTCATAGAGGCTAAGGGTGGGCCAATACCATACTGAATTCCATCATTACTGATGGAGGGCGTCACGTACTTGTAAGTCAGTTTCAGCCAGGTGTCCGGATACTTTTGATCACATAGTGTATTTCGCCTAAGGACCACGAAGATACGAGAAATTAGTACTCCTTCAGAGGCATATAGACTGTCGTTTTTCTCGCTCAATTTAAGAGTGGAACAGGAAAAATTGAATGGCTAGTAGTGGTACAGGGTATTATCTGCCACGCACCGTACCGTGGATTGCGGAGTATGTACATAGATGTACATGTACCAGTTGAGTATCTGGCATTGCCCAGGTACGTATTTATCCACTATTATGTTTGTTCTTCTCCACATCCATCTTCCATCTGCATCTGAACCTCTCTCTCTCCAACTCCTCCTCCCGTCCTTGTTCATATCCTCCTCCCATCCTTCCTATGTTCATCTCATACTTCCCCCGCCGCTCTGTGCCCATCTCCCCCACACCTACCCATCTACTCCTTTCACCTGTCCATCTCCTCTTCTCCTCTCCCTATGCCCATCATTTCCTCCACCCTCTCTCCGCCCATGTGTTTCTACATGTATTTCACCTGTATCTCTAGCGAATTTCTGCCAGCAGTTTCCTTCACACATAGGTCAATATTTATGAAGCCAAATCTCCTAAATTATGTGTCTTCTAATGTTATAATTCTTCAGATATCTTCAGCTTCAAATGTGAATTCTGTACAGTGATTTGAAGAGAGAAACAAATAAGCAATAAACTAAAATGTCATACATGATGAGGCAGTTTTTCATGCATCTCGAAGTTTACGATTTCAAATCTCCTGAAATACATGTGTACAGTGATAATGTTACAAGCACATTCAGCGGTATATGCGGATACTCTCTGCAAAGTGTGTTGCGAAAAGAGTTAGTACTCAAGAAGTAATAAATTATAACGTCATTCATGATGTGTCATTTTTTCACGCATCTCAGTTTTTATGACTTTATATCTCGTGTACTAAGTGTCGTACAATGATACAGGAGGACGTTCTGAAAATTAATGACTCCGAATTCTACATTCTGTTCTCAATATCGGCTAAGGTATTACATGTCATGCCGTTAAAGAGCTCGGAACTGTAGCGGGTAACATGGCGATGTGTAACGTAACTATGTGGGTGCGTGGGAAATAGCGTGCCGAAACGAGTTTCTAAGCACAGAAAACTTCGTCCATACATGAAGCATCCTCCCCTTCAGCAAGACAATGGATTCACCATCATCGATAATTCTCCCTACAGTCCCGATTTTCCCGATTTTCACCTGTTTCCAAAACTCAAAGAACGTCTTCTACGATTTCACTTTGATAGTGGTGAAGATCTGCATGCAGAAGTGAGGTTGTGGCTCCGTTAACAAAGTCAGACGTTCTACAGTGACAGTATAAACAAACTGGTCTCTCGTTGAAGCAATGCATTCGTCGTCAGAGTGACTATATTAAGCAATACATATATAGACATGAAGAATAAAAATGTAGAATATTGATAAAGTTTGTCTTATTGAAAAAGCTTTAAGAGTTTTCTCATTAAAAATCCCTAGACATTAATTTTCAGCACGTCCTCGTAATTTAGTAGGTACACTCAGTGGTAGTGCGAATACTTTCTGCAAAATGCGTCGCGAATAATTATAGTGATAAAGAAGTGTTAGATTAAAACGTCATGCTTGTTGCAGTAGGTTCACAGCATGAACATAGAAAATGTAGTAAGCAAATAAGTTTTTTTTTTCCCTTCCATCATTTTGTGTGTGGGGGCAGGGGGAGGAAGAGGTTTAAAATTACTTGCAAAGTTTGTTGCAAATCACCAAGTGTTCTGATTCTCGGATACGGAATGTATAAATTCTAGTTATTTGTGCGTCGCATTTCACACTACTTTTTCACACCGCCACCCCACATGACAGGTAGATGGTTCTTACCTCCATAGTGTTTCTGTCCATGTAGTAAGTGACATGTGGACATAGTTCCGTTGAATACAAGTGGTTTCGGAGGAAATGCACATACATACATTTTTATAAGGTGTATGTACGTATCATCGCTGAGCAGGTGTTTCCACGTCTTCTACTGTCTCAGCCTGTATGCTGTTGCTACTCTCGTCTTCCAGCGTGACAGCCGCCATGTTCATAGGGCTGTCGGCATACACTCTTGCTAGGACTAACACCCAGGTACTCTACAGCAACCGATCTCAGTCCCACAGAATGTGTCGGCATCCACACTGCCGGAGAAAAATTAGTACACCTGGAAAGACGACGTCATCTGGGAGATAGCAGATGCTCTGATAATGGTTTCAGCATCGTCCACCGACAGACAGCGTAGTGGCATAGCTACCAGATCACCATCTGTTTGTGCCCTATAATAGGGAATGCTCACAACCAGAAGGCTCAGTGTGGTGGAAACGTGTGGAGCAAGAAAGTAACAGTGCTACGGAGACGCACTCGTGCTTAGCTCAGCCAAATGAGAGAGTTTGAAAAGGTTCTAATTGTAGCCTGCCAACTGGCGGTTTGGTCCTTTCCGAGAATAGCTACACAACTTGGACATGCAGCGTCAGTTGTGCAACGATACTAGTATCAGTTGTCACGAGAACATTCCTAGACGCACAGACGAGTTTCTGCGCGTCCATGCAGCAGAGACACCTTCCAGGATCGTCGTAATTTCAGGACAGCGTGGCAGGTCGTACGGCTACAACACCAAAGGTAAGAGGGCTTACGAGCATAGGCATGTCAACACGAACGGTTGCGAATCGGTTGTTAGCAGCAGGACTACGGGTACGCGAATCTCTAGCCTGTCTTCCATTCACGCGATAGCATCGACCTGCACAGCTCTAATGGTGCCGTGAGAGGATCACTTGGAAGATGGAATGGCCCACCGTGGACTTCGGCGATAAAAGCAGTTCTTCCTCCACGTAATTGAAGGTCGTTTTCGTGTAGGAGTCGCATAGAGCGCATTCGTCCAAGACACATTGACTCACCCCAAGCCTTGTGGTCTGGAGTGCGTTAAGTTAAAGTTCTAGTTCATTTCTGATGTTTCTTGAGGAGACGTTGCGCAAATAATTAAGCAGGACAGAAGAAACATTAGTGTTTAACTTGTGACTTGTGGACAACAAAGTGACTATAGTTCTGACTGGGGAAATCGGCAGTGTTCTTTTCAAAGGAGCTATTCCAGCTTTTGCCTTAAGCGATTATGGATGCCTCGTAATACCTAAATCTGGATGGTCGAATGCGGATATTATCTCCCATCCTAAGTAAATAATAAATGTTTATAATGTAATGAACATTCACTCTGCAACAGAGCGTCCGCTAACTTGAACCTTCCTGGCAGATTAAAGCAATGTTCCTGACTGGGACCTTCATAAGGTTATACCCACCGCATTATATGCGAGTGTCGTTAATTAGATGCATGCAGAAAAATGCTGTGGTCATGTAGTAAGGAGTTACAGGGCTTAATGGAAAGCCGTCCGTAGTGAGCGAGCGGTTCTAGGCACTACAGTCTGGAACCGCGCGACCGCTACAGTCGCAGGTTCGAATCCTGCCTCGGGCATGGATGTGTGTGACGTCCTGAGGTTAGTTAGGTTCAAGTAGTTCTAAGTTCAAGGGACTGATGACCTCAGAAGTTATGTCCTATAGTGCTCAGAACCATTTGAACCATTAATGGAAATATTTTCCGTCTTTGCAACTAACAGAAAGGCAGTTTGCTTTTTGCCATGCGTGTTTCGCTTCTTCTATTTATGCAGCATCTTCAGTAGCCTGTGGTTCATGTTTGTTTTTATATAATAAATCCATTATGTAGTGATTACAAATATGTTAGTATGTTACGTTTTCTTGTGTTTTTCTTTGTTCTCCAGATTAGAAACAACTTTTGTAGCATAAGTTTCGTGAGGTTAAATTATCGTCAGGTGTTACTTAACGATTTCCAGTGTTGCTAGTCCATGTGTGGGGCCCTGGAGATGTGTTCAGTTGGTGTCCATACTCCAGTTGGCCGATTTACGGTGTTTTTTCACTCACGTTTGTTACAGCACATCACTTGGACTTTTCGCTGCGTGGAAACATGTGTGTCCTTACAGTGTGTAATGCTGCCAAATGTGGCTGTATGTTAATCTTCCGTCTTTAGTCTGTTTAGTGTGTGTGGTTTGAAATTTTTCATTTGTTTTGTGTGTCTGCATGTGTATATTTTGATTTGTGTGAATGTGTCATTCGTTGTGAGAGTGATTTTTTTATTGTGTATGTGTTATTCTTTATGTGAGAGAATATTTTTTGTGTGTGCGCGCGCCCTCGTTTGTGTGTGTGTGTGTGTGTGTGTGTGTGTGTGTGTGTGTGTGTGTGTGTGTTTGGGTGGGTGGGTGGGGGTGGGTGTGGGTGAGTGGGTGGGTGGGTGGGAGAGAGAGAGAAGAGGGGGGAGAGGAAGTTTCATTAATTATTTATTCTGTTTCTGTTTCACATTCCTGTTTGTTGCTGTTTCTGTGGCTAACATCATCAGTGAGTTACTACATACACTGATCTAGTCATTGATTACTTTCTTTATCATTGCAAGGGCTCTTTGTACATGATAGTTTCCCACAAAGAGCCCTTGCAATGAGAAAGAAATTAATTAATGACCAAATGAATACAAGCAGTGACTTACTGAACTTGTTACCCACAAAAACAATAACAAACAGGAATGTGAAACGTAACCAAAATAAATAATTAATGATGCTTACTCTCCCCCTCTCGTTCATAAACACACACACACACACACACACAGCCAAAAATCGCTGTAGGAGTAAGAAAGACCAACCTATCACAGTTCAGGAGATATGAGTCATAAACACTGCAACGCGCGCAAAGTGCCGCATTGTGCATGACGTTCGAATTCATTACTTCTTTGCAGACAGTATCCACATAATACGTAAATGCAAGATGGAAGGGGGAGGAAAGAAGGGAAGAGGCTATTGATGTCAGCTGTACCAAGCTCGGTTTAAATCAGTCCTGTGTTTTAGGAGAAGATGTGGTATACACGCACGCACACACACACACACACAGACACACACACAAACACACACACATACGTCTGTAATATGTACGGATTGAACTGTTCCAATTTTTTATCAAAACTAGAGATATTTACAGGAGATAACATATCAAGAAAGGAAAAATTCGAATTTTTTTTTAGATTTCTAGTCAAACGACAAGCTCCAAAAGTAGGCCATGTGATATAAGCTTCAAAACATTTATCAGTTTAATTCCTCTCCAGGCTGACAGAACATAAATATGTTTGTTGGCAATGGACAAACTCCCACAATGGCAGGGGGGTTCTGAAATGTCGACGTGTAAGCTGAACCTTAAATTCAGGACATTCATGAGTAGCAGTGGTTTGTAGCAGATAGCTGCTGTTATTAAAAAAAATTAGGGAGGGAGAACGAAGAACGGTACAATAAATATGTTAACATTTTAAAAGAGGAGGGCACTAGTCTACCCGCATCCGACTTATCTTCGGAGAAGTTATGCTCGGCTGGTGCCGTTTCCTGCTGGTAGAATACGGTCAGTATTGATCGCACGACGGGACGTACGGCGGGCAGCGGCGCGGTAGCTCGCCGGTGTAGCGGCCAGGCACGCCCACGATAACGACACGAGTAATGCGGCGGCCGCTGCCCGCGCGGGGAAGCGAACCCCAGACCTCCCGCGGCGGCGGCCGCCGATCATGCAGATATCGGACCGGGCGCTGCCACAGGCAAAACGCCGCCGCTTCAGTCCACAAGCACGGCTTGCTACAGCTCCCCACACCATCTCCGTTATCCGGCTACGTATTTAGTGGCTCGTCGTGGGGAAAAGCTGTTTAAGACTAACTGCTTTATAAATGTTATGGTATGGATATTGAAGAATCCACTTACAAAAAAGGATTTTGATAAGGTTGTGAGCAGGATACATGGGCTGCTGGAGTGGAAGGCTGAGCAACAAATTGAGGATATAACACAAAATTTAATTTATTACGCAAAAAAGGTCATGCAAGGTACTGGTAATTACATATTGACAAATAACTTGTTCAGTTTAAAAGTACATCAGCTGATTTAACATGAATCATCAACGAGTTATCTAACATCAAACAATCTGCAAATATGAGATTTAAACCTTTCCCAAACTTTTAATGGTTGTAAAATGTTATTACGAAACACAGAACATTACCAAACTGGTCACTGTATTTAAGCCTTACATAACCTAATGGGCACAATGGCTTAAAGTAAATAATATCACAAACGGATTGCAATATCTGGCCACTACAGCACTGTCTTACGTGACCTTGTGTGCCACAGTGAGTTACAGAACAAACTCATATAGTTAAATGGTAAATAATACCCACAATGGCGCTTGCCTTATAATGTTACGTAGCACACCAATTTACCAAGACAATGCAATTAATGCCAAGTACAGTCTGGTCCAGAATAACGAGTGCCCTGCCACTGATTAAACTACTCAGAAACAGTAATGAACTGTTTTACAAGGCAAGCACATTCAGTTCAGACAAGTTAACAAGACAGTGCCTCCATTTGAATTTTACCACAGAAATCCATCAATAGTCGTAGGCCAGACGGTAATTCGAAAAGGATTGATAACAAGTTACCGCACTGTTGGCGTGCGAAAGATGTGTGGGCCAGAAACCCCGTTGCAACAGGAACCGTTAGAAAGAGTACCCACAGAACTCTTTCCAAAACCACACTGTGAAATGACGTCAAAGGGGCTTCCAAAACAGGTTAAAACTCAACAGTAGTGAGTAAGAGAAAAGGACAAAAAACAAACACACACGGCCCTTACAATTAGCCTTGAAATATTCATAGCTGCGTTTAAGATTGAATTAATTTTAATCCAACAGGTAAACAGTGGTGTCACAGTAAAAAATGGTTCAAATGGCTCTGAGCACTATGGAACTTAACATCTGAGGTCATCAGTCCCCTAGACTTAGAACTACTTAAACCTAACTAACCTAAGGACATCACACACATCCATGCCCGAGGCAGGATTCGAACCTGCGACCGTAGCAGCAGCGCGGTTCCAGACTGTAGTGCCTGTAACCGCAAGGCCACCACGGCCGGCGGTGTCACAGTAGACTTACTTGACTAGCGTGACATTTTGGGCGTCCCTTAACTGACATAAGTTCAGTAACAAACTGAAATGCAATTTAAAGACACTCAAGTATGGGGCATTGTGAAAAACTTCATCAACAATTCAAGCAAACACGCCCACATAGGCACTCCAGTTCATACGTAAATCAACCAGGGCACAAGTCAGTATTTCGACACGCGACGTGGGAACACTCACTGCTCAGCAGCGCAAGCCAGAATATGACAGAAAGAAGTCTCGCTGTAACTCCACCAGATGAATATGCACCAAACTAACAGCTCACCTTTAACAATACTAATCCTAATGCCGTTAATAAGGTAATGGCCAGAATAACACCAGCCCGTAGTCACAGCATGAGGAAGGTCGAACTTGTAAACAGAACGAACGACAGCGAGTCACTGCAGCACCTCCAGTTCGGCTGCTCGGCCGGCCCCAGTGCAGCTGCCACACTCACACCACTTGCCGACGCGACTTCAGCGATCTTCCGGCGTCGCTCCGCCCAGGCCCACTCGTCTCTCTCTCTGCCCGAGACTCCCTTTCGGCTACCCGCACGGAATCCCGGAGGGCGCACCAACCCGAGCAACGCAAAGCGAATCGAAAGAGATCGACCACACACCACAGGAACAATCAAATCACAGGAGCACATGGTACAGATTTTACAAGGCAACAACTGCGTTTTTTTTTTTTTTTCATCAGTCTACTGATTGGTTTGATCCGGCCCGCCACGAATTCCTTTCCTGTGCTAAACTCTTCATCTCAGAGTAGCACTTGCAACCTACGTCCTCAATTATTTGCTTGACGTATTCCAATCTCTGTCTTCCTCTACAGTTTTTGCCCTCTACAGCTCCCTCTAGTACCATGGAAGTCATTCCCTCATGTCTTAGCAGATGTCCTCTCATCCTGTCCCTTCTCCTTATCAGTGTTTTCCACATATTCCTTTCCTCCCCGATTCTGCGTAGAGCCTCCTCATTCCTTATCTTATCAGTCCACCTAATTTTCAACGTTCGACTATAGCACCACATCTCAAATGCTTCGATTCACTTCTGTTCCGGTTTTCCACAGTCCATGTTTCACTACCATACAATGCTGTACTTCAGACGTACATCCTCAGAAATTTCTTCCTCAAATTAAGGCCGGTATTTGATATTAGTAGACTTCTCTAGGCCAGAAATACCTTTTTCGCCATAGCGAGTCTGCTTTTGATGTCCTCCTTGCTCCGTCCGTCATTGGTTATTTTACTTCCTAGGTAGCAGAATTCCTTAACTTCATTGACTTCGTCACCATCAATCCTGATGTTAAGTTTCTCGCTGTTCTCATTTCTACTACTTCTCATTACCTTCGTCTTGCTCCGATTTACTCTCAAACCATACTGTGTACTCATTAGACTGTTCATTCGGTTCAGCAGATCATTTAATTCTTCTTCACTTTCACTCAGGATAGCAAAGTCATCAGCGAATCGTATCATTGATATTTTTTCACCTTGTATTTTAATTCCACTCCTGAACCTTTCTTTTATTTCCATCATTGCTTCCTCGATGTACAGATTGAAGAGTAGGGGCGAAAGGCTACTTGTCTTACACCCTTCTTAATACGAGCACTTCGTTTTTGATCGTCCACTCTTATTATTCCCTCTTGGTTGTTGTACATATTGTATATGACCCGTCACTCCCTATAGCTTATCCCTACTTTTTTCAGAATCTCCAACAGCTTGCACCATTTTATATTGTCGAACGCTTTTTCCAGGTCGACAAATCCTATGAAAGTGTCTTGATTTTTCTTTAGCCTTGCTTCCAGTATTAGCCGTAACGTCAGAATTGCCTCTCTCGTCCCTTTACATTTCCTAAAGCCAAACTGATCGTCACCTAGCGCATACTCAGTTTTCTTTTCCATATTGTAACAGCTTCGACGCATGAGCTGTTAAGCTAATTGTGCGATAATTCTCGCACTTGTCAGCTCTTGCCGTCTTCGGAATTGTGTGGATGATGCTTTTCCGAAAGTCAGATGGTGTATCGCCAGACTCATATATTCTACACACCAACGTGAATAGTCGTTTTGTTGCCACTTCCCCCAATGATTTTAGAAATTCTGATGGAATGTTATTTATCCCTTCTGCCTTATTTGACCGTAAGTCCTCCAAAGCTCTTTTAAATTCCGATTCTAATACTGGATCCCCTACCTCTTCTAAATCGACTCCTGTTTCTTCTTCTATTACATCAGACAAATCTTCACCGTCATAGAGGCTTTCAATGTATTCTTTCCACCTATCTGCTCTCTCCTCTGCATTTAACAGTAGAATTCCCGTTGCACTCTTAATGTTACCACCGTTGCTTTTAATGTCACCTAAGGTTGTTTTGACTTTCCTGTATGCTGAGTCTGTCCTCCCGACAGTCATATCTTTTTCGATGTCTTCACATTTTTCCTGCAGCCATTTCGTCTTAGCCTCTCTGCACTTCCTATTTATTTCATTCCTCAGCGACTTGTATTTCTGTATTCCTGATTTTCCCGGAACATGTTTGTACTTCCTCCTTTCATCAATCAACTGAAGTAATCCTTCTGTTACCCATGGTTTCTTCGCAGCTACCTTCTTTGTACCTATGTTTTCCTTCCCAACTTCTGTGATGGCCCTTTTTAGAGATGTCCATTCCTCTTCAACTGTACTGCCTACTGCGCTATTCCTTATTGCTGTATCTATAGCGTTAGAGAACTTCAAACGTATCTCGTCATTCCTTAGTGCTTCCGTATCCCACTTCTTTGCGTATTGATTCTTCTTGACTAATGTCTTGAACTTCAGCCTACTCTTCATCACTACTATATTGTGATCTGAGTCTATATCTGCTCCTGGGTACGCCTTACAATCCAGTATCTGATTTCGGAATCTCTGACCATGATGTAATCTAATTGAAATCTTCGCGTATCTCCCGGCCTTTTCCAAGTATACCTCCTCCTCTTGTGATTCTTGAACAGGGTATTCGCTATTACTAGCTGAAACTTGTTACAGAACTCAATTAGTCTTTCTCCTCTTCCATTCCTTGTCCCAAGCCCATATTCTCCTGTAACCTTTTCTTCTACTCCTTCCCCTACAACTGCATTCCAGTCGTCCATGACTATAAGATTTTCGTCCACCTTTACATACTGCATTACCCTTTCAATATCGTCATACACTTTCTCTATCTGTTCATCTTCAGCTTGCGACGTCGGCATGTATACCTGAACTATCGTTGTCGGTGTTGGTCTGCTGTCGATTCTGATTAGAACAATCCGGTCACTGAACTGTTCACAGTAACACACCCTCTGCCCTACCTTCCTATTCATAACGAATCCTACACCTGTTATACCATTTTCTGCTGCTGTTGGTATTACCCGATACTCATCTGATCAGAAATCCTTGTCTTCCTTCCACTTCACTTCACTGACCCCTACTATATCTAGATTCAGCCTTTGCATTTCCCTTTTCAGATTTTCTAGTTTCCCTACCACGTTCAAGCTTCTGACATTCCATGCCCCGACTTGTAGAACGTTATCCTTTCGTTGATTATTCAGTCTTTTTCTCATGGTAACCTGCCCCTTGGCAGTCCCCTCCCTCCGGAATCTTTTGCCAATGGAGAGATCATCATGACACTTCTTGAAATACAGGCCACATGTCCTGTGGATACACGTTACGTGTCTTTAAAGCAGTGGTTTCCATTGCCTTCTGCATCCTCATGTCGTTGATCATTGCTGATTCTTCCGCCTTTAGGGGCAATTTCCCACCCCTAGGACAATAGAGTGCCCTGAACCTCTATCCGCTCCTCCGCCCTCTTTGACAAGGCCTTTGGGCAGAATGAGGTTGACTTCTTATGCCGGAAGTCTTCGGCCGCCAATGCTGTGTACAGGAAATAAAGTCACCGTCAACTGTAAGAAGAGGCAAGAGACATTTCTTAGAGGTCTAGGAGGAGGGGGGAGGGGGGAGGGCGACACGTAGAATCCTCAGTTTGTGACTGGTTTAATGCGGAGAATTCCTCTTCTATGCCATCATCTTCGTCTCAGAATAGAACTTACAACGATAGATTCACGAGGAGTAAGGAGGAAATAATATACATGGAAGATTTTGATGCATAAATAAGCTCACCGCACCAGACGTTAGTCACCACAGTAGAAGTGCACACTAGTCGCTCCGGAATGCTGTAGCAAGTTGTAGAAATTGTACCAGGCGCTCATGGCGTCATGTCGTGGCCCACCGCTGACGTACGTCATGGCAGTGTGCACTGTCGAGTCACATTAATGTGACAACCTGTGCCTGAATGACCACATTTTGCAGCGCTGACCAGTGCGATAAGCGCAGCGAGAGTGTCAGTGAGGTTATGGCAGGTACCGACAGGGATGTGGAGCCATGCCGTTTCGAACGCTGTTGCTGCGCTAGGTTTATCGGTTGAGAGTCCATGGGGCGAACAGTCCGATCGAGATGCGTTTAAATCCGGAGAGTCTTGTGGCCAGGGAACTACGGTAGACCCATTTTTGCGCTCTTCGAACCACGCACGTATAATGCGACCCGTGTGACACGGTGCATTGTCCTGCTGCTAAATTCCATAGTGCTGAGGAGAAACAAACTGCATATAAGGGTGGACACGGTCCCTGAGGGTAGATGCATAGTTTTGTTGATCCCGGGTGTCTTCCAGAATGACGGGATCACTCATGGAATGCCCTCCTGCCTCGACCCTCCCAACGATCGCTGTAGGGTGTTTGTTTTCAGACATTTCACTCGATACACGCCAACGGCCATCTGTCCGTTGGAACATCTGCCGCCATTCAGTCGACGTCCAGACGCAGCGCTGGCGTGCCAATACCAACCTTCGCCGCCGATGGACAGCAGGCAGCAAGGGTGCATGAACCAAGGACCTGCTGTGGAGGCCCATAGGCTGAACGATCGTTGAGGAGACACTGTTGATAGCCCCTTTGTTCATCTAGGCGGTCAGTTGCTCAACAACTGTACGTCTATTCGTCCGTACACATCTCCGCAGCCGTCTTTCACCCCTGTCATTTGTGGCATGTGGTACACCACAGTAGCTTCGGTGTAGTTTTTATAAATAGCACTATTTCTCAGTGCACGCAATACTTTAAACACGGTGGTGCAAGGACAGTCTATAGTCACACCTGTTTCGAAAACTCTTCCATCCCTGGCCCAAACGCCAATGATGATGCCCTTCGAACGTCAGAAAAAATCGCTCCCTTTCGCATTACGACAACAATTGCACCATTCTCCTCGTCGCCCCCCCGACGAGCCTTACGAGCTCTTCACTGCTAGTGCTGTCACTGTCTATGAGTGGTTATTGGACGTTGACGTCGAGCATAGGCGGTGCTCAGGTTAATATTACTGGACCGTGTACTTGCGTGCATGTACCAAATCTGTTGAATGGGATCAGCATTGTACGAGGTGCATTCCAATTCTAAGGCCTCCGATTTTTTTTCTCCGGACTGGAAAGAGATAGAAACATGCGCATTGTTTTAAAATGAGGCCGCGTTCATAGTCAATACGTCTCACAGATGGCAGCACCGTACGGCAGATGGAATTTTACCGCCAGCGGCGAGAATGAGAACTGTTTTAAATACTTAAAATGGCGACGTTTTCCTAACTTGAACAGCGTGCAATCATTCGTTTTCTGAATTTGCGTGGTGTGAAACCAATTGAAATTCATCGACAGTTGAAGGAGACATGTGGTGATGGAGTTATGGATGTGTCGAAAGTGCGTTCGTGGGTGCGACAGTTTAATGAAGGTAGAACATCGTGTGACAACAAACTGAAACAACCTCGGGCTCGCACAAGCCGGTCTGACGACATGATCTACAAAGTGGAGAGAATTGTTTGGAGGATCGCTGAATGACTGTTGAACAGATCGCCTCCAGAGTTGACATTTCTGTGGGTTCTGTGCACACAGTCCTGCATGACGACCTGAAAATGCGAAAAGTGTCATCCATGTGGGTGCCACGAATGCTGACGGACGACCACATGGCTGCCTGTGTGGCATGTTGCCAAGCAATGTTGACGCGCAATGACAGCATGAATGGGACTTTCTTTTCGTCGGTTGTGACAATGGATGAGACGTGAATGCCATTTTTCAATCCAGAAACAAAGCGCCAGTCAGCTCAATGGAAGCACACAGATTCACCGCCACCAAAAAAATTTCGGGTAACCGCCAGTGCTGAAAAAATGATGGTGTCCATGTTCTGGGACAGCGAGGGCGTAATCCTTACCCATTGCGTTCCAAAGAGCACTACGGTAACAGGAGCATCCTACGAAAATGTTTTGAAGAACAAATTCCTTCCTGCACTGCAACAAAAACGTCCGGGAAGGGCTGCGCGTGTGCTGTTTCACCAAGACAACGCACCCGCACATCGAGCTAACGTTACGCAACAGTTTCTTCGTGATAACAACTTTGAAGTGATTCCTCATGCTCCCTACTCACCTGACCTGGCTTCTAGTGACTTTTGGCTTTTTCCAACAATGAAAGACACCCTCCGTGGCCGCACATTCACCAGCCGTGCTGCTATTGCCTCAGCGGTTTTCCAGTGGTCAAAACAGACTCCTAAAGAAGCCTTCGCCGCTGCCATGAAATCATGGCGTCAGCGTTGTGAAAAATGTGTACGTCTGCAGGGCGATTACGTCGAGAAGTAACGCCAGTTTCATCGATTTCGGGTGAGTAGTTAATTAGAAAAAAAATCGGAGGCCTTAGAACTTGAATGCACCTCGTAATATGGGCTGAGATAAAGACGTTGCAGAATGGTTAGGGAGATGTGTTTGGTCATGACCGTAGCAACACCATGAATCATGGTGCCCACTTTATTGGGTTATGAAAGCGGACTGTACAACTCGAGGCCATGTTACATGTAATAACAGCAATGCTCGTAAAAAGTACTGAGCTACAGGGACTGGAGATGACTCACCTCTTGTCTATGAGAATAGGTTTCAAGTACGACACTAGTTGCTCGTGTCAGTGAATGTTGTTTTACCTCAAATCATTTACGGAGCGGACATCGCGAAGAGGACAGGAGGTACATTTGGAGAGGGAACCTCGCAGAAGTGCCATTGCTCCAGTGGGTCAAATGATACATAAATTGGACAGTAGCTGGCGAGAGGCTTGTAATGTTGTCCAGACAGTCACAATTTTGCTTCTTTTCAGGCCGGAGATGAGTCTGTGATGTTTCAGTAGTGTTTTATGAAGCAGGACTTGGACCCAGGTTACCGTGAACGTGAACTGGAGTACCTATTTCAACATTTTCGGGACCAAGTGCTATCTTTTCTTCTACAACTCATACTGCTGTGAGTGTTCCTCGCTTCCAAGATGACAACAGTCATATTCGCAGAGCTGCATCGATTTGTTCCTTGTCTGACGAAAACTCAGGAGCCCTATTGCAGTTCGACTGACCCTAAGTCACTCGATATTAATCCTGCAGAAAGTGCCTGGAACTATTTAGGACAGAGAATGAAACGTAGTAGTCACCACCCATGCAATCGTCCTTTTCTTTCCCCCCTACTCATCAGTCTTCTGACTTATACTTGCGCACTTATTTGCTGGATGTGTTCAAATCTCTATATTTCTCTATAGCTTTTACCCTCTACAATTCCTTCCAATATCATGGAGGTTATTCCCTGATGGTTTAACACATATCCTATCATCCTGTCCCTCCTTCTTGTCAGTTTTTCCAATTTTTTTTTCCTTCGCCGATTATGCAGAGAAACTACTCATTCCTCATCTTCTCAATCAACCTGATTTTTCAACATTCTTTTGTAACGTCACATCTCAAAAGTTTCGATTGTCTTCTGTTCCGGTTTTCCTAATGTCGTCTCCGTGATTCACTACGATACAATGCCGTGTCCCAAAAGTACATTCTCAGAAATTTATATCTCAACTTAAGGTCTGTGTTTGATGCCAGTAAAGATCTCTTGACCAGCAATGCCCTCTTTGGCCATGCTAGTCTGCCTTTCATCTCCCCCTTGCTTCGTCCGTCATGGACAATTTTGCTTCAAAGGTAGCAGAATTGCTTAATTTTATTCACTTCGTGATCCCCAGTTTTAATGTTAAGTTTTTCTCCATTATCATTGCAGGTACATCTCACTGCGTCTGTCTTTTTCTGTTTTGCTTTCGGTGTCTCTACGTGATCTTATCATCGATGTATGGCTTCAGCTGGATGTGGAATACTTGAATAAACTTGTGTATCCTCCTTGTCGCCGTATTGAGAGTAGTATCAGGGCTAAAGGCGGTTATGTCTCCTGGGTACAACTGGTATCTGGTCCGAATTGCTTATTTTTGTTAAATATTTTGAATGTGATGATCATCTGCTACAGGATATAACGGATATAATTGCTGACACTTCTACGTGTTGTATCTTAATACATATCACTGTGTTGGTTGTTTTTTGCCTGCGTCCAATAGTCTTACTACAAACACGTCACGAACTTTACGACCTGATGTTTTGTGCTTGGGCATAACTGCACTACTAAGTGGATTACGGCTATCAGAACAGACTAACCACTTTGCGTTCCGGATCCACACTTCAACAACTGACCTTCTGCCCAGAAGAAAATAACGATTAATCACTTGCTCTTGCCACGTACAGTTGGAGGTACTACCAAAGCTAAAAACATACGATTTGTAAAAATCTATAGTTATTAGTCTGAAAACGGCATAAATACTCATGTAATGTTGTTCATTACACCATGCTCAGTAACCAATAGAAATGTCTTCACTTAAACCCATTACACTTTGTATTTACTTACGATTCAACATGTAAAATAAAGAGGAGCCTAATGATCATAGTGAAACATCACCGAAATATGTATGGGTGAAAGGAAAAAAAAAACATAAACTGAAATTTTACCAGGGCAGAATCTTAAAACCATCTTTACAGTTTCATCTAACATCTTCCCTAAATCATGGGCCAAAAACCTTCATCTACCCCTTTAGCACTTTCGAGACAGGCATAATACAAATGAATTATCTTGATTGCTCATTTTTTAATTATCAGAAACAATAAAAACTATCTACTTCGAGGGGAAATTTTCACTGGTCAGAACATACCAATAGCACTGTCACTTTCCTAAAAAGAGAGGATAAAGGATCTAAACATGAACCTGATCTGTAAATTCTGGATGGTTTTGTTGGTTATTCGTCTCAGTCTAGGGAATTTCTTACTTATGACAGTTGCTATTTCGCAGTCTTAAGCTTGAAAGGAAACTACACAGATTTAGATGCGATCTTGACCCTCACTAATATCAGATTCTGAAGTCTTGTTGAAAGAGAAAACATTTACAATCTGAAGTATGCAGACGACTGTCTGAAACAAAACACGATGTAACTGACGAAGGGGGATCAAACGTAATAAACCAAGCATTTAGAAGAGAATAAATATGTCTAAAATGAGATTGTGTGAAAAGGAAAATGGGAGAACAGTAAATGTTAAAGAAGAAAAATGAAGTTGTAGAAATATGCATGAATACGGGATAAGTAGATACTGCCTGCAGCAAAATGGAAGAGCCCATTGCAAAACGGAAAGCATCTGAATGAATGTTAAGAGCTTAGATGACAATTCAGTATTAAGTAAAGAAGGTAAGTTGAAAGGTAGAATTAATATTCAAAGGGATTACGTAAAGAGAACGAACTAAAAGACAATGTTATATAAAGGGAACTCTAAGTAGATGATAAGATATTAAGCACGATACTACAAGAAGAATTTGACAGACCACTGAAAGACCTGAATGGTAATAACACATCCCTTCACAATTATTGAGATCCTTGGGAACGTCGTCCATGATAGAACTATTCCATTTCATGTGCGATATACTCGAACAAGAGTGAGGAAAAATACTCTCACATTTCAAGAAAAATGATTCTGATTCCAGAAACTCAGGTATTGACGTGAATTTTACCGAACTGTCCTCTTAATAAGTTATGGTAGCAAAATACTAGAACGAATTATTTATAGCAGAATGGAATATCTGAAGAGGCTGACCTCAACGAAGATCAGTTTGTTTTACAGAGAAATGTAGTAACACGAAATGTGATAGCGAGTTTATGAGTTATCTTGGAAGACTGATTGAAAAAAGGTAAATCTACATATTTGACATTTGTAGATTCAGAGACAGGTTTTGTCAATGTCGATTGGAAATCACTCTTTGGAATTCTAAAAGTAGGAGAGATAAGTTCTTGCAGCTTCAGGTTTTTCTCAGTTATAAGAGTTAAAGTACATCAAACAGTTACCGTAGCTGAGGAATGTAACAGGATTTTATCTTGTCCTAAATGTCTCTTAATATGTGCATTGTGTGGTATCACATATATGTACCAACCTACTAACAGAATTAAAAAATTTCCATCATACACCGACAGTGGTAGCACGGGACCTGGTGGGACCAATTGTGCACGCCTGCTGAGCCACACCTGCAGTAGCTCCGATACATGAGCGCCCTCTGCTGCCACAATATACGGCAGATGGTGGCAGCCACATGAGCCACAAGCATTTGGAGCAAATTCGCTACATGGTGCTACACAGAAACCGCCTAAACGTGGCTCCCACACCATCAATCATGCTTTAGTTAAGAGAGCCGCATCCTTGTTGACAATGAGAGCTGGACTTTGTTAGTTGCTGTGTTACACTACTGGCCATTAAAATTGCTACACCACGAAGATGACGTGTTACAGAAGCGAAATTTAACCGACAGGATGAAGATACAGTGATATGCAAATGATTAGCTTTTCAGAGCATTCATACTAGGTTGGCGCCTGTGGCGACACCTACAACTTGCTGACATGAGGAAAGTTTCCAACCGATTTCTCATACACAAACACCAGTTGACCGGCGTTGCCTGGTGAAACGTTGTTGTGATGCCTCGTGTAAGGAGGGTAAATGCGTACCATCACGTTTCCGACTTTGATAAAGGTCGGATTGTAGCCTATTGCGATTGCGGTTTATCGTATCGCGACATTGCTGCTCGCGTTGCTCGAGATCCAATGACTGTTAGCAGAATATGGAATCGGTGGGTTCAGGAGGGTAATACGGAATGCCGTGCTGGATCCCAACGGCCTCGTATCGCTAGCAGTTGAGATGACAGGCATCTTATCCGCATGGCCGTAACGGATCGTGCAGCCACGTCTCGATCCCTGAGTCAACACATGGGGACGTTTGCAAGACAACAACCATCTGCACGAACAGTTCGACGACGTTTGCACCAGCATGGACTATCAGCTCGGAGACCATGGCTGCGGTTACCCTTGACGCTGCATCACAGACGAGAGCGCCTGCGATGGTGTACTCAACGACGAACCTGGGTGCACGAATGGCAAAACTTCATTTTTTCGGATAAATCCAGGTTCTTCAATAAAATTCTTCAGGGTATCAGACCGCATCGTCATAATTTTAAAATGCGCCAATGTTTCAGCCAGCGTTGCAGCTAGCCTTCATCAGGGCCTTACGTTAACTGCTAAATGAACACACTTGGATTCCTTAAATAGCTGCACGAGAAAACCGTGTCGTTACTTGATTGGCTGCACTAGCGGAAGACAACGGCCGCGGAAGCCTACGCTTACAAATCCAGGTTCTGTTTACAGCATCATGATGGTCGCGTCCGTGTTTGGCGACATTGCGGTGAACGCACATTGGAAGCGTATATTCGTAATCGCCATACAGGCGTATCACCCTGCGTGATGGTATGGGGTGCCATTGGTTACACGTCTCAGTCACCTCTTGTTCGCATTGATGACACTTTGAACAGTGGACATTACATGTCAGATGTGTTACGACCCATGACTCTACCCTTCATTCGACCCCTGCGAAACCATACATTTCAGCAGGATAAGGCACGACCGCATGTTGCAGTTCGTGTACGGGCCTTTCTGGATACAGAAAATGTTCAACTGCTGCCCTGGCCAGCACATTCTCAGCAATTGAAAACGTGTGGTCAATGGTGGCCGAGCATCTGGCTCGTCACAATATGCCAGTCACTACTCTTGATGAACTGTGGTATCGTCTTGAAGCTGCATGGACAGCTGTACCTGTACATGCCATGCAAGCTCTTTTTGACTCAATGCCCAGGCGTATCAAGGCCGTTGTTACGGCCAGAGGTGGTTGTTATGGGTACGGATATCTCAGGCTCTATGCACTGAAATTGCGTGAAAATGTAATCACATGTCAGATCTAGTATAATATATTTGTCCAATGAATATCCGTTTATTATCTGCATTTCTTCTTGGTGTAGCAATTTTAATGGCCAGCAGTGTATTTGGAAATTTGTGGTAAGGTCTTATGGGACCAAACTACTGAGGTCATCGGTCCCTAAGCTTACACACTACTTAATCTAACTTAAACTAACTTACTCTAAGAACAACACACACACCCTGCCCGAGGGAGGACTCGAACGTCCGACGGGGGGAGCCGAGCGGACCGTGACAAGGCCCCCCAGACCACTCGGCTACCCCGCGCGGCCCTCTGTTATTTGTAGTGTGTCTTGGCACGCTTAGAGACATATTTGTTAAGTAAAACTTCTGTTTGCTGTGTTAACTTGGTCTCTGATTATTTCTGCTCCTGTCCAGCTTTCCTATTATGACAGTTACCACACCAACCTGTAGCGCACCGCTCCTTACCGTTGAGTAGAAAGTAGTGCGCAACAAATTGAGCAAGTAGAAGTGGAACCTTAGGAAAAAGGGAAGACGGGAGAAGAAATGAAAAGGTTTCAATTTGTGATTACTTTCTAATCCTGTCAGAGATGGCAATGGACTTGGGAAGGGCTGTTGAACGGAGTGGTTAGCACTTAGAAGATAGGTTATAATGAACAAAAACGAAACGAAGGTAATGGAATGTAGTTGAATTAGATCAGGTGACGCTTCTTTCGGCACAAAATAATTGACGATGACTGAAGTAGGGAGGTTACAAAATGATGAATGGCTATGAAAAAGAGAAATTCGTTGACATTGAATGTAAGTTTAAACGTTAGGAGGAGTTTCATGGCTGTCTTTGTATGTACTTTAGCCTTACGTGGAATGAAATGTGGTAGATGAACAGTCAAGAGAAAAGAAGCTTTTGAAATGAGGTACCGAAGAATGCTGAATATTAGCTAGGAATATCGGATTAATGTTGAAGAGCTACTGATTTCAGCTACGAAGAAAATGAATTTATCGAATAACTCGGTTGATAAAACAGTGGTAGTGTACTGAACTGTGGGGGTGTAAAAAGTGTAAAGGGAGACCAAGACTTAACTGTAGTGAGCAGGGTCAGCTGGATATAGGTTTATAGTCGTTGTGCAGAGATGAAAAGACTAGCATAGGAGAGAGTAGCACGGTAAGCTGCATCAAACCAGTCTTCGGACTGAAGATCACAACAACATACCTTAAACTGAGGACGATGTTTCTCGCAGCTCTGTGCCACGTTGTATTCCTCTAAGCACGGACTTGGTCATTCAGTATCTTTCTTTGGTCAGGGTGATTTTGATTTATGGAGATACGAGGTGCGTTACTTACACACAACCTCAATGATGGCGGTGTTTTTGAGGTATGGCCTAAAGATGGCTTTCCAAGGAACAGCATAAGCTTTCACTAGAGGTCAGATCTAGATTTATAATCACAGTACGTACTCCGGAACTTCTCTTCTGTGACTGAAAGTACCGATTTAAGACCCTAATGCACAAATTCCATAATACACCCACTATGGTTACTGTAGTATCTGGATGTGTGGGGAAAGCGTCAGGTGTATGTAGTCGCAACATAGTGGAGGATAGGATAAGCACCTTAGGTATGATATTTTTTTATTTATTTTCGAATGTCCTTCAAGGTTGCGATTACAGTCATTCCTTTTCGGGGATTAGTTTCGGACCATAGTATCCATTTTTAAATCATAGCTTTAAATGTATGATTGTATGATTACACCTACCGGAACTTTTTTTTAAAGTGTTAGGAACTGATCTTAAGCTTGTGAGTAGTCAGTAATGAGTGCTTAAACATCTTGAGAGATTAAAACTGCTTGCCAGACCCCCCGTGGTTAGTTCGTTGATAACAAAATAGTCGTGAAAAGCAGGGTTATGCGACACAATTATTGTTACCTGCCTGAAATCTGCAAAACATCGCACTACTTCGCTTCCAAGTGACATATTCGCTCCTGAAGAGTGAGTGATGCTCATCAAGTTGCCATATGTTTCATAAATTTCAGTACAGGTTTTGACAAAAGTTACAACACACTGTTTTCTTTTTTCTTATAACTACTGCAACACTGCACAACTCCTAGGTTGTAGGAATACGTAAGTAGCACAGTAACTCAGTGAACTTTGCTTCCTAGACGATTTATGATAAATAGTTAATCTAATTAGTGTATTATAATAATATTTTGTTTAACGGAAACTACAAACTGTTTTGTTTGCTTTTACTTCTTACATTTACAAAAAATGGTTCAAATGGCTCTGAGCACTATGGGACTTAACATCTGTGATCATCAGTCCCCTAGAACCTAGAACTAGTTAAACCTAACTAACCTAAGGGCATCACACACATCCATGCCGGAGTTAGGATTCGAACCTGCGACCGTAGCAGTCGCACGGTTCCGGACTGAGCGCCTAGAACCGCTAGACCACCGCGGCCGGCCTTACATTTACATCTTGGAGATGTGGTGAGCGTTGAATACTATACAGTATCTGATAAAAACCACCCCGATAGCTTTTAACGGACATTAATATAGGGTGCGTCCAGCCTTCACTTTTTTGAGGGGTAAGCTCTGCTGGAAACACTTCCGGTGAGGTGTTGGGATCTCGAAAAGTTGGCATTCTAACGCATCCTGTAGGTGCTCAACTGAACTCATATAATGACTCCGGGCTGTCCAGTCCACTGCAGGAATGTTATTATCCACAACACCAAAGTTAAGTACTGCCGGGCTTGGCTAGCACTTGGATGGCTCACCGTCCGGGTCTGGCGAGTGCGGTAGGCTGCACTCAGCCCTTATGAGGCCAATTGAGGAGCTATTTGATTGAGAAGTAGCGGCACCAGTCACGAAAACTGACAACGACTGGGAGGACAGGGTGCTGACCTCATGCCCCTCTGGATCCACATCTGGTGACACCTCAGTCCTGAGGATGACATGGCGGCAGGTCGATACCGTTGGGCCTTCAAGGCCTGTTCGGACAGTGTTTGCTTGTTATTATCCACAAACCATTGCCTCACGGATGATGCTTTATGGCAGCGTGCATTGTCATTCTGATGCAGTGATGGTCTCCAAATTACTCCTATGCTGTATGCAATGAACAAAGATGTAAAATGTGTTTACACGTTTCCGCATTTATGGTTTTCTTAAGCGCAGTAACGGGACGACGCCATAACCACGGCCGCTCGGTCTGACGCGCCTTGTGACGGTCCGCGTGGCTGTCTCCCTGTCGGAGGTTCGAGTCCACTCTCGGACATGGGTGTGTGTGTTGTCCTTAGCGTAAGTTAGTTTAAGTTAGATTAAGTAGTGGGTAGGCTTAGGGAGCGATGACCTCAGTAGTTTGGTCGCATAAGACCTTACCACAAATTTCCACAAATTTTTCCATAACCACGATAAACATTCTCATACCCTAAGTCACAGCTGCAAAATACTAACACGAATTCTTTACAGACTAATGGAAAACCTAGTAGAAGCCAACCTCGGGGAAGATCAGTTTGGATTCCGTAGAAACACTGGAACACGTGAGGCAATACTGACCTTACGACTTATCTTAGAAGAAAGATTAAGGAAAGGCAAACCTACATTTCTAGCATTTGTAGACTTAGAGAAAGCTTTTGACAATGTTGACTGGAATACTCTCTTTCAAATTCTAAAGGTGGCAGGGGTAAAATACAGGGAGCGAAAGGCTATTTACAATTTGTACAGAAACCAGATGGCAGTTATAAGAGTCGAGGGACATGAAAGGGAAGCAGTGGTTGGGAAGGGAGTAAGACAGGGTTGTAGCCTCTCCCCGATGTTGTTCAATCTGTATATTGAGCAAGCAGTAAAGGAAACAAAAGAAAAATTCGGTGTACGTATTAAAATTCATGGAGAAGAAATAAAAACTTTGAGGTTCGCCGATGACATTGTAATTCTGTCAGAGACAGCAAAGGACTTGCAAGAGCAGTTGAATGGAATGGACAGTGTCTTGAAAGGGGGATATAAGATGAACATCAACAAAAGCAAAACAAGGATAATGGAATGTAGTCTAATTAATTCGGGTGATGCTGAGGGAATTAGATTAGGAAATGAGGCACTTAAAGTAGTAAAGGAGTTTTGCTATTTGGGGAGCAAAATAACTGATGATGGTCGAAGTAGAGAGGATATAAAATGTAGGCTGGCAATGGCAAGGAAAGCGTTTCTGAAGAAAAGAAATTTGTTAACATCGAGTACTGATTTAAGTGTCAGGAAGTCATTTCTGAAAGTATTCGTATGGAGTGTAGCCATGTATGGAAGTGAAACATGGACGACAAATAGTTTGGACAAGAAGAGAATAGAAGCTTTCGAAATGTGGTGCTACAGAAGAATGCTGAAGATTAGATGGGTAGATCACATAACTAATGAGGAAGTATTGAATAGGATTGGGGAGAAGAGAAGTTTGTGGCACAACTTGACCAGAAGAAGGGATCGGTTGGTAGGACATGTTGTGAGGCATCAAGGGATCACCAATGTAGTATTGGAGGGCAGCGTGGAGGGTAAAAATCGTAGAGGGAGACCAAGAGATGAATACACTAAGCAGATTCAGAAGGATGTAGGTTGCAGTAGGTACTGGGAGATGAAAAAGCTTGCACAGGATAGAGTAGCATGGAGAGCTGCATCAAACCAGTCTCAGGACCGAAGACCACAACAACAACAACAACCCTAATGCCACATCCTATGTACCTCACTGTTGCAACTACACAAGATTGCAGTTAACGTTCTCAACGCAGACGCCAAACCCAAACCCTTTCATGGATTGCCACATGGTATAGCTTGGTTCATCACTCCATATCATTCGTTTCCAGTCATCCACTGTCCAATGAGTTGCTCTTGCCACCATCTGAAGTGTCGCTTGGAAGTGACTACAGAGATGTGTGGATTATGGGGAGATGCTCGACCACTTTAACCAATCATTTTTAATTTCCTACACAGCGCCATTGTCCGAGCTGGACAGCAGGTAGCAGTGTGGAACTCACGCGGTTTTTTTAAATCACCCTCTGCAATTCTCGACAGTCCCTTTCAGTCAGTACGTGAGATTCACCTGGTCTTGATGTAACAGTGGTTGTTCCTTGCGTTTCCAACTCACAACCAGATCACCAGCAGTCGACATGGGCGGTTTTAGAAAGGCTGATACGTCCCTGATGGACTTGTGATACAGGTTACATGCGATGAGAAGTACACGTTCGAAGTCTTTGATGGATTGTGTAAAAATTGGGCTGTGTAAAAATTGGGACTTTGTACGAGCGCTGATGACCGCACAGTTGAGCGACCCATGAACCAAACACCATCATCATCATAATCGAAGTCTTTGAGCTCTGCTGATCGACGCGTTCTGCTGTTACTACTTGCCTACTGACAGCATTCCTCGCCTCCTTTCATGATGATGGGTCCGCCCCTCGTGACATCTAATGGGTAATTCCGCAATATATGGGGGTGTCTGGAGACGTGATAGGACTGTGTACTTCTCGCTGAACGGGTTTGTCATGTCGATGGATACAGTATCCTAGTGGTCGCCACGGCCGTCCGCCGAAACAAGAATGCGATGACCGAGATTCTACGGTGAAATAAATGGATGAGTAATAAATGTCTTACACGTGCTCAAAATGTAGTAATTCTCCTCCTGGACGCTCTCGAAAGAAGTTTACTTTTGTGGTATGACTTAAAGGACGAAGGACAAGGAGAATAAGTGTTTAGCGTCTCGTTGTCACGGAAATAATACTGAAGCGCCAAAGAAACTGGTCTGGGCATGCGTATTCAAATACCGAGATATGTAAACAGGCAGAATAGGCGCTGCGGCCGGCAACGCCTATATAAGACAAGTGTCTAGCGCTGTTGTTAGACCGGTTAGTGCTGCTACAGTGGTAGGTGATCAGGATTTAAGAGAGTTTGAACGAGCGATGGCTCACAGCATCTTCGATGTAGCGATGAAGTGAGGATTTTCCCGCACTACCATTTCACGAGTGCACCGTGAATATCACGAATCCGGTAAAACATCAAATCTCCGACATCGCTGCGACCGCAAAAAGATCCTGCAAGAAGGGGCCAACGATGACTCTACAGTCGTTCAACGTGACTGAAGTGCAACCCTTCTGCAAACTGCTGAAGACCTCAATTCTGGGCCATCAAAAAGAGTCAGCGTGCAAACCGTCCAACAAAAAGGCGTAGATATGGGCTTTCGTGTGCCCTTGATGACTGCACGACTCAAAACCTTACACCTGGCCTAGGCCCGTCAACACTGGAAGCATGTTGCCTGGTTGGACGATTCTCGTTTCAAATTGTATCGAGCGGATGGACGTGTCTTGTATGGAGACAACCTCATGAATCCATGGACCCTGCACATCATCTGGGGACTTTTCAAACTGGTGGAGGCTCTGTAGTGGTGTGGGGCGTATGCAGTCGGAGTGATACGATACGACTAGATACGACTCTGACAGGTGGCACATACGTAAGTATCTCGTCTGATCACCTGCGTCCATTCATGTCCATTATGCATTCCGACGGACTTGGGCAGTTCCCACAGTACAGAGTTGCTCCAGGAACACCTGTTGAGTGGTACTTAAGTAAATAAATTAGTGAAATCAAAGTGAACTAGAAATTAGAATATAAATGAAAAACTTGGTTTAGTTTAGAGAGTTACATACTGGCATTCAGCGGGCAGAACAGCAGAACAGAAGAGACAATAACCGTGAAGTCAGCAAGTTCCACATAAGCGGGCGCTGTCGATTCAGCCGCCAGGGCATCGCCCGACCGACTCACGTGTTTCTCAGTTGTCGTATGTGAGCAAAGGGCCTCGCCTACATCCCAAGAGCCAATGACCGACGTTAAGAAGATTCTTCGAGAAGCTTTTCAACGTGACAGAAGAGGCAATGACCGGCTCACGTGTTTCTCAGTTGTCACATGTGAGCAAAGGCCCTCGCCTACATTCCAAGAGCCAACGACCGACGTTAAGAAGATTCTTCGAGAAACTTTCCAACGTGACAGAAGAGGCAATGACCGTGAAGTCGTTCACCTCCAGTAAACTGAAGTGAATAAATACGCGAGACGCAGTGGACCCGACAGACGACGACGAGGACGGAGACGGAGACGAGACGAGAGACGAAGAAGGAAGAAGAGAAGAGTAGCAGTAGTTTTCAGTCAGTTTCGGTGCTGAAGACCGTCATGCAAGAAGAGACTGCATCATGCACAGACGCACCAAGTCCGCCGCTGTAATGGAATAGCAAGCAGCAGCCTCGGCGCCAGAAGACAGAAGTTAAAAGATATTTGAAGTCTGATTTTTACGTACCCGGGTGACTCGTGAGGACGGGAAGGAGACGGCCTCACATCAGCAGTCACCTGTGAGCTGGGATGAAGATCTGACAGCCGAAGACTGGCAAGCGGGAGTCCGCTGTTCGAGTCCGGGACACTGGCCTTCCCTCGCCGCGCCGCTCCGCTGGCCGACGCACAACACACGCGGCCGCTTAGAGAAGAGAAACACTGGGACCCCACACCCAAGGTATCATCCGATGCACGACTTCGCTCGCAATAATCAAACCGGCCACCTCACGCTGCGCGTCTCCAGTCAGCTGGGCGAGACGGCGACACGAGATACACACCGCTACGCGTAATCAGACGCCGCCGCCGCCGCCGCTGCCGCAGCAGAAGGCTACGCAAACGACACAGCTGCCGTTCTCCGAACCAGAACATCCAGTAAGATACAGTTGTACGAAACTTTCAATAAAAGTTATCTTATGTGAAAATGCTGTTTCATTCTACCTCATACCCGAGCCAAGGAAGAACCCACCCTTCCCACATGTTGTTAAGAGAGAAACGTTAATTTATTTAATATTTTCACCCTGACAGAATGCTTTAGAATGCTCATCCTGACAATTGACAGTATCAAAAGAGAAAACCCAGTTACGTTTACTGACAGAAGTGTTACATTTAGTGTCACAACTGTTACACTTCTGAGTTTAAACACTTGCGCTGGCCATCGAACTCCCAACATTTTTGATCATGTCTGGGATGCCTTGCAACGTGATATTCAGAAGAGATCTCCACCTCCTCGTACTCCTACAGATTTATCGACAGCCCTGCAGGATTCATGGTGTCAGTTCCCTCCAGCACTACTTCAGACATTAGTCGAGTCCATGAAATGTCGTGTTGAGTACCCTGAGTCCAATATGCAGAAAGGAAGGCATGATAAAAATCTCCTTCGCTGTGACAGTCACGAATAACCGATCGCATTCTTACAGCTGGTTCATTTTCTAGATAGCCACACATGAATTCTAACCTATGCTCTAATGACCATTTAGGAGGAAAACAATGAGAAAATTAATGAATCCAAACTTTTGGATGTATGTCATTACCAGAATTCTTGAATGATTTGAATTTACGAGTTATGAGGAAGAGTTTATAGTCAAAATCATCGTGACGGCGAGCAGCAGTAAGGTCATTGTTACGTCGTGTCGGCGGTTTCCTCTCAAGGCTCGCTGGCCCTTGCCAACTCCTGACATAATCCCCGAAATACCCAGTGTTATTACTTTGTGACTTTCCCGTATTTCAGAATTCCTCTTCCCGTATCGGAGCGCGAATATCCTCAGAAATATGTAATCCTTGTATCACGTGTGCCAACTGATTTTGTACTTCCCGCATTTCTCTTTTGTATTGCGTATTAATTTGTCTCTGACTCTGTTTGAATTTTCTGATTTCCTCGTACTCTTCTGTGTCAGTAAAGGCTACTGGTCGTGTATCATTCAAATCATCATCTACTTTCGTAGATAAATTTGTCAACTGATCCGAAAGCTAGGCTACTTTTTACGACAACCTGCTGATTTCCACCGTGTGTTTTTCTGAAACAAATTTTAGAGCATCTACTTGTGTCTAAATCGTATTTACTGTGTCCTTTAAGTTTTCCTGATTTTTTACAAGTTGCGTAACTGTATCGGTAGATGCAACTGAGTCAGTTTTAGCCTGAAAGATGTCGTGATTTTCGTGCACAATAATCTGCAGTTCTTTTATGGCTGCTTCATGACTCTGTAATGCGTTTTCATAGACTGAAAATGCTCACAAATACGTGTTTTTACATCTTCAGAAATCTTTTGATATTTCGATTCGATTTTAAGTAGCTCAGCAGTTAAATCTCCGTGTTTGTTCAAGCGTTGTGTCTAAGTTTTGAAGCTTTTGTTCCATTGTGTCTAACTTTTGAAGATAATGTTCCATTGAGTCTAGCTTTTGAAGCTGTTGCTGTGTTTGTTTCTGATTTTGTTCCATATTTTGAATTAATTGCAAAACAATGCATTAGCAACTGAAACATGTTCCTTTGTGATTTTCGTCAGTACATTTGCATCGGAAATACTCGTATTTTGAAAAGCAGAGAGAGTGTCTGGACTTAGCTGCGAAATATGTAATGACACAAAATCTGAATCTTTGCAAGATTTGGTTCTGTTATGTCGCATACCTGAGGCGAACAGTTACCGACCAATCCATCGAAAATAGTTCCCTGTTCACTAATTGTTTCCCTTTCTACAACGTTATGTACTGCCTGGTCCATGTGCCTATGCACAGTTATCAAATTATTGTCTTCAATATTTGTCACTTCGTTACAAGGTGGTTCTAACATGCTACGCTTGTCTTCACTGTCATTTCTCAATTTACTTCGAAGCCTAGTATTACACTTTTCAAACGCCATGATTGTCACACTGTTCATCCGA
Source organism: Schistocerca americana (assembly GCF_021461395.2). Lineage (NCBI taxonomy): Eukaryota > Metazoa > Arthropoda > Insecta > Orthoptera > Acrididae > Schistocerca > Schistocerca americana. The sequence continues at coordinate 456,360,958 of NC_060126.1, read as the reverse complement.
ACATTATGCCTATTAACCCTTCCAGATAGATTGCCTCATCTAAGAATAAATATCTTTCCAGGATGCTGGCGTCCATATCAATACGCTGCAGCATTTCCGCAGCAAATTGTTGTCAGCGTGGCTTGTCGTTCGACGTCAGATGTTGCAGAATTTGCACTTTGTAAGCACACATACGAAGACGCTGGTGAACTACACGATGCAGTTGATCGAGGTATATCAAGTTGCCTAAATGCTTGACGAATTGACTTAACGTGGGCTTCTGAGAAACGTTTGTCTGATGTTCTCATCTTTCTCTTCTGAAACTCCGTAACGTGCATCGCCAGAATGATTCAGAACACTTCCTGTTGCCAGAAACTTCCTATGCCATTCCTTAATTGTTTTCACATCAGGTGGATCACATTCATATACACGACGATACTTTCTTTGCACAGTAATCGGTGATTTTGTTTCTGCAAACCACACTAATGCTTGCGCGCGCCGCTGTGGAGTCGCCATTATCACTTAATGCAACTATGCTGCACACTGGCGACGATTTTTGGCACTTCTGACGCGGGAATATAAATTCCTTGCGATGCTCTATAATATAGTGCATTTTTCACTGTCGTATCTACTGTGGTTTTTCTCTCCTGGGTCCTTGAAATCAGGGGGATTTGAGTGGGACACCCTGTATTTAGCAGATTTTACCTTATTCATGTGACATTCAGTTCCCAAAATTACATAACTGTCAATAATTCCATTATCCAAGCATTAACAAATACATCAATCATCAATTTACAATCCGTGTTGAACCAATACTAAATCTCCACGAAGGAAACATGTCCAAATCATCAGCTCGCGCTAACGCTGCAAACCTCCATCACTGCTAACTGCGAGTCCGACCAACCACAGAGTGTCTTACAGAGGGAACACACCGCTGTCAGTGATATTAATGCAGTCTAGAGCGCTGCCAACATACAAACACATAAACAGGCAACTTATAAGTGCCATACATGGAATATATCTCTTATCATGAGTTACGACGTAATATTTGAGATAAAAGTTTATACAAGAAACGGAAATGGAACTGTACATATACAAACCTTTTGTTATAAAACATGTTCATAATGAATTACAAATCCCACCAAGTTCTCATGTTTGCGGATAAACTGTAGCAGTTCCTCAAAGTGAGAAAATTCAATTTTCTTATTCAGTAGTTATCCGTTACCCCGAAAATTCTACGGTAATCGTTTTCGGATCGTGTCTTTGCTAGGTACATGTTGATGATGATGACGATGGTTTGTTGTTGTTGCTGTTGTGGTCTTCAGTCCTGAGACTGGTTTGATGCTGCTCTCCATGCTACTCTATACTGTGCAAGCTGCTTCATCTCCCAGTACCTACTGCAGCCTACATCCTTCTGAATCTGCTTAGTGTATTCATCTCTTGGTCTCCCTCTACGATTTTTACCCTCCATGCTGCCCTCCAGCACTAAATTGGTGATCCCTTGATGCCTCAGAACATTTCCTACCTACCGATCACTTCTTCTAGTCAAATTGTGCCACAAACTCCTCTTCTCCCCAATTCTATTCAATACCTCCTCATTAGTTATGTGATCTACCAATCTAATCTTCAGCATTCTTCTGTAGCACCACATTTCGAAAGCTTCTATTCTCTTCTTGTCTAAACTATTTATCGTCCATGTTTCACTTCCATACATGGCTACACTCCATACAAATACTTTCAGAAACGACTTCCTGACACTTAAATCTATATTCGATGTTAACAAATTTCTCTTCTTCAGAAACGCTTTCCTTGCAATTGCCTGTCTACATTTTATATCCTCTCTACTTCGACCATCATCAGTTATTTTGCTCCCCAAATAGCAATACTCCTTTACTACTTTAAGTGTCTCATTTCCTAATCTTATTCCCTCAGCATCATCCGACTTAATTCGACTGCATTCCATTATCCTTGTTTTGCTTTTGTTGATGTTCATCTTATACCCTCCTTTCAAGACACTGTCCATTCCGTTCAACTGCTCTTCCAAGCCCTTTGCTGTCTCTGACAGAATTACATTGTCATCGGCGAACCTCAAAGGTTTTATTTCTTCTCCATGGATTTTAATACCTACTCCGAACTTTTCTTTCGTTTCCTTTACTGATTGCTCAATATACAGATTGAATAACATCGGGGAGAGGCTACAACCCTGTCTCACTCCCTTCCCAACTTCTGCTTCCCCTTCATGTCCCTCGACTCTTATAACTGCCATCTGGTTTCTGTACAAATTGTAAATAGCCTTTCGCTCCCTGTATTTTACCCCTGCCACCTTCAGAATTTGAAAGAGAGTATTCCAATCAACATTGTCAGAAGCTTTCTCTAAGTGTACAAATGCTACAAACGTAAGTTTGCCTTTCCTTAATCTTCCTTTCAAGTCCTGGTTTGTAGGGCGCTCAATTGCGTGGTTATCAGCGCCTGTACAAATGCCCAATCTTTACACTGTCCAGTTCAAAATGGTTCAAATGCCTCTAAGCACTATGGGACTTAACATTGAGGTCATCGGTCCCCTAGACTTAGAACTACTTAAACCTAACTAACCTAAGGACATCACACATATCGATGCCCGAGGCAGGATTCGAACCTGCGACGGTAGCAGCTGCGTGGTTTCGGACTAAAGCATCTAGAACCGCTCGGCCACTGCGGCCGGCCACTGTCCAGTCCCGCCATTTTCTGAACGATGATGATACGATGTGAACAATACATACACCCACTCCCCGACAGGAGAAAGTTCTCCTTCCTGGCCGGAAATCGAACCCAGGAAACCGTGGTCCAGACCCAGAGCCAGTTAGAGTACTTTCGTGTGGTCTTAATGAGAACGCGTCAATAGGGGAATAACGTCATTACCGCCTGGTGCCCACTTAGAAGCCTGAAGCCAGCCGCGGGTGCTGCATCCGTGTCTGGCACTCAGACAGGGCAGGCGGGAGCCAGCAGGTAGCCGAGATAAGGCTGGGCGGGGCAGCTGCAGGGCGGGCCGTCCTGTTTGTTTTATGACTGCTTATGGCTGCTGCTGCTGCTGCTGAGCGTGAACCACTGCGGCTTCTAAGCGCCGACTGGCTGCCGCGGGTCCCAGGACGCTGACGACAGCCGTCAAGGGGACCATTTCTTTTATTTCCTTTCCTCTTCGTTTTTACTGGGTCCTACAAGCTTAAGTACTAATACATCTATCGTTCACGCCGTTTACAGAAATTATAGTGAGAAACATAAGATCCGTACGCGACAACACAATAGTTCCTCTTAATGTTCGAGATCATGTTTTGCAAGATAATACCAGTAGTAACCTCAGATTTCATGCAGACGATGTAGCTACAGGGTGTTTCAAAAATGACCGGTATATTTGAAACGGCAATAAAAACTAAACGAGCAGCGATAGAAATACACCGTTTGTTGCAATATGCTTGGGACAACAGTACATTTTCAGGCGGACAAACTTTCGAAATTACAGTAGTTACAATTTTCAACAACAGATGGCGCTGCATGTGATGTGAAAGATATAGAAGACGACGCAGTCTGTGGGTGCGCCATTCTGTACGTCGTCTTTCTGCTGTAAGCGTGTGCTGTTCACAACGTGCAAGTGTGCTGTAGACAACATGGTTTATTCCTTAGAACAGAGGAGTTTTCTGGTGTTGGAATTCCACCGCCTAGAACACAGTGTTGTTGCAACAAGACGAAGTTTTCAACGGAGGTTTAATGTAACCAAAGGACCGAAAAGCGATACAATAAACGATCTGTTTGAAAAATTTCAACGGACTGGGAACGTGACGGATGAACGTGCTGGAAAGGTAGGGCGAGCGCGTACGGCGACCACAGAGGGCAACGCGCAGCTAGTGCAGCAGGTGATCCAACAGCGGCCTCGGGTTTCCGTTCGCCGTGTTGCAGCTGCGGTCCAAATTACGCCAACGTCCACGTATCGTCTCATGCGCCAGAGTTTACACCTCTATCCATACAAAATTCAAACGCGGCAACCCCTCAGCGCCGCTACCATTGCTGCACGAGAGACATTCGCTAACGATATAGTGCACAGGATTGATGACGGCGATATGCATGTGGGCAGCATTTGGTTTACTGACGAAGCTTATTTTTACCTGGACGGCTTCATCAATAAACAGAACTGGCGCATATGGGGAACCGAAAAGCCCCATGTTGCAGTCCCATCGTCCCTGCATCCTCAAAAAGCACTGGTCTGGGCCGCCATTTCTTCCAAAGGAATCATTGGCCCATTTTTCAGATCCGAAACGATTACTGCATCACGCTATCTGGACATTCTTCGTGAATTTGTGGCGGTACATACTGCCTTAGACGACACTGCGAACACCTCGTGGTTTATGCAAGATGGTGCCCGGCCACATCGCACGGCCGACGTCTTTAATTTCCTGAATGAATATTTCGATGATCGTGTGACTGCTTTTGGCTATCCGAAACATACAGGAGGCGGCGTGGATTGGCCTCCCTATTCGCCAGACATGAACCCCTGTGACTTCTTTCTGTGCGGACACTTGAAAGACCAGGTGTACCGCCAGAATCCAGAAACAATTGAACAGCTGAAGCAGTACATCTCATCTGCATGTGAAGCCATTCCGCCAGACACGTTGTCAAAGGTTTCGGGTAATTTCATTCAGAGACTACGTCATATTATTGCTACGCATGGTGGATATGTGGAAAATATCGTACTATAGAGTTTCCCAGACCGCAGCGCCATCTGTTGTTGAAAATTGTAACTACTGTAATTTAGAAAGTTTGTCCGCCTGAAAATGTACTGTTGTCCCAAGCATATTGCAACAAACGGTGTATTTCTATCGCTGCTCGTTTAGTTTTTATTGCCGTTTCAAATACACCGGTCATTTTTGAAACACCCTGTATCTACAGTGATCAGCTCTAAGGCGCTGCAGTCATGGACTGAGCGGCTGATCCCGGCGGAGGTACGAGTCCTCCCTCGGGCATGGGTGTATGTGTTTGTCCTTAGGGTAATTTAGGTTAAGTAATGTGTAAGCTTAGGGACTGATGACCTTAGCAGTTAAGACCCATAAGATTTCACAAACATTTGAAAAATGATCAGCTGTCTGAAGAAAACTACACAATTATGCAGCTAGACCTCAGTGAAATTTCAGAGTGCTGCAAATGCTACCAACTGTCTTAAATCTACAGAAATGGAAAACTATGTACTTCACGAAAAGTAGAAAACCGGTATCCTATAACTACAAAATCAACGGGACTCGACTGCAATCAGTTAAATCGTACAAAAGTGTCTTATCTCTGGGGCTTCTCGTCCAAGGTTTATAAGCCTAGTACCGTGCCAGTCTTAGTATCATCAGACGCACGGGTTATATACCGGGTAATCAAAAAGTCAGTATAAATTTGAAAACTGAATAAATCACGGAATAATGTAGATAGAGAGGTACAAATTGACACATATGCTTGGAATGACATGAGGTTTTATTAGAACAAAAAAAATACGAAAGTTTAATAAATGTCCGACAGGTGGCGCTTCATCTAATCAGAACAGCAATAATTACTTTAACAAAGTAAGACAAAGCAAAGATGGTGTTCGTTACAGGAAATGCTCAATATGTCCACCATCATTCCTCAACAATAGCTGTAGTCAAGGAATAATGTTGTGAACAGCAGTGTAAAGCATGACCGGAGTTATGGTTAGGCATTGGCGTCGGATGTTGTCTTTCAGCATCCCTAGAGATGTCGGTCGATCACGATACACTTGCGACTTCAGGTAACCCCAAAGCCAATAATCGCACGGACTGAGGTCTGGGGACCTGGGAGGCCAAGCACGACGAAAGTGGCGGCTGAGCACACGATCATCACCAAACGAAGCGCGCAAGAGATCTTTCACACGTCTAGCAATATGGGGTGGAACGCCATCCTACATAAACATCGTACGTTCCAGCAGGTGTTTATCAACGAGGCTGGGGATGATGCGATTCTGTAACATATCGGCGTAACTCTCACCCGTCATGGTAGCAGTTACAAAACAGGAATCACGCATTTCCTCGAAGAAAAAAGGCCCGATAATGGTAGATGTGGTAAATTCAACCCATACCGTGACTTTCTCGTCGTGCAATGGAGTTTCCACGACAGTTGTAGGATTTTCAATAGCCCAAATTCTGCAGTTGTGGGCATTGACAGACCCTCGGAGCGTGAAATGAGCTTAGTCGGTCCACAACATGTTACTCAACCAATCGTCATCTTCCGCCATCTTTTGAAACGCCCACACCGCAAATGCCCTCCGCCTCACTAAATCGCCAGGTAACAGTTCATGATACCGATGGATTTTGTACGGATAGCATCGGAGGGTGCGCCTCAGAGTCCGCAGCTCATGGTCGTGCGGTAGCGTTCTCGCTTCCCACGCCCGGGTTCCCGGGTTCGATTCCCGGCGGGGTCAGGGATTTTCTCTGCCTCGTGATGACTGGGTGTTGTATGATGTCCTTAGGTTAGTTAGGTTTAAGTAGTTCTAAGTTCTAGGGGACTGATGACCATAGATGTTACGTCCCATAGTGCTCAGAGCCATTTGAACCATTTTTGGTACGCCTCAGTGCCAACCAATCAGTAGTGTGGAATGCCGGTGCGACGTGCGACGGCACGAGCGCTGACTTCCCGGTGCATAGACGAAACCGCTACAGTCTCCATTTCTTCCTGAACTGTCTCAGCAGCATTACGCCCTGTGCTAGGTCGGCCACTACGGTGTCTATCGGCTAAACAACCCGTGGCTTCGAACTTCGAAATCATTCTCGCCACAGCTGCATTTGTCAACGGACTTTTACCCGTTCGAATCCCCTTCCTATGGCGATAGGATCGTAACGCTGAACCAGCACATTCCCCATTCTGATAATATAGTTTCACTAAAAGCGCCTTCTCAGGTAACGTCAACATGCTGCGACTGCTGGCGCATCTGATTCGCTCTCTCATTACAGCTCCTTTTATACAAGATTGTCACGCGCAGTCACTGACGTTGAGCTGTCCAGCGCCATCTGTCGGACATTTTGTGAACTTTATTTTTTTTTGTTCTAATAACACCCCATGTCATTCCAAGCATGTGTGTCAATTTTTACCTCTCTATCTACATTATTCCGTGGTTTATTAAGTTTTCAAACTTTTACTGACTTTTTGATCACCCGGTACATTCAGGCCAATCAGAACGCTTCTAAGCCAACACACGCATGTTTTACTCTCTGCCTTCCCCTTCCCCCACCCTGCGCAGTCACAGATAAGTATTTTACTGCCGATACAACATGTACGACAAGCGTTCAATAATTAATACAACACTTTTTTTCTTGGCCAGTTTCGGTTGGAAAAAATGCCGAATTTGTCGTGCAACATCGTGGAATACGCCCGTTTTATCTCCTATATTTTAATGACCTTTCGAGGCGTGACACAGCTGTAGGTAGCCTACAAAATGGCGTCTGTAACGGAGGTCCGTTCCAACCAGAGAACTGTCATTCAGTTTCTTTAGGAGTAAAAAAAGAGCATTGCAGATATTCATTTTCGCTTACAGAGTGTCTACGGATACCTTGCAGAAGACAAAAGCTCGATGGATCGTTGGGTGAGGCGTCTGTCATTGTCGTAGCAAGGTCGTGCGAACTTGTCCCGTCTCCCGCGTACCGGCCGGCCGCACACAGCCGTCGCTTCTGCAGCGTTGGAACGCGCGGACACTATCGAAGCGATCGACGGATCGCAGTCAAACACCACACTGCACTACCGGAGGTCTCTGTTGACAGTGCTGACACATTTGGTGTACTCATATGTGTGTGCCCCCTAGGTTCCTCGCCACCTAACTAAAGACCATAAGGAGCAACGACGGACCATCTGTGCGGAATGGCTTGCGCGTTACGAGGCTGTTCGTGACAATTTTTTTGTCGAATGTTTTCACAGACGATGATCCATGACTTCAACACTTTGCACCGAAAACAAAGCACCATTCTATGGGGAGGTACCACACCGCCTCTTCTCCGAAGAGAAAGTTCAAAGGCGCACTCTCAGCCGTCATGGCGACGGTCTTACGGGTCGCTGAAAGGGTTATTCTGTTTGATGCAACGATAAACTCTGAAGTGTATTGTGCTACCCTCCGGAGACTGAAGAAACGACTTCAGCGTGTTGGGTGCCACAAAAATACGAACGAACTTCTCCTTCTCCATGATAACGCAAGGGAGGTGTCTTGCAATAGTCGCCGAAACGTTCAAATTTTATAGTTTTCAATGCGGTCCCAAACCCAGAAGAATTTTTTGACTGATCGTTGTTCTTCCTCATGCACTCGACATCCCGGACCTCCGACCTTCCGACTTCTGTCTGTTTGGCCCAATGAAGGATGAATTCCGTAGGAAGCAGTAGGTGGACAGTGGGTCGGTTATTGGTGCAGGACTTTAGCTCCGACATCTACCAGTAGAATGCTGCCATGTGGGTGTAGAGGTCCTCCCAGTAAGGTGGAGTAAAGTGTGCATTGGAAAACGGCTTGAAAAATAGTGTTTTGTAGCCAAAAGAGTTACATCCTGAATAAAACCAACGTGATTTCATAACAAAAATTTGTTGCATTATTTATTGGACGCCCCTCGTACAAGAACCAAGAAGGGAGCCAGCCGCTGTGGCCGAGCGGTTCTAGGCGCTTCAGTCAGGAACCGCGCTGCTGCTACAGTCGCAGGTTCGAATCCTGCCTTGGGTATCTGTGTGATGTCCTTAGATTAGTTAGGTTTAAGTAGTTCTAAGTCTAGGGGACTGATGACCTCAGATGTTAAGTCTCATAGTGCTTAGAGCCATTTGAACCATTTGATTCGATATTAGTTCCCACTTGATGCAGGTCACAATGGATACGCAAATTAAATGTCAAACGTTACTTCCGCATATAAATTGTCTGTATTGTCTATCAAAAATACGTAGAGATTTTTCTACGACAGTACAAAAAACACTTTGTTCAGTTATTGGCATTACTTGTTCAGCTTACAGGTTAACGTACACTTGACACCAAAATACGACTTTTGTACCAAAAGTAAAATATCACTTTAAAGAAACCATAAACTGTCTCCATTACATATCGAAACACGGAAAGGTTCGTTCTATAGCAGCACAAAACACATTTACTCATTTATTGCCATTACTGGTGTAACTTAAGGCTTAAGGTACACTTGAAGCCAAAGTCATCTTTGTACTCACTTGTGATATGCCCATTGATACTTAAATTAAGCGACACAGTATTATATCCAAGTCTACACTGTCTGTATTATTTGCCAAAAACTCTTAGTTCGGCTTAAACCGATACACTGCTTGCTAGAGTCCAGTGTCCGTGATGCAGCATATGCCGCGGCTGGAGACCACCCTTCCCGGTACTGCAATCTGCGCAATATTGGAAACAGTGGCAGTGTTCATTCTGTGCTACACTCGCGTCCAGAGTCTGATGATCACAGCGCCGCGTGTGCACCAATTGGAGTCTGCCCCTCCCCCCCCCCCCCCCCCCTCTATCACTGGAATCAGCACAATGACGCATACAGTGCTTGTGTCAATGTAAAACACACTGCTTATAGCCACATCCTCCTGGGTGTATGTTGCCGAATCTTCCCCTACACATTCTTTCGGAATTTCCATGTAGAACCTCAAGTTTACAGCTTTAGCTGTTATATGTAATTATTCTGTCTCTCTTAAACTCTGGAAGCGGCTTTTCTGTTGCTAGCTGCACGATGTCCACACCCCATCACATTAAAATACAAAGTAATAATCCTTTTTTTGCAGATCCAGCTAGGAATGTAGGTTTATGAAGAGATTTTTTATATGTCCTTTAGTGTAGTTGACATCTTCAAATCCATCATTTTCTGTGAATCCTCCAACTTGTAATCACTTCCAGTGGCATTCGCAGTAAATGCTAATATCTTGCGTTCACCAGTGTTACCCGTTTTTCAATATATGGCACGTAAAGTAATTTGTAAACCTTGTTTGTATATCTGCAATGTCTCGTTCTTTTTCCAGTAGCAGAAAATACTGTTTCGACTAAATTTTTCAGCTCGCTTTTTTAACTTCAACCTCATCCAATCGAGTATTATTTTCCATACACCTAATGAATTAATTGCACTTAACTGTTTTAAGTCTGACAGATTTATTCTTTTTCTTATGGTACGCAGAATAACATTATCATCGGAATGTATGCTTACTCACCTAACTCTGTATTTGATATTCTTGCGGAGGATTATGTCATAGATTGAGAAAATATGTTTCCCCAGTTTTATACATAACACGTATATCTGATAATTATGCCATGTTTGTGGCAGTCTCTGTTAACAATTTGCACGTAGTTTGCAGATAATTAATTAAAACAATAAGGACGCAGAACATAGTTTATTATATTCTCTCTGTCTTGATTGTCTGGAAGGTTTACTTGTACACCAGTCAACTTTTGTGTATTCTTTTTTCTCCAGTACACAATTCCTAAAGCACTTTTGAACACTACACAGTAACTGTTCTTCAAGTTATCTGATATTTTACATCACACAGAAGTGACTGTTACAGAGTGCAGTGGAGTGCATTGTAAAAACGGTCTTTGGTGTTTAGTACACGTTGACATTCTTCCACAGGATCAAACACCGCACCTAGTCGGTAGAAACAAATGGTACCATGTTCTTAAGCCAAGGACAATTTAAAAGTTCTCTTAGACACGTATGAGGCAACTTTATGAAATCGATAAGATGGTTACCAATATCTTTGTTCCATCGTGGACTATGATTCGGCACATAAATTTGTTAGATGCTGTAATTCTACAGGTAGCGCTAAACAACGTTACACTGTTTATTCCAAACGCCTTATCATATTTCCCGATATCATTGCTGTTTCCTTGGTGGTCTTCTTGCACAAAGAAGCCATGGTTTCATGTTAAATAATCACAAATACCCATTTTCTTAAAAATTCCAGTAAAATCTTGCGTTATATCCAGATCCATATGTAAATAGTCTGCTACAATATTCCAGGCAGCTCATCCATTAGTACAGCTAATTCCCCATTATACAGTACAGCAAAGGATTTTTATACTTCCTCTAAATGTTTTACACTACTTTCTTACCGATTTTTTCCCAGCTAGCCTTTCGCTACCACATTCTCGTTCCCATGTGGGAGATACGGTAGTTCCATTTTGATACCTCGTCTCGCAGAGATGAACTTGGAGAACTCACGGCGCAGATCGTCCCTTCTATAATTGTTCTTGGCAGTCCACTTGATCACGTATTTTAACCACCATAATGTTGTCATAAAACAGCTATGTAATTGATTTAGGCATATTTAAATATTTAATACTACAGAGCACTTCGTTTACAACATAATTTATGTTACAGTAACAAGATCACTCAGGTAATATGGAGTCCGTTGTTTGGGAGACGGAGACGGCTCAAGTTCCGTTGGGAATAATTATGCAGTATGTGTAAGACAGGGTTGGTGTAACGTGTAGACGTAGGTGCAGCAGCGTACGAGATTTAGAAAAAAGGGAGGAAAAATAGGGTTCTTACATTCACTGCAAAGTTTAGATCTGTTCATCTTCCTTGTACCGTGTTAAACCGTGATATACAAAAAAGAATCGTTACTTCAGTATCTCTGTAGGGGAATTAGCTACACGTTTTAGACACTTCCGACTTTGGGCGCTAAAAGATAATTGCTAATTATATACTAGACTACTGGCCATTAAAATTGCTACACCAAGAACAAATGCAGATGATAAACGGGTATTCATTGGTCAAATATATTATACTAGAACTGACATGCGATTACATTTTCACGCAATTTTGGCGCATAGATCCTGAGAAATCAGTACCCTGAACAACCACCTCTGGCCATAACAACGGCCTTGATACGCCTGGGCATTGAGTCAAACAGTGCTTGAATGGCGTGTACAGGTACAACTCCCCATGCAGCTTCAACACGATACCACAGTTCATCAGGAGTAGTGACTGGCGTATTGTGACGTGCCAGTTGCTCGGTCACCATTAACCAGACGTTTTCAATTGGTGAGAGATCTGGAGAATGTGGTGACCAGGGCAGCAGTCGAACATTTTCCGTATCCAGAAAGGCTAGTACAGCACCTGCAACATGCGGTCGTGCATTATCCTGCTTAAATGTAGGGTTTCGCAGGGATCGAAAGAAAGGTAGAGCCACGGGTCGTAACACATCTGAAATGTAATGTCCACTGTTCACAGTGCCGTCAATGCGAACAAGATGTGACCGAGACGTGTAACCAATGGCACCCCATACCATCACGCCGGGTGATACGCCAGTATGGCGATGACGAATACACCCTTCCAATGTGTGCTCACCGCGATGTCGCCAAACACAGATGCGACCGTCATGATGCTGTAAACAGAACCTGGATTCATCCGGAAAAATGCTGTTTTGCCATTCGTGCACCCAGGTTCGTCGTCGAGTACACCATCGCAAGCGCTCCTGTCTGTGATGCAGTGTCAATAGTAACTGCATCCATGGTCTCCGAGCTGATAGTCCATGCTGGTGCAAACGTCGTAGAATTGTTCGTGCAGATGGTTGTTGTCTTAAAAACGTACCCATTTGTTGACTCAGGGATCGAGACGTGGCTTCACGATCCGTTACAGCCATGCGGATAAGATACCTGTCATCTCGACTGCTAGTGATACGAGGCCGTTGGGATCCAGCACGGCGTTCCGTATTACCCTCCTGACCCCATCGATTCCATATTCTGCTAACAGTCATTGGATCTCGACCAACGCGAGCAGCAATGTCGCGATACGATAAACCGCAATCGCGATAGGCTACAATCCGACCTTTATCAAAGTCGGAAACGTGATGGTACGCATTTCTCCTCCTTACACTAGGCATCACAACAACGTTTCATCAGGAAACGCCCGTCAACTGCTTTTTGTGTATGAGAAATCGGTTGGAAACTTTCCTCATGTCAGCACGTTGTAGGTGTCGCCACCTGCGCCAACCTTGTGTGAATGTTCTGAAAAGCTAATCACATGCATATCACAGCATCTTCTTCCTGTCGGTTAAATTTCGCGTCTGAAGCACGTCATCTTCGTGGTGTAGCAATTTTAATGGCCAGTAGTGTACGTTTCTCTGTCCGCTGATTTAACTTGTTTGGTATACAATCAGACGGGGAGACACCTATCTGACGAGGAGAACAGTGCACCCGTCGCTGACTAATGCTCGCCACGCAGTCGTTAGACTCAAGTCGATTCTCGTAGTCGCCAGAGTATGAGCGATTCACGCCGCGCTATGTTAGAGAGCGCAAGTATGCCAGTGTGTGTGTGTGTGGGTGTGTGTGTGTGTTTGTGTGTGAGAGCAGCCGAGAGCGCTGTATACATAACAGCCAACTTGGCTGCCTACTCGCCGGCTCGCGAGAGGAAGGCAGCGGCAAGTAAGGGAAACCGGGGAGTAATTAAATCATTCGGGCGTTAATTAAGATGTCTACTACGGTTTAAGGAAGATCGTTAAGGCGAATCGCGAATCAAACAAGGCGGCGATGTAGTGGAGGCAGTTGCGAGGAAGCGGCGGTGAAGCGGGGAGGGAGGAGCGAGGAAGACTCCAGTTCAGTTCCATCCAGCGCCTCTTCTTAAAGGGAAATCAAACAATGCGGCTGGGGAGAGCGCGCGGTTCCGCGAGTTGTTACCGGAGCCGCCGCCAGAGGCGCGGAAGACGAGTCGGCGCTCCTCGCTTGTTACCTTCCACATTGCTCTCGCACCTGGGCGAAAGCATTTCCCCGCGACTCGCCGCTTGGATCATCAATAATCTTTGGTAGAGAAGAGGAGATTTGTAGGGTGGGGAGAGAGCAGATCTCGGCGCGGGCTGCGGACTTCTCGGCTACCCTGCCCCGCTGCCGAAGCTGCTGCCTTCCGGAGCGCGTTGGCACGCTTCAACAGTTTTCAGTGCTAATTTGTAGAAACAGGAGGATACCAAACTTCGGCGCCAGCGGAGTTTCTCCATATTATATGTACAAGACGCAGTGGCGAGGTGGCAGGCGAAGGAAGTCAGTAGCTCGTCTCTCCCTCTCCGGCTGTGTTGTGTTTGTGTGTGTGTGTGTGTGTGTGTGTGTAAAACGGAATGCGAGATGGAAACCAAAGACACAGCAAGACACACACAATGCAGCCACACTACAAATACTAAGGACTATAAGGAGTAATTCGATGTACTACTGATAACATTTGATGGCTCTTAGAGGCAGCGATCCTCTTCTTCTGCACTTCAAGTATTAGGCCTTTGCTTGTTAGGGTACCCATCCCTTTAGTAACCTCCGCAGATTTCTCCAGTCTACCAGATTATAATTTCTGACGTCACAACGTATGGCCTACAAAAAGGTAAGGTGCAATGCAAAGCGCTATTCCCCTGCAAAGACTGAAAGCATTTCTTGTAGTTTCAAAAGTAATTTCCTTCATTATTGTCACAAGCTTTTCTCACTATTTTCTTTCCTTAGAAGTAAATGTAATTTCAGTGAAGTGCGTTTTCTGTCTCTGTTGACATTATTGATCCACAATTAACGGTAGCCATTGCTATTTACTGCCACTCTCTGCCCTGTTTACTGCAGTTAACCTCTTTAACCTCTGCTCTCTCTCTATTAGCCGCTACACCTCCCTTCATAACCATCCTAGATATTCCTCAGCGCCCCAGGACCTATTCCGTGGACCGATCCTTAATTTTAGTCCAGCTGTCCCACAAATACTTTCTCCTCACTTCGGTTCAGTAAATCTTCATTAGTTATTCGATCAGCGCATCTAATCAAGGTAATTCTCTTGCAGCACCACATTTCGATCTCTTACTTTGTGAATTGTTTGCCGTCCATGTTTCACTTGTGTGCAGTGCTACACTCCGGAAAAATATAATCAGAAAAGAGTCCGTAACATTTATATTTTTATTAGCTATTAACAGGTATCTCTTGTCCAGAAAAACATTGCTTGCCAGTCATCATTTTATGTCCTTTCTATTTCGATCATCTTGCGTTATTTTGTTGCCCACACAGTGAAACTAGATAGAGAATAGCCACAGTTAGGTTATTTACATACAAGTGACCCATTTCGGTGTTCTAAATCCGTACGCAGATGTCTCGTAGAGCATACAGCCAAAAACTAACCATTTCAGAATTCCACAGTGCAACTGAATATCCTGCATATTTTGAGCATTAATCTGTATACTTCATGAAAGGACCAGGATAAAGTTAGTTCTAGTATATGCAATTACGTGCATAGGCGTGTCACACAATAGGAATTTACAGACAACTGCACTATAATAACGAGAAACAACTCTTCCACAGCTCAAATTCATTTCTTTCTTTATTTACTCACAATTAGTTTCAAGGGTATGGCCTCATTAATAAAGTGCTTGTGTGCAGGAAAGGTAAATTGCAGTTTTACATAATTCTGAAAAAATGGAGAATATTATGCACTGTGTCACTCTGATGATTGATTCAGATTTTGAAGCCTAGTTCATATTTTGAGTATGGCTTGCCTAGCGATACACCAGACAGACAGGAACAGTGACACTGGACCCAAAATAGGAAAAGGCTGTCCATCCCTTGTCTGCAGAAAAAAAGATGCCACAAGTACTTCAGCTTGTGATATACTTTTTCCCACTTTTATTTTCAAAAATCATCAGTCAAATGTCTTTGTTCTAGTGTTTTTGTTCTAGAGACTACAAACTCTCTGCTCATCATCTACTCTGTAGATTGTGCATGTACTTTTAGGAGGTCCCTATTGTCTCAATATCTCACGAACTTTCTATCTGAAGTTCAGTTTCATGGGTCATATTTTCAGAAGAAATGTCATCAGAGTGTAAAATCTGCAGAGCTCATAAGCCTGCTGAGAAGGAGCACCTATTACATCAGTTAACTGCCGCTAATAAAAGTTTGAAGGGAGAAGACGACGAAATTTCGCGACGATGGTGAGTCATTAGGCATCCGATCTGGAGGCAAGTGTGTTACGAGTGCCAAAATCATTTTTTAATTCACTACAGGTGTAAGACTCCCTCACTGCTGTACTAATAGGTGTAAAGTGTTCAAATGCCACGGACTGAGCGCAAACGGCTAAAGCGTGCTTAGCGCCTAAAAAAACGCTTTCCGTGCACGGCAAGGAACATACCGAGAAGTCACTCCTGCTCTGCCAGCGAACGATCCAGGCGTACGAACACCATTGCGAATCAACGTCCACTGTTATCGAAGTACGAATTACTACCATAGAACTAGACTGAGCATTGGCCACAATAAACTTCAACGTGTCCAGGAATCAATGAACGGTCATTACCTCCCAAGATCGCTCACTTTGTGAAGGACCTAATAAGGAAGCAGAAAGGGAGCAGACGTTATCAAACAGTCACCGATGGTATAGTTTGAGACTGACGAAATATGGTACAAGATCGTGTCACAATGTAATTGATTGATAGCGCAGTGCCTACAGTTAGTTCAAATGTTCAAATGTGTGTGAAATCTTGTGGGACTTAACTGCTAAGGTCATCAGGCCCTAAGCTTACACACTACTTAACCTAAATTATCCTAAGGACAAACACACACACCCATGCCCGAGGGAGGACTCGAACCTCTGCCGGGACCAGCCGCACAGTCCATGACTGCAGCGCCTTAGCCTACAGTTAGTGAAGCAGTCGTTGTCACCTTAAGCTTAACTTATAATCCAGACTGTTGTAGAGTTTATATATCACAAAATTTCATTTCTTTCAAATGCTTTGAGAAGTGATTCGGCAAGATTCTGCTAGGGTTAACACTGAAGACGTCACTTCAAATGCGTTTCTTTCAACATCTCCCTAAAGAGATCCGGATTGCCGGACGGGATTGGAACTGCCGATCTTATGAGTACGAGGCGGTCACCTTCGCTCGTTCACCTGCCTGAGACATCGGGAATCTCTGGCGTGTACAAGAAGGAGGTACGGTTGTCCTTCTTCAGTATCAGCAGACCCAATAAGACGCTACAAACAGGTGGTTGATAAGTCACTTTCGACCGGTCGTGGAATATTATAATCGCATCTCGGCACTGCTTTTGCGCGTTGTCCTCTAAATGCTGCTAATAGTTCATGTTTCATTTATACGTAGAGGCACATGCTTGTGGTGAAAATTTTTGCCTGATTTCGTCATTTTTAAAATTCTATTTCGGGATATTTTTCGTTATGTTTTTGTCATCTCGTCAATAACTTAAATAAATTTTATTTCCACCTTTCGGCAATAAGAGCTAAAGCAAAAATCATTTATAGCATATTAGCAGTGTTACGCCTTTTATTCTTACATAAACCCTGAACTCATACAAATGATGAAACCACATATATTAATGCATGAATGCATGGAAAACACTTATCCTGCCACATTTTAAAGTTGGGCCTAGCCCGTATGCATAATCTACAAGCATGTTTAAGGAAGACAGGGTTACTATTACTTCCATATTACTGGGACTCAAAACCGTTCTCCTATCAGATATTGTATTACGAGGAGCTGAAAATCTCCTTTCACTACCAACATTACTGACTGGGATCCACAAAGCCTTTATTGCAGCTTCCACAAAACGCCCGTACTCTGATTTCAGGGAAAGAAGAACAGCAATCACATCAACATGTAACCTTCTGTACAAGAACTAGCAACTAAATCCCTAAACTCTATGTACGGTTCAAGATATTCCGATGATGCAAGTTCTTGTAGTAGGCCTATTACAATTTGCTTCATTAGCTGAGAGATTTAAAAACTGTCTAAATCATCTTTCATTACGTTTCTTCAACCAAATAATTTACCAATAGAAGAAATGACCAGCTTCCCTTTGTCACACTCAATTATGTGGTTCACGTTTATCAGGTTTCCTATACCTACAGAGTGCAACAGAGAAGTTAAATGCAATTGCATTTGCTCCAGAAGTTTATAAAGTTTATCCGAGGTTGTCTCGAAAAAAAAATATGCATCCTATAGTACGTTAAAGCTCTTTCAAAGGTCACTAAGCTTCGATTCTAGAACATGAATTAATGGTGTCTTGGGGCTCTTTAATGTCAGCCGTAAATTTCAATATTTTGAGCAACGCTCAGCAAGAAAAATAGTTAGGCACTGAATTGTTTTTTACTTTTTTGCAGGACAAGGCTTTAAAATAGCATACTGGCATACTAGCATCTTTGGATGACGAGTGGTGAACATACAAAACTCATGTAAAGATAAGTGTTTAATTAAGTAATAACAATTAATTAAGGCATTATTACGTCACAAATCAGTAAATTAATGCCTATTGTAAGGTATCAACTGAAGGTTTCACCTTTTTGCGAATTTTCTGGAAAAAGAAAACAATTCATAAGCGCGAATTTTGGACGACGATTTGTTTACATTGTGGTGTACTACACTGTAAGTTGTGAGTTAAGGAGCATTTCGCTCTCATTTTAGTATGTGGCCGAAAGAGTCAGCCTTCAGGAATTGTGAAACGAAACCTGTTGTCCAGGACCGGGTGCCACAAATGGCGCAGATTCACCACGAGATGGGGAAACTCACAGACGCCTATTGTCTATTGAGACCTAAGCACTGTATTGTGTGAGTGAGACAGGAGAAAACCTACGTCATAGAGAAACCCAGTAGAAGCCGTTTGTGGCCACGGAGACGTAGTAGGGTTAAATATGGCCGACCAAAGATCCGCCACAAAGGGAAACAGTTATGAAAATTATTTAATTCTGTGGTAATGCAGGGAATCGAGTCACAGTAATTTTAATCTGCCATTCTCTATAAATTTTCATGGTGATCCCAATAAAACTTGAATATTTATCATATCTATAATAGTTTAGGATTTACTGTTACAGTGAAACTAACAAGTTTTGTGACAAAGACCTGAATGCTAAATTCTGAACTCTTTGGTCGATCTAACGATCGACATTTCATATAGAAGCTCATCATTAAAATAACAAACGTTGTAAATATCAACTCTGTAACTTCATTAGTTAAAAAGATATAGCAAATTTCAGTTATCAGTATTTACAGTTAAGCATCAGATCATCATTTCCTCCACACAAAATACATTGAACGGTGACAGCATGACACCTTACCGAATCATTAGGTAATAGAATATTTGTTGGAAAGTTTAGTGCATAATAGTTACTTTTGTTCTTTATTTATTTATCAGAAAGCACATTGGTGCACGGCTACTGGCCGTGACATTCAAAAAAAAAGAAGGAAATTGTATTGGTTTTACGTAAAGGAATTTAACAGTGGATATTATTGTTACTTCATTTAGAACGTGAAAGTGGTCAAGCTTTGATTATTTAAATATGTTAAAATGTAAAATAATGTAGAACAAGCTGTAGCCAACCAGACGGACGGCTTCAGGAAAGGGAACTGCCCTAGTCAGTTGAGCGAGGATGTTCGGCGCGCGTGAAACGCGTTGTGTGGTATCGTAGGACTTAGTCTCTGAGAGGTGAGCAGCCGCCCGCTTGGTGTGAACCCGCGTAGTTCACTCTCGTATTAACGAGGTGGAGTATTGAACTTATAATTCACGATGAGACTGTGAATGATCGAACTGTGTCAAATGGATATGCGCCCGAGTGTAACAGTAACTCTAAATACGACCACTGTCACTACTAGTTTGCTTTCTGATTAAACATTATTCTAACCAAATCGCAACCGAGTGCCCTACATAATTTATGGGTCGTTAGTTTAGTTCCCGATATTATTATTACTGTTATTGTATGTTACATTAACTTTGTATTTTGCAAACTTGCCATCTGCTAGACAATTTAACGAAAGGGGCACAAGTGTCTAATTTAGGGCAGGTAATGTGACACGTGCGGTTCAATCCCTAGACGAGTTTTAGCCAACACATTTCGATGAAGGGAAACCTCATGTTAGCCCGCACATCTTCAGGATGTTAGCTCGCAATTAGGGGCCCGTCCGGGATAGGCATTTGGAAAGTGTTACTTGTGAGATAATAATCTTGCGAAGTGTTGGAACAGAATTGGATTTTGGAAAGTGTTAGTTGCGGAATATGATATCTGGAAAGTTTAGAATTGGATTTGAATTCTGTAAAGTGTTTCCAAAAGTATTCTCTGAACTTCGATAGACAGGACTTCTCGCAAAAGTTAAATGTTAGATCGGTTCAGAACTGAATATTAGGTTTCTTTAATAGTTATGAAATTACAGTTGTAATTATTACAGTTAACGACATTCTGTGATCTAGGTCCCACGTCTGTGGCAGTTTAAGCAGTTTGCGTGGAGGCTTTGAGCTATGAATTTTGCAACAGTTGTGTGCACCGAGTCTCAGCAGTGCTAAGGAGTGATAAAAAAGGTAATTCGGAAGAAGAGGCAAAATCGAAAGCACGTGGTCCTAGCCAGCAGCGGCATCTGCAACGGCGATTCATCGCGCAGCGGCTGTTGCAGTACCACTACGAGATCTTAAGCGTCGGCTTCAACTGAAACGTAGGCAGTAATACCATGGCAGAAGAATCCAGCACGACAAAGCT
Source organism: Schistocerca americana (assembly GCF_021461395.2). NCBI lineage: Eukaryota > Metazoa > Arthropoda > Insecta > Orthoptera > Acrididae > Schistocerca > Schistocerca americana. The sequence goes on along the minus strand of NC_060126.1, from coordinate 456,340,519 downwards.
AAGTATCTGCGCTGATCTCGAAATTACGTATGATTCTGTAGTTCAGTCGCCACTAACAGACGTCGCTAACATTAAGCAGTCGGCCAGTTTGTGTGGGTCCGAAAATACTAGAGAGTCGCTTAGCCCGAAGTTGGAGCGGGAGAGCGTAATAGGTGGTGAATTTAGGCTATGGAGATGAATTTGGAGGAGACATGATGTCGCAATTAATGCAGATGATAAGAGGATTGAGATCAAAATTGATTCTCGTAAAACCGACAAGAGTGACGTAAAGTCAAAAATTGATTTGGTTGTGAAAGACAAAGTAGGTAAAATTGCTAGTGGAATCGAGGAATTGATATACGGAAAATTAAAAACCATTCGGGATGAAATGGGCAAAATTTCTGAAGAAGTTGGTATACTTGAGTCTGGTAGATCATGTGGAGAAAAATTTCAGTGATAAGGTGAAGAATTTGCAGGCCGCTCTGGGAGGCTACGTAAGAAATTGTATGAGTAGGCATGATGCTCTAATGGATAACACGACAGGAGGCTATTGGCAACTTACCCGATCGAGAAGGGAAAGGGGAGAAAGAAGTAGACAAAATGAAGGAACAAGTAGAATCTGGCGTTAAAATTGAAAATGATGAAGTTAAATAGAAAATAAATGAAATAAAAAGCGAGTTGAATTCTTTAGCTGCACATCAAACCTCTGCAGTGTCAGTGTTCCGTTGATGAACTCAGGAACGGTCAAATGTTTTGGAGACGATGGGAAAAATCATCCAGTAAATTTTCTAGTAGCATGCAGGGATGATTTTATAATGGGAATGCCCGACGAGGCGAAGATAAAATTCCTGAAAAGACATTTAGAAGGTGAGTTGCAATCGTGGCTGAATATACACAAGATAAGTTCACTACCTAACAAATATTTGAAAGCAGTTTCCTGAACAAGTTCTGGAGTGAAGCGGAGCAAATGCGACTCCAAAATGAGTTTATGAACGGGCCAACACTTAAATATGGGAACAGGTCGATGCGAGAATTTGAATGAAACTAGATTGAAACTAGAGATACTAAAAAATTTACAGGAAAATTAGGTTTATCCAATTGTAATTCAGCCACTGCACAACCAGTTTTTCCATTCGTCTGTAAAGAATTCGCGTTAGTATTTTGCAGCTGTGACTTATTAAACTGATAGTTCGATAATTTTCAGATGTGTCAACACCTGCTTTCTTTGGGATTGGAATTATTATATTCTTCTTGAAGTCTTCGGGAATTTTGCCTGTCTCATACATCTTGCTCGCCACAAGGTGGAGTTTTGTCAGGACTGGCTCTCCCTCCCAAGGCTGTCAGTAGTTCTAATGGAATGATGTCTACTCCCGCGGCCTTGTTTCGACTCAGGTCTTTCAGAGCTCTGTCAGACTCTTCACGCAGTATCGTATCTCCCATTTCATCTTCATCTACCTCCTCTTCCACTTCCATAATATTGTCCTCAAGAACATCGCCCCTGTATAGACCCTCTATATACTCCTTCCACCTTTCCGCTTTCCCTTCTTTGCTTAGAACTGGGTTTCCATCTGAGCTATTGATATTCATGCAAGTGGTTCTCTTTTCTCCAAAGGTCTCTTTAATTTTCCTGTAGGCAGTGTCTATCTTACCCCTCGTGAGGTAAGCCTCTACATCCTTACATTTGTCCTCCAGACATCCCTGCTTAGCCATTTTGCACTTCCTGTCGATCTCATTTTTGAGACATTTGTATTCATTTCTGCCTGCTTCACTTACTGCATCCATCATAAAATCCTTAAAATCTAAGTATCCCAGTGGGTGTGATAACATATGAACTAAGTTAATCAAAGAGACCTCATGCGAGTTGAGTTTTATCTTAAGTTATTTGTGTAATTACTCTCTTTTCAGCGGAACATTTCCAGACTGGTTAAAATATGCTGAAGTTAAGCCTCTTTACAAGAAAGGGGATAAAGAAATGCCATCAAACTATCAACAAGTTTCCCTTTGGTGGCTCTCTCAAAAATATTTGATAAGGTTGTATTCAAGTGTCTGCATCTGACTGCAAGTAATATATTGTGCAAGTCACAGTTTGGGTTTCTGATGGGTTATGATACAGAGAAAGTTATTTACACTTACAGTGAGAAGGTACATAATTCATTAGATAATAAATTACAGGCTACTGGCATTTTCTGTGCCCTGTCAAAAGCCTTTGACTGTGTGAACCACTGCATTCTCTTAAGTAAATTAGAATATTATGGCACCAGTGGCAATGCTGTAACATGGTTTGAGCCTTATCTGTCTAACAGGAAACAAAGGTGGCGTTGCAAAATACATGTGCAGTAAGCAGTCAGTCTTCATCTAATTGGAAATTAATTACATGTGGTGTTCCTCAAGGTTCCATCTTGGGTCAATGGCTTTTTCTTGTGTACATTAATTCCCTCTCAGCTGTTACATTGCCAGATGGTAAGTTTGTTTTGTTTGCAGATGATACAAACTTTGCAATAAGTAGCAAGTCAACTATAGATTTAGAAATAGCTGATAATCAAATTTTCACTGACATTAACAAATGGGTTAAAGCTAATTCGCTGCCGTTAAACTTTGAGAGGACCCACATTATGCAGTTCAGAACCTGTAAGAAATTTTCTTCCAGCATGTATATAACATATGAAGACATGCAGATCGAAGAGCTTGACAGTGATGAATTTCTGGGATTACAACTCGATAATAAATTCAGTTGGGAGGGGCATACCACAGAACTGCTTAGGCCCCTAAACAAGTTTATATTCACAGTGAGAATGATCTCAAAAGTAGGAGATATAAATATAAAAAAAACTTGCGTACTTGGCTTACTTTCTTTCCATTATGTCATATGGGATCATATTCTAGGGTAACTCATCAAGCCACAAAAGTTTTTAGGATGCAAAAGGGTGTGATAAGAATCACTTGTGGTGTAAATTCAACGAACTTGGTATTCTAACCACTACTTCTCAGTATATTTATTCCTTTATGAAATTTGTTGCAAGTAATATATCTTTATTTCCAACCAATAGCTCAATGCATAGTATCAATACTAGAAATAAGAACAATCTAGATAAAGACCTAAAACCACCTACCTTGATCCAAAAAGGGGTCCAATATTCACGAACACACTTTTTCAATAAATTGCCAGCAACCATTAAAAACTTGGTTTCAGATAAATCACAGTTTAAACAGGGTGTGAATGACTTCTTGATAGGCAACTCCTTCTACTCTATAGATGAATATCTTAACAGAGACTAATAACCAAGCTTAAGTGAAAATGTCTGTTAGATTTCAGTTTTGACAGCACTTGGTCACAACAGTCGATGTTAGGTATTTTTGTGTGGCAAATTTATTAATAGTGCATAACAATGTTTCATTCTGACAGCGTGTTAATTCTGTAAATATTAACTGTTCCAGTTTACCACATTGTCTTCACCTATTTCAATGATCTCCTGACAAATGACCAGGGTAGTAAGTATTATATTCAAATATTTTATGTTTTTATGTTATACTTTCTGACATGTTCCACACCCACGAGAATCACTCATACTCATTTTTTGGGTCTATGGAACGAAAACTGAATCTAATCTAATCTAATCACAGCAACGCTCTCATCTTCAACAGTTTCAGTGAATGGTACTATATCACTTAGGTATTCTCCAAGGTACTCGACACTTTTAAACCATGAGCTCCTCCTGATGATGAAGGGAATAGAAAAAGTTTAGCTTATGTGGCTTCACTTTCATATTTCTGATTTAAAAATTGAATGTGTGGTGCTTACTTTTTCGGGTATTAAGAAAGACGCGTTTTGCCTGGACAACACAATCAACGAGTTCCATGGCACACACTACCCACCAAACTTAATTTATGAGCCCATCACGGCGAGTGTAATAAACTTTGTGAAACTAAAACCCTAATTGCATTTATACACTTTCCCATGCAACGTGCTGAATCGGAACTACATTTCGGTACTGAATTTCAAGTATCTGAATCGCATTCATAATTGCTTGTGAACATTCTGTAGCATTTATATTTGCAGCAACTTTCACTCCCAAACGAACAACTTCCGAACTGTACCATCGCTATAGCTAAGTATTTTTATCAGAACCATGAACACACACTGCCATTATTTGTGTCCGTCATTTCGTCACAAGGAATCTTCCTTCTCTTTGATGATTCGAGATACAGAACCTTCCTACAGTCTTACACCTGAGTGCAAGTCTCCAGGACCTTAAAAATGTCAATGGACCTAATATAAGAGGACTATTTAACACAGTTTAAGAAATTAAGTTATTAATTTATTTTTCTTTGATATGAATTTCTGATCCAGCATGAATTCCCTCAGCCTAAATAACATTGCATAAGCGAATTACGCAGGTACTAATTTTTCATGGTGTACTGAGATAGATTTGAAAACGTTCCTGTGGATATTAGATCGTCATTTGTGCCGCATGTTTTGCGCCTGCGATTGCATTGTCTTCAATAGTTTCAGGTCACTAGTCTTCATATTTTGCGATCCCTAATAGCAGAATAATAATTAACTTACTGTTTAGGAAAGCGTATAGAATTCGATTCTAATCTCCATTTAAATTTAGTAAGTGATACACGAAAAAACATGAGAATTGGTTCGATTGCGAGGCTTCTGACTGCCAACATAGAGATCGCACGTCGTCGTAACTAGAGGGTTCCCACCTTCAATACAACATCCTACGACTTCATGCTGTACACATTATAAAATTGTGGGACGTGACAATTTGGCTAGGTTGGGTGGGTCACTCTGTCTCCATATTTTAAAATTGTTGCCGCGTGACTGCAAATTTTGCTGATTCAAAAGGTCTCAGTTTGAGTCTTACCTGAAAAGTAAGAACAGTTTTTGAGACGGGATTGTGGATTCTAGGCAAGTATGGAGGCATTAGCTTCGCTGCCAGCTGCATTTCGTTACATAAAACCACATGTGTGTATCTTTAATAACAATAGGAGAATTAATGCTCAGAAGTCCCGTAGTCAGATCAGCACCAATATAGGTTAAACTTATATTTATTCAACTGAAAAATGTAAAATGTTACACAAACGTGATATGTATTTATTAATCCACTTTCTCAGCTTCCGATGATCAACTTTTTCCGGTGGCATATTAGGCATGATGAAAATTTGCATTATTGATAAAATGAATTCCTCCTTATCGGTTTTCGCCCGTTTTAACGTTGCACTGAGGTCTCTGAGAGTAACTTGCCTTTTCACACCTGTCATCGTTACCGCCTTCGCCTTGTTCTTCTCATGGGAAAAACTGTTATTAATACGGTTTAGGCGTATGTCCTTTCTCTGCCACTCAATTCGCAGACTGCAGTATTTGCACATGAGTATATTTCTAGTTTGTCAAACACATGAAAACCTTCTCATTGAAATTCTTTTTCTCGAGCAAAAACTGTCACTACCATATTAATAAACTGCAGCACAAAAACAGACTGAATGTACTGGCAATTAGCAATAATTTCCATCACGGAATAAGCGGCCAGATCGAAGAACGCGCCAGACATTGTTGAATGCCTTACTTCCTGGTGCAGGATATGAAGTTGGCAATACTCGATGCGATATAGGATATCGATGTACAGTATATAGAAGTGTTGTAGAATCGATTGCCATAACTCGAATAGAATTTCCGTCTTTAACTTCAAATGGTGTGATTCTATATTATTTCGTCGATTATTTCCCGATTTTGATTAAAGGTGAATAATTTCGCGCTTTGAGGAAAATTTGTACAATTTCGAAAAATTTTTTCCAAATGGCGATTTGCGAAAAACAGGTGTATCTACTTATAGGGAGCACTTGACACTGAAAGCAAGGGGTGGGAAGGAAGATTATCGAAATTCTGGTACATCTGACGCACTGGATGATCAGGAAGCTGTTAAGACGCATTTCTAATATATATGACTAAAAGTTTGATCAAAACCGTTAGAAGAATCTTGCTCACTAACAGTAATCCCGTTAAACAGAATTTTTAGAAGTTTATCATACTTTGAAGTAAGTCTGTTATTCTATATAAAACTTTTTCCAGTTTTATAACTACCTACTTTCAGCGCGCAGCGTGAGAACATATTATTTGAATTCTCGCTCCACGTGCTGACATAGTTTGTCGCCCGAAGTCTTCCGGCACTCCGCTACCTTGAAAAGAAGGGCTGGCGAGCGAAGCGGGCTCCTGTTGCAATTAACCCCAAAACTTGCGGGAGGCGTCCGCCTTCAGGACTGGGCCACGTGAAAGACTGCCCCCCCCCCCTCCTCCACTTCCCCCCATTCGCTCGTCACCCGCTCTGGATTCGCCAGCTTGCTATCGCCTTAATTATGCCCCCAGGCGGCACGACGACATTGTAAACTAATATTGGGAGGGGAGGTGGCAGATTTATAAGACATAATAAATAAGTGTTTCGCCACGGCGTGAACGCCGTGTGGAAAGGGTCAAGAGATGACAGAGGCTGGGGTGAGGGGGGGAGGCAGAGAGAGAGGATGTCTCGAAGAAAGGGTGTGTCGCCGTGAAAACCCAAGGCGTGTAAATTAGGGGGTATCTTGTTCAGCTGAGGAATTTTAATCTTGCCGGTCGTGTCAAAAACATTGTCTGCGTAATGCTAGGAATTTGCCTTATCAGCACACCAATTCTTTTTGCGTTGTATACAGTAAAAAATTCCTTTCAAGGTTATCCCTCGTGTTTTGAAAACTGTTTGCTGGCTTGGAGGAATTCGACAACAATGTAGGATGGAAAGATTGATTCGAAGTTGATTCATTGTCTAAGCGGTTTCTTACCAATTCTTTATACAATTGCGCACTTGTATGCTACCGAGTAACTGTAAACAACTTCTGTTAATAACATGATTAAGTAGATACACTTTTTCTGTGTTCATACTACCTACTAGCAGTTGAAATAATGATATTGTAGGGAGACATAAGCAGATGTTTTAATTGTAATATGTATGGTAGGATGGAGTAGTAAGAGCATTAGTAATATTTAGATGTATTTTTAACCGTACCGTTGCTATTATTTAACTTAAAATGAATGTAGAAATATTATTCTAGGCAGGACATTCAGCCTACTGTAGAAAACTAGGCAACAGACTATAATGTAGAGTAAATAAAGAAATGAAATTAAAATTCCTTATAGGCTCCACTCTAGAGCTAGAAATCAAGTTGTGAGTGAAGTGACATGTGTGTTGCACTTGCTTTTTGAATATTCTGAATATATTTACGTTCTAAATAAAGAGACGAAGAAACTGCACTACTTTCGCTGCAATATAACGTTCGACTAGCACACATACAAGAGTACCAACTGAATAATGGTCCTGTTGGAGCACAAAAGAGGCGAATATGCTGCTCTATAGAAGATTGACAGAAAACTGTGGAACCAGCTGCTTCAAACCTCATTTCTTCTACCTCACCAAAAATCTTGGCATGCGAACATTGTAACACGGAACATTCTAAATCCGTTTACCCTCGTCTCTCTTTGTGAAGCCTTCATACTCAGCATTTCCCTGTCACTGTCACTGTCTAAAACACTCTCCTTTTTCTCCCATTGGAAATTTCTCATATCTGTCACTGTCTTCATCCCTTTCTCTAGCTCTTCCTTACCATTGTCTCCTTCTCTCTCACTTTCACTGTTTCTCTGTCTCGCTGTTATTGTCTCTGTCCCACTTTTTTCTCTCCCAACGCCACTGTCTCTTTCTCTTTCACTGGCATTGCTGTCTTTCTCTTTAACCACCAATGCCTCCTCTCCAAACATGTTCTTGGGCATGGTTTGGTCGGTGTTTTCACCTCTATACAGGAAAACTTGAACACGTATGTACACAGGAAAGTGATCAAATTTTTTCGTGTTCAGATTCACTGATCTGGGGTGTGGAATAGACCCACAAGTCTACGTATGGTCACCACTCATCTCCCTGTTTCATTTCCACCATCTCTTCTTGTCATTCTCCCACTGCTACTATTTTCCATCCATCTCTCTTTCTCTTTTACTGACAATGTCTGTCACTGACTATCACCATTTCCTCTCTCTTTGATTCCCGCTGCTGTTATCTTCATCCACCTCTCTTTCTCTTTCACTGCCACGTTCTCTCTCCCACCATAACTTTTACATCTCTCTTTCTTCCGCACTGACAGTGTCTCGTCCGTCTTCCACAATCACTGTCTCTCTGCTAATCTCTTTCAGCACATAAGGCGGGAATACGTTCGCATGTCAAAATTTTTGGTGAGGAAATCGAATTGAAGATTGAGGCAGTTGGCTCCCAACTTTTCTGTCAGAGTATTTAAAGAGGACCATGTTGGCCTATTTTGTGCCCTGACAGCTGGCTCGCTTCTTTTCCTGTTTTACTACTGTGTGCTGTTTACCTGTACATATAAACAATTCTGTAGGACAATAAATCTGTAACGGTTTCTTTATATACTTCGACACATTTACACATTTTGATACACATAAACAAAGATAAAGTACGCATAACATGAGGTTATCACAAAATCGCCTCCCATCCAACGCAAAATCACTTTGCACTATTTTATATAAAAGTACCCAACATTTTTGAGCTACACCTACATTATACGAAGAAAATGCGATGTCTGACTTGTAAGTGCAAAGACTTTCGTATAGCATAAAAGTTTTTGGTAAGGTTCTTACACCGCCAGGTGGCACCATTCAATAATTTCCAGGTCAAGATAGCCTGCATAGGCGTGAACTGTTCGATGTACAGAAACACTGCGTCATAAAGTTTCATTGGTGAAAAATGGCGACTAAAAACATAGCTAGGTAATCTCTGAATACATGCGATGACTCTAGAACCCCTGTCATGAGTTTGTAAGTTTCTTAAAACTACATTTACGCCTCAGACCGGAGATTATGTGCATTTTTAAGTGCATAAATATGGAAAACTTTGAAACTCTGGATCTCGGTAAGGGCTCATGATATCGAAAAAACTTTGAAGATTCACGGAGAACATTTCCTTAAAAACATATCGTAAAAGTTTCGACGATTTGTCGTAGACAAAAATGATTGATGTGGCCACTCCCACAGTTGGTACTTTTGGTACTGAAAAATTATGATTTTTCAGAGTTTTCTCAGGATTCCCCATGAACAAATGGTGCTTTTATAAGCTGCTTAAGGCCCACCCTAGACCACACCTAATGCAAAAGAACCAACCGATTTGCTCAATTTTCCTGGGCTGGAGGAGGTGTGTAATGTTTAAATGTTGACCACATATTGTAGAATAGCTGCGGTAAACCGGTTCTTCCGATAGGTATACAAATGGTCGCTGGCCAATGGCTGTCCAAAACACTTCAGCCGTTATCTCTGTGATCAAGGTATGACCCCCTCAAAAATCGCTCTTTCGAAAGCGTCTTTTTGTAAGATATTGGTACCATGCACGACAGCACAGCGCAGATCGTCACTAAAAGAAGTTTGCTGGTGTCATAAACAAGCCTTAATTTGAGGAAGAATTTAACCACACAAAACTAAGATTTTTCAGACGTAATTAGCATTAACGGAATACATTTCCGTCTGTGACTTTTCTGACACGTGAGTATTACTCGATGACGTTGAATGCTTCAACTGACGTGATGAACTGGTCAGCTTGCTTCCAAGCTCGGCCCTATATTGACCGTCGGCCGGTGTGGCCGAGCGGTTCTAGGCCCTACAGTCTGGATCCGCGAGACAGCTACGGTCGTAGGTTCGAATCCTGCCTGGGGCATGAATGTGTGTGATGTCATTAGGTTAGATAGGTTTAAACAGTTCTAAGTTCTAGGGGACTGAAGACCTCAGAAGTTAAGTCCCGTAGTACTCAGAGCCATTTTGAGCCTATATTGACCTCTGTGTGAGGGCACTGTTGTGCTGAGAGAGAGGGTGTGTCTTCTTCAGCATCTGCCATTCGTCGTTGCGGTCTGCAGCGAGACATCAGTAACGTGTGTGGCATTAATGCGCATTGCCGACTGTGGTGTGGCACCACCATCTTTGTTCGGTACCACGCATCAGAACCTATGTTTACCAGACCTTTTTGCTTGGAATGTTCATTCCTTTCATTCCCTGAGACACCCTCCAAACATATTGTGATTCAGCTCCCCTTGCCAATGTCATTGTATGCAACCCCACATGACAGAACTATGTTGGTGGCCAGTTCGCTCTGGAGTCTGGTGATGTGGAGCACATTGTCAAACTTCAGCAGAATAACTGGGAATGTATACAAAGACATCTTAGACCTATCGTACAAATTTTGTTTATGAAGCTGCTTTAGCACAATGATGTGGCGAGTCATATATTAATATTTTCATTCGATGATGTGCTGGGAAGTTGTTAATTCCTTAGTTCCCATTTTGATATCTCTTGTGGATTTCGTTGTTTCCGATCGTTACACACTCTTTATAAGGCAACGTTTTTGACTCATTTGCGGAACAAACTTACAGAGACTTCCAAAACCTATATGATCATGATTTTGTAAGATTGGAGACATGTGGTTGAGTATGGCAAGAGTAAGATATATCTTGGTCCAAAAATACTGTGTAACTCACGGCCAGTCCTCATTTGTATTTTTTACAGTATGATTCCGTTTGCTAACGGTAGCCCGTCGATTAAGAGGCTGTCGCCTGTCTGGATACCGTTCCTGATTCAGATGTAGTACGGGTTGCACATAAAGACATCGGTAGGAGCAACTGAATCACCCTGTATATTTGTTGGGCTTCCTGATAACTCTGTTTGACCCTGTAGCGAGGCTGTGTAATTGCTGCATGCAATATAGCCACCTCGTAAAAGCAACTACCTTCAGCAGTAAGGAGCTCTCTTCCTACCACCTAATTATGTTTCAGACCTACTTGACGAGCATAACACAAACGTTGCCAGAGGTGAAATAAACGAAAAGTGACAGATACTTTCAGCTCTGTATTTCGACGTTACGAGCGAGCCACAGTGCCATTAATTAAGAATCTGTCATCACCTACATTACAATATTGCTAGTCTCCTTTCCCGCTGAACAAAAAAATTAAATAATTATTGTGATCGAGGGCATTCATTGTTTCAGAGCGTGTCGTTGTTCCTCGAATGTCCAAGGGGTGAAGCGCGCCCTCCAGTTGTGCGTCGGACACCCACAGGGCGCTGCGGAAGGCCGGCTCCACTACGCCGCGAGCGAGGCACCGGTGGATTTTAGCGGCGCATACCTTCCTTCCCCGATGATTGCGCGCCGCACACAGGGCCCGCCGTGTATTATTGAACATACCCCGAGAGTTACTTTCTCATTAGCGATAGCGTTGCCCTATAAATTCCCGCTGAACCGTTTGTTCCGTCAGGCACCCGCGATTGCAAAAACGTTATTGCACACAGTACTTGGGACTCCTCTGCTCCGCTCACTGGAGGGATAAAAAAAAAAAAAGAAAGAGGAAAAACAGTAGAGGAAGAGCAAGAGGGAAAGGGTGGTGGGGAAGAAGGAGGGCAGGGAGTGGGTTAGAGAGAAAGAGAGAGAGAGAGGAGATGGCACAGGGTGGTGCGCTAGAGAGTGAGGCAGTGAGACAGGACGACGTGGAGGGACAGGGATGGAGAGCGAGAGGGAGTCCCGGAAATAATTATTTTGAACTGCACGTCATGCGTTTTGAAAGATGAGAATTCCCTAAAAACAAAAGGCCTTTTTGAAGTTTCCATTCAGGCAAGGAATTACAGAAAAATACATAAAAACCGGCGACGTTGAAGCTGATTGGCGCAGACAATGGCATAAACAACCGGAGATTACTAAACACCTGTCCCCCGGAGCAGCACGCTCCGCGAGCAGTAGCAGCAGCAGCGGCGGCGGCGGCAGCAATCTAGCGACGGCTGCGGCGGGCAAAACATTTCATCAATACGGGACGCGTCGCCGTGCCGCGGCGCGGCACTGCACGCCGGCGCTATCAGCCGAGCGGGACGGTCCCTCCCACTGCGATTCAATGCGGATTGGTTGCGCGACAGATCGCTACAATACGCGGCCGGCGTGCGCGCAGACACACACGCGGGGGAGGGGGGCCACTGATGGCACGCCGACGGGGCAATCTGCCGATGTCGAATCGCTTCTTCGTCGTCAGTTGTCAGCAAGTGGCGGCGCGCTCCCCCGCGGCTCAGCAGTGATCATCGGCCGCTCGGCTCATCCGTGGTGCTCCGAGCGCCATCGACGTCGCCGTAATTATGCGCTGCTCCCCCGGTCGCCGCTGTATCGGAAGGCTCAGATTAAAAAGGCCCCGCCTCTGACCCTCCCTGAGACGGGGTCGCCTCTTGCTGCGCTCCACGAGTGACGTCATCAGATATGGCCGTGCTAGTTGGCTTTCGCTTTGTACCGCAGTATTAATTTCTTATCGCACTCTGTGTGCATATGCACCGATGAGCCAAAACATTGTGACCGAGTCCTTAATAGCTTCTTTGTCTGTCTTTGGAACGAAATAAATCACTGATTTTCAGAAATCCGACATTGGTAGGTTTGTGGAGAAATGTGGCATTAGACGTCCACGCAGAGATCACGTAATTCCCGTAAATAACGGGCCACTTGTTTGTGTATACAGTTATGGCGCCCGATAGCGACCCAGATGGATTCCATATGACGTACATCAGGCGAATTTGGTCGCCGGGACATCAACGTCAGTTCACTGCAATGCTCCTCAAACAAATGTAGCACGCTTCTGGCACCGAGACACGGACTGTTATACTGCCGAAAGACGACATCGCCGTAGAGTAAGACATCTTGCGGCTTAAATTACTACCACAGGTCCCAAGCAAGCGCAGGAGAACGCCCCCAATAGCATAATACTGCTTCCACTACTGTGTCTGTGACGCGCTGCGCATTTCAAGTCGCCTTTACCATGATGATAGCGTTAGTGAAGACGACCATCGCCCAAGTGTATTCCGCTGATCGACGGTCGAATCCCGATGATCCCGTGCCCACTGCAGTCGAAACTGAACTCGTAGAGGTGGTTTGCTGTGGAGCTCCATGTTCAACAATGTACGATGAACGAACTGTCATGATAATTAAATGGACACCCTAGCTGCAAACAGGCGTTGATGTACTTCATTGGGGACATGTTGAAACTGTGTGCCCCGACCGGGACTCGAACCTGGGATCTCCTGCTTACATGGCAGACGCTCTATCCATCTGAGCCACCGCGGGCACAGAGGATAGTGCGTCTGCAGGGACTTATCCCTTGCACGCTCCCCGTGAGATCCACATTCCCAACATGTCCACAACACTACATTCGTAGTGCGCCTAATAGATGTTTGCCCATCATACTCATTACTCGTGGCAGATTAATCTACCAAGTCCCATACGAGTTCGGGCATAGCGTGTGCGTTCGCACAAGAAGGTCAATGGCAGGGAAGCCATATTTTAACTATATATGACGGTAGTATCTGTTCCCGAAAGAACAGTAACCGTGGATGACCATGCAGCTTTGCTAGAAGTGAAATTATAACTAAATGGACACCCTAGCTGCAAACAGGCGTTGATGTACTTCTGCCACGAGTAATGAGTATGATGGGCAAACATCTATTAGGCGCACTATGAATGTAGTGGTGTGGACATGTTGGGAATGTGGATCTCACGGGGAGCGTGCAAGGGATAAGTCGCTGCAGACGCACTATCCTCTGTGCCCGCGGTGGCTCAGATGGATAGAGCGTCTGCCATGTGAGCAGGAGGTCCCGGGTTCGAGTCCCAGTCGGGGCACACATTTTCAACATGTCCCCAATGAAGTACATCAACGCCTGTTTGCAGCTAGTGTGTCCATCTAATTATCATTTCATTTCTAGCAAAGCTGCATGGTCATCCACGATAACTGTTCTTTCGGGAACAGATACTACCGTCATATATAAAACGAACTGTCAACGTCGTTGGTTCAACATGTGAACTCGTAGAGGTGGTCTGCTGTGGAGCTCCATGTTCAACAATGTACGATGATCGGTGTGCTCCGTAACTTAGATGCCACAGATCAAATGGCTCTGAGCACTATGCGACTTAACTTCTGAGGTCATCAGTCGCCTAGGACTTAGAACTACTTAAACCTAACTAACCTAAGGACATCACACACATCCTTGCCCGAGGCAGGATTCGAACCTTCGACCGTAGCGGTCGCTCGGTTCCAGACTGTAGCGCCTAGAACCGCACGGCCACTCCGGCCGGCTGCTACAGATCACCATCTATCCTATTTTACAGTGCAGATAAACCTCGAAACCCCACGTTCTGTGAAGAGTCGTGGACCGCCAACCTCTTAGCGGCAAGTGATAGTTTCACTGTCCTTCCTCTTTCCACATATGCTCACGATAGCAGCACGTGAACATTCGACCAGCTTCGCCGTTTTCGAAATGCTCGTTCACAGGCTCTGCTTAATAATAATAATGTCGCTTATCTGAATGTATTTTCCCATTTGCAGCCCATATCTTCGCTAGGGTTATCCCCCGTACGTGTCTGCTCCGCTCACATACTTTAGTTACCGCGTTACGTGCCCCTAAAGCCACCAGGCGGCATCCAACGTCACGGTAGGCAGTGGTCATAATGTTTTGGCTTTTCAGTTTGTGTATGTGAGTGTATGCGAACGCGATATGACGCTCCAGTTTCCCGATTACCTCCTTTGCAGCTGTGATGGCTATTACGTCTTTATACAGCGTGGAATTGGTCCTCAAAGCCGGAATACCGCAATTTGTCAAAACTGTGCTTGCCGCTAAAAACGAACTGCGCAAGCAGTAGCAGCTCTATGATTTTCTCTTGGCCACTCCCTGCAATACGTCAGTAAGCCGTATCGTAGAAGTGTGGAGGAAGGATGTTATTTAGCAGTTAGTCGCAGTAATAAGATGTATAAGCATAGCACAGGCTGAAGATTTGAGGTAATCATAGGCAATGTCATTAGTGACCAAAAGACCATTAACAATGGCCCACCTCAAGGCTCAGTCCTAGATCCGCTTTTATTTGGGTTGTTTTTACTGCAGATATGCCAGACACTCGGTCTAGGATTTTTGACAATGCTGATGACTGGGATAGATTATATAATCTATCTGAAACCTTCGAGTATCTCCAGGATTCTTCCATGTATACAGCCTTCTTTTATGATTCTTGAACCAAGTGTTAGCTATGATTAAGCTATGCTCTGTGCAAAATTCTACCAGGCGGCTTCCTCTTCTTTCTTACCCCCATTCTATATTCACCTACTGCGTTTCCTTCTCTTCCTTTTCCTACTACCTAAATTCAGTCACCGTCTCCCTTCACTATCTGAATAGTTTCTTTTATCTCATCATACATTTCATCAGTCTTTTCTTCATCTGCAGAGCTAGTTGGCATATAAACTTGTACTACTGTGGTAGGCGTGGGCTTCGTGTCTATCTTGGCCACAATAATGCGTTCACTATGCTGTTTGTAGTAGCTTACCCGCACTCCAGTTTTTTCATTCATTAGTATACCTACTCCTGCATTATCCCTACTTGATTTTGTATTTATAACGCTGTATTCACCTGACGAGAAGTCTTGTTCCTCCTGCTACCGAACTTCACTAATTCTCACTATATCTAACTTTAACCTATCCATTTCCCTTTTTATATTTTCCAATCTACCTGCCCGATTAAGGGATCTGACATTCCACTCTCCGACCCGTAGCACTCCAGTTTTCTTTCTCCTGATAGCGATCTCCTCCTGAGTAGTCCCCACCCGGAGATCCGAATGGGTGACTATTTTACCTCCGGAATATTTTACCCAAGACTATGCCATCATTTAACCATACAGCAAAGCTGCATGCCCTCGGGAAAAATTACGGCTGTAGTTTCCCCTTGCTTTCAGTCGTTCGCGGTACCAGCACAGCAAGGCCGTTTTGGTTAGTGTTACAAGGCTAGATCAGTCAACCATCCAGACTGTTGCCCCAGCAACTACTGGAAAGGCTGCTGCCCCTCTTCAGGAACCACACGTTTGTCTGGCCTCTCAACAGATACCCCTCCGTTGTGATTGCACCTACGGTACGGCTATCTGTATCGCTGAGGCACGCAAGCATCCCCACCAACGGCAATGTCCTTCTTGTTATCGACTGTATACTCGGTCCTCACGTTGTCTTCAGGTACTGTTGATACTAACGACGATACGCTGACGGATATATATGTTTGACATCGCGTCACCAGATGGGGGCGACCTGAAATTGATATTATTCTTGAAGAATCAAGTTTGCCTAGATCGCTAGCAATTGTGTTTTATTGCTATTGCCAGGTTCAACAGATCTACCGTCGTATCTTGTAACATTGTAAGGTACTTAATTACGTACCTGCTGTTAAGAAACAGTAATAAGGTGTCCTGACTAACTATGCTGTGAACGTAATCAGTCTGGATTGCTAGGAAGTATTAGTTGAATGTACAGGTGAACTTAGCTTATAGATGATCCATAAGACCCTTTTTATTATGCACTACATACACGCCCTCGAAAGCGGGGTGGGGAGTTACAGGTTATAAACTGTTGTCAAAACGATCAGACAATTTCGGTGTTAACACTCGATCATTTTCTTTTAGCGTTGACCACATGAAAGTAGTAGATGATTGAACAGTTTGCAGGTGAAATATCAGAACTGGTGAAGAACCGTTCACTGTTACGTTCCTGGGACTTGATGAATTTTAATGTAGACTGCAGAGGGGGATTCATCTGAGATGTTCAGTGTCTCATATCACGCGATAGAGACAGAAACGCAGGGCACAGCGTAGGTGAAGAGGGAGCGGCCGTCTGGCTCCACGTTTAGACTAGTCTTCCCCGTTTGGTCACGTTAACAGGAAGAGTCCTTATTGCTGGTTGTCTAGTAGTGTGTCGGTGGTCCTGGAAGCATGCGCCCTATTACGTCTGTCAGTAGAAATATTAGATTTTGTGACAAAGGACTTCTTCTTCTATGTTATGAGCTACACCTCAAAATTATTTACATCTCAGACTTGTTTCCGGGCATGGAACCCATAGTCAGTGGCATCTGATACAGACGATAAACAACAAGTATATGGATTCAGTTCCAAGTCTCGTTAGGCCGCACACAGCCCCCCCCCCTCCCCCCTACACACACACACACACACACACACACACACACACACACACACACACACACATACATACACTGTAATGTTAGCATATCGACTTAGGTGCCAAGTTCTATGGGGAGAGACATCCGTAGTTTTTCAAGTTGACGGCGGCTTTATTTTCAAGGAGTCACAGAGCTGGAGCGGAGAGTCGCGTATGTAATCGTGTAGCGAAGGACAGAAACCAGCGTGAAAGAAATTTATGACGAATATTGTGATCACTAAAAGTGACAAAAATGTCGACGAAAGATAAGAAGCGGAGGTAAGGAACCCTCCCTTCCACTTTTCATAGTTGATGTACGGTATATGTCATAATATACATCAAAATATAAGTATTCTGTATTTACTTTGTGGTTTTAATTTTTATGACGAAACTTGCCTTAAATATATGGCGAACGTATAGGTCAGGCTAAGGAACAGTCAGTCTTTTAAAGCACTCCGTCGTCAGGCCACGAGTGGCCTACCGGGACCATCCGACCGCCGTGTCATCCTCAGAGGAGGATGCAGATAGGAGGGGCGTGGGGTCCGCACACCGCTCTCCCGGTCGTTATGATGGCATTCTTGACCGAAGCCGCTACTATTCGGTCGAGTAGCTCCTCAATTGGCATCACGAGGCTGAGTGCACCCCGAAAATTGGCAACAGCGCATGGCGGCCTGGATGGTCACCCATCCAAGTGCGGACCACGCCCGACAGCGCTTAACTTCGGTGATCTCACGGGAACCGGTGTATCCCCTGCGGCAAGGCCGTTGCGAGTCAATCTTTTACCACAACTTTTATTTGGCGTTCAAATTCTATGGCTTCGGGAACTCACCAACCAAACTATCATCTTCCAATCTAACCTTGATCTCGGGCTACTCAAAGATTTCCGGAAAGGTCTCACACTACACGCTAAGTAGAAGAGCTGTAATATAAAGTTTATTAATTCATGAATTCGGTGGGAAGGAAGCAACTTTTGGAAATATAATAAGTGTTTTAGACTGACAGTTGCGTGCGTGACCTGAAAAGGTAACTGACTTAATAGGTGCTCTACTAAATTTCGGGTGTGCAGCCACATAAATTCAGCTACTTCTTTAATATTTCGGCTGCATATAATCGAACTATCTTCAGAGAGAGCCGAAAGAATGACGCTGCATCACTCGCTGCGTTCTATTACACTCGTGGACCGTGCCACTGTGAATGCGGCCATAGATACACAGGGCACCAGAGATGTTGATCGGCGGCAAAGAAGTACATTGTGCATGAATTATATCTGTGGCTGGGCAGTGGATCTACGCTGGGATGTCGATGGATCAGACTGAGCTGCACTGCCCGACATCTTCTTACAGAAAGCGTCCGATCCCATGACTTACCCCAGACGAAGCAGCTACCTCTATTAACCAAATTCGTCGCCAAGCGAATTTCAGTTGCCTCTTTCACCACCGATTCCCAGGAAGATTACGCAGACATTACAATTCCGACGTTTTCATACAACAGAGAGTGACGAGTATCAATACAGTGTTCCGCCACAGCCAGTTTCTTTGGGCGTCAGAGGCTGGTGTACCTATGGTGTTCTGTATATCTTTCATGGAGATTCGAATCATGTGTCCCATGTATGAGAGTCACATTCCCTCGGGATCTTGGAAATCTCGGCCTTCCGCAACATCAAATCATCCTTAACGAAACCCAAAAATGCTGTGTCTTCGGTGAAGGGCAATAAGTCACTTTGTGCTTGCCGAGGATCCGTCCTGATTTTGATGATCGGCCTCCCATACACGGCAGGGAAGTCATGGATTTCCACTTTTCGTGTCTTGTTCCGCATTTCTTATCGCCATCCTTGGTTTCCTTCGCAGCGCCTTACGTGTTTTCAGTGGACAAAATCCATTGGCTTCTCAAACACTCTTTAAGTGTAGGAGGTCGTCCTGTAGACTGCTTTCGTCTTGAAATGGTCTGTGATTTGTGAACTAAAGTTCTGTGAACATTCGTCGTCTGCGAAGGACGGTGGCTGCTATTTGCACGTAAAAGTATCTGTGTACGTCGGTTTCCGATATGGTGTATGTCCAAAGATGCCATCATCTTTGCGTCGAACTAAAACATCCAAAAATGGAAGGCATCCCTCTATTTCAATTTCCACTGCAAAGAGTATTTGTGTATGGATGGAGTACAAATGGTTTAAACACTCTTGTAGTTGATCTTTCCAGTGGGGCCACACCACAAACGTGTCGTCACCATACTTCCACAATATAGTGGGCTTTGAGATAGCGGGTTCCAGCGCCTTTTCCTCGAAGTGCTCCATAAATAAATTGGCCACCAAGGGCGACAATGGACTACCCATGGCGACAGCATTAGCCTGCTCAAAAAATTCTTTTAAAATAAAAAGTATTTCGAGGTCGTTATACGGTTGAATAAAGCTGAAATCTCTCTAACAAAACATTGTTCGTAAAAATCAGGTTCGACAAGATCGCTAGTAGATCGTTTAACTGATTACTTATTTCGACAGACCTGTTCTGGCTTAATCCCAGCCTGTAACATTTTAACAGAAGTTCATGACCTTCACACATTTGCAAACCACATAGTCATGTTGTGTCATTTTACAAACATCACTATGTGACTTGCAAGTTAGTAAAGATCATGACATTGTGTTAACATGTTTCAAGATCCAATGATGATTAGTACAGATCTGTCGAAATCGATAATCAATAAAAAGATTTACAAGCGATATTGGCGAACCAGTTTTTACGAGTAATATAACAGTTCAGATTGTCCCCAACAATTGACAGAGTGTCAAACATATATATTTTTATCAAACCTTTTACCAGTAAGTGATAAGGATTTTGAAAGCGGATCCTTTGTGAATAAAGCCACCTCATCGAAGCTCACTAAAAGATCAGAACTGTTCAGTTTTAATGATTTTAGCTTGCCACTGAAGTTCGCAGAGCTGCGTATGTGATGAGCACATTTTCCTACCAGAGGGCTTAATAAAGATGCCAAATACTAGACACATACGTGAAATTTGGCAGCATACCTTGAAAGGTGGCTACACTGAGTCACAGCGCCAGAGATTGCGCCAAAGGGTTTTATTCCGCCGCCTCCACTGGCAGTATTTGGTCAGAAGTTGTGGTAGTTAGTGCTTGCAGAGAGGATGTTGATAGCTGTACTATTTGAGGCCATGTCGTGTGCAGTTGTTTTGATGGGCTACACAGCAGATGTTGTTCGAATGGGGATGTTGTAATAATCAGAGTGTATTTTTCGTCAATATATGAAGGTAAAAAAACATTTTTTTTATTTTTTTTTAAATTTCCTAACAATGTCTATTGGTCACAGGTTCAGTCAACACAGCATCTGGCTTGTGTTAATGTATTAGATTGTAATTCTGGTTTCTATGTGCAATCATAGTATTTCTGTTTTTTTAAATTACTTCATTGTAAATGGCATTTAAAACATCTTGTCGTATTGAGGAAGAACCGTGCCAGATGTGTACGTTGAATCTCACGTCCACACACAGAACAGCTATACTTGTGCCTTGTTGTTTTGTAGCTTTCATAGTTGCTGGGGACTTAATTAATTAATTGTGTTAATGGAAATTTCGTTTCATTCTTTGTTGTTATTCTATGCAGTCAGATTGCGTACTAATACTAGTCAGGGCCAACCGTTTACGAGACCTCGTAGCCGGACATACAGCTGCTAAAATTAAAATTATTTGCATTGTAAATAATTAAGCCCCCATGCAACCTCCAAGACTGTATGGCCTTGTGAAGGTACATAAAGACGGACTACCCTTACGACCAATAGTGAGCAATACTGGGGCCCCCACTTACGATTTAGCCAAACATCTTGCATCCTCGCTGAGGCCATTTGTGGGCAAATGTCCACATCACATACAACTCGGCCGATTTTATCAACAGACTGGGGGCTCTCCGCCTAAGTACTTCTGATCTTTTAGTTAGTTTTGACGTGGTGTCTCTTTTTACAAAGGTACCTCTTGCAGACTCCTTGGCACTGATTGGCAATACGTTTCAGGTGGGAATCACTGCTTTGTTTCGCCACGCTCTCTCCTCAACCAAGAATATTTTGAACGGATTGACGGCGTCGCCATGGGTAGCCCCTTGTCTCCCGTGGTGGCCAACCTTTTTATGGAGGATGTTGAGGAGAGAGCACTTGAATCAGCAGCCCCAAAACCAACTGTTGTTTGGAGGTACGTGGATGACACTTTCGTAGTGTGGCCTCATGGAGAAGAAAAATTAATTGAGTTTTTAGTTCACCTCAACTCCATTCATGAGAACATTCGGTTTACCATGGAATTAGAGAAAATGGTTGCCTCCCTTTCTTGGATGTGCTAGTTAGACGGAAGAGTGATGGCTCCCTGGAGCATTCGGATTATCGAAAGCCCACACATACTGATTTGTATTTAAATTCGTCCAGCTGCCATCACTCATCGCAAACAATGAGTGTACTTAAAACACTTGTACACAGAGCTTATGTAGTGTCAGATGCAGAAAGTTTGCATGAAGAGCTTGCCCATCTGAAGAGAGTTTTCAAAGAGAATGGATATTCTACACGGCACATGAGCAAGGCACTTGCTATTAAGCCAAAGAAACAGGGAGTGGAGAAAGAAGAGAGCACGCCTACTAAATCTTTAACTTTTCTTCCCTTTGTTGGCAACATTTCAAACAAAATTGCAAGAATCCTCCACGTTTTCGAAGGGAAAGTAATTTTCCGTCCACCATCGAAGATTTCCGACCTGCTGGGATCAGTGAAAGAAGATCTGGTATTGCGGAAGGCGGGAATTTATAAAATACCTTGTCGGTGTGGCATGTCATATATAGGACAAACATTGCGAACAGTAGAAGAACGTTGCATTGAACATCAACGCTGTACTCGCCTTCTGCAACCTAGCAAGTCTGCAATTGCTGAGCATTGCATTTCCACTGGATACTCAATGGAGTATGACAAGACAACAATTTTGGCCACAGCAACATCCTTTTGGGACTCTGTCATAAAGGAATCAGTGGAAATTCGCATAACAGACAATCTTATCAACCGTGACAATGGATACCAGCTAGATAATGCGTGGAACCCCCTCATCTCTAAGATCTGCTCCAGACGAAGACGTCAGAGTAATCCGATGGCCGCGGCAATTGACAACGCCGAAGACAGCTGAGTTCTGCAGTTCCACCAGCGAGGGCGCTGCTGGCGGGCGGTGTGGTTCGTCTGTCCATATGATTTTGACGCCATTGCGGAATACTCGCTGCACGCTATATATTACGCAACGGAGGGCTGGTAGTTGTCCAGTCGAAATATCGTGGATGGAAGCTAACGACGACCGGCTGCAAGCCCGAAATCTTTTTGAATAACTAGACACATAGTTTGGAGAGCTAACGTTACTCATTGTTGGGCACATAAGGAACTGCACCCCTTGGTTTCAATCTTCGCACAACTTCTGGCGGAAAGCGGGGCGCCTTCAGAAGCGAAACAGTCGTTCTTAATACCTGGATAATGAAGTCTTTACTAATCTCCCGGTATGTCGTATCAGTCAGCAAACTGCACATTTTATCTTGAAAGTCGTAATGGGACATTAAAGCAGCAGCATTATTTTTATCAGCTGGAAGAGCCATCATCTGGGTGTCTTACGTAGTGTCGCCTCTGTGGTACAGATATATTGTTCCTTTGTGGGTGAGATTTCATGAAAACTCGGCAAGTTTCACGTCTTATTTCATTTGCGGAATACGTGGTGAGGTGTTGAGCAGCTTCTTCAATGACGCTGATGGACGCAGGATGTTGCAGAACGACACTAAGTACAGTACAATTCGTTTTCTGAAGTCACAATGAGCATGAATGCGAACAGAAGTATTTTTTGGATGAATTTGTTATCTAATAGACAATGACTAAACAGAGTGTATAAAAGAAAATGTTAAAAACTTTAAGGATTTGTTCTTAAGATCACAAAATTACAAAAAAATCCATGTTAACATAGAGCCGAAAGTCTTCGTTGCGGAAGAGTGAGATGAATTCTCTGTAGCGACTACCGGTTGTGAAATTTATCTCAGATGCGCACTTTTATTCAATTTCTTGTTTACAGTTAATCATGGCTTTTGTTTTATCTGATCGTCGTTTGTTGTGTTTTAGAATAGCTACCATCACAACGATGTATCCAGCGTCTGAAATGACGGATATGCACCAGCAGTTCGGAATTC
Organism: Schistocerca americana; assembly: GCF_021461395.2. Lineage (NCBI taxonomy): Eukaryota > Metazoa > Arthropoda > Insecta > Orthoptera > Acrididae > Schistocerca > Schistocerca americana. Next base: position 456,317,303 of record NC_060126.1, on the reverse strand, counting down.
GGATGTAGCACATCTTTATGCTGAACATTGCCGTGGAAGACAGTTACCTTGAGCGGGAACGTCTGTGCAACCCCACCAACGCTTGTGAGACAAAGGCTCAAGGATAGAGTTCCGGATGCTGAAGACCACGCAATTTACGAACACCAGAGCTTGAAAAATGGATTCTTCTGTTATGAATGGAACTCTGTCGGCTGTGAGAAGAATAACTCCGAGAATGTAAGAAGTTAATCAAATGAAGTTCTGGAGCATTCTGCATGAAATCTTCTGCGCCTGTACCACCTTCAACGGGTGAAAGGATTAATTGAGGTAGATTTTGAGCCAAGAATAACTTTCTGTCAATGCATGTTAGGGCAATGTTCTATGTTTCTGCAGTTCATAGCATGTACCATCTTATTCACTAATAAGGCTGACTTTTCACGTAACGGATCTTCAACTATCTTAACAGTCATATCTGGGCTTATGAAAAGCCTCATGAAGTGCGACACGTCTGAAATCAACAGTGGTTCAGCCTCAGCGTGTGGGATGTAATCATTTATGACCATCTCATTGCCCACTACTTCTTTCCACAACATCTTACTGGACAATGTAACCTGAGTTTCTCAGAAATGAATTACAATATTTACTTCATGATGTACCTGTAGACGTCACCAATTGAAAATGGTTTACACACTGTGGTGCTCCACCACACTTTGTATTGACATTTCGTCAGTATCTCGATTAATTTCTGGGCAGATGAATTGATCGGGGGGGGGGGGGGGAAGGGAGGGGGGCCCTTTTCATGCCCTGCCCGATGGCGAGATTTGAATCCAATGGATTTTTGTTTTTGGAAACATTTAAAATCCTTGGTGTATTCGACATCCAACCCAATGTGGATGTTCTGATGGAGCGTATCATAAACGAAATTTTACAGAAAACATTATCATTTCTCCACAATATATGGAATGGAGACTCAGTGGATGCGTGAAAGCAAGAGGTGTCTCTTCGAGCAACTTTTGTAAATTAAGTGGTTTTCTAATTGTGTCATTTCTGTGCCATGAATAATAACTCCTTTGCTATCTCCCTTACAAAGGATTTTTGGACCTACGTTCATTTGAAGTTTTGGTAATGTTTTGTTACTAACAACAAATCCCTAAAATTTGTGACATATGATTTTACGCACCCTAAAATTGTAAGTACTTCCCTATGAATTATCAAATACAGGATGAATCAGAGCTCTCCCGACAAACTTACAGAGTTAGTAGTGTAGACAAGAAAAACTTTGTGATCATTTTCTTCACAGTGACACTTGTCAAGGACCTTAACACATTCGAATACGCTTCTTATGGCGACAGGATAGTAAAGCTGCAGTAGCAGATTCTCCATTCCGATTGTAAAGCATCACCAGCAATGTCTTTTCTGATTACGAGGTGCGACAATAAAGTAATGAGACGGATTTTCTTTGCAAGATGTGTCAACCCTGCAGGCTTGCGTAGGCACAATATCTTTGACCTTGACCCATAAGCTGCTTCTAGTCCAAGTGGCACATCGATGCAACTGCTCAGTCGTGAGTTGTGCTGTAATAAGTTAACACGTGTTTGTGTCTCTCGTCACGGAAATGGAACCACATAATATTGTGCAACAGTATACCATTTCTTTTTGCGTTAATTTGGGTGAAAACACGACGACAACTTACGGTAGGCTTCAGAAGGCTTTTGGAGAGGAGGTTATGTCAAGAGACCAAGTTTTTCATTGGCATATAATGTTTAGTGAAGGCAGAACGAATGCTGCAGATGAAGACGGCAGTGGACGACCATCAACCTCATAGACGGATGTCAACTTGGCCAGGGTGCGTGAACTCGTGTGATCTGACCGAAGATTATCCGTGAAAATGATTACAAAAGAACTGAACATCAATCGAGAAACGGTTCATCTAATAATAACTGAAGATCTTGGTATGAGAAAGATTGGATTCTGCATCACGATAATGCGCCATCCCATACTGCTCTGTCAGCACAGCAATTTCTAACCTCAAAACAAATTTCAGCACTACCACAGTCACCTTATTCACACCAGATATCGCTCCGTGCGACTTTTTTTTTGTTTCCAAGAGTCAAAACGGCGGTCAAGGGACACCATTTTGAGACAACACAAGATGTCCAAAAAGCTGTGACGAGTGTCTTGGAGGATATTACAGAAATGAGTTCCAGAAGTGTTACCATCAATGGCAGAAGCGCTGGAAAAATTGTGTGCAATCAGACGGGAACCACTTTGAAGGAGACAACACTAAACTTGTCTAAAACGGTAAGCAACATTTTTTTCACATCAATCTCATTGCTTTATTGTCGCCCCTCGTAAGTCAACGTACCGCAGTTTCTGGCGCATCTCACGCCTATCTAGCCACAGCCGCGTTTTTAGACGATTCTCATGAGGCGTCACTGATCTGTTCCTGTCCGGAGCCATCTGCTGGCAGTTTTTGCACTAATTTTTTGTTTCAATGAAACCTCATTTCATTTTAGGCATGTGTGTCAATTTTTCCCTCTCTACCTGCATTATTCCGTAAATTAAGGGATTATAAAATGTTAACGGGTTATTGAGTCACCCTGTATATCAATAGAACGAAACAGGAACTTGAGATTGGTGTTAAACATACCATTACAGCTTATCATAACTTGACAGCACAGTGCTTCAATAGACTTGATTCTATTGGAGGTACTTCGCTATTACCTTCCTCCGACCTTTGAGCTGACTTATCCACCCAGTTATAGGGGCACTTACAGTTTAACTTGGTCCACGTTAGGAAATATTGCCGGAAGTGAAATAAGTAGAGATTGTATTCCTAAGACAGATCACAGATCGAATTCAGGTCTATTGGATCCGTAGTCTGCCGCTTTCCTACTGTGCCACCGACCCACTTCTTTCAAAATAAATTCGATACTCGTGATTAAATTTGCGACCTCACTTAAAAGTAATACACGAACAGCAGCAACCTGACCATGACACTTCGTGAGAGTTATTAGCACACTTCGAAAATTCGGCAGAATTGCCACCAGACTTCAGCACTAACCCAACGAGGTACCTGCGTAATAATTGTTCATTCTTTATTAGTAACCACGAGACGAGAGATCTATGGCATGGATGTTCACTTACAGTGATTTGTGAAAATGGAAAAAATAGAGATTCGAGTAGTGATTAAGTGATCCGTACAGAAAGATATTAAAGCGAAGAAAATTCATGCCAGTTTTCAGAACACGCTGGAGGATTCTGCTCCTTCATATTCATCTGTGTCCGCAGCTCGTGGTCGTGCGGTAGCGTTCTCGCTTCCCACTCCCGCGTTCCCGGGTTCGATTCCCGGCGGGGTCAGGGATTTTCTCTGCCTCGTGATGACTGGGTGTTGTGTGATGTCCTTAGGTTAGTTAGGTTTAAGTAGTTCTAAGTTCTAGGGGACTGATGACCATAGATGTTAAGTCCCATAGTGCTCAGAGCCATTTGAACCATTTTTTATTCATCTGTTGACAAGTGGACAAACTAGTTTAAATTTCATCGGTATAGCTGATCTACTTAGTGTTCGGCCAGGGCCAACTATGCCTAAATGTAAGCGAAAAAATAGATAGGTTTGACATAGAAGAAAGTGTCACCACTCCAGAAACTATTGCAAAAAATGCATAAACGGTCGCAGATTATCGACAACTGCAAGTGCGAGAAATTGCTGAAGCTGTAGGTACGTCATCTGAGTGGGTATTTCGCATTGTAACGGTGGAAACTGGACGTGAGAAAATTATCTGCTAGCTGGGTGCGACTCTTAATACAGGATCAAAAACGCATCAGAATGGAAATGTCCCAACAATATTTGACTCATTTGCACAGTAACCAACAAAATTCTTTTCTCCGGTTTGTAATCACAGATGAAACTTTCGTCCACCGCTATAACCTGAGAAAAAAGAAAAACAAAGAAACAGTCAAAGCAGTGGAAACGAACTGAATCACAACCAAAGATAGCAAATGCAATACGGTCAAGGCGTAAGTTTTCTGGGATCAGAAAGGGATTCTGCTGACACATTATGTACCCACTGGTCAAACAATTACAAAAAATGGTTCAAATGGCTGTGAGCACTATGGGACTTAACACAGAAAGGGATTCTTCTAACACCTTATGTGCCCACTGGTCAAACAATTACAAAAATGGTTCAAATGGCTGTGAGCACTATGGGACTTAACATCTGAGGTCATCAGTCCTCTAGAACTTCGAACTACTTAAACCTAACTAACCTAAGGACATCACACACATCCATGCCCAAGGCAGGATTCGAACCTGCGACCGTAGCAATCATGCGGTTCCTGACTGAAGCTCCTAGAACCGCTCGGCCACCGCGGCCACAGGACAATACTACGCTAACATCCAGAACCAAATACAGAAAAAGATACACGGGAAAACGCCAGGTATGGCATGGACGAAAGTCATTTTTCATCACGAGAATGCGAGCCCATACATAAGAGGCGTTGTCATGGTAAAAAATTCGTGGACTGGTTGCCATACAGACTACACTGAACAATTAAAACGTTTCACTGAGGTAACCCGTTTCTTTCTATTCCATTCCGGAAAAATTTTCAAACTACCCTCGTCCAGTGAGCATACACACTGCATCAGTTCCGCCCAGAAAAAGGCGTTCACAACCGTCAACGGGGACAATCAGCGTGCGAGGAGTGGACGCGGATGACGGACCGACCGAGCACAAATTTCCCGCCACATTAAGCTTTCCGCGAGTGCTACGTCATCAGCGGGCGGGCACGGCACGCCGAACCAACTTGTTTCCTGTCAATTTCTGACCGCGGCGCTCCTCGCAGTCGGCCCCAATAACTGTCGCTGGCAAATCAACTGTGCGCCGCCCAATAGCGCGCGCTCCGATTTGGCCGCTCGTACGTCACAGCACGACCGGCCGCAACTCAGCGTGGGGCACGTCCGGGGAGGACGACAATATGTCGCGCCATTGTGAAGACCGCCCTTCCTGCACGCCACCCATTAATCAGGCGGGCAGGTCGCTACAATAATTCCGCGCGCAGCTACAATTTCACGTCAATCTGCACTGCATAGAAACGTGTATGAATTATTTTCTCTCAACAGTTTATTAATCACAGTACCGTTTGTGAAAATTGCAACTAAACTAAACTAAACTCCATCGGAACAGGTCTCCGGGGGCCCAACGGTGCCGACCGACTGCCGTGTCATCCTCAGCCGATAGGCGTCAGTGCATACGGAGGCATGTCGTCAGCACTCCACTGTCCCAGCCGTTGTCAGCTTTAGCGACCGGAGTCACTAGTTCTCAGTCAAGTAGCTCCTCAATTGACCTCACAAGGGTTGAGTGCACCCCATTCTAAACAGCGCTCAGCAGTCCCGTACGGTCACCCATCCATGTGCTAGTTAAGCATAACAGTGCTTAAATTTGGTGATCTGACGAGAATCGGTGTTTCCAGTGCGGCAAGGCTGGTGGTGAAAATTGTAACACTCAGAAGGAATCTATCTGAACCAGTCTAAAATCAGAGGATATGTATAACAGTAGAACCAAATAAGTGATGAAGATTGCAGGGAGGTTGGCCCAGTAGCGCCCTCTCTTTTGTGACTGGGAGATCAGTGTTAGGTCAAAAAGCAAAAAAAGAAAATGCTTCAAATGGCTCTGAGCACCATGGGACTTAACTTCTGAGGTCATCAGTCCCCTTGAACTTAGAACTACTTAAACCTAACTAACCTAAGGACATCACACACATCCATGTCCGAGGCAGGATTGGAACCTGCGACCGTAGCGGTCACGCGGTACCAGACTGAAGCGCCTAGAACCGCACGGCAACACCGGCCGGGTCGTGTTAACTCGTGCAGAGCCTTCAAATGATGTGGAAACGTGCAAGTAATTACCGCTATGCTCCCTTTACGTCGAAGGATGTAATATCAGTATGCCAGTGTGAGCTAATGGGGCAGATTGATTGGTCTCTGGGGAACAGGATTGTCGTGTCGCGACTTTACGGGTCCTGAAGTGCTACTACTACGACAGTGATGCATGTGTAGAACCAGTAGATAGAAGAGGTTTATACACAGCGACGAGTGGATACTGGACCTCGCAAAGTGACCACAGCGGAGGACGACCGCCAAGTTTTCCGCATGTCCGTTACCGACAGAACAGTTTCGTCCCCAGTATTGGCACTGCAGCCGGTGTGAACATGTCCATGTTGAGGCTTCGACACCGTCTGCTAAGAGCTGGATTCGCGGCACACTAGCCATTGCGTTGGTTTCCGCTGGCAACGAGCTGCCAACGTTCCATGACGTGTGTATAGACACATTAACGCTGTTACTGGCGCGCTGAGTGATAAAATGTTGTGTTTTCCCACGAGTATAACTTTGACTTCTCTGCAGTGATGACTGCACATGTGTTATACGGTAATGTTTATAACGAAATCGCGCAGACCGCATTCTTTAGCGGCAGAGCGGACAAATGTCCAGGGTTATGGTTTGGGACGCCACTGGACACAGAGTGCAGTGTAACCTCTTAAATAATGAGGGCAATCCAAATAACACCGAGTCTTAGACAATGACCCTCAAGCAGGCAGCTCACATATCTTATTTCAGCAGAACAATGCTCGAGCCGGCCGGAGTGGCCGAGCGGTTCTAGGCGCTACAGTCTGGAACCGCGCGACCGCTGCTGTCGCAGGTTCGAATCCTGCCTCGGGCATGGATGGATGTGTGTGATGTCCTTAGGTTAGTTAGGTGTAAGTACTTCTAAGTTGTAGGGGACTGATGACCTCAGAAGTTAAGTCCCATAGTGCTCAGAGCCATTTGAACCATTTGAACAATGCTCGACCACATATGGTGGCGCAGTGGTTAGCACACTGGACTCGCATTCGGGAGGACGACGGTTCAATCCCGTCTCCGGCCATCCTGATTTAGGATTTCCGTGATTTCCCTAAATCGTTTCAGGCAAATGCCGGGATGGTTCCTTTGAAAGGGCACGGCCGATTTCCTTCCCAATCCTTCCCTAACCCGAGCTTGCGCTCCGTCTCTAATGACCTCGTTGTCGACGGGACGTTAAACACTAACTACCACCACCGCCACCACCACCACCACCACCACATATGGCGAGGAACGTACAAGCCTTTTTGGAGGAACAAAGGACACCATTGCTTCCCCGGGCTGCACGTATTTCTGATGTGCCGCTTACCGAACGTGATTGCTCGTTCTGGTCCTTCTGCAAGCACTGTCGACGGTTTATGGACGCGCCTACAAACGGTATGGCAATGTGTTCTCCGGCGGCATGTCCTGGTTGTCTGTAATTCCACGCTACGACGTCTACAGGCTCTAACTGCAGCACGTGGCAGCTTCCCAAACTACTGAATTCTATCGTTTCAAGTTTCAGTTTTGTAATTCTGACCGTTTACGTATAATCATCTCACTAATCTGTGGAATAAATTCAATTGTAACCATATGTCTTCTTCTCGGTAATGCAATTTTCGCAAACAATAGGAAGATTAACTGCCATTCAGTCGAAAAGTTAAAGTCAAAGGAAAACCTTTACAGAGCTAAAATTATGTATAAGGACGCACAACAACGCACACCCAGTTCAATAAGTATGTTGTTTGGATTCATATTTTATTACAATATCGTTTCTACTTAACATAAGCAATTTATTAGGCTCTTTTTAATTCACTACATAGATTCTATACTGAGTGGCCAAGAGGCACAGACAGGTGTGACGAATGAATAAGAAAATTGTCGAACAAATATTATTTGTAACAAAATGTTGAGATAGTGAAAAATTTGGTGCAATACGGTAACAGTTGGTGCCGGAAAACTGGGTGGAAATAGATAGTTATATTTTAAGTCTCTTATTTCTTTTAATTATTTACCTGCGATTCAACATCAAGAAAATATCGATGTATTAAAGCTGAGTTCACTATCATCACAATATAACACAGCGCGTATCATACGCATATGTAGCAGATAGCTTCTTCAGTGTGAAGACACATCGGAACTCTTTATCAAGATAAAGACTCAGATGTTTCAACTACCACTATTAAAGTTGGCATGTCGGAGATTCGCTAACATTTCACAACAGTTAGATATTATCAGGAAAAAAAGTTCGTTGCGCAAATAAACATTTAAAAATTAACGCTTAAACGTTCAGGAACAGGAAAGTTCAACATCTACACTTTATAACAGCTTTCCATGTTATAGTTATTGTTACTGTGGTAGTCCTCATTTGCAAGACCGTTACGGTACAGCTTACTAGACTAGTCTATGCAGTACAAGTTTCTTTATCTCAGCAAAAGTGCTACAGCCTACATCCATTTGGACCTGCTTGCTGTACTGATGTGTTGGCATCCCTTTAGAGTCTTACCTCCCTCCGGAAAGTCGCTGCCAGAGATTGAATACTATATCCCTGTCCATTATTCTAGTTACATTGGACCACAAAGCCGTTGTTTCCTCTATTCCATTCAGTATCTCTTCTGCCATCCGATGTGCCAACTAACCATCAGCTCTGTAACATTACATCTCAAAAGCATTTATCCTCTTGTCTGGAAACTCGCAACGTGCTGCCATGTTTATCACACACCTACTGTATCTACCCTCTACAGCCAAAGAAACTGCTACACCTGCCAAATGTCGTGTAGCACCTCCGTGAGCACGCAGAATTACCACAACACGACGTGACATGGATTCGACTAATGTCTGAAGTAGTGTTAGAGGACATTGACACCATGAATCCTGCAGCACGTGCAGAGGCATCCCAGATATGCTCAATAATGTTCATGTTTGGGGAGTTTGGTGATCTGCGGAAGTATTTAAACTCAGAAGAGTGTTCCTGGAGCCACTCTGTAGCAATTCTGGACATGTGAGGCGTCGCACTGTCCTGCTGGAATTGCCCAATTGCGTCGGAATGCACAATAGACATGCGTGGATGTAGGTGATCAGACAGGATGCTTACGTACATGTCACCCCCCCCCCCTCCCCCCCCCCCCCCCAGTGTCGTATCTAGACGTATCACGGGGCTCATATCCCTTCAACTGCACACGTCACAAACATTTACAGAGCTTCCACCAGCTTGAAGAGTTCCCTGTTGACATGCAGGATCTATGGATTCATGAGGTTGGCTCCATACCCGTACACGTCCATCCGCTCGATACAAATCTAAATCTACATCTACTTGGATACTCTGCAAATCACATTTAAGTGCCTGGCAGAGGGTTCATCGAACCACCTTCAGAATTCTCTAATTTCCAATCTTGTATAGCACGCGGAAAGAATGAACACCTACATCTTTCCGTACGTGCTCTGACTTTCCTTGTTTTATCGTGGTGATCGTTTCTCCCTATGCAGGTCGGTGTCAACAAAATATTTTAGCGTTCGGAGGAGAAAGTTGGTGATTGGAATTTAGTGAAAAGATTCCTTCGCAACGTAAAACACCTTTCTCTTAATGATGCCCAGCCCAAATCCTGTATCATTTCTGTGACACTCTCTCCCATATTTCGCGATAATAGAAAACGTGCTGCCCTTCTCTGATCTTTTTCGATGTACTCCGTCAGTCCTATCTGGAAAGGATCCCACACCGTGCAGCAGTATTCTAAAGGAGGACGTACAACCGTAGTGTAGGCAATCTCCTTAGTAGATCTGTTACATTTTCTAAGTGTCTTGTCACTAAAACACAGTCTTTGGCTAGCCTTCCTCACAACATTTTATGTGTGTTCCTTCCAATTTAAGTTGTTCGTAATTGTAAATCCTGGGTATTTACTTGAATTTACGGCCTTTAGATTTGACCGAGTTATCGTGTAATTTGAAACGAGACTCGTCCGACCAGGCAACATGTTTCCAGTCGTCAACAGTCCAATGTCGATGTTGATGGGCCCAGGCGAGACATAAAGCTTTGTCTCGTGAAGTCATCAAGGGCACACGAGTAGGTCTTCGGCTCCGGAAGCCCATACCATTGATGTTTAGTTGAATGGTTCACACGTTGACAATTGTTGATGGCCCAGCACTGAAATCCACAGCAATTTGCGGAAGGGCAGCACTTCCGTCGGGTCAAACAATTCTCTTCAGTTGTCGTTGGTCCCATCCTTGCAGGATCTTTTTCTGGCCTCAGCGATGTCCGAGATTTTATGCATCACAAGATTCTTGATATTCATGGTACACTAGTGTAATTGTCGTACGAAAAAATCCCTTCTTCATCGCTGCCTCGGAGATGCTGCATACCAGCGCTCGTGCGCCGACTATAACACTACGTTCAAGCTCGCTTAAACCTTGATACCCTGCCATTGTAGCAGTAACCGATCCAACAACTGCCGCCAGGCACTTGTTATATTATATAGGCGTTGCTAACCGCAGCGCCGTATTCTTCCTGTTTACGTATCTCCGTATTTGAATACGCATGCCTTTATCAGTTTCTTTGGCGCTTCAGTGTATAACAGACGGCTCAGATATCGTGACTGTACACAGACTATAAGGTGCAAGATTTTGACGTCATATACCGCACTTCTACAAACGAGACTGTCCTTGCCGTGACTTTCTGCCACTCAAGTTATTCAGTAACCGCACTCAACATTCAGACCTCTGTGGAACAAGAGGTATTAACCTCATTAATAGGCTGTTCAGTCTAGAAGACATATTCATTCATAGTATCAGGTATGCAGGGAGATTTGAATTTGGTACTGAAAGACTACATATAAACGCCTAAAGCAGTCACATGCACAAAGTACCTACTGAGAGGGGATTATCATAAACATGATTTATTCTGATCAGTTAAATGGATTCCATGGTCATACGGCCTTCAGTTCGCAGACTGGTTTGATCCGCCTCTCCATGGTGGTGTATGCTGCGCAAGCGCTCGCCTCTTTATCTATGTAAAAGAACTGCAACCTATACCCGTTTCAACATGCGTACTGTTGTCGAGCCTTGGTGTCCCTCTAATTTTTTTTCACCCGCTCGCTTCCTTCCATTACCTAACTGACGTTTCCTTGACTATTCAGTATGTCTCTTATCAACCGATTCCATCTTTTAGTTCGGTTGTGCCATAAATTTATTTTTCCCCACATTCAAGTCACAACCTTTTCATTCGTTATTCGATCTACCCATCTAATCTTCAACATTCTTCTCCAACACCACATTTCCTAAACTTCTATACTCCTCTTGTTTATCGCTAACGTTTCACTTAGAAACAGGCCTACAGTCCAACAGTTCATATGAATACCATCAGAAAAGACTTCCTGACACTTAAACTTATATTTTTGTGTTGAAAAATCCTTCTTAAAATCTTTTCTTGATATTGGCAGTCTGCGTTTACTGTCCCCTCTACTTCGCCCAGCATCAGTCATTCTGCTGTTTAAATATCAAAACCGATCTACTACTTTTATTGTCTCACTTTCACAAACAGGCCTACAGTCCAACAGTTCATATGAATACCTTCAGAAAAGACTTCCTGACACTTAAACTTATATTTTTTTGTTGAAAAATCCTTCTTAAATTCTTTTCTTGGTATTGGCAGTCTGCGATTACTGTCCCCTCTACTTCGCCCAGCATCAATCATTCTGCTGTTTAAATATCAAAACCGATCTACTACTTTTATTGTCTCACTTTCTAACGTAACTTAATCAGTAACACCTGATTTAATGTAACTGCTTCGTATCCAGTTGCAAAAATATACTTGATTAAATTTTCGCTTAACTTACATAATCTACCCCACATTGGAAAGGTATTAATTTTGAAACTGTTCTTCAGTTTCCTTTCTGCAAGGTACTTCCACTACACTTCTCAATTCGTTTCCTCTTTATTTTATTCACAACTGCATCAGAAATATTTGGTGCTCTCCACTCGGACACCCTCATTTAATACAGATGAAATGGTTTAGTGCCTTATCGTTTCATTGGTCGGACGGCTGTTCATTGCTCGAGCCAGTTGCCATCCATAGCTGTGTCCGCGCCATCATCATTCGCTAGCCGCTCACGAACACAATGCAGCGCTACACCGTTCAAGTGTCTCTCTTTTCCCCATATCCTTTTTCCCCTACTTCAGAACCACACGGTCCCACTCCCCGCCGCGGGAAGAGGCTATTGGCAATCTTTAACTTGCTGGTAAAAACCTTCCAAGGTTCGTCTGCACGTTGAATCAAGAACTTCGTGGATATTAACCTTGGGGCATGCAGTTTTTCAGTTCCTCTCAACCATATGTTTTACGTACCAGTGAGAAAGTTCTCCTGTTATAGCAATTTTCAGCCGACCTGTTTCCGCAGTAAATCCTCCGGGTCTACCTAAGCCAATAGACTAAGCAGGCTGGAGCATCAGCAAATCCTCTACCACAGCTCGTCTGGGAATGTTCTCGCATTATGAGCTAACTGAGAAAACATGCCACTTTATTTCCGCTTCTCTGCAATCAGTCACCTGCGAATTAGAGGGGCAATAATTACTTCGAGTACCATAGAGTAAAATGAGGTATTGTGAATACTTTGACAATTTTACTCTATGGTCTTTTAAGCGACTTTTTAGAAACGTCTTGGCTGTAGTGTCGCACGACCCTCTCCGCCATAAAAGGCAAGAGACTGTAGGGAGCTCTAGAAGCTAAGGGTCGCCAGCTAACGACTGCTGCTAGATAGTTCACCGGCAAGGATATTGATCACGCTTTCGTGCTCGCTGACAGAATCTGTTCGGCAACTAGTTCCACTTCAGCGGACTCTCTAAATTTCCGCTACCAATCCCATCTGGTAAAATTGACAACCAATATTCGAGTACTGGTCAAACGACGGTTTTATAAGTTGCCTGCTTTTTGGATGAATTACTCTTTCTGATGATACTTTCAACGAGTCCCTGTCACGTATCAGCTTCACCTCTGGTTAGTATCGTGTGGTCGCTGCACTTCAGATCACTCTGTATGCTCACTCGCAGGTATTTAATGGTGTAAGTAGGCTGTTTATGTTTTCTTATTGGCAACGTTACGTAGCGCTCTGTATGAAAATCACTGGCTGTGCTGTGTGCAGTCTGTGGCTAGTTTGCATTGTTGTGTGCCATTGTAGTGTTGGGCAGCTGGATGTGAACAGCGCGTTGCGCAGTTGGAGGTGAGCCGCCAGCAGTGGTGGATGTGGGGAGAGAGATGCCGGAGTTTTGAAATTTGTAAGACTGGATGTCATGAACTGCTATATATATTATGACTATTAAGGTAAATACATTGTTTGTTCTCTATTAAAATCTTTCATTTGCTATCTATGCCTATCAGTAGTTAGTGCCTTCTGTAGTTTGAATCTTTTATTTAGTTGGCAGTAGTGGCGCTCGCTGTATTGCAGTAGTTCGAGTAACGAAGATTTTTGTGAGATAAGTGATTTGTGAAAGGTATAGGTTAACGTTAGTCAGGGCCATTCTTTTGCAGGGATTATTGAAAGTCAGATTGCGTTGCGCTAAAAAAAATATTGTGTGTCAGTTTAAACACAGTCATGTATAATTGTTCAAAGGGGACGTTCCATACGTCGACCCTTAGCCGAGGATACCTCACTGAAATCTTCTGATTTTTCACAATTTTGGTAAACATTTTTGGAATGCAGTGATCAATAAATTGTTATATTTAGATTAATGTTCAGTCTTGATCACGTTATGTCTGTTTTAATGAGTAACCGGTTTCGGTTTTTTCTATAAAACCATCATCAGACCCATTGGTCCCTTGGGTTGGTAGGTGGAGCTCTCCTTGCTGCTGTGCAGTCAACTGAGTTGACTGCACAGCAGCAAGGAGAGCTCCACCTACCAACCCAAGGGACCAATGGGTCTGATGATGGTTTTATAGAAAAAACCGAAACCGGTTACTCATTAAAACAGACATAACGTGATCAAGACTGAACATTAATCTAAATATAACTTCTGATTTTTTCTTGTAGTTTGTGTAACTAGTGTAGCTTTAGTTTATTGCTAGCGCGTAATTGTAGAGAGAATCTCCTTTGTAGTTGCAGTCTTTCATTGTTGTACAGTAAAACAGGTGTAGCACGCATGTAAGTTTGTACCAAGTATTTCGCAGCTGCGCTTGCAATTAACTAGATATTTTTTTCAGTGCTATGTTAACGTGTTCTCTTATTTTTGCTCTTCAAATTGTGCTTTTCTGTGTTATCGTGTGAAATATTGTGACAATAATGGCGGGTGAAAAACGTAATACTAGGCTCCAAAGTAAACCGAGAAATGACAGTGAAGACGAAAGCAGTGTGTTAGCGCCACCATGTAATAAAGTATTTTGAAAGAGGATATGAGCAAAAAAGTAGGGTTTGGGGACAACAGGTTTATGTAGGATTTTCTTGGAAATAAATGATGAGGTAAGATAATGGAAAATAAAAAATGAGGTAAGAAATATGTGAACATATAAATACAGAAAGCATGCTTGGATAGGATTTTTTTGGTGGAAACAAATGTTGAAATAAGACGGAATATCTATGGAATGAAGTTTTAGGTTGGACTGCAGTACCAAATGTTACACTGAAAACAAACCCTGCCCTTTCCTCTTGTGTTATTCTGCTATGTGTTTGTGTACTCTTGTATATTTGTGTTTTTCCTGTCTTTATGTGTTTAGCTGATATGAGTTACGTTGTAGAATTTTTCTAATACTATGTTATTTACTTTGTAATGATGTTTAGACATTATTTATCTGTTCTGTTTTGTTGCTCATATGTGAAGTTGATGTTTCAAAAGTTATTCTGATCTATATGCATGTACTTATGTCATAATTCCTGTAACACTGATGTATATGTTATTTCGATTCTTTTGTAAAGCCTGTACTACAAATGTTATCTGTATTGCTATGTTCCTTAATGATGTATTATGTACCTTTGTAATTGTATTCTTATGTTATAAAATTGTAATTGACACCAGTTCATCAAATTAAGTAATTTGTAACTTACATTTCACTGCACACGTTTCTGTTGGTCATAGTATATGGACAATATGTGAGAAGTAGGGACTGTTAGTGTTTGCACGTGTGTTAATAATTCAGCAAGGGACTGGATAACAGCATTGCTGGTTCTAAGGACAATTCCAAAAACTGTGTGAGTGTACAAGTGGTGGTTTATGGACTTGCTATATTCTCCTCAAGACTCTTCGATGGTGATTGTGCACCTGCACAGTCGCAGCAGATGGCTGCTGGCCATCTCTACAAGGACTACAGTGGGTCTACACCTTTGATGATCCATCAATACCATTATTTCTACAAGGACTGCAGTGGGTCTGCACCTCTGGTGGCCCACCAATACCGTAATCTCTAACAGGACTACAGTGGTCTGTTCTGTGATGACCTACCTACCAATATTCTTCAAAACTTCGACTGACTCTGCTGTGGGTTTGCTCTGTTGTGACCCATTACCTGTCTGCATGTCAAGAGTCAGTATTGTCTTTCTGTTGGAAGGACAACACTACTTCTTCAAGATTGCATGGAAATCCACTACTTCCGTGTGCATTGTCTTTTACTGCTCAGACTTTGAGAAAAGAAACGGCAGTTTTAATGTGATGAATGATTGTCTTTATGGACTGTGAGAAAATTTTAGCTTTTGACCAACATTGTATTAATAAGTGTGTACATTTGATATCTTTCTTACTGTAATTATGAAATTTTTTTTTAAAATCTGTATTGGCCAGTGCCCAAAACAATTTGTAAAATTTTTTGTGGGGAGCATGGGGGCTATGTAAGTAGGCTGTTTATGTTTTCTTATTGGCAACGTTACGTAGCGCTCTGTATGAAAATCACTGGCTGTGCTGCGTGCAGTCTGTGGCTAGTTTGCATTGTTGTCTGCCATTGTAGTGTTGGGCAGATGGATGTGAACAGCGCGTAGCGTTGCGCAGTTGGAGGTAGGACGCCAGCAGTGGTGGATGTGGGGAGAGAGATGCCGGAGTTTTGAAATTTGTAAGACTGGATGTCAAGAACTGCTATATATATTATGAATATTAAGGTAAATACATTGTTTGTTCTCTATTAAAATCTTTCGTTTGCTATCTACGCCTATCAGTAGTTAGTGCCTTCCGTAGTTTGAATCTTTTATTTAGCTGGCAGTAGTGACGCTCGCTGAATTCCAGTAGTTCGAGTAACGAAGATTTTTGTGAGGTAAGTGATTTGTGAAAGGTATAGGTTAATGTTAGTCAGGGCCATTCTTTTGCAGGGGTTATTGAAAGTCAGATTGCGTTGCGCTAAAAAAATATTTTGTGTCAGTTTAAACACAATCATGTATAATTTTTCTAAGGGGACGTTTCAATGGATGTAACTGCATCCAGTGAGTATTATGAAACCGTATAATTATACAGTAACGGGTCTTCTACTTATTTATAAGTAATACTTTACAGTTGTCTATGTGGAAGGTCAACTTTCAAACACAATATCATGCGTCTATCCTCTGTATGTCCTCCTTTATGTCACTACAATTAACTAGAGCTGAGACTTCCATACTCACAACACCATTTCCGCGAAAAGTCTCATGGAGCTTCCAGCGTTATTCACTAGGTTATTTACATACATGATAGTCAGAAACAGCATGAAAAGCTTGTAATGTTGCTGGAGGGTAGATTATGCTGAGAAATAATTGTTAAGGAAAAAAAACGATACGTTTCTCCGTTTCCGAGTTAATTAGTATTGAAGTTATCCAGTGAATCGGTTGCGAGTTCAAATTCAATTCAGCCCGCCAGGGACGGTATCGCCAAACGTGTTCGTCGTTTGCTTTGCTACAATCGAACAAGATATCGATAGTAATGTTGGACACGGAGCGTTAGTGAGTTAGTGAAGACCGAACCCGACCTAAAGGCTGAGCAGTCTCCTGTGCTACCATCTACGCTACGAGAACAACTGTCACTAACTGCATCTAGCGGATCGCTTAAATTTGTTCGCACAGCGATCTGATTAGCTAACTTCAGTAATATGGAAAATGCATAACGTATCGAATTTTTCTTAACAATTACTTCTCAGAGCAACATTCCCTCCAATACGCCTACTAACTTTCCAGACTGTTTCTGACCATACTCAGTTTGTAAACTATGAAGGTCCCTTGGAGTACGCCCAATGTTGCTTTTAAGTCAGACGGTTTTTCTCCGTTAGGAATGAGGTACTGTGTTTTGTTTGCTAGGAAATCTCCAGGCACAGAGCAGTGTGACATTCGATAGGGGAGAGTGGGGGAATTTGGCGCAGCGAGTTAAATGACGCACGACAATATGTATTTAACTGTGACAGCTAGTCTTAATTTATCGGTGACGCCATCTGATGCTCATTTATACAAGGAAGCATACAGAATGTGGGAACCGATTTACTTGACTGTTGTCGCGCAAGAAGCAAGGGTATGTTTTATCTTTTGTTTGTTCTAATATTTGATGTCTAGTTTTTAAGAGGTAAGACGTTTCATATTATGTCAAATTACAAGTTTTTGTTGTTTTGCCTGTCTCTGTACATTAACACTCACAATTACGTAAGTATTATTTCTCTCAAGCAAAGTGAGAGTGTAAAAGTATAGTTTTATATAAGCCATGTTTGATGGTGTACTTTGACGCACATAGACCGACTGCATTTTTTACCCCAATACGTTAACATATTTAATCAAAGTCAAAGTAACATAACGCATCATTTTTGTAAGAATTGGTTCCTCCTTTCAGATGCTAGTGACGGACACCCATAAAACCCAGATAACTTCTTGGGCGGCGGGTGAATTAAGAAATGACGTCACTGGTGTTCATAATGGCATTTCTGCTAGAAAGAGCCCCATCCAGCGCAACATACCGGGGACAAATATCTGTTCGTAATATGTGTTGAATTCGACAAAGATAGCGATAAATAGTACCGGTGTATTTCTTTGGTGTCATTCTGAATGCAATGATTGGGACACTGCTGACAACTATAACTGTAACTCTTGTCTGAAAGCGTTAGTTGTTTTACAGATATGCAAGAGACTAATTACTGAATACATTTATACACTCCTGGAAATGGAAAAAAGAACACGTTGACACCGGTGTGTCAGACCCACCATACTTGCTCCGGACACTGCGAGAGGGCTGTACAAGCAATGATCACACGCACGGCACAGCGGACACACCAGGAACCGCGGTGTTGGCCGTCGAATGGCGCTAGCTGCGCAGCATTTGTGCACCGCCGCCGTCAGTGTCAGCCAGTTTGCCGTGGCATACGGAGCTCCATCGCAGTCTTTAACACTGATAGCATGCCGCGACAGCGTGGACATGAACCGTATGCGCAGTTGACGGACTTTGAGCGAGGGCGTACAGTGGGCATGCGGGAGGCCGGGTGGACGTACCGCCGAATTGCTCAACACGTGGGGCGTGAGGTCTCCACAGTACATCGATGTTGTCGCCAGTGGTCGGCGGAAGGTGCACGTGCCCGTCGACCTGGGACCGGACCGCAGCGACGCACGGATGCACGCCAAGACCGTAGGATCCTACGCAGTGCCGTAGGGGACCGCACCGCCACTTCCCAGCAAATTAGGGACACTGTTGCTCCTGGGGTATCGGCGAGGACCATTCGCAACCATCTCCATGAAGCTGGGCTACGGTCCCGCACACCGTTAGGCCGTCTTCCGCTCACGCCCCAACATCGTGCAGCCTGCCTCCAGTGGTGTCGCGACAGGCGTGAATGGAGGAACGAATGGAGACGTGTCGTCTTCAGCGATGAGAGTCGCTTCTGCCTTGGTGCCAATGATGGTCGTATGCGTGTTTGGCGCCGTGCAGGTGAGCGCCACAATAAGGACTGCATACGACCGAGGCACACAGGGCCAACACCCGGCATCAAGGTGTGGGGAGCGATCTCCTACACTGGCCGTACACCACTGGTGATCGTCGAGGGGACACTGAATAGTGCACGGTACATCCAAACCGTCATCGAACCCATCGTTCTACCATTCCTAGACCGGCAAGGGAACTTGCTGTTCCGACAGGACAATGCACGTCCGCATGTATCCCGTGCCACCCAACGTGCTCTAGAAGGAGTAAGTCAACTACCCTGGCCAGCAAGATCTCCGGATCTGTCCCCCATTGAGCATGTTTGGGACTGGATGAAACGTCGTCTCACGCGGTCTGCACGTCCAGCACGAACGCTGGTCCAACTGAGGCGCCAGGTGGAAATGGCATGGCAAGCCGTTCCACAGGATTACATCCAGCATCTCTACGATCGTCTCCATGGGAGAATAGCAGCCTGCATTGCTGCGAAAGGTGGATATACACTGTACTAGTGCCGACATTGTGCATGCTCTGTTGCTTGTGTCTATGTGCCTGTGGTTCTGTCAGTGTGATCATGTGATGTATCTGACCCCAGGAATGTGTCAATAAAGTTTCCCCTTCCTGGGACAATGAATTCACGGTGTTCTTATTTCAATTTCCAGGAGTGTATATTCGAGTCCTCTTCTTCGTTTTGTCCCTATATGATAGGAAAACTATTATTATTGTTTTGTATCTATTACGTAGATAACTAAACTGATAATTTCGCTATTTCCTTTTTGTAAACAATGTTATTTTGTCTTTTGTTTAATGAACATGATATTCAATGACTGTATTTTGCGTCATTCTCGCACTAGAAGACGTTCAAAATTAAAAAACTTATACCATTCCTTGCTCCAATTTATCCCACTTATTGGGTCATTTTACCCTCTCCCCAATGCTATTCAATCTGTATATTCAGCAAGCAGTAAAGTTAACGAAAGAAAAGTTCGGAGTAGTTATTAAAATCCATGGAGAAGAAATAAAAACTTTGAGGTTCGCCGATGACATTGTAATTCTGTCAGAGACAGCAAAGGACTTGGAAGAGCAGTTGAACGGAATGGACAGTGTCTTGAAAGGAGGGTATAAGATGAACATCAACAAAAGCAAAACGAGGATAATGGCATGTAGTCGAATTAAGTCGGCTGATGCTGCGGGAATTAGATTAGGAAATGAGACACTTAAAGTAGTAAAGGAGTTATGCTATTTGGGAGCAAAATAACTGATGATGGTCGAAGTAGAGAGGATATAAAATGTAGACTGGCAATGGCAAGGAAAGCGTTTCTGAAGAAGAGAAATTTGTTAACATCGGGTATTGATTTAAGTGTCAGGAAGTCGTTTCTGAAAGTATTTGTATGGAGTGTAGCCATGAATGGAAGTGAAACGTGGACGATAAATAGTTTAGACAAGAAGAGAATAGAAGCTTTCGAAATGTGGCGCTACAGAAGAATGCTGAAGATTAGATGGGTAGATCACATAACTAATGAGGAAGTATTGAATAGGATTGGGGTGAAGAGGAGTTTGTGACACAACTTGACTAGAAGAAGGGATCGGTTGGTAGGACATGTTCTGAGGCATCAAGGGATCACCAATTTAGTACTGGAGGGCAGCATGGAGGATAAAAATCATAGAGGGAGACCAAGAGATGAATACACTAAGTAGATTCAGAAGGATGTAGGCTGCAGTAGGTACTGGGAGATGAAGAGTCTTGCACAGGATAGAGTAGCATGGAGAGCTGCATCAAACCACTCTCAGGACTGAAGACCTCAACAACCACAACCCTGTTTGTAGGGTAAAACCATGCAATGCAATGATGTCATAATTATCAGACAGAGTGAGCTGGGTTCAAAACGACTGTCGTTTGCGGAATCCCTGTTAGTTTCTACAAAGGAGGTTTCCGATCTCGATTAATGTCATTATATAGGCGTAAGACGTGTTCAAGAATTCCACAACATACTGAAAACAGCGATATCGGCCTATAGTTCTGTGGATCTATTTTAAGACCTTTCTGGAAAACGAAAATGGTGTGAATTTTTTTTTTTCCTGGCGCTAGGAACGCTTTGCTCCTGCAGCGACCTACGCTACACTGCTTCTGGAAGAAGAAATAGCTCTTCTTCTCTAAAAACGAAGAGGACTATCGACGCGTGTTGACAAGGAGGGACCTAATGCCACGAGAACAGTCGCGACGTCTCCTTTCGTGTAGGGATGCATCGGACCGAAGTTGGCCGGCGCCCAGACGAATGGAATTGGACAGTTGCGTCGCTGTGCGCGCGGAGTGATATATCTGGAGGAGAATGCAATATAGCGGCCGACAAGGGCGCAGGGCCGTTACTGGCTCCGGGCGGCCGCTATAGGCGCATAGCTGGGCACCGCGCTATTGCCACGGGCTTAAAACTTCATTTCCATATTTTCATCTGAAGACTGCGCGCAGTTCAGAGCGCTCTCGCTCCTCGTCTTCCCTTCGGCGCGCAGCCCTTTGCCGTCCTCGTCCTTCCGCCCTCCTCACACCCCTTCTTCCCTTTCTCCGTCCCCCCCCCCCTCCCCGCAACACCCGTCCTCTCTCGATTCTCATCAACTGCGGTGTCGCGTTTTAGTGTGTGAATAACGGCGCAAATGGACGTATTTATATGTGCGGTCGAAGCGCCGGAGGCTGTGTGTGCCGGGGGCGAAACGGGAGGCCGGCTGCCGAGGGAAGCACTGGTCGGCGGAATTATGGCGATATATCTGGCGGGGAGGTTCGGGTCAGGAATCCGAAGTATTTTTGAGAATATTAACCATTCCTTGGGAGGTCATTCGCACGCCGGTGCCGTTAGCCAAACGGCCGTAAGCTCCCGCCCCCTTGAGGGCGTATTAGTTGAAAGCGGGTCGGCCACGCACGGCCGGTCACGGGGGTGGACCGGGACCGCGGCGAGGGGCGCCGCTGGAAAAACGACGGCTTTATTGAGGCGCGTTATGGCGAACTGGACTCCTCCCCCGCCCCCCACACCCCCACATCACCCACGCAGCGCGCTTCATTAAAACGAGGAGGTCGCCAGCCGCAGCAGTTCCCATCGGGTCGCTCGACTTGCTGGGCTGTGGAGAGGCGATGCCTAAAAGCGGCTGCGAATTAGAACTCGAAATTCCACTGCTTCGGCAACGCTCTGAGCAACATGGCTTTAAAAACCTACTGGATATTTCTTAACAACTCTGCAGCACGTCTCGAGTACGTGTTCGGACCGTCGACGCCCGAACGCCGTTTTACCTGCTGTTTCCAAGCATTGAAATGTGCGAGGTGCCGGGGCTAGCAGTGTATTTAACACTAAATTCTTCTAGAATCTTCATATGGAAATGATGCTCTAAGCCCCCCCCCCCTTTTCTAACTCCGACTTTTGGTGTTGCACATGGATTCAGAAGAAACGCGAACTCACTGTAATCGACCCTGCAAGTGGAGTAGAAAAGAGTTTGGCACCTGCAATAATTAAATTGCATAGAAATTAATTAGGTAAAGGAAAGTTTCATTAACGTAGTGAGAAATGAAAGGGTTGCTCCACCGATTAACAGAAAGTTCTGTCCAAAATAACAATTTGCTTTACTATGACTAATCTCAATATAATAAACAAAAACACATGAAACATTTACAATACGTCAAATCGGATACTCAAATAAATGCTGTGAAGCTGAAGTTGTCCATAAACTAGCTTGTGACGATTATGACCAAGTGGTATGTGGAGCCAATTCCTTGCAATTCAAATCATAAGAGAAACACCCAGCCAACCCAACATTAATTGCTGCTACAGTAGTGATAAATCAGACAATGAACACCCGAGACAGAACAAAGTTAGAAAAGACGAACAGGCGCGTTCTGCTGAGCTCTGATTATCACCTAGCAAAATTCACTGATTTGCCGGTGCTGCGGACGTACATTACCAAGCTGTCTTCTTAACTGCAAGGACACGATCTGGCGTACCGGAGGCGATGGCTGGTTGCTTCGACGTCCCGTCGTGGTGATGATAATGTCGTGAGTATAGCTCGAAACAAATTCTCCTGGTCTCGTTGTTCCAGACTAAAGACTTCCTACCAACACAAATACGCCTCTGAGGGAGACGAAGAAGGCTCGCTACACAATCACTGACGGTACAGTGATTGATTTTAACAAGAGAAGTCACACACTAACTCCGGTACAGTCAACTTTAGCCAAAACTGCTCAAGACGGACAACGTAGACCGCTTGTACGCAGAACGCTCAATTGCCAACTGTACTCGGAAAGTTACGTTAAAGTCGAAACTTCAGCAACTTTGTCAAACAGTTACAATTAAATGAAAGCATATTACACAGCCAACAGAAGGCAGGGTGTCCAGAGCAGCGAGAGCTCAGTCTTGAAACCTACCCCGACCGAAAGCCGAGAGCCAACTCCCTCAAGAGCACCCGTACAAACCGAACACCAAACATTCCCGCCCCCACGACAGTGGCCGTGGTTAAACGTTCCAATCAGCAACTCGAAAACTGGCGAAAATTCCACTCTATTGCCGAAGCACTACCATTCCACCAATGAAGATTCTTGGCGCCAATTTCTGCGCCGATTTTGCTGCGTCACGGAGCTATGCCCTGAGCAAGCCAATCACAGTTACGATTTTGCAGAAAACGCGGGAATTTGCCTGCCATGACTGCCTGGGAACACAAGTCATTCCCACGCCTCGCTGGTAGCCCGCCAGGAAGTGTATTCATTAAGTTTCTGTGAAGTAACGGAATCTCTAGCCCAGCCACTCCGTCAGGCCCCTGTAGGCGTTTCGCTCCCGCTCTTATGACAATGTCAGCATCTGGAAAGCATCCACTCGACTCCCTCACACTAGTCGGCTTAACCCTTTCAAGATCAGCAGAACCCGCCTTTCACCGGCCCACCCGGGTGACGAGAGACGCTGCATGGGAAGTCCGCGTGTGAAGGAATAGCAACTTTTCACCGCATGGTATTAAGAGAGGAAAATCGAATTACTCAGAGTAAGAAATATGAGAGGGGGCTTATGCCACCTCTCAAATGTCCATTACATTGCAAACTGAATTGCTGAAATTGATTTTGTACGACAGATATCATTCCGTCTCCAGGCCACTAGTGGCACCATCCGACCGCCGTGTCATCCTCTGTGGAGATTGCGGATAGGAGGGGCGTGGGGTCAGCACACCGCTCTCCCGGTCGTTATGATGGTATTCTTGACTAAAACCGCTACTGTTCGGTCGAGTAGCTCCTCAATTGGCATCACGAGGCTGAGTGCGTCCCAAAAAATGGCAACAGCGCATGGCGGCCTGGATGGTCACCCATCCAAGTGCCGACCACGCCCGACAGCGCTTAACTTGGGTGATCTCACGGGAACCAGTGTATCCAGTGCAGCAATGCCATTTCCCGTATGAGAGAAAAAAATCGCATCACCAACAAATAATTAATGTAGAGTAATGAAATTACATGAATACGTCTTTGTAGGTAGCACATTTCACTGACTAGCACTGCCAGATCACTGGTTAATGTAAGCTGGAAATAAGATACTGCAAATGTGAACTGCTGTGGAATTAATAACTGATGTAACCGCCAGAATGTTGAATGCAAGCGTGAAAATGTGCATGCATTGTGTCGCACGTGTGCTGGGTGTCCGTTTGTGGGATGGAGGTTGTAATGGTACTTGAATTACATAACCATTACGGCACCTCACCTCAACCTCTCGATACCAGCAATATTCTACTGTGTTTCTGTAAAATAGTTAACATATTTCTGTGACAACAGTCAGATTTGATTTCATTAATGTAGAGGTACTTCGATACATCGGTATGTATATATTGCAATGATATTATTCTTATGTGTATTCTTTCTTTTATCAATATGATCTTTGACGTACTTGTACCTCTGATTTTTGGGCGCGTAAGCGGTTATTAGAGAGTCAAGCTTTGGTCGTCATGTTAAAAAGACGCAAATTGTAGTCAATTTATGAAATGTGAACTTTAACAGTGAGGAAGATATTTTCAAGTATGTTTTATATTGTGAAGTGATGTTTTGGAACGAGTTACGTGATATTGCAACAAAAGTAATAAAAAAGAAGTGTAACTTAAATTCGGAGTACTGATTACTTTTTTACTTCACCATTGTCCTAACTTGCTAAAGTTTAATCTTCAAGAATGGTTTATGAGACATATCTATAAAATTTTTGAACATCGCAGAATAACACCTAGGTCTCTTTGCACCCGAGCTTGGAATCATCACTGCCTAGATTTTCGACGATTGAGCCGTGAGTTTACAACGAGACCAGCGTGGGAAACACGAAAAGATGAGTGGCTAGTTTATCCATTACTTCAAGAAATGACTCTATTATCTGTGCTCTAATGACACCTGCCACGTAATATTGTTGTTGCCCGGAAATGCAATATTTAGAAGCGTGAGCAACACTGCAATCATGATTAATTTTTGACGTTTGTTGTGGTGGGTTTGTTAGAAGGTCCATAACTGTTGCAGTTGGTCGGTCACTACAACAGCGGCCCTACAGTCTGGAACCGCGCGACCGCTACGGTCGCAGGTTCGAATCCTGCCCCGGGCATGGATATGTGTGATGTCCTAAGGTTAGTTAGGTGTAAGTAGTTCTAAGTTCTAGGGGACTGATGACCTCAAAAGTTAAGTCCCATAGTGCTCAGAGCCACTAGTAGAGCGCTTAATACTGATTGCGGATGATGCCGCTGGAGCTTTCGTCCGATGATGTCCTATATGTGCTCGATTGGAGACAGATCTGGTGACCGAGCAGGCCAAGGCTACATCACTCTGTAGAGCATGTTGGGTTACAACAGGGGTACATGGGCGAGCGTTATTCTGTTGGAAAACACCACCTGGAATGCTCTTCATCAATGGCAGTCGAATCACCAGATCTGACGCATAAATTTACAGTCTGGGTGCGTGGGATAGCCATGACAGTGCTCCTGCTGTCACACGAAATCGACCCCAGACCATAGTTTTAGGTGTAAGATTAGTGTGTCTAGCACGTCGACAGACTGTTTGCAGGACCTTAGCTGGCGTCCTTTTATCCACGGCCATCACTGGCACCGAGAGAAAGTTAGCTTTCATCAGAAAACACAACAGATTTCTAACTTGCCCTTCAATAAGCTCTCGCTTGACACCAGTTGAAGAGGCAAATCGCGGTACATTGGGGTTGGCCGATTCCACGCTACGGGGTGTGTGGTTCGGAGCTGTCCTTGAAGTAACCGATTTGTAACAGTTCGTTGTGTCACTGTGGTACCAACTACTGCCGCAGATGAAGTGCGCCAAAGCCATATGCCGCACACGATGGCCTTCCTTCTCCGTAGCGCCATGCGGCCGTCCGGAGACTGGTTCTTATTGAGACCGTACATTCCTGTGACCACTGTACAGTGGCTACATTCCTGCCAAGATTTTCTGCATTGTCGTAGAATGGAATTCCAGCTTCTCATATCCGTATCACATGACCTCGTTCAAACTGAGTGAGGTGTTCATAATGACGTCTTTGTCACCTTAAAAGCATTCTTGGCTAACATCAAAATACCTCGTCCAATCTCAAAGGTAACCAACTCTTACGACCCTTAGGGGGTGTATTTAAAGCAAACCTGATTTTCGTCCTCATAGTGCCTCTACTGGAGCCTCACTTACGGGACTGGTGATAAATTTGAACAGACATCATCTTTTAGATGTAGGCACACACCATCCAACTTCCGTTTATCTCACACAACTCTTTCTTGGGGTTGCGACTATTTTCTTCCTGCGTATCAGTCGGGTATCCGTAGTCACCACAGCACTAACACTACTCTAATGAGGCCAAATGATGACCAGAAATTTGCCGTACCGGCTTTGGTATAGACAATCATAAGGCAAGCAAACTGACTCAAGGCTTCAGTAAAGAATTTCATAGCGTCAGCTATGACATACTGTTCACAAAAATGCGACGACTTAAATTTTAAGATAGTGTACTGAAGTGATTTGGAAGCAACATGAGAGAACAAAAGCAGCGTGTTGACTGTGGAGAAAAAAAAAAGAAAACAGTCGTCTTGGAAGTATGTTCTGCCAAAAGTCCCGTGAGGATCAGTCCTAGGCTCCAAGTTTTTCTCACCGAGGAAGGTGACGCAGTGACAAGACATTCGAGTTGTATCTGGAAGGACGGCCGTTCAGAGCTTTCCCATGATTTCACTAAATCGCTAATGGAAATGCTTGGATGGTTCATTTGAAACGACCCGGTCAGTTTCACTCTTCATCCTTTGCGAGTCAGAACGTCTGCTCTTTCTCCATCAAGTCCTGTACGTTAAACGCCAGCATTTCTCCTTCCTTGTTTTTGACTGACATTGTGGTGTCACCGCCAGACATCACACTTGCTAGGTGGTAACCTTTAAATCGGCCGCAGTCCGTTAGTATACGTTGGACCCGCGTGTCGCCACTATCAATGATTGCAGACCGAGCGCCGCCACACGGCAGGTCTAGTCTAGAGAGACTCACTAACACTCGCCCCGGTTGTACAGCCGACTTTGCTAGCGATGGTTCACTGTTTACAGACGCTCTCATTTGCCGAGACGACAGTTTAGCATAGCCTTCAGCTAGGTCATTTGCTACGACCTAGCAAGGCGCCATATTCCTCAAGAATGTATTCTGAAGAGATAAAATTGTGAATCATGTACCGTCAAGAGCAGCGTTCCTCATTAACGGATTAAAGTTAAGTATCAAACTAATTACGTCCGCTTTCTGACTTCTAATTCCCTGTCATGTTCCAGACTTCACGTCAGTAGACCCCTTCCCTCCTCACGCCAGCCTGCGTGAGCTAAAACGTGTGCATTTCGGCCTCCATTGGTAACGCGGTGTTGGCTCTTCTGCCAACACAACAACATCTGATCAATTTTATGTTCTTGTAAATATAATTTGTTTTAAATTTTCGCTCACCTTCCATATTTACTCCTGAGAGTAGATATCCCGGCAGACTGTGAGTGATACATAGGGGCTCCCGACTGAAAATATTTGGGAGGAGATATCCAGTTCGAGCATGGACTTGATAAGCGTGGGAAACCTCCTAAAAACCTTTGTCGGAAAAGGGAAATTAGAGCTAATTTTATTAAAAAATTTATGTAAGTCTGACGCTTCTTGTTAATCCTAGATGCTCAAGTTTTACTGTTTGGCTAGTTTCCATATCGCTGGGCCATCTTCAGATCTAAAAACAAAATAAAACTGAATGTGCCTCGCCTATTGTTATGTAAAATGTAGAAAACTATTGTACATAACCGTTGAATTTGTCTGTGTAGTTGCGTCGGCAGCCGTTGTGGCCGAGCGGTTCTAGGCACTTTAGTCTGGAACCGCGCTGCTGCTACGGTCGCAGGTTCGAATCCTGCCTCGCGTATGGATGTGTGTGATGTCATTAGGTTAGTAAGTTTAAGTAGTTCTAAGTCTAGGGGACTTATGACCTCAGATGTTAAGTCCCATAGTGCTCAGAGCCATCTGAACCATTTGCGTCGGCAAACCCTGGTTTTTCTATCAGAACTACACATCAGAATACTGTGATATGCAACTGTGGTCTGTGCATGAGAGGGGTGTTTGTGGATTGCGGGGAGAGGGGGAAGAGGGTAGAAAAAGTAGAGCGCGCTTCAGTGCACAATACTCAAACAGCATTTTGTGCACGTCTAACATCGAAGCATTCGCTGCAGCCATCGACACGCATTTGGAAATACTACACTATGACTCAAAGGAACACCTCCCGACAATGTTGGAAGAAATTGAGATTTTCTTACACGAGCTTCAGAAGTCATTAAATCACCAGGACGATTTTATTAACGACGCGTTTTCTACAAACTTCGAAGGCCTCTTCGAAGTGTCCACCTAGACACGACGCCCATATGAGCGACAGTCCCGCTCACTAACAACAGACGGCGGCGGTGCATCAGCTCTCACACCGTCCTACCAACAGGCCGGCGCGCAGATTGGCTTCCATATGCACCGTAAAACCTGCACACTGTTCAACTCCACCAAGCAGAAGCAAATACAATTAACCATATCTGTCAAATATTGTTCACAAGAATTTTAGATGCTTCACATAGTTTCATTTTTATACGTTTTCTACTTTATACCTATTACATTGTACATTTCCCTAGTTTTACCATTTTAATATTTTGAGACACTTAATTCAGTTTTCTTTAGTTGACGTAATTCCACTTTTACAATTTACTATTTCACTGTCATAAACTCTTAATATTTAAATGATAATTTTTTATAGTTTTAATTTTCATTTTAATAACAGTAGTACAGGGTGTCCGAAAAGTCTTTCCATGATTACATAAACTGATAACTCAGGCTAGAAGTAAGATACAAATATGAAACTGGTGCCTAATTGTTTACAAACTATCAAAGTTCTTTTTTTTACACATTAGTAAACTTCCACATGAGCATCCTTGGTAGCACGTAGCACATCTAGGCGATATTCAATTTCCGTCCACACAATAGCCAACATCACTGGAGGGATCGATCCAACGGCTGTGATTAACCGTTGCCGCAGGGTTTCAAGATCTGGTACACGTGTTCGGTAGACCTCGTCCTTGACATAACCCCATAAAAAGAAGTCTAATGGTATTATGTCTGCAGAGCGTGGAGGCCAAACCGTTGGCCCATCACGACCAATCCATCGCCCAGGAAAGGTCATATCGAGATAGGCACGGACGTCCAAACCCCAATGACTCCGTGCACCGCCTTGCTGAAACAAGACATCGGGGTGATACTGAAGCAGCTGAGGAACAGCATACAGCTGCAACACGTCCAGATACACTACAGATGTGATGGTAGCCTCAGCGAAGAAAAATGGCTCGATAATTCGATCGTGCAATAGCGCGCACCAGACATTCACCTTTGGACTGCCTCTGGTGCACTCCGTGACCTCGCCAGGGGGTTTTGAACCCAAAATGCGCACATTATGGCGATTCGCTACTCCACTGACAAAAAAGGTCGCTTCGTCGGAAAAGGGAATTCGTCTGAGATAACCATCGTAGTCCTCAATACGTGGTAGCATTTCGACCGCAAAGTCAAATCGACGTGTACTGTCATTGGGCAACAATGGAAGTGGAAGGTTACTGATGTGTGAAAAAAACTTTGATAGTTTGTAAACAGACACCAGTTTCATATTTGTATCTTACTTCTAGCCTGAGTTATCAATTTATGTAATCAGGGAAAGACTTTTCGGACACCCTGTATAATAATTTTACGTCATACCAATTTTATTTTTTACAACTTTAACGTAGTAGTCTCTCTTTTTATCTTAATTTTATACCCAATGTGAATTCATTACACTCATACATCCAAGTGCTTTCTTCGCCAGACTTATTTCGTCTGCATACACACAAACACCGGAAGCCACCAAATATTGTGTTCCGAGGGGGCGGGAGGGGGGACGGGGGGGGGGGGGGGGGAGGAAGCCTGTACCACTAATAGTCATTTTCTTTTTTTGCTGCACTCGCAAACAGACTGAAGGAAAATTGACTGTCTATATACCTCTACAGGAGCCATAATATTGTATGTTGGCGGCATCAGTCGCTCTGTAGTCAGCCTCGAGTATCGGTCCTCTAAGTTTTCTCAACAGTGCTCCTCGAAATAAGCGTCGCCTTCCACCCAGTGATTCCCATTTCTGTTCTCGAAGCATTTCCGTAATACTTGCGCTTTATTCGAACCTACTGGCAACAAATCTAGCGGGCCGTCTCTGAATTGCTTCGATGTCTTCCTTTAATCCGACGTGTTGTGGATCGCAAAGATTCGAACGGTACTTAACGATCCCCATCAATGTAATTTATTCCCGGCCCCAATCTTCACCCTTTCGTCCCCTACCCTTCAGTCCACCATTTACCTCTACGTATTTAGTTTTAACTTGGTTTTAGATTCGAAAAAGGTCCAAAAAGATCGAAACTAGCCACAGTATAAAAATTGTGCAATTGATACTGAAAAATATACGATACATATATTTTGTGTGTGTGTTTGTGTGTGTGTGTGTGTGTGTGTGTGTGTGTGTCTGTTGGCGCACACGTGTGTCCATGTCCTACACACAGCGGTGCGACAATGGGTGCGAATTCTTCCATATCAGGGGCTGACGAGGACACCAATCAGAAGTCCAGTTGTAAATAAAACGATATAAACAACAAATAATCAAAATCGCACTTTCTCTTCCACAGCAAAAGAAGATCAACAATAGAACAGTTAATAAGACACATGGTTACTAACGTGTTTGCCACACGTGCTTAACTCCAGCTTGAAGTATTCTCTATGAGGTCGCTTATCAAAAGTACTTGCATCGATTCAGATTGCTGAGCAAGTGGTGAGACGCTTTGAACATTTCTTGGGACTCTAGCACTTGTACTACGAATTGGTCTAGCTTGGAATATCCATGGCATCTAGTAAGTTGCAGCTCATAACCTCAAAGGACCCCTAACAATCTCCGTAGGTTCAGAGCCGGAAATTTCGTTGGCAGTCCATGCCGTGGAAACCTTCACCTGTGAGAAATTCGTCCACTGGTGCAGCGATAGGCGAGCAGGTATTACCAATATCTCAATCTAGTAGCTCCATACTTATGGTTCCTACCCATCCTACCCATCCCTAACGCTATCATGCTAATTTCTTTCCATGATATTCCTGTGATTGTACCTATTACCACATTACCTCTAGACAAATTTTCGACTAGAGTGACGGCCTCCGTAGCAGAGGTCGCTAACGCACACTTGTTTGAATCCTGATGATGTAAATATTTTCACCATCAGTATCTGGCTGGCAAGGGGAGAAGAAATGGCTGTCTAAAGTTCCTGATCACTAGACGTTGCGACAGTGACATGGATGTAAATCCGAATCTCTCCGCAGTAACTAACAAAGTGAGAGCATTTACTTCTGTTGACGTCAAGCCAAGTGGTCTTGTTGGTGCATTTCAGGAGCAGTAGGTCGTCAGGCGACATTGTGGTTTGACCTCTCCTTGCTCGCGTCATCATACAACATAAACATGACGCCACCCTAAACTATCTTGTTGGGAAAGCTGCGTCTCATGAGGCAGACGTATCTATTTGTCTCACCAGCAAGCGTTTTGTGACATTATATTTTAAACTGTACCTGTAAACTGCACTCAACGAAAGTTCGAATACAATTGAGACTCCATTTGTGTGCAAAAATTAAGGACGAAAGTAAGTTTCGCATGGTCTGCCTCTGCCAACTAACATAGCTCGATGAAAAGATTTGTGATAACACTTCTGCTTGTTGCGTAGCTAAAAGAAGTATTCAATCCTTGTATTTAGATATCATAATTTGTAGAAAGAACGGCTGATAAGGTACGTTTTTAATTTTCTTTTGAAATTGTAGGAATTTAGGGGCTCTTGCTGTATGTTAGCTGGGTACTTGTTGAATATCTTACGACCAGAGTACGTAGCTCCATAATGAACCATGGAAAAGGGAGGAAAAACCACATGGCAGTTTTCTTGTGTCTGGTGTTGTGACCGTTGACACAAATTTTGACAAAAACTACTAAGGAGTAAATGTACTGGGAAGTGATTGTAAGAATTCTAAGATCCTTAAAAGCGATTCTTTAAGACGTACAGGTCCAGGATGCATTTTTCCTCTGCAAGCGAGTGAGCACTGATCTTAAACTTTCTGCCACGCCTGGCCTCGAACCTGGAACCTTTGCATTTCGCCAGCAAAGTCTCTACAGGCTGAGCTCCACAGGCACGACTCACGACCTTTGTTCAAAGTTCTATTTCTAGCTGTACCTCATTTACTGCCTTCACGGACGTTCTTCTGCATACCTTGCGGGACTAGCACTACTGGAAGAAAGAATATTGCTCAGGTATGGCTTAGCCATGCAGCCTAAGGGAGTGTTCCCAGAATGAATTTTCAGTCTGCAGTGGAGTTAGTACCGATTTCAAAATTCCTGGCACATTAAAACTGTGCGCCAGACCGGGACTCGAACGTGAAATCTTTGCCTTTGGGCGGAAGTGCTCTTCCAGGAGTGCTACGTCCATAAGTTCTGCAGGAGAACTTCTGTGGAGTTTGAAAGGTATGGAATGAGGTGCTGCGGATGTAAAACTATGAAGGCGAGTCGTAGGACACATCGACATATCTCAGGCGGTAGAGCACTTGCCCGTAAAAGGCAGAGCTTCCCGGTCCGAGTCCTGCTTCGGCACACAGTAGCAATCTGCCTGGAAGTTACAAGATGCACTGTTATCTACTTTACACAGTGTTGCTGCTACTGGCTTCTCACAAAAAAATTGTTTTTTCTTGTGCACTGCCGCAAATGATAATTCCAGGAGCTAGCAGGGAGCGTAACAGTGCAGAATAATCCAACACCCCCGTCTTCAGACTGTAGAGCTATTATGAAAGTTACAAGATGCACTGTTATCTACTTTACATAGTGTTGCTGCTACTGGCTTCTCCCAAAAAAATGGTTTTTTCTTGTTCACTGCCGCAAATGATAATTCCAAGAGCTAGCAGGGAGCGAAACAGTGCAGAATAATCCAACACCCCCGTCTTCAGACTGTAGAGCTATTATCGATACTACCTATAATTGTCTTACCTTACTTCTCGGGTAAATGTTTTATTCATTATTTATGATATTATACATTAATTAATCTACCGATGTAATTTCATAAGTAATGCACTGCAAAAGAATGGAAATATAAAGCCATTACTTGCAGTACTGGTCCATGCTTTGGGAAAGAATGTTTGTAATCGCGTAAAACTTGAAGGCGCTCCGTGACGAAAGCCAGTCCAAGTGGCCGAGCGGTTCTAGGCGCTACAGTCTGGAGCCGCGCGGCCACTACGGTCACAGGTTCGAATCCTGCTTCGGACATGGATGTGTGTGACGTCTTTAGGTTAGTTAGGTTTAAGTAGTTCTAAGTTCTAGGGGACTGATGACCTCAGCAGTTAAGTATCATAGTGCTCAGAGCCATTTGAACCATTTGAACCGTGACGAAACTGGCTAGGCGGGATTAGATAAGGTGGATCTGGCGGTCGAACTCTTAAGGCTCCACTGGGGCAAGAGTCAGTCGGTGGCTAACAGGCAAGGTGTTCGCATCTGGTGGAGTGAACGAGGCAGGGAGAACAGGAAGATTGTATAACGTAGCCTCGGATGTGGAAATAATTTGGCATTGTTCTTGGCAGATACTGGTCAGCTCTATACTATGAAAATCCGACTCTAAGAAGAGAATTTTCAGAGCGTTTTACACAGCAAGAGCCGTGGATACTTTTGCCGCCATTTTTTAATAGCCACAGGAGTTTAACACTGCCGCCAAATTCATCTCAAATTATCAGTTGAGTCTTGTTTAATTGCATAGACCATAGACCAGTTATGCAATTTCTGTTTCAATAATAAGTTATGTAAACTTTGTGTTGAGCACTCGTATCTTATCCTTAGTCATTTACCTAGACAGGATCCTATCCTAAGAGCAAAACTATTTCCTAGAATCCTATTTTATTGATCTGAAAAGTCATTCCAGTAAACTTTCACTGCAGTTAATAATCTTTGTGCAGTAATAAATTTCATAATTACTCAATGAGCCTAAGTTTTTAAGTATTCCACGTATTTTTCCAGAAAGTATAATTGAAGTTTCACCAAAGTACAATTGCCAAGAGAAGATTTAAAGTATTCAGCTTAAAGAATGTTGTTATTGGGATCTCAGCACTTTATTACAGTTACCTGCAAATACTGTGATTATTTGTTACTGGCTAGTAGACTATGAAGGGCCACCATAAGAATTAAGTATTGTGCAAGTTTGGAAGCAGCAGTGTTTATAACTTCTTGTGTATATAGTTGATAATTTCTCTCATGTTGTATTGTGACTAAAATGTTCAGCCTTGATTCGTCTACTGATAGATTACTTTCTGGGTGTCCATGTTAACCAGATTTAAATTTCATGTTACTGTTACAGCATTAATAAAGTGGTAAAGTGCACTTGCCAGCTATCTAACTTTTGTGTGCTATAGTAAGCAACTGGTTACAACTGTTCAAAGTATACTGGATGTAGGTAGTACATGTTCCATTTGAGCTAAATAGTATGAAGATGTGAATGATCCTTGAGGACATAAATAATAATAAGAAAAGAGAATGTAATTACCTGTTTTCCACGGTGGCCGAGCGGTTCTAGGCACTTCAGTCCGGAATCGCGCGACTGCTAAGGTCGCAGGTTCGAATCCTGCCTCGGGCATGTATGTGTGTGATGTCCATAGGTAAGTTAGGTTTAAGTAGTTCTAAATTCTAGGGGATTGATGACCTCAGATGTTAAAGTCCCAAAGTGCTCAGAGCCATTTGAACCATTTTGTAATTACCTGAGAGCCACTTCAAGGACAGTCTTTTCCACTAATTAAACTGAAAAAAGAACCTTTTGTCCAAGTTAACATTGCTCCACCATTTGTAATTACTTATCTATAATAATCATCAGCTTTCTGCTTTAATACATATTTATAAGTGTTACCTAGGGCCAGTTGTTTGTAAAAGCATTTAGTGTTCCTCCTGTATTGTTCATACCAGACTACTGTTATTCCGATTCATGAATTGCGCTACTCCTCGATATCTTATAAGAAAACATAATTTCTGTATCAAGTAATGTCAATCCCAATAGTTAACTTCCTTTATTAACCGTTCTAGTACTCAATGCTACTTCGGCTAACCATGCTGCCGACCGGTTCCTTTTGCGTTATTACAGCTTACCTGATTACTAACAGAGCCTTGTTTCGATTCCTGTTTGTTCTGCTACTGCTTCCTTCATTAGAAATCTATAGAGAAACTAAAACATTTAGATACCTTAACCGTTACAAGCACGATCACGGTTACATTAAGATCCTTGCACAGGAGTAAGCTTATCGCGGAGCTGCTAATTTAATAGTAGCCGTTAGTGTTATAAAGTTAGCACAATAATGCTTCTAAGGGCATAACGTGAGCTTCCTGATCGGTTTATGCATACGTTGACACCATTTTAATTTGTTATCCAGCTGGATCCCAAGGAATTTTACACATTGTGCATTCAATGTATGACCACTGATGCCTACCTTCTGTTGCTGAAAGGTCATTATCGCTTGTCTGAAATCGCATAAATACGAGTGTTTCTGAGATAATACTTGAAGGGTTAGTTGTTCAAAACTCGTTGGCCTGTCCAGCTAGCACGAGAGCAGTATCTGCTAGGGCTGAGTTTGGAACCTTGGCTATTATGCCCATGAGTCATCAGCAAACATTACACTTTGGAACTGCCGTTTTACGCCATTCGAAGATCATTTATGTATGTCAGGAATAAGAGTGGTTCAGGTACCGATCATTGTGGCATTCTACAAGTTGAGACGATCTCTACCGATTCCAGAGAGCTTACCACTGTCGCTTGTCTTCTGCCTCTCCGTTAGGTGGCGGGAGGGGCTGCGTGAAGCTTTCAAGAGCGGTGGATGAGGCTTTCTCGTATCAGCTGGCTTTCCGCTCGCATGTTGCAGGAATTGCGTCGGCAGTCGGATCTTTGACTGTCAGCTCACCGTGTAAGAAGAGCTTCCGATATAACCAACACTATAAGAGTCATGCCGGTGAAATAACATGGACTTGTTGCTGCGGTGAAATAACATGGACTTGTTGCTGTGTGCTCTTCGCAGTAAAGCAGACTTCTGCGTTGGCTCGAAGCGTGCATCACAGCTTGGGTGGAGCGTGGAACTAAACACTATATTCGAGACGGATGGGTGCGGCTTGGTAAAGAGTTGTTGGAACACATGATCGCCGTGGCACGGTAGGAGTGCTGATCCTCTGTTCAAAATTTCCACCTGGCTTCGTGCTGGGTGGAAAGTTAGGTACGAACCAAAACCAGGGAGTTCTTACATAACTCGATTTTATGGTGAGCGTTCTTACTTGTAATCTCACGGGAAGGAATGAGTGATGTCTGTTTACTAATAACTTCTAGCGGCGCCTTTAGCGCCGATTGGTTAAATAGCGAGAACTTAGTTTTGTAATTTTACTGCACTTCTTAAGGAGGCGTTTTCTGTGTTCCTGTAAATTTCCTTAAAGCAAAAGCACTGTAATGTTCAGCTATGAAATTTCAGATCTATTATTCCGTATTTAAAGTTTCAAGCGAAATTTTTCTATATTTTCATCTTTAAGAGTACAGTTGTCTCTTTTGAAATTTGTGTCAGTTACGTACTTCAGTTATTTTAATAAACACTGGTCAAAGTAGTTTACCCTCTTTTTTTAGTTTTGAATCAGTTGGTAAAATAAAATAAAAGTAATAAAGTTCTCTCGAGAGTTAACTCAATTTAAGTAATTTTTGTGTGTGCACGAGTGTAAATGGTATCTCATTTCTGTTTTAGACTATTTGCTGTTTTAACATTGTTCCAATGTTAAAACTTCCCGACAGATAAAAACTCTGTGCCGGACCACTCGAACTCGGGACCTTTCCCTTTCGAGGGCAAGTGCTCTACCAACTATTTTACCTGATTTCATTTTGTTGATTATTATTCGTAGCATCTGTTCGGAAGAGACGTGCCATGACACTGTTCAAATTCATCATTGGCCCGTTTACTCAGTTTTTTTATTACAGAGGACAACCGACTTTCTGATCGAACACACTGAGCTACCCTGCCGGCACCATCTGGGCTACCTAAGCACGACTCACGACCCGTCTTCACAGCTCCACTTCCGCCAGTACATCGTCTCCTGCCTTCCAGACTTCACAGAAGCTCTCCTGCAAACCTTGCAAGACTAACACTTCTGGAAGAAAGGATATTGCAAAGACTTAACAGTGCACACTCCGCTGAAAAGTGGAAATTTCATTCTGTTCCAATGCTACCTGCACAAGGGGTGGCCGCTGTCGATGTTATGTAACCGCTTGTGGTTAATGTGTATACTGATTTCAGTTGCATAATATTTTGATTTTTTGTTGTAAATCTTTAATTACAGTAAAATGTCAGTTTGTGAAACCCATGGCCTCCTGGGAGCAGTTAGCTTCTATACTTTCACGTTAATTGTCGTTCCTACTCTCCTTGTATTATTTCACCTTTTTTTAAAAAAAATTATGCTTGTGGTATTTAAATACTTGCTGCCTGACACTTACATGCGGGAGATGAAGTTCTAAAGTTGCGCTAGTAGAGTCGAACCGTCCACAAGTTGCACTCCATTCTGAAGATCATTTCATGCCTGCAGTTGTCGTTAGCACTTTTTAGCTCTTACCTGCTCAGCTAAACGTCAATAAAGAAATAAAAATCTATAATGGAAGACAGTGGTCACCCGAGAGGCGGAAGAAAAGCGAAAGGGAGGGGCTGGAGGAAGGTCAGTTGAGGACTCTGTAAATCAGGAGAAGAATGTCAGCCCCGTCGCAGCAATAAACTAGCGCCAACAGACAACCCCTTCCCGGCCGCCCACCACCCCCGCTGCCCACGGCGCGCACCCCAGACCGCGGACTCTAGCGCCGCGCCACAGTGGCGTCGCATCGCGCCGCGTCTTTATTTTTATGTAAATCGTGACGGGCGTCCCGCGAGATGGAAACCGAGCTCCCAGGATAAAGGTGAGGGTGCCGTATTTACAAAAACACGAAAATAATAGCGGACACGCCACGGGACTGCTCCTTTGCCTTATCTGCACTTGGGCTGGGTCCTTTATTGTTTCGCTCTCCTACCTCGTGTTGCTGTCTTTTCCCTTTTTTTTCTAACTACGTATATATATACACTTATCCTTTCCTTCCGTCGTGCACCCCTTCACACCCACGCCACCCTTACAGACACACGCTCATCCCCGCTGTTTCCTCCTCTTTTTTCCGTGTTTATCTGCGTGCGGTTGCTCGCCGGCATCTCGCGGGCCGTATCTACTGTGCGCGGCTCGTCCTATACATCAAAGGCTGCGCCAGACAGCCCAAATACAGATGTCACCGGCGGGAAAAACAAAGGAAAACAGCCCTCCCGGCTGAGGCAGATCGCGGGGAGCGCTGTGGCCAACGGGAGAAAAAAGTACAGGGATGAGAGGGGGAAAAAATCGCTAAATGAAAGGGCGGGGCAGGAAGCGACAGGGCCAGTCGCGGGCCCGGAATAAGCTCCACAGTGATCGGTGGTGACGTCTGCGGCTCCGCGTGCACTGTGAACCCAAGTCCCGCTTCCCTCACGTCACGCTTTCTCTCAGGGACAGCCGACACTGAATGCGTTAACATAAACGATCGCTTTTCGTTATTAAGCCGTGCTGCTTTTCTTGTCTAGGCCAGTCGAATTAAACATTAAAATCGCGAAGCGTGACGTAGATCTTGTTATTTTTTTATCGAGGGAGACAATTATTGAAGTATATTGCATAAAATCAACTTCTGAACCGTTTGCGTTAGAACGTTCAAACTGCACAGTTGGCCGTGGGACATGATGGGAATTAATATGGTTTGGTTTAGCTACAGGGTGTTTCAAAAATGACCGGTATATTTGAAACGGCAATAAAAACTAAACGAGCACCGATAGAAATACACCGTTTGTTGCAATATGCTTGGGACAACAGTACATTTTCAGGCGGACAAACTTTCGAAATTACAGTAGTTACAATTTTCAACAACAGATGGCGCTGCAAGTGATGTGAAAGATATACACTCCTGGAAATGGAAAAAAGAACACATTGACACCGGTGTGTCAGACCCACCATACTTGCTCCGGACACTGCGAGAGGGCTGTACAAGCAATGATCACAAGCACGGCACAGCGGACACACCAGGAACCGCGGTGTTGGCCGTCGAATGGCGCTAGCTGCGCAGCATTTGTGCACCGCCGCCGTCAGTGTCAGCCAGTTTGCCGTGGCATACGGAGCTCCATCGCAGTCTTTAACACTGGTAGCATGCCGCGACAGCGTGGACGTGAACCGTATGTGCAGTTGACGGACTTTGAGCGAGGGCGTATAGTGGGCATGCGGGAGGCCGGGTGGACGTACCGCCGAATTGCTCAACACGTGGGACGTGAGGTCTCCACAGTACATCGATGTTGTCGCCAGTGGTCGGCGGAAGGTGCACGTGCCCGTCGACCTGGGACCGGACCGCAGCGACGCACGGATGCACGCCAAGACCGTAGGATCCTACGCAGTGCCGTAGGGGACCGCACCGCCACTTCCCAGCAAATTAGGGACACTGTTTCTCCTGGGGTATCGGCGAGGACCATTCGCAACCGTCTCCATGAAGCTGGGCTACGGTCCCGCACACCGTTAGGCCGTCTTCCGCTCACGCCCCAACATCGTGCAGCCCGCCTCCAGTGGTGTCGCGACAGGCGTGAATGGAGGGACGAATGGAGACGTGTCGTCTTCAGCGATGAGAGTCGCTTCTGCCTTGGTGCCAATGATGGTCGTATGCGTGTTTGGCGCCGTGCAGGTGAGCGCCACAATCAGGACTGCATACGACCGAGGCACACAGGGCCAACACCCGGCATCATGGTGTGGGGAGCGATCTCCTACACTGGCCGTACACCACTGGTGATCGTCGAGGGGACACTGAATAGTGCACGGTACATCCAAACCGTCATCGAACCCATCGTTTTACCATTCCTAGACCGGCAAGGGAACTTGCTGTTCCAACAGTACAATGCACGTCCGCATGTATCCCGTGCCACCCAACGTGCTCTAGAAGGTGTAAGTCAACTACCCTGGCCAGCAAGATCTCCGGATCTGTCCCCCATTGAGCATGTTTGGGACTGGATGAAGCGTCGTCTCACGCGGTCTGCATGTCCAGCACGAACGCTGGTCCAACTGAGGCGCCAGGTGGAAATGGCATGGCAAGCCGTTCCACAGGACTACATCCAGCATCTCTACGATCGTCTCCATGGGAGAATAGCAGCCTGCATTGCTGCGAAAGGTGGATATACACTGTACTAGTGCCGACATTGTGCATGCTCTGTTGCCTGTGTCTATGTGCCTGTGGTTCTGTCAGTGTGATCATGTGATGTATCTGACCCCAGGAATGTGTCAATAAAGTTTCCCCTTCCTGGGACAATGAATTCACGGTGTTCTTATTTCAATTTCCAGGAGTGTAGAAGACAATGCAGTCTGTGGGTGCTCCATTCTGTACGTCGTCTTTCTTCTGTAAGCGTGTGCTGTTCACAACGTGCAAGTGTGCTGTAGACAACATGGTTTATTCCTTAGAACAGAGGATTTTTCTGGTGTTGGAATTCCACCGCCTAGAACACAGTGTTGTTGCAACAAGACGAAGTTATCAACGGAGGTTTAATGTAACCAAAGGACCGAAAAGCGATACAATAAAGGATCTGTTTGAAAAATTTCAACGGACTGGGAACGTGACGGATGAACGTGCTGGAAAGGTAGGGCGACCGCGTACGGCAACCACAGAGGGCAACGCGCAGCTAGTGCAGCAGGTGATCCAACAGCGGCCTCGGGTTTCCGTTCGCCGTGTTGCAGCTGCGGTCCAAATGACGCCAACGTCCACGTATCGTCTCATGCGCCAGAGTTTACACCTCTATCCATACAAAATTCAAACGCGGCAACCCCTCAGCGCCGCTACCATTGCTGCACGAGAGACATTCGCTAACGATATAGTGCACAGGATTGATGACGGCGATATGCATGTGGGCAGCATTTGGTTTACTGACGAAGCTTATTTTTACCTGGACAGCTTCGTCAATAAACAGAACTGGCGCATATGGGGAACCGAAAAGCCCCATGTTGCAGTCCCATCGTCCCTGCATCCTCAAAAAGTACTGGTCTGGGCCGCCATTTCTTCCAAAGGAATCATTGGCCCATTTTACAGATCCGAAACGATTACTGCATCAGGCTATCTGGACATTCTTCGTGAATTTGTGGCGGTACAAACTGCCTTAGACGACACTGCGAACACCTCGTGGTTTATGCAAGATGGTGCCAGGCCACATCGCACGGCCGACGTCTTTAATTTCCTGAATGAATATTTCGATGATCGTGTGATTGCTTTGGGCTATCCGAAACATACAGGAGGCGGCGTGGATTGGCCTCCCTGTTCGCCAGACATGAACCCCTGTGACTTCTTTCTGTGGGGACACGTGAAAGACCAGGTGTACCGCCAGAATCCAGAAACAATTGAACAGCTGAAGCAGTACATCGCATCTGCATGTGAAGCCATTCCGCCAGACACGTTGTCAAAGGTTTCGGGTAATTTCATTCAGAGACTACGTCATGTTATTGCTACGCATGGTGGATATGTGGAAAATATCGTACTATAGAGTTTCCCAGCCCGCAGCGCCATCTGTTGTTGAAAATTGTAACTACTGTAATTTCGAAAGTTTGTCTGCCTGAAAATGTACTGTTGTCCCGAGCATATTGCAACAAACGGTGTATTTCTATCGCTGCTCGTTTATTTTTTATTGCCGTTTCAAATATACCGGTCATTTTTGAAACACCCTGTACGAAGCCTACTTTCATTTGGATGAGTTGGTCAATAAGCAAAATTGGTGCACCTGGGGTACTGAGAATCCTCATTTCGTGGTCGAGAAGTCTCTTCATCCTCAAAGTGTGTGGCGTGCAATGTCCAGTCACACAATAATCGGTGTGATATTCCTTGATGGCACGGTGACCAACGAACGGTACGTGAAGGCTTTGGAAGATGATTTCATCCCCTTTATCCAAAGTGACCTGATTTCGACAAGATGTGGTTCATGCAAGACAGATCGACCCCATCGAAGCAGGAGAGTTTTGTTGTCCTGGAGGAGCACTGTGGGGACCGGATTCTAGGTCTAGGGTACCCAGAGGCCACTGGTATGGACTTCCTCGATTGGTCGCCATATTCTGTGTATCTGAACGCATGCGACTCCGTTTTGGTGGGGCTATATTAAAGACAAGGCGTACATCAATAACCCCAAAACCATTGCTGAGCTGAAAACAACTTTTCAGGTCATCGACAGCATCGCTGTTCTGACACTTCAGCGGGTGATTGAATACCGCTATTCGTCTGCGCCACATCTTCGCCAAGGATGGCAGACATACGAGCATGTCATAACCGAAATCCCAGTATCTATAGTGACGTTTACTTGTTGAATAATGTATTTGCACGTCGTAGTTCGTAGCTGATTTACTTTTTTTTCACATAGTTCAATAACAGTCACCCTGTATATTGTTAAAATCAGTTAGGGTGGTGTGAACCCAAGTTTGCTGCTTCGAATAGCCTGTGCCTCCTGCGTGAAAAACTGCGAAATTTTTGGACCTTACTTAGTTTTTGCGATGTAACTCATAAACTATGGATTTTCCGAGATTAGCGGATACTAAAATTTTGAAGCATATTAAATTTGCAATCATGTAAATCCAACCACAGCTGTACACAGCCAGTAGTTTTCGAGGTGTGGCACTTCAAAAATCGCCAATTTTTTTCCAAAAATGAACATTTTCTATTTGGCTCTTGTTTCTGGCTGGACGTCGTTATAATCCCTCATCCATCGGGAAAAGTCATGAGAATTGAAGATGTAGTAATTTTTAGTGATTTTTGTAAGTACAAAGTGAATTCTCCAAGCGCATTAGTTCTCTTGAGACTGTTCAAAATCAAAATTTCAGATAACTGAATTCTAGAAGATATGAGCCTAAGCACTAACTAACAATACAGTAAACTGTGGGCATTCAGCGAAAGAAAAAGTCATACCGTCTTGTTTAAAGGTATAAAAGTACAAGGGACATTCAGTATGTTATGGAACTCGCTTTTTGTAGCAGCAAGTTGGTTTTATTCAGGATTCCAACACACAAAATTATTCCCCACTGTTCTGGCTACAAAAACTCATTTTTCAATATAATCTCCGTTCAATGCGGCAGCCTTACGCTACTTTACTGGAAGGGCCTGTATGTGCAAGTGGTACCACTGTAGTGGTCGACGTCGGAGCCAACGTCTTTCTGCGTCAGTAACCTCCCCATCATCCACGTACTGCTTCTCGCGGAGTGCATGCTTCACTGGGCCAAACAGATGGAAGTGGGGTGTGGCGACATCCGGGTTGTAGGTTGGACGAGGAAGAACATACCAATGATGCTTTGTGCGCTCCTGTCCGGTGCGCAGGCTTATGTGGTGCCTTGCGTTGTCATGCAGAAGGAGCAGTTCGTTAGTATTTTTGTGGCGGCGAATGAGAGTGTCCGCACGTTCCAACACTGCAGGGGCCACAGCTGTGCGCCACCG
Organism: Schistocerca americana; assembly: GCF_021461395.2. Classification (NCBI taxonomy): domain Eukaryota; kingdom Metazoa; phylum Arthropoda; class Insecta; order Orthoptera; family Acrididae; genus Schistocerca; species Schistocerca americana. The sequence continues at coordinate 456,273,530 of NC_060126.1, read as the reverse complement.
GTCGGTACGCGGGAGATTGGGTAGGTTTGCGCAACGTTGTTGTCATGATGATAGACGCCTCCCCTAGCGACTCACCGTGCTGTTGTTCACTTCTAGGAATCAGCAGAGATCCTGCAGTAGCCTACAAATATGTGCGATGCTCATCTTTCCCGCCAAAAGATACTCAGTGACAGCCCTCTCTTTGCAACCTTCCTCCGTCAGACACTCCGTTTTGATGGCTAAGTATAGCGCCGACACTTATTGGAACTTCATGAAACTATAGTGGCTGAAGCAGGAAAATTCCAGTATGTCCCACAGCAAATTTTATAAGTGGAAACTCTCGATGTTTTGTTTCCTCGAGGGTCTTAGTTGTCCGCAATTGTATTCCAGGAGAGAAGGAAGTTTCTGGGGCATTGTGTCCATTTCGGGCTACTCGTCCAAAGGAGTAAGATCATCAGGGTCGTCAGATCGTCGACGTCGTCCTTATCGTCGTAAATCAGACTCGTAACGACGTTGTGGCAAGTCGTGCCAGAGTAGTGAATGCACGAAGGACTCCAGCAGTTGCAAAACCTCCTGCATTCCATCTTCCACTTACATGAGAGTGATCTGACAAATGGGGCTGGTTCACATAATGTTGTCATGGGTAGTAGACCAAGGGAGCTCTTCGATGAACCTCACACTGTGGCATCCTTCGCCACACCAATCCATTTTTTACTTGGTGGTATGAGTGAGAACAATGGACGGAAGCAACTTCTTTCGTTGGGGTAAACGTGCCAGGTCCACCTTCGCACTGCCTGCTGATTTGATGAAGGGGCGGAATCAATGGATGTGCACCCCTCCGTACACAGCGACCACAAACTTCTCTGCAGTCTCGGCTATAATTACGGGACTCGCACCCGGGAAGAGAATTACGGTAGCCAGGTCAGTCAGGAACCTGTTCCTTTGGAAACACTTCGCAGTTTTGTTTTTCATTGCCAGAAAATGGCGGAAGTGGTATCGCATCCACTGAATGTGAGAAGGGGAAGTTCAGATCCGGGGGGAATCCCGTTTCCCATTACCGAAAGAAGCGGTGGAAAACAATGCCGCTTGACTCCCCCCTGCCGTTTTATTTTAGACGGCCGGGCCCAAGCCACAGAGGAGAACGAGTAAGTACAAATCCTCTACCACCATGATCACGTTTTCGTTTGATCTGTTGCTATCTTAATTTCAGTGCCCTCGTATCCAACCGCACAGCACAGCTGGTCAATGAGGCTTCTTTTATCAGGATCGTTGGCAAAACACAATATCGTTGCAAAATGGAGTAACGCCGCAGTGGTTCCTCATTTTTAACACCCCTCAAAGTATCGATCAAACACCACTGAGAGGTTCCTTCCGAATCTGGTTAACGTGTAGGTGATGAAGGCAGCAACGATTGCCCTGATCGAATCGTTTCTGTGGCAGATGGCCTGGTGTTGATGGCATCCACCATCCACCCCCACAAAAGTTCTCACTCCAAGAAGAATATCTTAGTAATGAAGCAGGCGTACCAAGCAGACTTTTCCCCCCTAAGCATCCCCACTTCGCATGACAGTTCGAATGGGTAAGGGGACAGTTCGAACTTAAAATGCTCTGTCAGTTCACTGTCCGACTGCCTAGTAATGCATATCCTTTGAAACATGGCGAGTGGATAAACGTCAACAGGGTTGAAATGCACTTTGAGGGAGCTGGTGACTGTAGCCAAAGTTAGTTCGTCGTCTTTTGAAAGTTATCTTCCAAAACGAGCTGCCAGTTACTCTTTTTATTAACTTTTCAGTGCCCTTTTCTTGAGCTAGGTGGCAATTTATTTCAGTACCTCCCACGATTCCACTGATGTTCGATAGTATTCTGTATGTAGAGGGAAATGGAGGAAGGATACCGAAACATTTATAAAGTTTCCTCACGTCAGTATGATTTGTGGTGGCCTCATGTCGAAGTGTTCTTCTGATATTCTGGAAGAAATTTCCCAAAACCATTTCACTCTTAATAGGTTTATCATGTACACCATTTACGATAAACAGGGAAACTTTACAACAGTATAAAGAAGCGATGACTTGCTTTATTTGCCTATGCAAGGAATTTCAATTTTTGTAGACGCAATTCATGTAAACATACAGACCAACCTTTGAACATGATGTTATGCGTTTTCTTCTCGTTGACTGCCTACAATTTGTTATTGAATGTGTTCAGGCCCGTTTCTTCAAGAGGTCAATTTTCTGACGTTTTGTTATTCTGACATTTTATGCTTACATGAATTCAAATAAAATTACTACAACTTAATTCTCATGACTTTTCTCGAAAGATGGGCGGTTATCTCGATATCCAGCCCGAAACAAGAGCATAACTTACAATTTTCGTTTTTGGTAAAATGGTCAAAATTTGAAGTTCCGTATCCCGGAAACTACTGGACATAAAGAGCTGGGTTTTGACGTAAATTGTTGCATATTTAATGTCTTTTAAAATGTTGTCAACGACTAATATCGTGAAACAACTAGAAAAAGTCCAAAAATTTTGGTGTTTTTCGCGTATTACTCAGGAAGCAGAGGTTTTTCGAATCTACAAACTTGAATTTACACCAGTGTAACTGATCCTAATGATATATCAAAAAACAGAACTACATAACGTTCGTGATTCTAGACTGTTTCATGTGCTTTTTGACTGGCGTGGTAACGTACTTAAGCACTGCATCATCTGAGGTATAAAATATTATTTTCTGAGAGTTAAAAGCAAAAGGGTTCAGTTATGTTTCGATCACGAAACTAAATTATTTTTAAAATACCAGTGCCATTATCGTTGTTTCGCGAGCCTGTGATAGTGATTACATACAGGGATTGGATGAAAGTATTGAAACACTGCGGGAAATATTTCTTTGATAACAAATGCAGACGTTGGACAACCCTGCAAGTTGTAGTGTTGTATTTGACTGCGAACTACAGCCACGAAACGTCCTCAGCACGTTGCAAGTGGCTGTCGCAGTCAGAACAGCGTCCTGTGTAGTTGTGAGTGCATTGTATCAGAGCTAGGTGAATTGGAACTTGGAAAATGTGTTGGCACCCGCAAGGTGCGTGCCTCCGTAACTGAAGTAGTCGAAATGGCTGATTTATACCGCATACAGGGAAACACGAGAAACATCATCCGTTAAGTTAAAAAGCGGACGAGACTGTTCGTTGAGTGATCAAAAAAAAAAAAGTGCAAATGTGTGTGAAATCTTATGGGACTTAACTGCTAAGGCCATCAGTCCCTAAGTTTACACACTACTTAACCTAAATTATCCTAAGGACAAACACACGCACCCATGCCCTAGGGAGGACTCGAACCTCCTCCGGGACCTGCCGCACAATTCATGACTGCAGCGCCGCAGACCGCTCGGCTAATCCCGCGCGGCAAGTTGAGTGATCGTGACAGATGGGTTCAAATGGCTCTGAGCACTATGCGACTTAACTTCTGAAGTCATCAGTCGCCTAGAACTTAGAGCTAATTAAACCTAACTAACCTAAGGACATCACACACATCCATGCCCGAGGCAAGATTTGAACCTGCGACCGTAGCGCCTAGAACCGCACGGCCACTCCGGCCGGCCATGACAGATGGTCACTGAGGAGGATTGTCATGAACAATAAGGGAACGACCGCTGCAAAAGTCACTGTAGAACTGAATGTCGTACTCGAGAAACCCGCCAACACAAAATGGAGCAAGGAATTGCTGGATGAGATGGTCTTCCATAGCCACTCATCAGTTGTCCAAATGCTCGTAACAAGAAAACGTAGTGTCACATCCATAAAGGCTGGGCTATAAAGCAATGGAAGAATGTCTTTTGGTCGGGAGAGTGTTGTTTAACGCTGATTTTGTAACACCCCACCCGTCACTTATCTGGTTTTGGTGTGTGTTCACCCCAGGTAATTGACTAACAGATCAACAGAGAGTGCAAAACTGCCGCAATGTTGGATAACGCAAAGAAAGTAATAAGGCCCTGGGACTCCTGATTGAACTGCAGTGGCAGTGTTGACATTAATTGATTCAGAATTGATACCTTTTAATTAAAAAGGGGTGTACATTGATGTTATATTCAGCTATTGAACACCAGATGCAAATGTTGAACATAAAATTAATTAAGAAAATGACTTGGGATTTCAACAACTTGATTGAAAACAGATGCAGTCGATTAGCACAAATTTATTTTAACTTACGACCTTCAATCATCACATTACATGACTCTCCTAACAGGCAGTGCTAATAAATTGCTTTTGCGTGGAGTAAAGCGCGATAAATCAAAAATAATTCCTATCGACTGACCCAGGTGTAATGCGAAGTGCGAGAAGAACTCTACAATACACGGCCCATGAAACCCTCGTGGAAACTTTGCCAACGTGATCCAACAAATTAATCAGTGGCCGGAGCGGGCGCAATATCACCGAATTCAGCGTGGCGGGGCGTCGTCGTTATGCGGACGTCGGCCGACCTCGTGGTGCTGCAAGGCTGCGCTCGTCTGTTCACTTCTAGCTATCTTGCTCAGAACATAGCTGAACGAAAACTTTCTATCTCCAAGCTCAATCGTTCCGTTTGCTAAGTCCTAAACCGCAGAGATGCTCACTCTCTCTCAGGCAAGCTGAGTAAAGGACGCCACGTCCGCACTCTAGGCAAGCTGGGAACGGAAGACCTCAACGGAGACTTCTCCCAGTCCGATCTTCGCTTCAGTTTCTCCTCCAGCAAAATCACTTACGCCAATTGCAGCGCAAGTCGCGTTAATTATGCGTCGCTTCCCAGCGCCGACCAATGCCTGCTCTGGGAAGGGAACAAATTCCCACAAAATTTCCCTTCCTCTCAACTTCTGCTATTTAGCTCCTCCCTGTCCGCAGCTTATGGTCGTGCGGTAGCGTTCTCGCTTCCCATGCCCGGGTTCCCAGGTTCGATTCCCGGCGGGGTCAGGGATTTTCTCTGCCTCGTGATGACTGGGTGTTGTGTGTTGTCCTTAGGTTAGTTAGGTTTGAGTAGCTCTAAGTTCTAGGGGACTGATGACCATAGATGTTAAGTCCCATAGTGCTCAGAGCCATTTCAACCATTTTTTAGCTCCTCCCAGGCCACCCATCAAGGTTAGCATCTGCACAAAACACCAATTTTTCCGGAATTCTGACTCCCGGGAGAGTACTTCAAATTCGTTGGTCCTACATTCCCATCGGAGGCCGGCGTATTTCATTCTGTCGCTCTTCACCTGATTTACTTCAGACTCTGTGGACCGTGAATTCAGCGTGAAGTTTCTATAGTCACGAACACGCATATTTTGGCTTCTGTTGACCGCTCCACCGTAGCTTTGTTCGGCTTTCTCGCATGTTTCACTGAAAACGGGACGACGGACATTTATCAACAGGCGTACAAATTTTCATTCTGCTTCCCGGTACACCAGCATGGGGTCTACCACCCACTCACTGTCACTCATCTTAAGGCAGCTGGAGGCTGCGCCCCGTTACCGCGTTATTAGGGCTTGAGCCACCCTAAGCTGCCTATTGTCGCTTCCCTTCACCGCTCCCCAGCCAGCCACGGTCAGTTCGAATACTTCCCTGGGATAAACTAGCCTCCAGTAAATCGACGCGTTTCCACAAAGTTTTCATGTTGTGCGAATTACGATGGTTGACTGTGCGGTCTGCCGAGCGCTGTCGCCAAGCGCGGTGCACTCAGCCCCTGTGAAGCAAATTGAGGAACTACGTGACTGAAAAGTGGTAGCTCTGGTCTCGAAAACTGACAAGTAAACTACGGGAGAACGGTGTGCCAATCATATGGCGTTCCATATCCGCATCCAGTGACGCCAGTATCGTTGGGCCTTTTGAGGCCTGTTCGGACGGAGTTTAGTTTAGCTTAGATTTACTTGCTGTAATAAGAATCAGGTTCATTATTCATTCACAACAAAATATGAACTGAGCACAACAGTAACTATGTAATGGCTACTACACTGCTGTAGGCCCTAAATTCTACTATTATTATTTCTTTCCTTTCTCAGACGTTATGTCTGGTTAAAAATGGAAAGTGACGTGGACCTTGATCAAGCGTGACTTACTTTTAACTGTACGGTATATGCTACATTGCATTTAGGAACTTTCGGGTAATTGAACATGTAACAATAATTACAGATTTCTGTAGTTGTATATATAAGTTTGGATATAGCTGTATTGCGTTGATGTACTGGTGGATATTGTGTGGTATGACTCCTCTAGTTGATAGTATAATTGCTATAATGTCAACTTTATCCTGATGCCATATGTCCTTGACTTCCTCAGCCAGTTGAATGTATTTTTCAATTTTTTCTCCTGTTTTCTTTTGTATATTTGTTGTATTGAGTATGGATATTTCGATTATTTGTGTTAATTTCTTCTTTTTATTGGTGAGTATGATGTCAGGTTTGTTTTGTGGTGTTGTTTTATCTGTTATAATGGTTCTGTTCCAGTATAATTTGTATTCATCATTCTCCAGTACATTTTGTGGTGCATACTTGTATGTGGGAACATGTTGTTTTATTAGTTTATGTTGTATGGCAAGTGGTTGATGTATTATTTTTGCTACATTGTCATGTCTTCTGGGGTATTCTGTACTTGCTAGTATTGTACATCCGCTTGTGATGTGATCTACTGTTTCTATTTGTTGTTTGCAAAGTCTGCACTTATTTGTTGTGGTATTGGGATCTTTAATAATATGCTTGCTGTAATATCTAGTGTTTATTGTTTGATCATGTATTGCAATCATGAATCCTTCCATCTCACTGTATATATATTGCCTTTTCTTAGCCATGTGTTGGATGCGTCTTGATCGATGTGTGGCTGTGTTAGATGATACGGGTGCTTGCCATGTAGTGTTTTTTTTTCCAATTTACTTTCTTCGTATCTGTTGATGTTATGTCATCTAAAGGGTTGTAGAAGTGGTTATGAAATTGCAGTGGTGTAGTCGATGTATTTATATGAGTGATTGCTTTGTGTATTTTGCTAGTTTCTGCTCGTTCTGTAAAGAATTTTCTTAAATTGTCTACCTGTCCATAATGTAGGTTTTTTTATGTCGATAAATCGCCTTCCTCCTTCCTTTCTGCTTAATGTGAATCTTTCTGTTGCTGAATGTATGTGATGTATTCTATATTTGTGGCATTGTGATCGTGTAAGTGTATTGAGTGCTTCTAGGTCTGTGTTACTCCATTTCACTACTCCAAATGAGCTGGTCAATATTGATATAGCGTAAGTATTTATAGCTTTTGTCTTGTTTCTTGCTGTCAATTCTGTTTTCAGTATTTTTGTTAGTCTTTGCCTATATTTTTCTTTTAGTTCTTCTTTAATATTTGTATTATCTATTCCTATTTTTTGTCTGTATCCTAGATATTTATAGGCATCTGTTTTTTCCATCTCTTCTATGCAGTCGCTGTGGTTATCCAATATTTAATCTTCTTGTTTTCCCTTGACTATGCTATTTTTCTTACATTTTTCTGTTCCAAAAGCCATATTTATATCTTTGCTGAATACTTTTGTTATCTTTAGTAATTGGTTGAGTTGTTGATTTGTTGCTGCCAGTAGTTTTAGATCATCCATGTATAGCAAATGTGTGATTTTGTGTTGGTATGTTCCAGTAATATTGTATCCATAATTTGTATTATTTAGCATGTTAGATAGTGGGTTCAGAGCAAGGCAGAACCAGAAAGGACTTAATGAGTCTCCTTGGTATATTCCACGCTTAATCTGTATTGGCTGTGATGTGATATTATTTGAATTTGTTTGGATATTAAGTGTGGTTTTCCAATTTTTCATTACCATGTTTAGAAACTGTATTAATTTAGGATCTACTTTGTATATTTCCAATATTTGTAGTAACCATGAGTGGGGTACACTATCGAAAGCTATTTGGTAATCAATGCATGCGTAGTGTAGCGACCTTTGTTTAGTTTTAGCTTGATATGTCACCTCTGCATCTATTATCAGTTGCTCTTTACATCCCCATGCTCCTTTGCAACAGCCTTTTTGTTCTTCATTTATAATTTTGTTCTGTGTTGTATTTGTCATTAATTTCTGTGTAATGACTGAAGTTAATATTTTGTATATTGTTGGTAGGCATGTTATGGGACGACATTTAGCTGGGTTTCCTGTGTCTGCTTGATCTTTAGGTTTCAGATAAGTTATTCCATGTGTAAGTGTGTCAGGGAATGTGTATGGGTCTGCAATGTTGCTGTTAAATAATTTAGTTAGATGTGAATGTGTTGAGGTGAACTTCTGTAGCCAGAAATTTTCTATTTTATCTTTTCCTGGGGCTTTCCAATTGTGAGTAGAATTCATTGCTCGGGTGACTTCATGTTGCAAAATTATCACTTCAGGCATTTGTGGTATCATCTTGTATGTGTCTGTTTCTGCTTGTATCCACCGCGCGTGCCTGTTATGTTGTACTGGGTTTGACCATATGTTGCTCCAGAAGTGTTCCATGTCTGTTTTGTTTGGTGGATTGTCTATTTTAATGTGTGTGTTATCTATTGTCTGGTAAAATTTCTTTTGGTTTGTGTTGAATGTTTGGTTTTGATTCCTTCTGTTTTCACTTTTTTTGTGTCTTCTAAGTCGTTTGGCCAAGGGGTGTAATTTCTGCTTCTTTTCATCTAATTGCTCTATCGCTTCTTGTTGTGCAATTTTACCTAACCTTTTTCGTTTTTGTCTGATATTTCATTTCTTATAAATTGTGTTAGCTGTCCGATGTCTTTTCTCAGTTTTTCTATTCTGATCTGTAGCCTGTGTTGCCATGCTGGATTTGTGGGTTTCTTATGTGTGTTGGTTGGTTCTGATCTCCGCCTAGTGTGTATATTTAGCGTAGTGAGTGCTCCTATATAAACCAGTAGTTGTAGCTCTTCCATAGTTGTATTTTCATTTATTTTGTTGTGTATGATTGTGTTGATAGTTGTTATTGTTGTTTCGACTTGTGGGTTATTAGGTGGTCCATGTAAGAATGGTCTAATGTCTGTATTTGTGTCTTTGTATTCTATATATGTCAGCTGAAATATTTCTTCTATATCTAACATGTGTGTCACTTGGTGTTCTATTTGTGCTTCTTCTGGTGGCTGTCTTAAGATTTCGTTTTCCTCTGATTGTTTAATTGATGTGTGTTGTTCTTTGTTTGTTTGCTCTGGGATGTTTGAGGCCATTACTGTATTTTCTTCATCTTCTGATTGCATATTATTTTGTTCCAGTATTTGTTGTACTTGTTGTTTGATGTTTTCTAATTCTGACTGGGGTATCCTGTTATTTTTTATTATTACACGGATCTGATCAGCTAGTCGTTGTTCTGTTAAAAAATTTAATTCTGGGTATCTGGTAATAAATGTTGTGTGTACTTGTGATCTGTATCCAGTTGTGTTGGTTCCTAAGCTTGTTGCTTGGTAATAACAGAACATGAGGTGTCGGTTAACTTCATCTGACAATCTCATTCTCTGTCTTTGTTTTCCTTCTAGAGTGGTTGCAGGAAACATATCCTGCAAAACGCCTCTATTTGGATTTAAATCATTTTCTGTGTGGCTAGCAGTGTCGTTACCATTGTGGACGGGCATAGGGTTCAAGCGTCGTCCCCAACCATGACAGCGATTGTCCGAGGCTTCTTTAGTTCTGTCTGGAACCAACTAATCACACTAAAAGGGGGGTTAGCCCTATTAGTGGTTTGTTCTTTTCGTCGCCTTTTACGACTGGCAGAACATACCGGAGGC